>NC_140547.1:26845764-27445764 GCF_057382185.1 Mchenga conophoros | reverse complement strand
GAAATAATTCTGTGATCATCCACTTTAGTTGTCTTCTGTGGTCTTTTAGGACTTTTGCTGTTGATCAGTGATTTGGTCACTCCTGAAGCTTTTTTGTATTGGCTTATTTTGGTTTTTCAGCCTAATGATAGGTTCCTTCAATTTCATCATCTTTAGACCTGAAATATAGAGCTCAATGGCCCCATTTTGATCCTTTATCTGTTTTATTTGACATAGAATAATGACTGAACAGACCTCAACTAGCCATAAGATTGGTCAAGAAAAAGAAAAACTAAAAAAACAAAACAACTGATAACTGGACTGGTTCTTACCTAGTGCTTTTCTGTGCTATCTGAGCACTCGATTTACCGTAATAAATACCGTAAGAAAACATGTGCATGTGACATAGTAAAAGTGTCATCAACACAGAGATGCTTCAGGATCTGATGGTCAGTAATGTTTTTATTCTTCTGTGCACCCTGTCACTGATTTCTGGTTTAATTGATGGAAAAATTCGTTTTTTAAGCCTCCTATCTGCCACACTTATTAACTAGCGCTTTACTGAACTTGCCTCATTCACACAAGGGTTTTTCACATAGTCTTTCTATGTAAGTGCTTTTTATCTAACATTCACACACATTCATACTCCGATGGATGCATTGGAGAGCAGCTTGGGGTTAGTACCCAAGGATATTTAGCATACAGCCTGGAGCAGATGGGGATCGAACCACCTGAGGTGCTGCTGAGGTGGACCAGATGAAAAACTTTTCTATTTTTTAAAAATATTTAATAACATTGTTGTGTTAGCAAACTCCTTTTTTAAAATATCTTCTTTATTTAAGCACAACTAATACCACACTTTATTCAAAGTTCATTTGTAACTTCCATAATGGTCTTTATTTACAACAGCTAAAGTATTTAGATGTTAGGTATTTGGGGGCTGTTTGTATTGTTATCATGTTTGAAATTCTAGTATTGTGATAATGCTACCATGCTATGAAACTGCATCAAATGAGGAACTGTGTAAAAAATGTCTGTAATTCCTAAACAGTTAAAGCAATACTGTTAGACATCACTTCAAAATTTACTATGTTGGTGTAGAAAGGTAGAATTTGTGTACAAAAGCCCAACAATCCTAGATTAACCAAATGAAAAAAATGAAATGAAAAAAAATGTCATTAACATTAGAACAAGTATCTATGAAATAATAAATATAATCTACAGCATATTCTTTAAGAGCAGTGTCACAAGCCGTCTCGATTCACTCATACCACAAACCAGCCTTAAAATCCTCAAAGCCCCCTTATTCCACATGAATACAAGATTTTTTTCTTTTTTTTGTAAGGGGCAAATGTATCTAGGGCAATGAGGATGTGGCTCAAGGCTGGGGAAAAAAACACTATGCTGTTTCATCTGCGAGATTCAAAAGGCTTGTGCAATGAAAATTTAAAAGTAATTTCTTATGTACATATTAAACCTGCAGCAGCAAAAATCAGCCTCTTTCACAATGATACAGCCACTTCCTCCACTGCCTGCTAATGATTCACTGACTTGCTTCTCGCTTGCAAAACAATCGGTTTGTCTGTTGTCTGAATGCTTGCTCTAATTGGTGATTGGCAGCTGAGGGAGATGTCAGGGTGGAATATGCGATTACACCGATACACGGGCCTGTAGTGCAGCAAATGCAAAATGGGTATAGCAGCGCCTCGGCATCAAGCAAATGAGAGGCGCTGCTCATACGGGTTCAGAATTTGTAGAATTGAACCCAGATTGATAGATGTGCCCATCAATCAGCATAACCAGAAGAGTTAGAAATGTTACACATAATGATGTGAATGCACTATGAATTTTGGCCTGTTGTTATGTTTATTGAGTGATTAATATTTGGCATTGCTTGCTTGACAGGTATATTGTGACCATTCAGAAACCTTCATAGGTTAAGAAATGAGTTTCCTTTTGAATTATGAGAACGGCCACGGAGAAGCTATACACTGTTCAATTTTGAAAGTTTTTCAGCTTTTAAATCACAGCAAAGTGATTTAAGTTTGGGTGTTAGGGTTTTGTGACAAAGAATGCCTGAAAATATTTGCGATATTTCGGGGATTGTTTTTGGTGATGATGCATAACCAGACAGAGAGGATAAACACAATAAGAGCTTGATTCTTCTTAGGAGATGGCAGGCTGCTTATATACAGTGGGGCAAAAAAGTATTTAGTCAGCCACCGATTGTGCAAGTTCCCCCACTTAAAATGATGACAGAGGTCAGTAATTTGCACCAGAGGTACACTTCAACTGTGAGAGACAGAATGTGAAAAAAAAATCCATGAATCCACATGGTAGGATTTTTAAAGAATTTATTCGTAAATCAGGGTGGAAAATAAGTATTTGGTCACCTCAAACAAGGAAAATCTCTGGCTCTCACAGACCTGTAACGTCTTCTGTAAGAAGCTTTTCTGTCCCCCACTCGTTACCTGTATGAATGGCACCTGTTTGAACTCATCATCTGTATAACAGACACCTGTCCACAGCCTCAAACAGTCAGACTCCAAACTCCGCCATGGCCAAGACCAAAGAGCTTTCGAAGGACACCAGGAAAAGTATTGTAGACCTGCACCAGACTGGGAAGAGTGAATCTACAATAGGCAAGCAGCTTGGTGTGAAAAAATCAACTGTGGGAGCAATCATCAGAAAATGGAAGACATACAAGACCACTGATAATCTCCCTCGATCTGGGGCTCCACGCAAGATCTCATCCCGTGGGGTCAAAATGATCATGAGAACGGTGAGCAAAGATCCCAGAACCACACGGGGGGACCTGGTGAATGACCTGCAGAGAGCTGGGACCAAAGTAACAAAGGTCACCATCAGTAACACACTACAACGGCAGGGAATCAAATCCCGCAGTGCCAGACGTGTTCCGCTGCTGAAGCCAGTGCATGTCCAGGCCCGTCTGAAGTTTGCCAGAGAGCACATGGATGATACAGCAGAGGATTGGGAGAATGTCATGTGGTCAGATGAAACCAAAGTAGAACTTTTTGGTATAAAGTCAACTCGTCGTGTTTGGAGGAAGAAGAATACTGAGTTGCATCCCAAGAACACCATACCTACTGTGAAGCATGGGGGTGGAAACATCATGCTATGGGGCTGTTTTTCTGCCAAGGGGACAGGACGACTGATCCGTGTTAAGGACAGAATGAATGGGGCCATGTATCGTGAGATTTTGAGCCAAACCTCCTTCCATCAGTGAGAACTTTGAAGATGAAACGAGGCTGGGTCTTCCAACATGACAATGATCCAAAACACACCGCCCGGGCAACAAAGGAGTGGCTCCGTAAGAAGCATTTGAAAGTCCTGGAGTGGCCTAGCCAGTCTCCAGACCTCAACCCCATAGAAAATCTGTGGCGGGAGTTGAAAGTCCGTGTTGCTCGGCGACAGCCCCAAAACATCACTGCTCTCGAGAAGATCTGCATGGAGGAATGGGCCAAAATACCAGCTACTGTGTGTGCAAACCTGGTAAAGACCTATAGTAAACGTTTGACCTCTGTATTTGAGAAGATTTGGCAGATATACAGTGGGGCAAAAAAGTATTTAGTCAGCCACCGATTGTGCAAGTTCCCCCACCTAAAATGATGACAGAGGTCAGTAATTTGCACCAGAGGTACACTTCAACTGTGAGAGACAGAATGTGAAAAAAAAATCCATGAATCCACATGGTAGGATTTGTAAAGAATTTATTCGTAAATCAGGGTGGAAAATAAGTATTTGGTCAATAACAAAAATACAACTCAATACTTTGTAACATAACCTTTGTTGGCAATAACAGACGTTTACTATAGGTCTTTACCAGGTTTGCACACACAGTAGCTGGTATTTTGGCCCATTCCTCCATGCAGATCTTCTCGAGAGCAGTGATGTTTTGGGGCTGTCGCCGAGCAACACGGACTTTCAACTCCCGCCACAGATTTTCTATGGGGTTGAGGTCTGGAGACTGGCTAGGCCACTCCAGGACTTTCAAATGCTTCTTACGGAGCCACTCCTTTGTTGCCCGGGCGGTGTGTTTTGGATCATTGTCATGTTGGAAGACCCAGCCTCGTTTCATCTTCAAAGTTCTCACTGATGGAAGGAGGTTTTGGCTCAAAATCTCACGATACATGGCCCCATTCATTCTGTCCTTAACACGGATCAGTCGTCCTGTCCCCTTGGCAGAAAAACAGCCCCATAGCATGATGTTTCCACCCCCATGCTTCACAGTAGGTATGGTGTTCTTGGGATGCAACTCAGTATTCTTCTTCCTCCAAACACGACGAGTTGACTTTATACCAAAAAGTTCTACTTTGGTTTCATCTGACCACATGACATTCTCCCAATCCTCTGCTGTATCATCCATGTGCTCTCTGGCAAACTTCAGACGGGCCTGGACATGCACTGGCTTCAGCAGCGGAACACGTCTGGCACTGCGGGATTTGATTCCCTGCCGTTGTAGTGTGTTACTGATGGTGACCTTTGTTACTTTGGTCCCAGCTCTCTGCAGGTCATTCACCAGGTCCCCCCGTGTGGTTCTGGGATCTTTGCTCACCGTTCTCATGATCATTTTGACCCCACGGGATGAGATCTTGCGTGGAGCCCCAGATCGAGGGAGATTATCAGTGGTCTTGTATGTCTTCCATTTTCTGATGATTGCTCCCACAGTTGATTTTTTCACACCAAGCTGCTTGCCTATTGTAGATTCACTCTTCCCAGTCTGGTGCAGGTCTACAATACTTTTCCTGGTGTCCTTCGAAAGCTCTTTGGTCTTGGCCATGGCGGAGTTTGGAGTCTGACTGTTTGAGGCTGTGGACAGGTGTCTGTTATACAGATGATGAGTTTAAACAGGTGCCATTCATACAGGTAACGAGTGGGGGACAGAAAAGCTTCTTACAGAAGACGTTACAGGTCTGTGAGAGCCAGAGATTTTCCTTGTTTGAGGTGACCAAATACTTATTTTCCACCCTGATTTACGAATAAATTCTTTAAAAATCCTACCATGTGAATTCATGGATTTTTTTTTCACATTCTGTCTCTCACAGTTGGAACTTGCACAATCGGTGGCTGACTAAATACTTTTTTGCCCCACTGTAGTTGGGCTACAAGATGTGAAGAGATACACAGAATCTGTCTTATAAATGAAGAAATACATTTACAACCAATCATTTATGTGATGTTGGGGAGGACTTGTTATAGTATTAAGATTTTTGTAAGTGTTAATAAAATCTGGTAATTGGCAAAAAGTCTTGAGCCAAATCTCATTTCTTTATATTTTCCTTCCAAGGAGCCAAACTTTCTTGTAATGAACTTTATACATTAGTTCAATAAGGAAGATCTGTAATTATTCATCTGCTGGCTTTCCTGGGTGTTTGGCTGTTGGTCTCTTCTTCACCTCCTACACTGTCAAACTCAATACTGACATTATTACACTAGTCCAATCATCTTCCTGCTGGCCTTCTTTGAGACAATCTGCCTCAGTGCTGTCTGTTAATCTCCCTTTCACACTTTTATTCATGCAAACCCACCCCGTCCACACCTCCACCTCACCCAAGTTACTCAGAGCTCCGTCCAAGCCTCCACCCTCATCTTCACCACCGCCAGTGTCACCGGCCTATCACCACTGAGATTCTGTGTTGCCATGATGGGTCATTGGAGTTTAATTACCAAATACATTGATTTCCTTATCAATAAATCATTTTTAGATCTTCCAAATGATCAGTCCTTATTGAAATGTTTTAAAATGTTCTTGAGAATGAGTTCTCCAGTATTTATGAAGTTTTTCTTTGGACATTGGCAGTTTTTTTCACTCATTTTCAATTCAGTTTTTGTACTTGACCATTTTCTGAAGAACGTTACCAGCTGCCTGTCCAAAAAAGACATAGTGTTCCAATTGTTGAATCTATAAAAATGTCAAAGATAACACAGTTTAACTGAAATAAAATAGTATTTTTGCACCAACAAGGTGATTCCCAAAGAACTATTAGCCAAAGGCATACAGCATACAGCACTTAGCATACAAAATGATGCTGTGGTTTGAGTACTGACAATGTTTTGTTGTCTGCAAGAACAGAAACATAGTTACTGCATTTTCTTTGAAGGAGAAAGAGAACACTGTTCAAAGTCATTAGGTACTTTGCCGTTAATATCAGCAGCAATATCAGCTGTTAGCTTCTAAAGTTGTTCTGAATCAAAATACTTTGCTTGTGAGTACTGTGTTGTAACATGTTGAGTCAAAGAAAATGATTAAAAAAGGATGGGATACAGACATAAAAGTAAAATGGTGCAATTTTCTCCCTTAGTAGGTGTGTCCATCAGTTATTTTGCTTTTCATGGATCGAGTAAGGTTAGTGTCACATTTGGTGTTGTTGGATGACCTGAGTGTAGCTGGAAAATTACCCAAATGCTTACACATTTTGGCTGGAAGATGCAGGGTTGCCAGCCTTTCCAGCTGCTTTGGCAGAACACTAACCATCATTTGGACAGGCTCCTCAAAATCTAGCTGGCTTGAGAAAAAGCAGGAGGGGCTGGTGGACCCTGGAAATGACTAGTTACTGTTTGGGAAGGTGAGCTTCCCACTTTACATGTCGCTGGAATGGCTTTATGTGTTTTTGTACATTTGCCCACATCAATTAGATGACTTTGAGTGCTGTTTGTTTCAAACTTTAAAAGCTTAGTGGTTGATTGTGTCATTGTCTGTTGGCTAAATATCAAAGCTACTCCCTAAACTCACAAAATATTTGGTCTACTGACTTTAAGTTAAGATGCTGAGGTTTTCTTTCCTACTTTCTACATGAAATACTTTGAAATGTATTTGAAAAGTATTTAGATATTAAGACCATTTTAGCAACTTTACAGCATTACTTATATTCACAATGACATTTAACTATTAAGACTGTCATTCCTAAAGGATTTATACAGTATTTTGTTAATGAAACCCACACAATGCCTCAATTTTAGTATTTGTCCTGTCACCATGTTGGGTTTTGTGAGCCAGAAGTGATCATACTTGGATAAACTGCACAGGTACAGCAAACAGATATACACATCAGCTAATTAGTGCTATGCATCGGGCTAATAAAACTGGCTCATAAAACAAGGGAATTTGACCCATCAAACTGCTTGAATGACCTGTCCCATGCATAACGCTTTTAGTTTTATGACCAACAGCACCAATCACTCAAACACAGTGGAAAGGCCCAGTTAAATGTCTTTAAATAGCAAATTTCAAGTTAGCAGACACCAACCGTCTACAGCATCAGTTACATGTAGCTTACATGGAAGACTCACTAAACTTTAGTGGAGCTTAGAAACGTGATGCAAATCACAGAACGCCTGCCTTCAAAGTAAAAGTTGCACCTTTTGCTGGTTTCAGCAGTAATGCGTAGCTTCTATTTTGAAGGCGAGTGTTTTCCATATCCCGTCTATGTTGCATGTTTTTTAAGGTACACTAGAACTGGCCGGTTAGTTAGCAAGTGTTTGTAGACAAATCAACTTATTTTATGCAAATTACAGGTAACCAGAGCAATCACAAGAAGATTTTCCATGCAACTACCCTCTTTATGATCAGATTCTACCAACAAGAACCAACTATCGCTCACCAATTGGTTGAGGAATCTACATATTTACCCAAAATCTGAGGTTGCAAAAGGGGAGCTGACAGTTTCCTAGGTCTGTGTGACTAAAGTCTTAACATGGGAGTCTATGGGAGTCTGTTTCTTATTCCTTTCTTAGTATATTCTAGATATATATTTATAGCATTATCCAACCCAAGGTTTTAGTTCATAACTAACCTCAAATGTTTGTTTTCTGAATGCATCAATACTGTAATTTGAATAGCCAGTACTTTTTCACGTATAAAAGATAAATCTTTTCTGTATTTGTTTCCTTCACAGGAGGAGTTGCCCACTATGGAGTCTCTTGTTGCTTGTTTATTAAAAAGAGGTTTTGGTTTCCTAACAAGTATGTTTTATATTGTCTGGTTTTGGAACACATGGAGAAACAATCCAGTATGTGTGTGTCCTAACACCCTTAATCCCCTGTGTTTTGGGGTTGCTTCCTGTTGTTTCAGATTGTTTTCACTACTAACAAACCTCACTGCAGTTTGCTTGGAAGAGGAGAAAGATCCACATTTTCAGGCGCCTGGGTGCTGCGATGTTCTTGTTCTCACCTGGCCAAACAAACTTGAACCAAAGCATTAAATACTTGAGGCGTCCTCGATGTGAGTGCACCCCGAGTGGCGAGCGCGTATCTTTGCGCTGATATTAGAATGACAAAGTGGACTGCAGATGCATAAAACCTGGCTGCCGTCCCACATTAACATTGCCCGTCTGCTGATAGATCGACTCTGGCTGCATGTGCAATGCGTTAAGATGCCTCCCGCCGCTGGTAGAAAGACACCTGCGTGATTGATGCATGCTATTTAGCAGCGGGAAAGAACAAGTGCACCTCCGCTCCAGGGAGTGTTCGCCAGCACCTTGTACCGGACAGCTGTGGGTGGCCAGAGGGAGACAGAGAGGGAGAGAGTGAGGAATAAAGATTAAAAAAGTCAGGAGTAGGCAGAATAGATGAGAAAAGGTAAAACATCGAGGAAGATAAAAGAGAGTGAAGGAGAGAAAGGGAAAGAAAAAAGCGAGAGATGAAGTGATGGAGAGAAAAAGTGGATGTATGAGAACAAGAGCG
Organism: Mchenga conophoros; assembly: GCF_057382185.1. Taxonomy (NCBI): domain Eukaryota; kingdom Metazoa; phylum Chordata; class Actinopteri; order Cichliformes; family Cichlidae; genus Mchenga; species Mchenga conophoros. Next base: position 27,437,082 of record NC_140547.1, on the reverse strand, counting down.
AGCGACCTACATCTGTTACTCATTATCCTCCTGGCCCCCTCTCTGGTAATCGCTCCATCTGACATAACTCACAGCAGACCTCACTTTGACTACAGATGGGAGTCGATGGGAGGGGGGTAAAAGTTATTCAAGGCAAAGTTGCAAAAGGTATGATTGATCTCTTTTTCTCTATCTCTCAGTGAACACAAAGCAATAAAGAGGTGCGACTGAAGTTCTGCATCATTACAGGGAAAATTCTGTGTTTTTTGTCCCACTTTTGGACATCATTCCTGTGGGTGATAATATTGTATTCAACACTGTAATTGCCAAGATCTGGCAACGCTGTTAAACAGAAGTCTGGGCAGGAAACACACAATCAGACAGGTTGTAATTTAACCCCTGGGCGAGCCAAATTTATTTAGAAGTGAAAACAGAGAAGAATAAAATTATTATCCAATCCCTGAGTTTCAGAGATAGAGATGTTACCTCCAAATGAAGTGGTTTGGATCATCTTGGCTTGTTTACAACCTCGTTGAACTTGTTATTCATTACTTATCTCTAGAATAGAGACATGGGTAAAGACTTTTCCTTATAAGAAGCTTTCTGGTTGCCATTTTGTCACCAGAGTTTTCTTTACGACCTTGGAGAACCTTGGATGGTGGTAAACCCCTACTTGAAGGTAATTAGAGCCTTTTAATTTTCATAATGTTGTGGATTACGTATTTTCTTAAAAGATCTCTTATTGATCTTGGGACGAATGACAAAACTCTTTGGGGTTGCATCTGGAAGAGCATACGAATCTGCCAAATCAAACATGTGGAGCTACCCATTGCGGTGACCCCTTGTGAATAAGTGGAAAGTTGAAAGTATAGTTATTCAAGTTAAGGAATAGGATCCTCTGAGGCCAAGGCTAGCACCAGGGGTGACCCTAACCTTAACCTTTGGCAATAACAATCTATCATAAAATTATCGTGTTTCTCCAAATTATAGACTATGGGTAGGGTAGAGTTATTAGCCATTATGACTTTGCCATCAGGGGTTTAAACCAGATATCTATTATTTGCGATCCTGATACTTGGGCTACACTAAGATGCCCTCACAGAGTTGGTCATCAGTCTAGCCAGCGGCTTCCAGGATTTTCCTTAGCAATCAAATTGTGAATCACATTTGAGTAATAATCAATTGTAAAGATGGTAAGACCTTCAAAAGCAGCACAGATGTTATAATAAATTGGCATTACCATTTAAGCAGCACCCTTCTGTTCCTAACTTTGGCATTTTTTTCAAAGTGAGGAAAAAAAAAAGATAAACTCAAAGAAAGGTGTCCCAAGAAATAAGAAATTACATGCATGCAAATTGGGTATGGGGATACAAATAGCGTGTTATTATAATCAGATTCTCCTCAGTATCTTGCAGGTCATTGAATTCTCGAGGATGTGCAGAGACTGTTGAGGCCTCTGCCTGCTCTTAATCACCATGTCTTGAAATGAGATCCGTAGTCGCTGCGAGGAGCCCCTGGGGGCCGGCGGCACACTTGTAGACTCGGGAAGGTCAGGCCCCCATTGTGCTTCTCAATAGTCAAGTGCTCTTTTTTAATCACAGAGCTGCTCTCGCTCAGGGTTTTGCAATCATACACATACCCGAGTTGTGTTGTCAGAGTGTCTGACCGTAACAGCTCTTGAATATGCAAGGTGGCTTTTTGTTTGTGTGTGTAACTGCATCACTGCCACTGTGGAGGCAGGTGTAATGTTTGGCCGACGAGTGCAGCTTTCAGCACCTGTAGCATAACCTCATGCTGCAATTTATGCCCAAATATCCTAGGTTCTCACAACTTCAGCCTTCATTTGAGCACAGGTTATTAATTCGAAGTCAGCATTTAATGAGTTATATGTGCCCTCCTAGCCTTCATAAGATTTGTTTTTTTTTTTTAATGCAGCAATGATTTTTTGCAATTCTGTCAAAATAAGTTTCTTTTCCTTCTGAAAATGAATATACACAAACTGTTGCCGAACAACAAGATGTGTGATACAATAAGCTTTTTAGCTTTTCTTTGTTGTCTTTTTAAGTATGATTAGTATGACCCAATCACAGTGGAGTAGGCTTTGGCTGCATAAGCCACCGCGTAATGATGATATGATTTTTTATTAGCTTTTTATTTATCTTTTAAGGTGCACTCATAAGCAATGACACAGAACTGGACATATAATCCACTCTTGGATATTCTGGCTCCAGTGAAACCCCCAGAAAATTGGTCATTGCCCCCAGAGGCTAAGTAATCAGACTAGTCAATGGATTCCAGGATTTCATCTTATCATAGCCGACTATCTTGCAGTAAATAGGGTCACTAAAAGCCCTGACAAAACCTTTAAAAAACTATATGGACAAAGGTACTGGGTGACTTACACATTACAGCTGCAGGAGCTGCTCAGCCATGGAAGCCCATCCCATGAAGCTCCCAGCCCGCAGGTGTTACACTGATGTTAATGTGAGAGGCGGTTTGCAACTCTGCAGTTGGAGACTTTTATGCACTTTTCAGCACCCAATTATCACAAGTGTGTAATTTTACATGGTCTGTCACTCCACAGCTGAGTTGCTATGGTTACTATACTACTTACAAGTAGCTGAACATGAAATATTAAGGGGGGAAAAATACCAAAAGCTGACTTGTTGCTTTGGTGGTATCCATGTTACAGTACTATGCTCAGATTCAGCAAGCTTATTATTTTAAACATTTTGATAAAGGCAGACTGAATGGCTAGTTGCTTGATGGTAAATCAAGCAACTAGCCATTCAGTCTGCCTTAATATACCTGAATTCAAAGATTAGGAGGTGTGGCTCAATGCTTTTCTCCATAAAGAACTGCATAAGATACTACCTCCGCTTGAATTATTGTTTATTTTTGTTGCACCAATAAAATGGTTTCAGCTACTTGATACCCCTATTATTGGCAAATTGCTTGAAACCTGAAGCGTTTGTGGCTGGAAATGATTACAATGCAAATTGTGTGCTATGTTGAGCGTACTGCAAACTCAAAAAAGAGCATAGGCTTTGAGAAACTGACAACAATGAATTTACTGGGAAAGTGTGTATTTTTACTTTGATGGTTTAAAAGTGGTATTTAAAGGTCTTAGAAAGACTTGAAGTGAATTTCTTTATACTGGTAAACACTGTGAATAATTGATTTGTAGGTAAGTTGCAGAGGATGTTATAGCCGTTAATTCAGAAATCAAAACTATCTTCTAAACTGAGGCTTAAGTATGTTAGCTTAGATTTTTTTAAAAAAACAGTTGTGATCAGCGAGTTGCCCTTTTTTTGTGTTTCTTTGGTTTAGTGAGTGCAACAGGTTGTTACATCTTGGTCTGTTTTATCTCAAGAGGCCATATAAGACTTTACAAAGGTGGTGTGCGGTGTTTGTAATATTGTGCAATTAGGGGTCTACACAAAACCAAAGACAGACCACTACACACTGGCTGTAGACCCAAACCAAACAGAGAGATGATTTGAGATGATTGGCCCACCTAGTCAAAGATGTATGGGACATGATACATTTGTTAGTTTTTGTAGATTTCTGGCTCTAATTTAGTGAATGTATGTCTTTGGTTTCAGTTCTGACCACATTAGACATTCCATAACTGTGTGTGCTGAGTTTCTCAAGGTGTGTTTTCAAGCCGCTGCTGTTGCCAGCGGGTGAAGGGATGAGGCATGAAATTTAACAAAGGAGTGGAAAGGACTTCACCGAAGGCACCTTACAGCTGTAAAAACACAAACCCTCACACAGAGAAAAGACTTTGAATGCCAACTTCAGGTGACTGCGCACCTTGGATTCCATTTATCAAAACCCTGTTTGCTCTGGCTGACAAACTGAGGCCGCAGAGGAATTGACTTCCTGGCAAAGATGGATGCGGCATGCTCTCATCTTGGAGAAAAACCCTGACAGCTGTGGCCAGAGGCGAGTCCCCAAGATTAAGAAAGGAACTGGTGTTAGAATGGGGTGGAAATCTGGTATTTGGTACTGGAAGTGTCGGACAAAAGAATACCTTTCTGTAAGTGTATTATGGCAGCAGATTGAAGTAAAACTTCCTTTAAATCAACTTTTAAAATTTTAATTAAAGTTTTTGCTGAGTGTGAAGAAAATCGGTTTGCACATTCACACCTGAAAACTGCCTGTTTAATAAAACTTGGATTTTGCCAGGTGGGAAAACACATGTGAATGAGTAATACCCCCCACAATGTGTTTCAGATGCCTTTAGGCAAGAGCCCAAAGCCAAAGCTTGACTTGGAGGTCCTCAATGGCCTCGAGTAGAAAACTGCCCTTGTACTGGGCAAAACTAAGGTGTGAAGTCATATGTTTTTAAAGGTAAAGAAGGTCACCACAGGCACATTAAAATGAATTATACTTGAAAGCAAATGACAGGTTTGTTTTAAGACTTGTGTTTTCCAGCCTAGAATTCCTCAAAGACTAAATGGCGACAATCCAAAAGGAACCAGCAGTAGTCTCAAACCTGTATTTGTATTGCTGCAGCTCAACAAAAGGCTTACACTGCATATTATTGCAGTAATATACAGAGTATGTCATTTAAAAACGTCAGGGATTAACCTGCTAGAAGTCCTCTGAACAATGTGTTGACCTTACTTTATCTGCAGACTCTTCAGTATCTGGTAATCATTGAACTAATCTAGGAACATATACACTGATCATATTAACCCTTGAGGGCTAAGCCATCATACGTGGTACACCAGCTCTACAGATTGGAGAATGGCGAATCAGATTTTAATGATAAATATGTGAATGATTATTTTCTTTGATTGCCTAAATGTCCATCCATCCATCCATCCATCCATCCATCCATCAATCCATCCATCAATCCATCAATCCATCAATCCATCAGGGTTGTGGTTGGGCTGAAGCCTATCTCACCTGTCTCAAGCCGGTCACCCTGGACCGGCTGCAATTAAAAGTACATACTCTAATTGCCTGGGATTATAATAAGGGTTGGGATCATCATTAATGTTGATCGGTCAATATTTGGTAGGTCCACCTCTAGCTGTCAAATAAGCACTGAAAAATTGGGACATAATCAAAAGATCTCTGGGTGCTGTTGGCTCTGAAATATGGCCTCCATAGATCAGGCTTCTTGCATGCCCCATATAAATTTGGAGCTGGGGATTTTGAATACCCGGTCAAAATTTGGCATGCTTCTAAAACTGATTCTCAGTGCTGTTTGTGATCTAATGGACGTCGGTCCAGAAGGAATATATTGGTCAGGTTCTACAACATTGTCAAAGGAGCTTGCAAAGAAAAGCGTCTGGACTTCTTTAAGTTGCTTGAAGACGTTTCACCTCTCATCCGAGAAGCTTCTTCAGTTCTAAGGTCAATGGTGGAGACTCTCCACCATTTGACCTTAGAACTGAAGAAGCTTCTCTTTGCAAGCTCCTTTGACTACGATGACCTGGATGACTGAGAACCTTCACAGACGTTCTACAACATTGTTTAGGCCTCAGGTACACAGGACTGGAGACCAGTCGTCAACCCTGACTCATCAGTTTCACAACCGCCTTAGAGTAGTTAGTGACCACAGACAAATCGGTATCTGCCATACAAACTTTACAAGACAATTCTATGTCATTGTCTCTGTCATTGTTTAAATGACACATTTTAAAGAACTAAAAAGAAGCTTAACTAACAAAGCTTAACAAAGGACTGTTGCAACTATATAAACTGAACTATTCAAGGGAAGCCAATAATACTGATCCTTGCCTACATATACTGCATATTCACATGGTATTATCTGGTTAATGAGGTTAAGTGGGTGGTAGGTGCCAAACTAACATTCACATAGATGCAAAACCCCAAGGTTTCCAGGGCAACTTTCATTTTTATTAATGTTTTTTTGTTTCTTTTGTTTATGTGTTGTGGCTGCTCGGCGTAAAAAGTTGGTATTACACTGTATAGCACTAACTTGAAATGCTTTGGGGCTTGTGTCATGTCAGCTGATCTTGTGCATTAGGCATGCTAATTCACAAACAAACCCTCAATTAAATTTGCACAAACCAAATGACATACAATAACTTCAGAGCTTTCAGTGCCCGCGGACTTTGGGGTGCCTCGGGGCAAATGCCCATTTTGCCCCAGCTGCATTCTGAGGCACTTGCGGTCTGCCCATTCCATATAAGGAGGGAAAAGACAAACCAAAGTTAGATCAAAGGTCAAAAGTACAGTTTAGACTTCACCACAGAAACAATTTATGCTCATAAATAGGACTAAATGATAAATAATCCTTTCCTGGACCACCGCTTCTTTCCTGTTAGAGCAGGAGATCAGCTCAGTCTCACTGCCCACACAGCTCACACTCTAGCTTTTGCAGGGCAGCAAACATGTGATACAATAATGTAATAAGGTAAGCTTCACTTAAATACAGGAAGGGCATATTAGATATTTTTACGGCTTAAAAAGAATGCATAATAACGCACTGCTGAAATTGCCTCTGGGAGTTGGATAGGAGTGTAGGAGGGTGGGAGAGGATTGTACATGTTCCTGAGCTCAGATAAGCCAACATTTCCTCCCTGTTTGGGTTTATTTTCCTTCGGCTTTAGAGTCTGGCCTCATATCCCACGCTACAAAGCCTCTGCTCAGTAGAAACCAGAGCCATCTAAAACCTGGACTAGCGGTGTCCTCTTGTGTGAACCCCACCTCCAGTGTTGACCCTTCAGTTGATACGCCTTGAAGTACACAGGAAGCATCATGAGAAGTGCTTGTGCATGCCACATACTGAATTTACATTCCACTCGGATTTATGGTATATTTTGAGAGCGTTGAACAAAGATGGAAATAATAAATAAAATAGATGTGAAGAGGTCTTTCATTCTTTTCTTTCTTTTTTTCTCAGCAGCACGAGTCACATTCTGATTTGTGTCATCAGTGATGTAGAATCACTGATTAGTGCAGCTTGAAAGCGTTAGTGTTTAGTCTCTCAGTTAAAACAGAAACAGGAGCAGCAGATGGATATTAGCAACAGAACTTCAAAGAACACCTTAACTGTGGTCAGTCTGGGATAACCTGGGAATGGCGTGGGTGCACTGTTGCATATAAGCTGGTATTTTCTTTTTTCTTTTTCCTGTTGCTGAGGAAAATAAACCACCGTGGAGCCCCTTTCCCCCTTGGGCTCTCTCCCACGTTTAACATGTTATCCTCAACATCTGTAATAATAAGGGGTCATTTGTTGTGATTACGGCTTTTATCTGCGACCTGCATCTTACATCCACAACATCCTCTCCGCTACACCTTCCTCCCCACGCTGGTGTGTTTACACTTACAACGATAAACTCTTGTCTGGGGAGCCCGTGCTTCATTCGCTGGCACCGTGATGGATATCCATATACAGTAACAGTGCAGAATAATATACAGTGGAGTGATAGTTGGAGACCACACTGATGCACTTAACCTGCAACTTGAGTGTCAGAAAAGTAAAAATTAGAAAACAGAACCTATTAATTACTTTCTTTACTTTAAATATTTATTATATATCATTAATATTACTTTACTTTGACTAGAGCTACTGTCTGAGCTTAAGACAGACTTTTTTTGCAAAGATTGTCTACAAAGACACCTATGGTGCCACTAGTTCATGGTATGCCAAATATTTTGTGTTTGCTCCAGATTAACTCTTAAAATTTGATAATTAGATCCCATGAAATGTGATTTACAGCTGGTACAGGCAGGAGACAGACTGACTGTAAGAGGATGCTAGTAGATGCTAGCATCCTCGTACAGTTAGCCATTGTTAGCATCCCTTTACAGGATGCTAACGGTCACTGGGGGCTTTTAATGATTTCTTTGAACTGTATGACCACTACTTCTTTACCTACATCTACTGTTGCTTTTGGTGGGAGGCTTTCCTTTGAGCATCACCAAACAAGAAACTCGCACATGCAAATTACACATGTGGCACAACATCTGTTAACCAAATGGTAAACTTAGCTATGGCCCCAAAATGGCTAGAGCTGACACCAAGTACATGTACCTGATTTTATGGTATTTCAAATTGCTCTCTTTATGACATATTTTAATATTCATGGCTTGAGACTTATTTCAAATAATAAACTGTAGCAGCCCATTTAACTATTGGTTCTTCTAGTGTTTACCACTACTACTATTTTGACTACCTTTACAGTGTCACTGAGAGTATAGTGTCAGTGGTATCATTATTACTGTGGTAGACAATTTTTAACTGGAAAAAGAAAAAGGACAAAATGTTTCTGGGTCTGTGCGTGATGTCAAATGTGTCAACTTTTGAGTGGCCAGCATGTTACAGAAGAAGTGATATCCTTGGTTGGCAAGATGGGAAACATTGGGGCGTCTTCCAGATTTCGTTTGGGCTTTGAGAAACTGTCGGAGGATGTGACAGTGTCGTGCTGGAAGAATAATGTAATCTGTCAAAGTGGTAAACAGCGATGCGAGGAGTCGTTCTTCGAGGCGACGAGCTATAGTAGCAGTGTCAAAAACGTCCGCTGCCCTGACATAACAAAAGGCAATGACTTCTTCATGAACTGGCATTAGGATGGCTGAATGAAGAGAAATTAGGTTTTATCGTGAGCTGAAGCGTTTGTCTTTGTTTCTTGAAGTTTTAAAGAAATGAAAGACAATGACAGCAACATAAAGGAAGATTTTTTTCCTCACCAGTTTTTACTCCCATTGTCTTATAAGCTGTCTCATAGGCATAGCTTTGTTTAGTTAATTGTCATTTAATATTTATTGCTGTTTGTTTTCCCCACAACAGGGGATTGTTAAACATTTCCTCTACATCAAAGTTAAAACTCTAAGAGAAACATTTGTAGTTAACCACATAACTTCACTTTGCAATGTTGGATAAAACCCATAGATTCATACTTAGAGTCAAGAGTTAGAAATAAAAGAGTGCTGATGTTCACAAAAATCAACCATATTCTAGCATAAAATAAATCACAGAGTCAGCTGACCTTATTGGCTTACAAGTTCTGATATACAATCACCGGCCACTTTGTTAGGTACACCTGTTCAACTGCTCATTAGCACAAATGTCTAATCAGCCAATCATATGGCCGGAACTCAATGCATTTAAAAAGGTAGCTGAAGTTCAAACTGAATTCAGAAGAAGGGTAATTTAAGTAACTTTGAAAAGGCATGGATGTTGGACATAGCTGAACATAGCTGACAAGAAAGCAACACAAAAAACACCACTCATTCCAACCAACATATGGAGAAAAGCATCTCTGTATGCACAACCCTTTGAACCTTGAAGCAGATGGGCTACAGAAGACCACACCGGGTACTGTTACTGTTACCTACCTACTGTTACCTAAGAACAGGAAACTGAGGCAACATTTCATATGCACTCGCCAAAATTGGACAATAGAAGGTTGCAAAAAGGTTTTCTTGTCTGATGAGTTTTGATTTCTGCAGTAACTTTCAGATGGTAGGTTCAGAATTTAGTGTGAACATGAAAGCAGAGATCCATCCTGCCTTGAACTTAACAGTTCAGGCTGCAGGTGGCTTGGTTTATTGGTGTGGGGAGATTCTCTTGGCACACTTTGGGCCCCTCAGTACCAACTGAGCATCATTTAAACACCACAGCCTACCTGAGTATTGTTGCTGACCATGTCCATCCCTTTATGACCACAGTGTAGCCATCTTCTAAAGGTTTCTTCCAGCAAGATAGCACGCCGTCACAAAGCTCAAATCATCTCAAACCGGTTTCTTGAACATGACAATGAGTTCACTGTACTCAGTTGGCCTCCACAGTCACCAGATCTCAATCCAGTAGAGCACCTTTGGGATGTGGTGGAACAGGAGATTCACATCATATGATGATAATGTGCAAACAACAAATCTGCAGCAACTGCTTGATGCTGTCATGTTATCATGGACCAAAATCTCTGAGGAATGTTTCCATCACCTTGTTGGATCTATGCAACGAAGGATTAAAGCAGCTCTGACGGTAAAGGAGGGTCCAGCCTGACACTAAGGCTCATGTGTGTATACGCAGCAATGTTTTAAAATGAACTCCAAATTTCACTGGAAGCCCAAAATTTCAGGGTTATGTGGAATCAACAGATATCAAATTATTCAAGTCTGAAAGATAATTTCTTCCACATGGGTCGAGATGCTTCTGATTATACTGATGATATATTTTGGGTTAAAATCAAAACTATTTCCTTATTGATAAGTCTAACTGCAAAGAATGATTTGCTTTCCCTCTGTGGGTGTAATGTATACTAGTCTGTAAAGTCAATCCAAAATGTAATTTACACTCTCTGAGAATGTGAAATGTATTTTGTTCTTGTGGTTACCTCAGTGTCAGAGTATATCCAAGATTTCTCCTAAATTTAACACCATGACGGTCTCAGGTTTTTGCAAAGTTGACGAGTTTTGGTTTCTGCTTTAATTTCATCGTTATCCCTTCTTCTTGTGTAGTCTTTATGTCTCACTACATCAATCCCTTTTCCTTTTGCATCACCTATTGTAGAATGCCAATTTTCTGGAAGCTCCGAAAACAAATTTTATTTTTAAGGACACTCGAACACATTATGAGCCGTGTCTCGCATTTCTCTTGCTCATCAAAAGCTGCAGCACACTTCTTTAACACCCCTATCTTCTTCAATCTCCATTATCCCTTCTTCCACACCTTAGAACAGATTAGAGCGCCTCATTCATATCTCCACCCAAATCTAACAGGATTAAGGGGATAAAAAGCCACACTTTTTACATTTCCAGACAATTACCTTTTTAAGAAACCCCACTCCAGTTTCAGCTCGCTTCATCTTTTGTTTGTCACAAAAATAAAGATTTCTCCCACCTTTTTCTCAGCAGATATAAATCGGTGGTAATCAGCGATGCAGTGGTGAATCAGAAGGTGGGTAAATCCAGCCAGTAATAATCACTTAAACAAGCATCAGTGTGTGGATTATGCTTTAAGCTTCTATTTACCCCTTAAGAATTGCTGTTGCCTCAGGCGTTGGTTCACCTAGATTACAAATAAAAGCATAACATATTTTCTCTCTTACCTTAATAATGCTGCGCAGACAAAACAGTTTTGATTTTATTTGGTCTTCCTGTGAGATATTAGTCTCTAGAACTCATCTCAGGTCAATAAAGGTTGATATATTTTAGTTTCGGGGGGTGTTTTTTGTGCCATTGCAAGAAATCTACAGCAGCATGCCTCCGTCACATTTACTTTCACAGTTTTAATTTGCTCTGCTCTTTCAGTAATCCCCTCACAACACTCTGCTTGTTGCTAAAATATGGTATTCTGTGAGTAAAATGGCAGGTTTATCCCCCCCAACACGTGACTGTCTTCCAGGAAAGCCTGTGAAGCACTTTGTGCAGCCTGTCTGCAAAATAAATACAACAACAGAAGCATTATTTGTACGTTTAACAAAAAAAAAAAAAAAAAAAAAGAACTGGGAACACAACGATACAGTCACATATGTGAGTTTTTGAACCTGATTTGCATGTTTCTAAAAGATAATATTTAGTGATCAGTGTGATGTTTTACCAGACAATTAGACATCAGGATCCCTCCTGCATCGCTATGTTTAATGTAGTCATTTTCTACATTTGGCAGCTGTAAGATATTATTTTTTCTAAAGTTTCTATTCTACTCAGTCCAAAAACTGATAGATAGATAGCACTTTAAATTACATCCCTTTGACTTGAAATTATTCTAAAATAATAATTTATATAAATAAATAAATAAATAAATAAATAAATAAATAAATCTAAAATAACATAAGTAAAAATATTAATTTCCAGCTTTTTTTTTGTGGCAATATAGTTCTTTTTAGTTTAGTAGTTTTGCAGTTTTGGTCCTCCATACCCTCAGATTTCGTCCAATTGTCTGTGTTTTTGCGTTGCCCGTAGTTTCACATATATTTACTTCATTCTTTCCACTTTACTTACATTTTTTAATAATTTATTTCGGTAAATAAAGTGGTTACAGCTCCATGTTTTTAATTTAACCTACATTTTGTTTTTTAATTCTCAGCTTGTTTTTCATTGTAATCTTAATCATAATCTGAACCTCTATCTGATTTCTAATCTTCACCCGTGACCTGGCTCAGAAACTGAATTATGAACCTCCTTCACTTCCTGTTTCTATAAATACTGTCAGATGGAAGACAGACATCCCCCTCCTGCCTTACACAGACACACAAAAAAACAAAAAACAAAAAAAACAAAACAAAAAACCACAGCCCACCTTAAAGTTATTTCCTTAAACCTTAACTCCAGACAGTCGTCTCTTTTCGTTAAATTCCTGCCCTGGGTGAACTCCTTCTTGTCGCCTCCTGGGACACACTACCACCTCCTTTGATACTTCTCTATCTTCATTTTCAGGAAAATACACAAGGGAATAAAAAACAAGCAAACAAATTTTTAGATTATGTAACATACATTTTAAATTCTGACCTAACAGAGACTTTAAAAAGGAGAGAGAAGCAGGAATAATCCTGAATTGAAATCTGAATAATTTTCAGTTTAATTTTGCAAACATTAACTCAAGAAGAAGAAAAAAGCAACTTTGTTATTTATAAATTATTAATTATTAAAATTATTATTTAAAAAATTATTATTAAAAGAAAACAGAAAATGTGGTAGTACATTATCTATTTTTGTATTTTTGTTTGCCCCCCCCCCCCCCATAAACAGTAAATGAATACAGAACATTTGTTTATTTTAAAACAGTATATAGTCAGAATAATGAGTATTTTTTGATCATTATTATATACTAATAGTAATTTCAATAATATATTTTTATGGATTTATTAATTTATTTTACCTTATGAGTCGAAATCAGCAAACTTTTGTAAAATTAGTATTTAAATGTGATTATTTATTTTACGGAGGTAATTTTACGTTGTGGTGATCACTGAAATGAATGTTAGTTTATACAAAGTGTAACAAACAAACAAGTATTTGGGCAAAGTTCTCAGACTTTCTTCTGCAGGAACTTCTCGTGTCGATGCTTGATGCTGACGTTCAGGACACACACAGACTCACACTGAAGATGAGATGTGAAACCAGCAAGCTGTGAATCTATTGTTGTAATTTGCAGCAGTGAGAGGTCAGATTTACTGTGAGCCTCGGGGCTCCATATCACTGAACACTGCATCATCTTCAGTCCATTTGATGTGATTGTGTCCATATGATACGGTCTTTTTGTCAGCGCTATCTGCAGGAAAATTGTTGTTTTGGTTTTTGGTGCTGGATTGATCCATTTTATTCCACGCTAGAGTTGTACTGTTTACCAATATATATATATTTTTAAACTTCTAACGCAGTCACTTTAGAAGTTTATAACACAGATATCATAACTTTATTTTCATGTAATGAAACTTACAAGGCACGCAGCCAGTTGTCACATTAAGCTTCTTATTTGTCTGATTAAAAATTTGAAAAAGATTTTTTTGATGTAGCTACACACACTGGACATTTTATGAGTTGCAGCTTGCTTCTGCTGCCTTCAGAACTACATTAATTCTTCATTCAACAAGGTGCCAGAAACACTCCTCAGAGATTTTGGTCCTTGTTGACATGACAGCATCACACAGTTGCTGCAGATTTGTTGGCTGCGCATCCATGATGAGGATCTCCCGATCCACCATATCTCAAAGGGGCACTACTGGCCTGAGAACCGAAAGAAACCAGTATGAGATGATCTCAGCTTTGTTACATGGTGTGTTATCCTGCTGGAAGCTGCCACAGAAGATGGTGCACTATAAAAGGATGTACATGATCTGCAACAATACTCAGGTAGGCTGTGTGTTTAAATGGCAAGTGTGCCAAGAAAATAAGCCCCTCAAAATTACACCGCCAACAGCTAGAACTGTAGATTCGAGGAAGAATATCTATGCTTTCATGTCATTTACACCAAATTCAGACCGTACTATCTGAATGTTGGAGCACAAATCAAGACTGTTTAGATAAAATTTTACTGATTTTCCGTGGTGTTCTGCAGCTGTAACCTATCTGCTTCAATGTTCAGAGTCCAGAAATGCTCTTCTGCATACCTTGGTTGCAACAGCTGATCATTTGAATTAATCTTGCGCCTGGCATCAACAAGGTAATTTCACAGAGAGAACTGCCACTCTCTGAATATTTTGTCTCTTTTGAATCATTCTCTGCCTGTGTAGGAGTTTCTCAGGCAATCCATACCAAGTTCAAAGCCACTGCAATAGAGCAGAAAGGTCATTTAAATGCTCAGAAGTTCTTCTTGGTCACTAATAGCACTAAAAACTAAAACATCCAGTTATTCTTGTGGAAATTCTTGTGCCTGTATGACCGAATTTAACTGAAACATATGTAAAAACAACAATTTCAACACCGTGCAATGAAACTCGATTTCTTTTTGGCCCTCATGATGAAACCAGCTTTGTTAAGATGGAGCAGACAGAGCCTCACTTTTGAAGTAAGTTTGAAAAGTGAAAAAGTAGACAAACAGCACATCAATAGAGCGAGTTCAGCACACTGAAGAAAATACAAACAGAATGAATGTGTAGTTCACAGCAGGTGGTTCGCTGTTTCTCGTCTTTTTTCCTACAGGCATAGGAAAGTGTATAGTTAAGTGTGTGTGTGTGTGTGTTCTTTCTCTGCATTACTTTCTCTATGTGTTAGCATCAACGGGCATCCTTGCATGTAAGGCTCTGGTGTGTCTGTGTGTGCATGCTTCATCCTCTCAGGCGCTGAGGCATGTGTGTTTGTGTATGTGTGTGTGTGTTTGTGTAGTATGGATTGGGTCAGTGCAACCAGGCATGTTTTCAAACACAAGCTACAAGACAGATCAGGGTTCCTACACAGGTCTGTCAAGTGTGGAAATGTATGAAAAAAAAAATGGTTCTATCTAAGGCTTGATAGGTTTGGATATTTCACAGAAACGGTTCAAAAACTGGGTGAAAGGACGGCAGCTTGTACTGTGATTTGCTCTTTCAAACATGCTAGTGGTCATCAGGGTTGCTTTCTCTAGGAGTTATTCTTAATTTTGGCGTGAGATAAAGAGGATTACTTGGAGCAAACAACACCTCTACATGCAGGTTCTTCAGGTTTGTCTAAGAAGCTGCCAAAACATCACAGGTAGCTTGATATTGAGCCTCTCTCTTTTTTTTTGGGTACCGACCAAAATGTGTTGACAGGAACAAACACTGAAAGCTGGCATCAAATGCTGGCCCAGTTTGGCTTCTTTTCTCAAGTGAGAAAATGGTTTTGTAGTATAAACATCATTCTATTTCTAAGATGTCAAAAAAATATGTTTTTGTATCCTTATTTTGAGAAAAAAAACTCGGGGTGGGGTGATGCTAATGATTTGAATTAATTACTTTAACCACTTAAGCATAGACAGTAGAGCTAAGATATACTTTATTTATCCCATAAGACTGGGAATTATTAATTATAGTATTATTATACTGTATATAATATATTGTAAAGTGTATATAAATTACAGCATAGAAATATAATAACGTTTAACATGGTGCTCAGGAGGATTTGTATTTGTGGTTTGTACAAAAAAGTATATACAGTGGGGCAAAAAAGTATTTAGTCAGCCACCGATTGTGCAAGTTCCCCCACCTAAAATGATGACAGAGGTCAGTAATTTGCACCAGAGGTACACTTCAACTGTGAGAGACAGAATGTGAAAAAAAAATCCATGAATCCACATGGTAGGATTTGTAAAGAATTTATTCGTAAATCAGGGTGGAAAATAAGTATTTGGTCAATAACAAAAATACAACTCAATACTTTGTAACATAACCTTTGTTGGCAATAACAGAGGTCAAACGTTTACTATAGGTCTTTACCAGGTTTGCACACACAGTAGCTGGTATTTTGTACATTCCTCCATGCAGATCTTCTCGAGAGCAGTGATGTTTTGGGGCTGTCGCCGAGCAACACGGACTTTCAACTCCCGCCACAGATTTTCTATGGGGTTGAGGTCTGGAGACTGGCTAGGCCACTCCAGGACTTTCAAATGCTTCTTACGGAGCCACTCCTTTGTTGCCCGGGCGGTGTGTTTTGGATCATTGTCATGTTGGAAGACCCAGCCTCGTTTCATCTTCAAAGTTCTCACTGATGGAAGGAGGTTTTGGCTCAAAATCTCACGATACATGGCCCCATTCATTCTGTCCTTAACACGGATCAGTCGTCCTGTCCCCTTGGCAGAAAAACAGCCCCATAGCATGATGTTTCCACCCCCATGCTTCACAGTAGGTATGGTGTTCTTGGGATGCAACTCAGTATTCTTCTTCCTCCAAACACGACGAGTTGACTTTATACCAAAAAGTTCTACTTTGGTTTCATCTGACCACATGACATTCTCCCAATCCTCTGCTGTATCATCCATGTGCTCTCTGGCAAACTTCAGACGGGCCTGGACATCCACTGGCTTCAGCAGTGCCAGACGTGTTGTCTGGCACTGCGGGATTTGATTCCCTGCCGTTGTAGTGTGTTACTGATGGTGACCTTTGTTACTTTGGTCCCAGCTCTCTGCAGGTCATTCACCAGGTCCCCCCGTGTGGTTCTGGGATCTTTGCTCACCGTTCTCATGATCATTTTGACCCCACGGGATGAGATCTTGCGTGGAGCCCCAGATCGAGGGAGATTATCAGTGGTCTTGTATGTCTTCCATTTTCTGATGATTGCTCCCACAGTTGATTTTTTCACACCAAGCTGCTTGCCTATTGTAGATTCACTCTTCCCAGTCTGGTGCAGGTCTACAATACTTTTCCTGGTGTCCTTCGAAAGCTCTTTGGTCTTGGCCATGGCGGAGTTTGGAGTCTGACTGTTTGAGGCTGTGGACAGGTGTCTTTTATACAGATGATGAGTTCAAACAGGTGCCATTCATACAGGTAACGAGTGGGGGACAGAAAAGCTTCTTACAGAAGACGTTACAGGTCTGTGAGAGCCAGAGATTTTCCTTGTTTGAGGTGACCAAATACTTATTTTCCACCCTGATTTACGAATAAATTCTTTACAAATCCTACCATGTGGATTCATGGATTTTTTTTCACATTCTGTCTCTCACAGTTGAAGTGTACCTCTGGTGCAAATTACTGACCTCTGTCATCATTTTAGGTGGGGGAACTTGCACAATCGGTGGCTGACTAAATACTTTTTTGCCCCACTGTACGTCGATGATTTTTAAAATTTTGATGAATGATTGATTAATTTTGATAAAGTTAATTGTATTAAGAATAAGAATAAAAAGACTAAGAAATCATTTATTTACTAATTTAGAAAGTATGTAAAAAACTTTAATTTAAATGCCCCCCTTTGAGTAAGCACTTGGCAACAGTGGGAAGGAAAAACTCCCTTTTAACAGGAAACCGCTGGAAGAACCATGCTCAGGGAGGGGCAGCCATGTACCGTGACGGGTTGGGGTGAGGGGAGGAAGACTAGACAAAAGACCCATACTGGAAACAGCTGCAAAGTTGAGCAATTAAATAAAACACATTTAGTTTGGAGGGATAACTTCCCAACTCAAGAATCTTGATTATCTGAGCTCTTAGGAACACCATGGATAATAAGGTGGACAATAGCAATCGGGGTGGGGGGGCACAAAGGCAAGAAGTTAAATGCAGTAAACCACACAATGAAAATAACCATTAAAAAATATCATTTTATAGCATATTGTGGTAAAAGAAGATGGCATTCCCTTCCTTTTACTATTAAAAGAGAGTTTTTCCTTGCCGCTGTCACCAAGTGGTCACTCATACGGGGTTGTCTGATTGTTGGGGTTTTCTCACTTATATTGTACCTTACAATATAAAACACCTTGAGGTTATTGTTTTAAATTGCTGCTATACTATAAAAATTGAATTGAAAGAAAAAGGACAAGACTGAAATGAAGAAACAGAGAAAGGGTAACCAGGGGGACCCCGAAAAAACCAAGCGGAACAATGGAAGTATAGACGTGTCCAGTATAACTTCCCTGTGCTCAGGATAGTATCTTCAAATTACCTGTTTTGCCAAAGACGTGACTCAAAATGCAAAGATATTTGATTTGGTATCACATAATGTAAAGTAAACTAGTAACACTGTTACATTTGGAGGTTCTGTCATCAGAAGGTCTGGCTATTCATTTCAGCTGTGCAGTAAAACAGAAAACAAGGTAAAGCAACTGATTAACATTCGCCTGTGATAAAACTTCTGTGAGTCTGCCTTCTGCACCAGCGAATGAACCACAAAGCGTCCACCTTCAAAGCTGACAGGAAGTGACGGTTTGATTCATGTGCTTTGTCTGAAGTATCACTTCAACACATTTCTCACTAGTTTTGTTGCTTTTGCTCCCTTTTTCCTGAATAGGACAGCCATGTTGGAAGTCTTTCACTCCTTCCACCATCTGCTGTCACCAGAAGCTCAAAAATCTTTGTGTCCGCTCGCTCTGGAAGAACAGCGCCCTCCTCCTGTTTCGTGCCATAAAGCAGTCCAGCAGGTTTCCCTCCAAAACCGAACAGGTGGCTCACAGTGAAAAATGTAGCGTAGAGACTGTTGGACAAGCTGACAGTTTCATCATAATGTTCTTATTTAAATTCTAATGTACCAAAATGTATTCATAAATGGCTGATTACTATTAAAATATACAGAGCGCAGTTAATGTGGCTTCTAATTTCAGGTAGGGGCAGAGTGGATTTGGCCCCAGTGTAGCAGCTTAAATACTGCAAAAACACTTCAAAGTGTTCCCATAGAGTTGCACTGAGCAATGTGTGTTTGAGAGCAGAGGGGGACTTTAGCACACCAGATGGACTCTGTCACGCTCCGGCTCGAGGCCTATCTGCCGGCCTCAGAATTTCATTAGTAGCTTGGCCCCGGTCGCAAGTTTGAAGAGCATAAGAGGTTCGATCAAAGGATTAGCAGCACATCTGAAGCAACAAATGGTCCACTTTTTTCTTCTTCTTCTTTTTATTTCTCTTTTTGCACCCTCCCACCTCCACAAAGTGCTCAGACCTGGCCAAAATGTAGGAGAGGGGGTAAGAGTGTGTGGCAACAAAGAGAGTTTCTTTGTTTAGAGAAAAATATCTGAATCCAGTCAGAATTCAGTCAGAGTGACAAAGAACAACATAATCTGGGCGCTAATTTGTTCTTAAATGATAAAAATACTGTCTTCATAGACAGTACTAGCTGATTCAAATTTAGCTTTATATCAATAATTTGATCTTAAAATGCAATTCAGTGATTTCTAGAGGATTATGTACTTGTGGCAGAAGTGAGGCTTGTGTGTACTTGAAAGGTGGCACACACATATTTCGTAACATATCATATCATATATAAATATATATATGTACATCCATTGTGTTTTACAGATGCTCGTAGAAACTCACTGTTGTACATCTTTCGCTAATTTGAAACTGCATCTGGTGCAGTGCAGAGGTTTGGATCCTTCTGTCAATCTCAACTGATTGATAAACTGGTTCCAACAACATTTATGATGGAGTGATGGATCCAAATTTGAATTTTTCTGCAAATAATCATCAGAAATGTATGGAAGAGGTCAGGAGAGATGTACAACAGTGAATTTCTGCGAGCATCTGTAAAACACGATGGAGGCTCTGTCATGGTTTGCGGCTCCATTTCAGCCAGTGCTGTGGCGATCTTGTCAAAATTGATGGAATTATGAAAGCAGAAATGTACCATCATCAGAGATGGGCAGTAACGCGTTACTTGTAACGTTACTTGTAACTTGTAACGCATTACTGTAATCCGATTACTTTTTTCAAGTAACGAGTAAAGTAAGGGATTACTATTGCAAAAACGGTAATTAGATTACCGTTACTTTCCCGTAGGAATGTTGCGTTACTGAGTTACTAAAACCGTGATTTTTTGCGAGAATGTCTCATGACAGTGACGTAAGCGAGTGCGACGTTCGTGACAACAGCTGTGTGCAGATCAACAATGGATCGTATATCGAGTGCGGGAGAGAGTATGAGCGTGCAGCGTTTAAAGCGTGGAAGTACTGACCTTACTTTGAGTTTGATTCCATAAAAAGTGACAAAAACATTAGTGTCCATCGTGCGTGGGAAGAAAACTTCTTTTTACAGTGAAAAAAACCCCTAAACTTCCAAGCAAACACCGAGTGCGCTACGACGTAATGGGAAACTCACAGAGAAACTCCCGGATTCTTCCGCTGACCGCTGCGGCACACCTGCACCAGGGTAAACCTCCGCCTACACCACTACTGCTTTACAGGTGAAAATAGAGCAAAAGGACCGCTAGTCTTTGACTTTATTTATTTTCTGCTGTGTTTTACTTGCATCTATTTGAAAGACTGAGTGTTAACACACACAAAAAAAAAAAAAAAATTTTATGTGCTGGAATGTGCAGAAAATAGGTTTAAATATTAAACAAATTTCTTCCAGTCAGAGAATGTTGCATATAATAAAATTTTTGCTTGATGCATAAAGTTAAAAGATCAAAACTGATAAAACAAGTTAAAAAAAGAGACTTTTCCATTTGATTACTTTTTGTATGATGGATTATGCAGAAAAAGTAGAATTGGGCTGAAAGATCTATCGCTTTATCACCTATTCAGGTTGTAAATCGTGTTTTTAAAAAGTAACTAAGTAACTAAGTAATTAATTACTTTTGAAAATAAGTAATCAGTAAAGTAACGGGATTACTTTTTGGGGGAAGTAATCAGTAATTAGTTACTGATTACTTTTTTCAAGTAACTTGACCAACACTGACCATCATATACTGTCTGGAAGACACATCTGATCCCAAACACACTGCCAATACAGTTAAATCATACCTGGATAGAAGAACGGACAGTGGAACACTATCAGTCATGGATCGGCCTCCCCAGATCTTCGACCTTAACATTATTGAAGCAGTGTGGGATCATGTTGACAGAGAACAGAACAAAAGGCAGAAACATCCAAAGAAGAGCTTTGAATGGCACCAACACCACAAACAGGGGGAAGAGATACAGCTCGGTGTTATGAATCAGCTGAGATGAAGCTTAGCACTCAGCTGACTACATTGGTTACCCTAATTATTCAACAGGTCTTATAAAATTGTTTAATTCTGCTGTAAATTTGGACATTTAAACATGGGAGTACATGGAGATTGACTCGGTTTTGGACCCGGCCTCAGGTAGTGACTAAAGGGAAATGCAGTTGTTGGGCAAAGCCTCGTTTACTTTTCAGCCCCAGAAGCTGTCGTTTGATTCAAATCAGCCAGCTTATCTCAGGTCAAACAACACAAGCACACTTCCTTGAGTTTGTTGAGCTGCTTGAATGCACTGTTAGGTAACAGTATGTCCCATATTTATATATTTATTTTTTCTACTTCCCTCCTCCTTCTCTGTTTGATCAATGAACTCAATTACAGCCATGTCCTGAGGTTCCTCTCGCCACGACACTCTCTCGTCTTTTTTTCCTTTCCTACTCTCTCTCTCCTTTCCGATGATGCATCACATGAGCCACACCTGACACCTCCACCACCCCCTCCCTAAAAATCTCTCTAATAAATAAGAGGGGCATGGTCGGAGCACTCAGGCTTTCTGTTCTTCTCTCTCTCTGTCTTCAAACTCTCCCTTCCTAACAGCTCCAGTGCTCAGCCTACGTCTGATTCCTCTCCGCAAGGGTAGCCTCTAATAGATTCCCCCAACTCCCATGTATTATTAATGCTTACTGCTCTCCAAGGTGGCAGTGACAAATAGGGAGCAAAATTCACTGACTAGCGGTGAATGTACTTTTTAGTCATGCTTGAGCTTCCCCTAGTCCATACTGCTGCCAGTTGGAAGATTTCTCTCTTCTCTTCCTCTCCCGCTCGCTCTTCATCTTTCTACCCCTCTAACTTTTCATCCTGGCTGTGAAAGAGCGCAGAGATGCTGACCACAGAACTTAAAAGCACTGGCTTTAAAGAAAAGAAAAAGAAAACTGGTGTAATATAGAAGGGGGTATTTTTTTCCTTCTGTTTTTTGAGATGCCAAGACTTCATGAGCCTACTGATGTCTTTGTTAACAGCATCCTCTTCAGCCAAATTCCAGGTAGGACAAGCTCTGAAAAGAAAAACCTTGCCCCCCAAAAACAAGTTGTTTTTTTTTATTCATTAAAAAGTCTTCATTGTTCTTTATTATTCTAATTAAAACTCTTAATTGTCTTAGCAAAAACATGAAAATTCAGACCTGCTGAATAATCTTTTTCTTAGGTTGCAACTTAAAGCCTCAAAACAATCTGTAGGATCTATATGTTTATCTATTTTTAATTAGCTTCTGGCATTTATGTCGCATATTAATTAATGTCCCAGGCTAGCTGAACTGCAAGCACGTTTTGTTTTGCAACAACATGGGAAAATACAGTTCTATTGTCACACTAAGTTTTAATATTAGACATTTAAATGGCTTTTTAAATGATGATTTCATTTATTAAGGTATAAGCTTTATCCAAACCTACCTGTGTGAAAAATAATTGCTCCCTAAATTGATTTTGCCACCCCGACAGCAAGAACTGAAATCAAGGACTTTTTTTTTTTTTACATTCAGCCATATTTTGGGTTTCCAGAATAAACACCTGTTTAAGGTCACGTCAAAGCATCTCAGTCTGATGCAAAACCAGACTTTGCAAAAACACTTTCGGTCAAATAGAAGTTTATGGGAAAAACTTGACTGGTTTATGGAAGGTATTCATTTACACTGAATAAGACATTAATATCATTTAGTAAACGATGTTATTCTATGGTGAGGATTGTCAAAGATATGACCATTAGCTCACCACTTATGATTGACAAGCCAATGAGCATGAAGGTTCACAGTCAGATCTTCCCCTTGGCTCATCACATCTGGTTTCAAATACCAAGATGGCGATGGCGAAAAAGCTCATGGAGCCTTCAAAACAGAAGACATTTAGTCGCATACCAATGACTGATGTCACAGTAGTGATGTCCGTCTTTTATACTGTCTATGCTTTTAACTCAAATTATGACCTTTTTTAAATCCAACCAAGCTCATTGTCTATTAAAAATGCAAAAGTAAGTTTGGTACTGAG
Organism: Mchenga conophoros; assembly: GCF_057382185.1. Classification (NCBI taxonomy): domain Eukaryota; kingdom Metazoa; phylum Chordata; class Actinopteri; order Cichliformes; family Cichlidae; genus Mchenga; species Mchenga conophoros. Next base: position 27,414,094 of record NC_140547.1, on the reverse strand, counting down.
ATAGAATTGTGAGTCATCAGCATAGAAATAGAAGAAGAGACCATGGCAATGATCTGATGAAAAGGGGTCCAACTACAGAACCTGTGGTCAACCACAGCACACTATGGTTGACTGCACACTTTGCACACCACTCAACTGGGGCAGAGGTGGCAGGGCAGCCTCCTACGGTGTGTTTGGTGCTGTACCAGAGAGGCGAAGATAGTTGGACAGATGTGAAAGAAGGATTGTGTGAGAAACGTTGTTAAAGTTTGCAGAAAGGTCCTGGAGGATTAGGATGCTGATGTGGCCAGAGTCAGCAGCAATGAGAAGATCATTAGTGATTTTGATAAAAGCCGACCCAGTGCTCAGTTTTAACCACAGCAGACTATGCACATTTTCAGAAAGTAGAAGATGATCTGTATTATAGAGTCTCGTACATTTTGGTATCACAGTTTTCTTTTTGCTCACCTGCACAAGTAATAATTATATAAAAAGAGTGCACATTACGCCAACCGTAGATTACTACTGTCAACCTGGTGGATTTTAAGAATTCAAAGCAGCAGATATCATTGACCTTTTGCATACAAACCTCCCCCCACATGTAAAATCCACAACCTTCAAGCAAGATGACACATGGCAACAGCCACTTGACATTGTGGTTACTGTTTGTGTCTTTTACCTCATAAATGTTAAACTATGATTTTGGCAGCGTCAAAGCGAATTAGGAATAAAACGTGAGCACATGTTTAGCTTGCATCCCCATTTATGGATTGTTCGTGTCAGTAGCATCACCTAATTCTGTGGTGGATATAAGTACTCATGTGCTATCATTTCTAGTAAAGGGCAGCATGCACAGACTCCATTTACAAGCTCTACAGTTCACATCCAGCCTCGAGGGACAGCATCTACAGAGGTTAACCCAGATTTGTTTGTCTCTCTGGGTCTTCACCCTCTCCCTGATCCCTCTACCTGGATCTGACAGAAATAGGAGCAGCAAAACAACAAAGCATTTGCCCTCTGAGAAACTACTCCGCTCACAACAAATCACACATCACTTAACCTGTCGAGCCTTTTCCAGCGATGAGACTTGCCTACCTGGAAGTGGTCGCCTGAATCGCTTTTTTCGTCTTTTCACCAAAGCATATGTCCTCTTGTCGACACCTTTATACAGTGTGCCTCCAAGTGCTGTGAGTAGTGCATCACCTGTTGAGCTACACAGCAAATATAGCCTATGTGTAATGATACAATGAAGAAATCTAAGCATGCTGTCAAGTCACTGCTGAGACACTTGTATTGATTACCAGACTTTATAAAAACACTTCTCGCCTACAGACAGGTGCTATAGGTAGAAACATACTTACTCCTTCTTGAGCATTCATCTCTTCATTTCTGACACATCTGACAAAACAACTTTTAATGTGTTCATTCAATGCATTAGCAATTCTCCACACCCTTTCTGAAGTCCTCTTAACTTGAAGCTAGACTTCTTTCAGCTCACCATGGTAACCTGATCATATCCTATGATTAGAGAGCTTTCCCAGTCACTTATCCACAGCTTGATTTAATATTTCAACCATTCATCCACAGCTTTTCGTTATGTTTATTGGCCAAGCTTAAATGTTTATGTTTAGCTGTGAACTGTGCTTGTTTATATGTGATAGGGTTAGGCAATTAATTTTCCCAAGGGGCCAGATGAGAAACTGGGACTGTTGTGGAGGGCCACACCAATAAGTGCAGCCCTCCACAACAGTCCCAGTTCTTCATGTGACCCCTTAGGAAGAGCCAACCCCTATCGACAATGTTTATTTTTCAGGTAATAGTTTTTAACTAATTCATTATCCATTGTTAACAGTTTAATGTGTTGATCCAAACTGTTTGCTGACCATTTCAATGCTTATTTATACTTTCAGCAAAGAGTTTCCTTATTTTATACTATTTGCTAGCAGTTTTTACATGTTATCTATCGATTTCAGTTATTTATTCACTACATTTAGCTAACAGTTTAACATTCCCATTTAACATACTGTTGGCTAAGTACATATCCACGTGATTGCCTGTCAATATTACTGTGTTATAGGTGTATAAATCTTTAAAAAAAAAGACATTTCAGTTCATTGGTAGTTAGATAAAGAGGAGCGTTAGGGACCTAAGATGTACACTGTTGTGCAAAAGTTTTGCACTACCCCACATTTCTTTTTAGTGGCCTTGAACAATTGTTTTCCAGGCTTTCTGGGTGTCTTTCAAAGTTCTTCTTTGAACATTTGCTGCTTTTTCACTCATTTTCATCCAGTCCTTGTACCTGACAATTTTCAAAGGAATGTTTTTATTTGTTAATCCACTTAATACTCACCTATGACTCATTCATGCATAAAAAAAAGAACCAGTGTTTTGTCCACAAGAGACAACAAAGACCCAATTTTAAATTGTACCTTTAGGCACTTTAATACTAGCAGCCTATCATAAAAACATATTGTTTGTTCCAATTTCTTTACTTGAATCTATTTAAAATACCAAAGATAACACAGTTTGACAGACATAAAATAGCGTTTCTGTACTAACAAGGTGATTCTCAGAGAGCTATTAGCCAAAGACACGGTATATCTCAGCATGGTGTGAAGTGTGTCTTTAAAAAAATCAGACAAAAATAGAAATGTCTGGTCTAAAAAGCTAGTCATAGCAGATGAGTAGTATTAGAAAGTCATCCCAGACACACTGCCAATGCAGTAAGAGCGTACCTGGATAGAAAAACACACAGTGGAACACTATCAGTCATGGACTGGCCTCCCCACTACTGAAGCAGTGTGGGATCATGTTGACAGAGAACAGAACAAAAAGCACAAACATCCAAAGAAGAGCTTTGAATGTCTTTCAAGAAGCCCGAAGAACTACTCCTGAAGACTACTTAAAGAAATGACAAGAAAGCTGCCTAAGAGAGTGTGCTGAAGAATAAAGGTGGTCACACCAAATATTGACTTGCTTGATAAGTTGTACATTGAATTGTACAAACTCGGTTTTTGGCTTATGTACTGTATTTGCATGCATATTAACATGAAAATGATCTTTAACATTTGACTTTGCCTTTATCTTCACAGTTGGGGTTGTTTTGTTTTCATTTAGCTGGGTTTAGCCGGTTTTGGCCTCTAGCAGGGAATAAGTGGAAAAAAAACTACATTGAAAAATTCAAAAGGAGCTGAATAACAGCAGACCTTTGTTCACAGCATATTATATTAGTGAAAAAGGTCGGTAAATCTAATATGAACCTGCTAATATGCATTTGATCAAAGGTTTAACATGAGTGCACCTCCCCTGACTCTGTCAAGACTTCGCAGGTTGGCACTTCGGTTCAGCTCAAATAAGTAATTGGAGCGGAGGGTCAAACCTTTTCGACGCTCTCTTGTCTCAGAGAAGCCTCCACCCCCCCCCCCCCCCCCCCCCAACGCTCTCCCTCCCTCGTCTCCATCTTCATTCACCAGTAGCATGACGCGCGAGAACCCACTCTACAGCTGTTCCCCTGTTGATCAATTAAAAACATGCTTTGGTGAAATAATTAGCTGACATTTGCTCCTACTTAACAGATGTTTCTGCGGATTCTGACTGTAAAAAAAGTACAGAGGTGGAAGATAGGGTGTGTACGTGATGCTCGGTGATGTGTGTGTCACGTTTGGGTGAGGGGAGGAGGGCATTTGCACATTTCCTGCAGACACACACACACACACACACACACACAGAAAGAAGGTTCTTCTGCTTGCTTTTCTAACTTGTGTACATCTTTTAATGCAATTATGAGAGGTGGGCCCCTCGCTGAAATGATTTGAATACTAATTTGAGCGCTGATCATCATAGTTAACCATCGTTTACATAATTACCCTGCAATTAGCATCACATTACAGCAATATTATTGGCATTAGGCAATTAATTAAGCTCAAATATGGACCGCTGCATTGCATTGTCGCTGTGTTTGTCTGTACTTCCATGTTTTTCTTTTGTTTTGTTTTTTTTCTTTCCTGTTGTTGTTTTGAACCAAACCAAATCCAATGCTCCTGCGCTTCGATTTCCCAAACAAGTATTTTCACTTGGCTACTTTTGGCTGCCTTTGAAGGCTCTCCTGGAGTTGGAATATTGATTTGGATCCCACTTAGAAAACAAACAGTATATACAGTGTGTGTTTCGTGAGAGGAAGACTCAAGTCCTAATCACAGTATATCCCACACCTTCTCCCTGTCCCCCCCCCCTCTTTTTTTTTTATCATCAGCTTTAATCAAATAAATGCACTCACCCCCCCCCCCCCACCCCCCACCTTGTCCTCTGCATGACATCTTCAGCAGTGAGATGAAATTCTCCCTCACGCAGGGGGGGGGGGGGGTTGAGGTGGAGGAGAGAGGCGCAGCTTCCCTAATGGCAGACGGCTTGTCAGGATTAGGGCAACGGGGGCTGTAAAATCTACGCCTGATGAGGTGACTAGCTCTCCCTCTCAGGTCCAGCGCTTTACAGATTTACCCACCTCTCCGGAACTTTCTCCCCTCACACCGCAGCCACCGCCGTGCTTCGATGCAACTCTCCCTCTTTCTCTCTTTTTCTCTTCCTCTTTTGAAGTCCACATTTCGAGTGCATGCTTCAATGCCATCTATCCGAACTGCCCCCCCCCCCTCCAACTTTATGTTTCAGGCTAAATTGGCTGATTTCATTACCATTCAGGTGAAGAGTTCTTCTTCTTCTAAAAGCAGCTCTTTAAAAAAAAAAAGACAAGAAAAGAAAAAAACAGGCAAAAAAAAAGCAGAAGGATGTCAGCACAGGGTGAAGCAGGTGCAAAAGGTTTAACCGTTGCCAGCCGAAACGCCGGGCCAACTCTGGCAGCTAATCCCCGAGGTATTTAATGAACTTTTTCTCTTTAACCGCCTCCGCTAATACTCAGAGGCCGTGCTCTTACACGTAGCAAGAGCAGTGGAAGCCAACGATGATAAAAAAATTTTTTCATACCTGTAATAGAAGTTTTAAAGGGTTGGTCCTCTTATTTGGAAGAGGAATGATTTAAATTTCTCTTCAACCTCAGGCTTTTCTGCTTGTGTGAGGAAGGTGAGGAAAAAGAAACACTCAAATGTAAAGAGTGTCTAGTTGTTATTATGATTATTGAGAGGTGGATTGCTTAAACCGTTTTGGGAAATCCAACTGCATATGTTAGTTTTAGTGACGCCTCCAGTGCTGGATATATTTGAGCTTCTCCTAACCTTCTTCTTCTTCTTGTTATTTTTCATGATTTTCATCTTTTGCCTTGTCTGATTTATTAGCGCCCTTCCACACACCACAAACGCCAAAAGGAAGAATCTCACGAGCACGGTTGGCTGTCAGAACAATTGGGAGCGCTGGAAAATAAATAAATAAATAAAGCCAAAATTACCTTACTGCCTGTAATTCCAGAGGTTTTACTGAAACATTAAGTGAACAGGCAGGCAGGAAAGAAGGCAAAAAAAAAAACTACTTGAAATATCCCTGGGCTATTTCTTTTGCTCCAGACATACAGAAACAAAATGAACTCCCCAAGTTCAGGTTGAGGCTCAGCTTTGCCCTCAGGTTCTACCACTGAAAGTACGTGTTCGTGTTTTTGTGTGAGTTTTGAAGAGATTCGGCCTGATTCCCGCCTTCTCCCCCCACCACCACCTCCTCTCACCTCTCACAAGCACACATGCCTCCTACTCCATCCGGCATTAAACGAAGTGACAGGACAATTTGCATTACTGCTCCCGACTCGACAAAGACTCAAAATTACACGCGTCCGTCGTAACGAGCGTATGATCAGCGCTTGCTGTCTTCCTCTCACCTTCCACGTGTTTCCCGCCTGACACCATGAATATATAGCGGTCTATGTTTTGTTTTTGTTTTTTTTAAATAATATTCAACACATAAAACGAAAAGAGAAGAAGAGTGGGGGGGAGTGAAATGTTTATGCCCGTTTGTAGCCGTGTGTCACGTTGGGTTTGGATCTGTGCGGTAGAGCCTCGGGGTCAGGTGTTAAGTTCAACACTTGTGCACAAATCAGGATGACCTGTACCGCCTCGGGGCTGCGACACCAAACACAGCAAACCAAGAGAGGCAGGGCTAACACACGAAGGCATTAATAAGCCCTGGATTACAGACGGCTCATCCGACACATAGAACTCAGATGTTTTTTAACTTCATTTGCGAGCATGGTCACAGATAAAAATTCCAGCAGTGGCTCCGATTTTGTGTTTCTTGTACTCCATACGCTTCAGTTTCAGTGTTTAGATTATCTTTATATTTCTTTCATGAAGTATGCAACAATAATGAACCTTCATAAGTTTCAAAGACTTGGAATTAATGCAACAAGTCAATATTTATAGTACTGATTCTTCTTCTTTGTAGTTTTCTTTGTAAAATTGATCAGATTAACTCAGAAATTTCCTGGCCATGGATCCAGAATATTAATTTCATTATCTTCAAAGCACTTACTGTGCAAGAAGTCTTGAACTAGCCTCATCTTCTTTTTAAAATGTAGCTATAGGTGCAGTGATTTATTGCAACATGAGCAAACATACACGGAAATAAAGTATGTAAGGAGAAAAATAAAGTTTGTATAATTGTAACAAATAACGGAAATATTTGGTATGACCTCTTTTATTCTTCAACACAGCGTGAACTCTCGTCATTTCTTTAAGTCCTCAGCACTACTTAAAATCTTTAAGCATATACTGCATATCATGCTGCAATATGACAACTAATCAGCAGTTTTCATGGGTTAAACTAAAGAAATGGGAACAATTATGTGTTTTTGTGACTGGCTTCTAATAACAAAATATGTGTGTTTAGACACAACAGTGGTTCCTCCACTGAGTTAGAAGCCTTAAATGATTCATAGGTCAGTGTTAAGTGGCTTAACAAACAAAAAAAAAACATTCCTCTGAACATAGTCAGGTACAAGTACTGGACTGAAAAGGAGTGAAAAAGCACCAATTGTCATGGTCCCTGTGCCCCGCTGGTCGATCCTCTATTGGGCAATATGTTTGTGGTTTGTTTGCTCTCTCTCACTCTCTCTCTTGCCGCGGCGACGCTCATTGCGGGCTCCCGCTGCTGGCCCACACACCTGCTCAACACCGCACCGGCCGCTGATCCCAGCTGATTACTGCACTACTTAGATGGCGAGTCTGCACTAGTCTTCGCTGGATCGTTGAGCTATCAGCGTCAGTTAAACTTGTGTATCTGCCAACCTGTATCTTGAGAGCCTTTTGTAATTATCCCGCTAACCCAACATTTTGTGTTTAGATCGTTTTTTTGGAACCGGATTCTGAGAGGAGTGACTGAGGAGGAACTTTTGTACAGAAAGTGTGGAGCACCCTTCCCCCTAACCCGGTTTCCCACGGACCCTGGCGACCCAGACCCGTTTCCCCTGCACGTTGTATATAGCCACTTGGTGATTGTGTTCACTGTGAATAAACGCACTGTTCTTCGCTTAAAGGAATACCCTGGCCTGCGCCTGAGTCTCTTTCGGAAACCTTATCACCAATGACCAAAGAAAACTGAAATACCTTCAGAAAACCTGGAGAACTATAGCTGTCAAAGGAAAACCCTTTTCCACCTTTTGTATTCACAGTCTCATTCTTTTGGTCACTACCTAGACCTGGCGGTCATAGGTGAAGCTAGGAACAATCAGTAAATCGACAAATTCCCTTTCACATTCAGCTCTATCTTCAGCACAACAGACCAATAGGTCGTCACCCTTACTTCTGAATAAAGTCATTATCACTTCATACAAAACTCAGCTTTCTTAGTTACCAGGATGACTTGTGTAACAGTGAAGACACAAGAATACATTAAAAAAAGTGTATCCATGAATATGAGCAAATTGGTTTTTCATGATTATTTGAGTCCGGGTTGTTAGTGCCATGGAAGTATCGTTGAGTTCGAGTCTATATTACACAAGAGAAAGAGCTTATTGTGTTTGACTTTCAAAAATAAATTGCAAATAAATGAGCTCTTCATTGGCTAAAACTTGACTAAACAAATCAAATAATCGGTTTCAGTTATACAAAGTTACACTGAAATGGACAAAAAGACTCACATCTAAATGTCACATCCAACACAACTTGATACACATTTAATTCACACACTGTCACGGTCTTAAACATGGTGACAGATAGTTGCAGCTGTATGACGAGGTCCACGGAAATAAAGTAACCGGCAGAAGAGAACGGCGTCAGCGCCTCTCTGGCTGTCCAGCCGTAGCAGATCAATAGACCCGCCATGCGTCCGACATGCTGCCTCTCCAACTGAGGCTTGCTGGAAAGCGGGGCTGGGAATAAGTCGAGGGGTTCGGGGCGCGCCGGTCCATCATGGCGTGTCACAGCGATGAAATGAGTTGTCTCCAGCCACCAGATCGATGGCTGACATAAGAGCGCCGAGCCACTGAGACAGGCGGGAAGGAGGGAGGAAAAGAGGAAAAGTAAAGGGAGCGTGCTTCCTAAAGTTATTACCTCCACCTCGCTGTCAGAAATCACGGCGTGATGCATTACATGTGTTCCCTGTTGTGTAGTGTGTGTAAGGAGCGCACAAACAGAGGGGAAGGGGATGAAAAATGCACTTTCCGCTCCATTCGTCTCCCATATACCACTGCGTTCCCGCGGACAGGCGCGAGTGTTCCGGCATACTTTTGTTTGTAAATAGGCATCACTCATGAGGATGTTTCCTTTACCACAGCAGCCAAACTGAAAGATTTAAACTGTACATCCTGAGCTCCTGCACGTCACGTTCATTTAGAGCCAACATGACGAAGATCCAACAACTTCAAAACATTATCCCCTTTCATTGCACTTTAAAGTGAAATTTCACTTCGACTGAACACCTTGTGATAAATGCCAGAATTTGAGTTATTTACACCTTTTATTTTTTATAATTTATCAATTTTCCCAACAAAAACTCCCAGATTAAGCCTACATTCTTCCATAAAAACAAGGAAATGACTGATCAGAGCACAGACTCTCACACTCGAGTGGCCAAAAACAAAGAGAGACTGAAATAACTCTTCGGCGCTTAAGACATCTGAATAACAATCCACCACTTCAGCCTATGCACATGTGATGATGAATACCATTTAAATAAGGCCAGGACACGCCCCTTGAATCATTTGATGACGATTGATCGTGACATGCTAATTTTTCAAGGGTAATTTCTAAAATGCGCCTCACACGTAACGTCTGGACTTATTAATACAAACGACGGGGCCCGGTCCCGTCGTCTCCCAACACCAGCACCCCCCCCCCCTTTTGGCATGCAACGTTGTTCGTCTGCTCCTGGCAATAATAAATCACGGCGTGACAAGTGCCGCACTCTTAACCTTGATGGACTGAGAATCAACGACCCCCTTCAAATAAAGCCTGATTACGCGATTGGCATCGATCATTGCTCTTGTCTTCTTCAATAAGGACATGCTTATTCCGGCTGTTTTGACCCCGATGTCCCAACCAGAAATAAATAAATGAAACATCCAGGACTTCTATTTAAAGAATCTTAAATTCCTTTAATGATAGCATGCTGGACAGCTGGAAAAAAACCCTCGCTCTTAGTTTAGATAGTTTAATGGGTTATTTCTTCTAATAACCCATTATTAATTGTCCTTCTAATGTTTTAAATGTTTGCATTGGTTTTGCTGAGCATTAGGTGCTGGAATAAAAATGAACAGGCTGAATGAAAACTTTTCATTCACGTGCATCAAATGGCATCATTGCTATGGATATGAGCATAGGCTGTATATAAAAGATGGACCTAGCCAATGTAAATGGTAAATGGCCTGTATTTGTATAGTGCTTTACTTAGTCCCTATGGACCCCAAAGTGCTTTACACTACATTCAGTCATCCACCCATTCACACACTGGTGATCGCAAGCTACATCGTAGCCACAGCTACCCTGGGACGCACTGACAGAGGCGAGGCTGCTGGACACTGGCACCACCGGTCCCTCTAACCACCACCAGTAGGCAAAGGGTGAAGTGTTTTGCCCAAGGACACAATGGCCGAGACTGTTGGAGCCGGGGCTCAAATCGGCAACCTTCCAATTACAAGACGAACTGCCAACTCTTGAGCTACGATTGCCCCAACGTATTATCGGTAATATCTTCATCCAAATATGGACCTGTGTTTTAAAGCCTTGACTTGATATTTATGGCCATTATGGTCCAGGTTTTTCTGGAATCGGAAATTATGAAACTTATACTAGAGCGTGGAGTGTTAATTTGTCAGATAATTCTGGCTGACATTGTTAGCAAACTGTAGAAATAAGCAGACAGATAGTTGCTAATGCATTTTATTGGACATATAAATACAGTAGTAGAACTTAATTCACCAAAACTCAATCACAGAGCTTTTAAATGGTCCATTAGTACAATTAACATTAGAGCAAGTTCAATTATTTGCAAACAGGTCCAGTTCAGTGACTCCAATTAGTGACCATTTCCCTTTACAATGCAAGCTTCAACCCTTACTTTATAGCTACTATACCAGGGCTGCCCAATCCCAGTCCTCAAGAGCTACTATCCTGCAGCTTTTAGATGCATCCCTACTCCAACACAGCTGAATCAAATGGTTTGATTACCTCTTCAGCATGCCATGTTTGGCAAAGGCCTGATAACAAGCCATTCATTTGATTCGGGTGTGTGGGAACAAGGATGCATCTAAAAGCTGCAGGACGGTAGCTCTCGAGGACCGGGATTGGGCACCCCTGTACTATACAAATAAATAAAGTCACTGACACACTTGCTACAAATGGATAAAATAGCTATTGAGGTTTCTTGCGTGATGTTCTGACACACATAGTATATGCTAATTAGTGCTACCCAAAGTAACAAACTAAAAAAGGCTAAAATAGGAGCCACATTTACACCGACTGTCATTCCCACACCACCAAAATCTCATAACTTTAAACCTTCATCAAACAGGGTTACACAGAAATTCACCACAGTTTTTATAGAGGCAAAATTAGCAACAGTAATCAAAACCATTATTTGTAGCAGGGTGTAAACACGTTTGTTTATGCTGTAAAGTTAATCTTTTTAATATGGAAGTCTACACGGATCAACTCATTATTTGGGCCAGTCTCTAGTGGCCATTAAAGGAAGTGCAGATGGAAGAAATAAGGGGCTCCAATTAGGAGCTGGAATGGCTTTTCAGGGATTAACTTGCTCATAAAAAATGTAAAATGTTTAAAAACGCTTTTGAAATTAATTTCTAGTTTACAAATGGTCCATAATGCGGATCACATTTGTCTCATATAGCAATGCACAATCATTTTAATGATGTAAAAATGCCTTGTAATTGTTGTTTTTTTAAGAAATGCGTAGGTGAGATGGTGATGCTGATGATATGCTTCATAACAGTTGGTGAAAATCTTGTTTTTGTGTGTGCGGCAACAACAGTGTGTTATTTTTACTTTCATCTCACCCACTCAAGGAGTCCAAGGGGACCCAGAGGTGCTTCCTCAGGTCTGGCGCGCCGACCTGTCTGTCAGTGTTACTCACAGGGGTTTGAATGCGGTGTGACAGGTGCCAATCTGCGGCGCCCGACGATAACGGTGTCTCCCAGCCAGCTCGGCGCTCGGAGGCGACCTCAGCCGCCGCCTGTACAGATGCCAAACATTTGAAGTAGCTCAGGACCAACAATGGAGTTGTTGCTTTTTGGTGAATCCTGAAATGTGACGGCTACATTTTTCATGGTTGATTTATGGGTTCCAGGATGAAGTGATAACACGTTGGTGCTTGGATTGACTGTCTGTGTAATGTCTGTGTGACATTTACCTTTGCTGTCACATGGTTTATGGATGACACTTCATACTGAGGTGGCTGTTTTTTGGATTTGCATTGAAAAATAGCATATGTATAAAAAGCCTTCAGGTAGTAGATATAATATAGAATCACACTATATACTTATAAGTACAATTGCAACTAACCTAGCTAAACATGAGGAAAAAAAGTACTAAGAGTTAAATGTGATGTAGGCCCATGCACGGAAATCATTTCTCAAAGGAGATATTTGGCATTTCTGCTCACATAACTCTCTTCCTGTTTACATGAACGTGTGTGTGTGTGTGTTTTTGGTTGGCTGATTGAGGGAAGGTGGGGGTAGTAACAGGTGTCAGGAGTCTTAAATGGCACATACACTCAGTAGTACACACCTACACACATATTCTGGGAGCGTTCCCACAGTCAGATTACTCACAAAAATATGTAGAAATTAGACACAATTTCAAGCTTTTCATGACCAATTTTGACCACTTTGAATCATAGTGTGGACTATAGTTTCTCTATCAATGATTGATAGTATTTATTCTTAATTCCTTTATTCAAAAGGTTGCCTCAGGAAATGTGGATCTCCAAGTACAAAAGCAAATATGGAACATTTAGACCACATAGAAGAGGAATGAAACATTAATTCAGGCTGGGAATTTGACTCTATCCAAGGCCACTTTTTTTAACAAACCACCAGGTTGCTAATTTTGTAGCTAACCCTGTGTGTTCATATAAAGGATGCCAGGCTCGATGTAGGCTTTTGTGCTGAGGCAATGTTGGTACTGAGTTTTAAAAGCATCCAGAGGCTGTCGGTGCAAACCTACAAACTCTATACACTGTATAAACATACCAATAAAAGTAAAATGGTATTAATCACATATTTAAATTAGGGCTGAACGATTATGGAAAATAATCTAATTGCGATTTTTTGCCCCAATATTGCGATTGCGATGCGATATGCGATTATTTTTTAAGGTATTTGTCTTCTGTATTATTAAACAAAGACAAGCAATACATCATATAGTATGGCCAATACTATATTACATTAATTTTAAACTGTTCTTTCCTGGAAGACAGACCTCTGTTATGATGACATGAGGTGATGCATGAATTGATGACTGACATTTTTATTTAACTTCTTCAATCACAACAGTATATTTGAACATACACAATAGTTTATTTTTAGCTTACAAACATCTGAGCATAAAGTGCTGACAAGGAACCCTGGTGTAAACATTAAAATGAAAGTCAGTACAATGTGCAGATTGCAGAAATATACATAAAAAAATCAGTGGCTTTACCACACTCAGTTTTTCGACATCTGTGAACTACTAGACAGTCATTAAATTAAAAAATAATATTAAATAAATAAAACTAATAAATAAAAAATACACACATCTTACTGATCTCTGCAGTCAGTAACATTACACATAAAGTGCAAACATAATACCAATTGTATAAACACACACACAAACACGCCTTTAAAGTTTAAAGGCGTGAAATTGGACGGTCTAGCCTTCTGATTAGCGTCACCGCTGTCTCGGTGGAGTTTAATAAACTCGGCCGTCTGCTTCTTGCTATCTAAAATATAACCAGACACTGGTGTAAATTCTCGACTGTCTCATACTTCTGTTTAATAAGTTTTCTGTTTGACGTTTAGCCAGCTGTGTGAAAACCAAGGAGGAACCCACCCGGGGGATTAATAAAGTTTTATTTTATCTAATCTAATAACTTTAATCTCAGCCAAACCGATTTACTCACGAACAAACAAAACACTGAAAAAAGCCCAACAATAACATTTTTAGGTTGTCTAAGTGACTTATATATTACGTTTAACCCGAGCAGCGAAACTCCGCGGTGATCTGAAAATGATGTGCCGGGAGTTGTGCCGTTCTCGGCCGCATCAGTAACCCTCGAGCTCCCGGCTAGCTGTCGAGCTGGTGGGTATCAGACGCCTCTGAAAACGTCGAAGCACTTTTGCAAATATGCGATATCTTGATAAACCGAGCAGATATTTGATGTTTACACAACTACTTTCTCGCCTGAAAATATGTTAAAAGTTTATTTTGTGACCCAGAAAGATTAGTATGAGTAATTTTAAAACTTAGTAGCGGCCGCCATTGCTGGAAACTGGAGTTTGGCTGGGCCGCGCTATGAATTCTGGGATATGGTAGTAATTTGGACAGCCTTCGGCGCGTCGCTGTGACGTAATCGGTCTACAAATGCGGCCTCAGGAGGATGCAGCCCATGAATTGTATAATATAATCGCAGTATAATCGCAGCCTTTGCGGTTAGAAAATTGCACTTGATCATGTCGCGATATTATCGCAAATGCGATATATCGTTCAGCCCTAATTTAAATTCTCATCTTTATTTTGGAAGTTTTTTTTGTCAAGCTTTCAGAAAGTTTATATTCAAACAATACCAGCTATATTTTGAAATCTTTTCTAATATTTAAGCCAATTTAATATAGATATTAATTTCTAATAATAGGTAATGACACTGTTCTTGTAAGTGCGTAATGCTAGTTACAGTCGATATGCATTGAGTCACTAAGGCTCACCTCTGACTGATGACCTCGATAGTGAGGCGAGTTGTTGAGGATATCCTGAGCTTTTCTGTCAGTAATTTTTTGCAGCAGTTAGTTGCTGTTAGCAGTTGTTAGCCTCTGTTAGTTGCTGTTAGCTGATGTTTATCTCTGATAGCTGTTGAACATCGATCTAAAATGAGCGATCACAGTTCAGGTACAGCAAGCAGTTTGGTTACAATGTAACTGATTGTGAGGGTGAGGAGGGAACAAGGAAAGGATTTAATACTAGGGCAGGAAAGGGTCAGAGAGCTTCCTACATCCTGGACAGCGTCTATGTCCTGATAGGAGCCCCTCATGCACAGAATGCAAGATTTGTGAGGGATCTTGGAGATTTCTGTGGGTCGCTTTAAATGATGTAGTTCACATAAGGCTGACAAAGCTCTTTCTTAGGTCTTAGCAATGATGTCTACGTAATGTTTAAACATGTATGGTGTTGCATATTGATGAAATTAGTGAGCACACACTCAATGAAGGAATAATTGAAAATTATGAAAATATCTTTGGTTAAGACCAAAAGAACTCCTGAGTACGACCAAAAGAACTTGAAAACTGTCAAAAAATTGCACACAACTTGTGCTCCCATACTACCTCCAGCCTGGATAGTGCTGGTGCTGCTGACATCCTTTGCCAGCCAAGCTATGGTTTAATACAGGGGTAGAAGGCAAAGAGAACAGCACTGGGTTGTCTGCAAATTTTACCAGATCACAGTCAGGTTATGTAGACCTGCAAACATCAGTGTAAAGTAATAAGTACAGGAGGACTCTATGGATCTAGAGTTACCTTGCAGGGAGGGTTGAATAAAAGTGTCCTGTCCGATGTTTTTAGTGCTTCATTCACTCTAGAGACTGCCTCTGTTTCATGTAAGCTCCCTCGTGTCTTAGAAGTACCTCTTTAAGCCCTGCATCTTTACTCCTGAGCGAATCAATGAATTGTACCAGGAGACCTGTGGATTTCTTTTATCACACTAACGTCTACGTTGCTAGTTCTGAATAGCTGTGTGAGTGTGTGTTGAACAGTTTCTATTTCCCACACATACACACACAAAAAGCTAAAGTCCAGCTTCTTTTTCTTGTTTTCTAGCGTCCCTCTCAGCACATTTCTCTCCACAAGCCCCTCTGCTCCTCCCACACACCGGAGATCAATTTGTCTTGCAGACAGGAATCCATATTTTTCTCATTGCAGGTACTGCCTCTTCCAGGACACCACCCCCCGCCATCACCTCTCTGCAACTGTCCATCCACCTCCCTCCACCCCAGAGCAGCTGAATCAGCTCCCGGCCCTCCTTGCACGAACTGCAGACCGACACCAGCATTTCTTCCCTGTTCCTTTTCAGTTTACAGTGTCTGACCAGTGGACGCTGCTCCCCGCGGCTGCTTTCCAAAGGTGTTCCATCAAACCTGAGGAAGGGGGAGGTTGGGGGATGAGAGCACTCAGAAGTGGGTAGAAGGAGAGGAAGAGGAAAAAGAAAAGCTTGATATCAACAGGGGAGTGGATGAGGGAGGGAGGCATTTTACACCGCATGTTTCCCTCACCGGTGTCTACCTTGGTTCGAGCAAAGACCGGCGGGCTCCCTAGTGGCAGCTGCCGCGATCAATACTACACAAGAGTTGAATTAGACCTCAAGTGGAGCACACATCTACCTTGGCGGAGGCAGAGGCCGACCTGAAATCCCTTGAACATTTACTTCTTTCCACCGAGTTAACCAATAACTGGATGAAATGAGAGGGAAAAGAGCAGCTGTCTTTCCTGTTTCTTATCTCTGCTTTTTTTCCCCACCCCTCCTCCTCTTCCTCGCCGGCTCTGTCTCTTCCACTCGTTCTCGCCTCTCGCCGTCGCTCCTGGCGCTCAAACTCTCAGTATCTGTTTTGCCTTAAAAGAGTCACTTGAGCAGAAATGAAATGCACAATTAGCAGATATCCAGAAGAAATGGGACACACACACACGAGCACATGTGCAAGGAGTGCATGCATGTGTGAGCATTCCAACTGCATCTTTTCATATATCCTTAATTTAATCATGAAGTCTCAATGACGTGGGCTCATGCTACACACACAGGGGACAAATGTTTTTAAAGCAAGAAAAAGAAGCGAGCTAACGAAGAAATCTTAAATCACCATC
Source organism: Mchenga conophoros (assembly GCF_057382185.1). Lineage (NCBI taxonomy): Eukaryota > Metazoa > Chordata > Actinopteri > Cichliformes > Cichlidae > Mchenga > Mchenga conophoros. The sequence goes on along the minus strand of NC_140547.1, from coordinate 27,397,620 downwards.
GTTATATTTTTGTACTGCTGTTGTTTTATGCACAATGTGAGCAGGCCACCGACTTCTTCTTTGGTATTTCCTGCAGGACGATAGACGTCTGAGGATTTTCTATGTCTAAACATTCACAAATCACATGTTTACATGTGCATTGTTGAAAATGGAGTAGTGCAGTAGCACGTACATTATAATTATTTTTTTTAAAAGGGTCAACATTTTACAATGTTAACCACAAAAATGATGTTAATTTCAAAATTTGAAAAACAGTTCTAGATATTAATCATAAGCTTACAAATCCGTACAACAGATACTTGATTAAATAATTTAAGAAATATGTTGGATTATGTGTCATACACATACAGACGCAATATTACAAAGATGTGCATTTGTTTTTTTTTATAAAATTAATTTTATGTTTTTTGATTAATTTATATATGTTTGATAAACACACACACACACACACACACACACACACACATATATATATATATATATATATATATATATATATATATATATATATATATATATATACATATACATACATATACATATACACATATATATATATACATATGTATGTGTGTGGCCGTAGTGATCGATGTAGCGGTTCCGAATGACAGCAATATCAGGAAGAAGGAACACGAGAAGCTGGAGAAATAGCAAGGGCTCAGAGAAGAGCTCGAGAGGATGTGGAGGGTGAAGGTAACGGTGGTCCCAGTGGTAATCGGAGCACTAGGTGCGGTGACTCCCAAGCTAGGTGAGTGGCTCCAGCAGATCCCGGGAACAATAGCAGAGATCTCTGTCCAGAAGAGCGCAGTCCTGGGAACAGCTAAGATACTGCGCAGGACCCTCAAGCTCCCAGGCCTCTGGTAGAGGACCTGAGCTTGAAGGATAAACCGCCCGCAGGGGCGTGCTGGGTGTTTTTTTTTTTTATATATATACATATATATTTAAACAACAAATAATAGTAATAAAGATTTTATATAAACACAAAATAGGAAATATATAGAATTTTGTACTTGAAGTCATTTTATATTAATTTAAAAAAAAATAGTTGTTTTTTTTTTGTCTGCCTTTAATATACGTTACACACGAAAACTAAGATGTATATTATGGATATTTCTAACTGTGCTTTTTTATTTTTAAAATTTTGCTAATGAGAAATACATGAGTACAGATTTTTAAGTAGACATTTTGTTTTAATAATAAATAATATAGGTATATTTTATAGAAACAGACATATACAAGTCTTTTTATTTATTTTTACATTTATTTGAACAAGGTAAATTTATGAAGGAAAAGTACTCATATTTAAAATGAGTTAATTAAATAGATAACATCATCTCAAATACTGATATAAATAAATAAATAAATAATACAATTAGTTGTAATTATTTAGACAGGTGAAACTCTTATATTAAGTTGTGCAGTAAGGTGATATAAACCTTTTATTATAATGTATTTTTCTATAAACAACTTCAACCTCCAAACGTTTCATAATTACATTTAATCCGAGTAATCTTTCGAGTTGTAGATTATTCTGTGCAAAACTGAACAAGCTAAGTGGAAACAGATACCAGCTGTTGTTTTACCTTTCATACGTTGGCAGGATGTGAGTGGCACCTGAGCCTAACTGCTGAGCATCATCATGATCATCATCATCTCCATCGTTCCGTCCACCCTCCTGCACCTGCCTCCCTTCCTCTGCTGGTGGATCAGGTAGGTGCCCGTTCCCCTGCCAGATGCCTCCTGCTGAATTTGGGTCAGTAACACACTCCTCTCCTGGATCAATAGAAGGCACTCAGTGCAGCTGACGCCCTCTCACACCTGATACTTCGCCCAAACACCCGACAACCACTCCCGCCCCTCCCCTCCAACACACACTCCAACCTGGCGAGGGACCAATTACACCTACCAGAGGGAATTACCCTCTTGTCTGGAGTGATATCTCCAAGGATTACAGGTACTTAGCTCCCATTATGTCTGCTCCATTACCTGTGTGCCGCCTCTTAACACACACCGACCTCCTTTGTGTTTGCCTGTTTGCACAACAATCCCTCCCATCGGCTGGCTACCTTTTCCACTTCTCAATGGGCGCTTTGTGGCCTGAAAGAAGTGTGTGTGTAGAGGAGGGGGCGGCTAACACTTTTCCCCTCCAGGTACATGCTGTCTTACTTAAAGCATTTTCACGGTTAGTTTTCCCAAACACACTCTCTCAGTCTCTCACACGCTTTGGTTTTCTCTCTTCACACACACACACACACACACACACACACACACACACACACACACACACACACACACACACACACACACACACACACAGTCTTTTTGCATCTGTTTAATGATTCACTTCTTTGTGTATAAACACAGACACATGCATTCCTTTACACATGTCAGCACACCTGTACACATACCCACACTTCCCTCACAGACACTTATACAAATTATCTCCTTGTTGCCAGACTCATTTTACCCCGGCGCGCGCGCGCGCGCGCGCGCACACACACACACACGCACACACACACACACACACACACACACACACACACACACACACACACACACACTCTCTCACTTCTAGACAAGAGGTAAACTGATCTCTCTGACAGACAGACGACTGGCAGTTTGGAGAGCCGAGGGCGCTGTGAAGGTAATTACCCGTGACAGACGTACCTGTGTAGGTTTCACCTCCTCCCCGCCTCACTCCAACCTGCACTTATCACAGTTACCATCTCTCCGCCGCCGCTCAAGAGCTTTAATTGGAAGATTAAGGTGTTTTAGGCATCGATTTCATGTCGACTGTTTGTTTTTTCCCCACCTTCCCCAGTGCAGCGGCGCTCTCCCTCCTCTGGAGGCACTGTTCTGTGTGTGAAGTTACACTTGATGCTTTTTTTAGTGCCACCAAGCAAAGCTGAAGATTTAACGTCAGTGTTTGCTTTGAGGAAAATCATCTTAGTGGAAAGTCCAGTTGTAGTTGGTTTCCAGTGAGGTTGGGCTGTATTAAAGGGTGGTTTGATGGTGATGTGTAACACTGGCATTATATACACCTTTACCTCTCTGACGCCTAAGTGACGCCTAACTCTGCACCATTAGAATACTTTTAATATTGTTTTATTATTCTTCCAGGTCTTGGCAATCAAAAGGAAAAGCTTAAACCTCACATGGCTAACTGACATCAGGTGAAGTAACATTAGAAATTCATCTATAAAAAAGTATTATAATTTAAAATAAATGATGGTTTAAATAAATAAAAAGATACACTTGTGAAAAAACAGGAATTTTTCATATTTTGGTAGTTAAACCAAACAATTATATAATTCAAAAACACATTTTATATATCTTTTTTAAAGAAAAATAACACAAATTTTATTCATGTATTTTAATTTTACCGTGGAACAACGTCAGGCATGACAGTGACAATGTGGCGCATGCATATCATATTGTGGAAATCATGTTATTGTGTTATTTCCTACAGCTTCTCCACTTTTTGGAAGCATTAATGTGATATCTAACTCATGGTATATTTCATGCTGTCACATTTTGACAGACATAAAATAATATTTTGGACCAACAAGGTGACCAAAAGACCTGTTAGCCAAAAACTTGGCATATCACACCATGACATGTGATGTTCCTTAGACTTTGGATCTGTGATTCCACGGTTCTTAGATGATCTGATATTACTGGTAAGTAACACAAGAACCTCAAAAACATATGAAACCCTAAATCCACACACATACATGAAAAGCTCTGAGAACATCTGATATACAGAAAGTTTCAGGTTCACCATTCAGCACTAATTTTGAAAGACCTACACACACTTATTTTGAACTAATTGTCACGGTGTACAAGGTGGACTCACGCGCTGGACTCCGGGGATTGATGCACACAAGAGAATTTATTAATGAACAATGTCCAATGAGTGTATATACAAAAGGTGAGAGGGGCAGGGCTCCCGTGGAAATCCAGGTGAACACTCTCGTCTCTCTCCAAACAATCCAGACATGAATCCACTCGAACACTCGTCACTCAGGGAACACCAGGGAAAACAGTCTAGAGGGTCTGCACACAAAGAAACGCTCGTTAGATTCCAAACACACAACTACATGGAAAAACACTTGCTAGACGCTCGACTTTCACTGACGCGATTCTCACAACGATCCAGCAAAGAACAGCCGTTGCTTCCTGGCTTAAATGCCATCCACACTGATGAGGCACAGGTGTGTCCTCCTCCGAGGGCATGGGCCAAGGGTGTGAACCCATAATGAGAGAGAGAGAGAGAGAGAAACAGCTGATCAGCGACCAGCTGAACCTCCAGGCTGTGAAACTAATCCACTATAAATTAAATGGTTACCTTTAGTTTTTTGTGTGTTTTGTCTTTTTTGGGGGGGACAAATTAGATGCAGTCAAAGTAAGCATGTAGGGAGGCAGGGAGAGACTTTAAAACAAAGAAATGTTTACAGAAGTTCACAAAAAGAACAAGTTCACAATTCCTAAATCAGCAACAACAGGACAGGAAAATTTTAAAAACTCTGGCTAATCCTTTTTTTCTTTATGGACCAGATCATAAAACTTCAAGGTTCAAGGTTCAAGGTTCTTTATTTGTCACATGCATAGTTATACAAGTATAACACACAGTGAAATGTAGCCTGACACGCTCCTCGACATGTGCAAAAAAATTGGGGGGGGGGGGGGGGCTGTAGAGGAAGAACATTATATATATATAGTATATACATTGGGTGAATGTGCAGTAGTAGCAGCAAGCAGGTGAATTCTGTACATTAATATGAATAGACATCTGACTATTTTACAGGATAGACAATATAAACATATTTAAAATTAAAGGAATTTGAAATGTACATTGTGCCTTGGTTTAGTGTCTGGAAGAGAGTCCTGTCTCAGTCCATTATAGATGATGTGAGAGGGCGGGTGTGTGTGTTTAGGGCCCGGATGGCTTGGGGATAGAAGCTCCTCTTGAGTCTCTCTGTCCTTGCCCGGATGATGCAGAACCTTCTACCAGATTGCAGAAGTTGGAACAGTTTGTTGCCAGGATGGGACGGGTCCTTCAGTATCTGCGCTGCTCTAGTCCGGCATCTCCTGGTGTAAGTGTCCTGAAGCGGGGGAAGAGCAATCCTGCAGCAGCATTCTGCTGTACGGATCACTCTCTGGAGAGCTTTTTGGTCCTTCACACAGCTGTTCCCAAACCACGATGTCATGTTCTGTGTGAGGATGCTCTCCACAGCGCCTGTATAGAAAAAAAAACTTCATAATACTCCATATTATCACATGTGATGGCCCATTCAAGCACAGTTTGTAAATGCACTGACCTAAAGTGGTAGTGATGTCAGAGAGAGTGCTTCAGAAACACTGCCAAGTGTTAAGGCAATCTGATAAAATCAAACCCTCACTGCAAAATATTAAAAAAAGAAACAACACTGTCACCTGAAGCTTTAATCTTTGCATCTCCTCCTAAAGCCTCACTCGGACTTGTGCTGGACATTAAACTTTCTTACAGACTTATAAACAGAAAGCTGCAACTTTCATGGAAGTCACACTTGGACCAAACTGATATTTGCACATTGAAACTGTGCGGAAAGCTTGAAAACATACACCTACTGTTTCCCGCACACATTTACATACTGTTAATAATTTCTCTATTAGCCAGGTGTTATGGGGTCCCTGAGGTCGCATTTCATCAGGAATCAACAACCTGTTATAAACACCAACTATCCTTCCTTTCTTTCCCCCACCGTCAGCCACAACCATCTGGCATCAGGCCACAAAAATAGACTCAAAAGCGTTGGTAACAATTAGTAGTTGCTGAACCCAGGGACCTCACAACAACCCACCTGATTTTCATACCCTGCATTTCGTTGCCCCCCTCCCACCCCCGCTCCTCTCCCCCTCCTCATCAGGACGCTATCAATAGCCAGACACCTGTTTCCTGCCAAACGCTAGCTAGGCCCTCTATGGCTGCACCTGTATGTGCTTACACAAGAGCCTCAAGAGGAGTATTTATGTGGATGGGACTGCAGGGCTGATATCAGGCTCTGCTAATGCAATCACAGGAAGGACAGGGAACACTTGACGAGTGTGAAGCAAGCCAACGGTGGGGTGAATTAACTCGAATCAAGTCAGGATGTGGATTTTCAAAAGATGCTCAAATGGGAAAATCTTTTGACCCTAAAATGAGTATTCAAGATGATGAAAATGATTGGTGTGCATGTAGGCTAATCTCAGAGGAAAAGTAGTTCTAAAGGAACAATGAAAAATCACTATGTGTTTTTTTCCCCCCCTCAGGGATGTTAAACTGTCCAGATGCAGAGATTTCTGACTTTATTTTTAAAATGTGCTGGAAGTGAAGCATCTTTTCCAGCCTTCACATTTTAAACTGATGATTGAATCCAATAATAAACTCCCACTCAGAGTCCTCTTAAGGCCACATAACCTTGGAATACAAACTCAAATGTCACCTCAGTTAGGCACCTCTTTGCTACATAGACTATATGTACTGAGAATAGCCATCCATCTACACTCGGTCTGCACCAAAATTAAGCTGGGGTCAGTCGGGAGAGGCCATGGCTCAGGAGCAGTCTTGGTCAAGTTACTTGAAAAAAGTTACCAGTAACTAACTACTGATTACTTCCCCCCAAAAGTAATCCCATTACCTTACTGATTACATATTTTCAAAAGTAATTAGTTACTAGTTACTTTTAAAAAACATGATTTACAACCTGAATAGGTGATAAAGCGATAGATCTTTCAGCCCAATTCTACTTTTTCTGCATAATCCATCATACAAAATGTAATCAAATGGAAAAGTCTCTTTTTAAAACTTGTTTTATTAGTTTTAATCTTTTAACTTTATGCATCAAGCAAATAGAAAAACAGGTTTTTGTGTTTACACTCACTCTTTCAAAAAAATTCAAGTGAAACACAGCAGAAAATAAATAACATCAAAGACTAGCGGTCCTTTTGCTCTATTTTCACCTGTATAGCAGGTGGAGGTTTGCCCTGGTGCAGGTGTGCCGCAGCGGTCAGTGGAAGAATCCGCGAGTTTGTGTGTGAATTACCCATTCTGTGGCAGCGCACTCGGTGATTGCTCGGAAGTTTAGGGGTTTTTTTTCGCTGTAAAAAGAAGTTTTCTTCCCACGCAGTGAACAGCGGACGCTAATGTTTTTGTCACGTTTTATGGAATCCAGCTCAAAGTAAGTTCAGTACTTCCACGCATTAAACGCATACTCTCTCCCACACTCGATATATTATCCATTGTTGATCTGCACACAGCTGTTGCCACGAACGTCGCACTTGCTTACGTCATTGTCAGGAGACACTCGCGCAAAAAAATAACAGCTTTAGTAACGCAGTAATCCAGCGTGCTTGTGGGAAAGTAACAGTAATCTAATTATCTTTTTTGCAATAGTAATCCCTTACTTTACTCATTACTTTAAAAGTAATCAGATTACTGTAACGCGTTACTGCCCATCTCTGCTCAGAAGGTAGACCAGATGGTGATGGTTCGATCTCTGGGTTTTCTATTCCGCGTGTCATGGTAACAATAGGCAAGATACTGAACTCCAGACTTCCTCCAGTGCATTTAACAGAGAGTGAGGGTGATAGTTATAAAGCTCTTACAAGATACAGTACAAACGTGACTATCTACTAGCTCTCTAACTAGGGATGGGTATCGTTTAGGTTTTATCCGATACCAGTACCAAACCGGTACTTTTGAAACGGTGCCAGTGCTTAAACGGTGCTCGAACCGGTGCTTAAAGAATGAAGAACACAAACTTTATCCAAAAACCTCTCATGTTTAGCTGTTTCCCTCTTTTTCTTTGGTCTTTTTAGCCTTTTTGGCCAGGGTGAAGGGAGTATCTGCCATCAAACAAGAAGACAGCCGCATGTAACTATGACGGTGTTTGCTAGTTCACCTTACATGCATTAATGTAATAATGTGGCCTACTCAACGTAAATTACACACGAACACCATTAAGCCACTCACTCAGAGAAGAACGGCTGCTGCTGCCATCATCATCCGCCATCATTTCTGCTACACTGGCAGGGCTAGGGGCCAGGACTCTACTCTTCGGGTTTTTGGGGGATGTTGCTAACTCCGGGTCCGATAACAGGCACCACACCCGCAGTAGATGTGCTCGGTGTGAGGTCTCGCAGCAATCTATCAAATACGGCGCATTTCTCGGCTTTAAAAAAAACCCGCTTTGCGTTGCCAGGTGTTTCATCAGATTAGAGGTGTTAACTCTTTTGCACAGTATCACCTTAAAGCACTTGCTACTGAGTTTGCATCTTTTGCTGTGAAGTACAGCCAGACTTTTGACCGCTTCGCTTTGGGCATTTTTAATCTGTAGCTCTGCTCTAAAAGAACGTACGTACCTGGGCCCGCCTACTACGCTTGCAAAGGTAAAATGATTGGCTAGAATTCAAAGTGTGTGACATCTCAGGGGAAAAAAAGCACCAAAATAAAGCACCGAAATGTGCGCTGCTTTTCGGTCTGGTTACTACCGTTTATGTCAGAACCGATACCGGTACCCATCCCTATCTCTAACTGTATGACCCTACTTAGCTCACTTGACTTATGACTTGAGTAAACATCTTCCTGATGACTTTATCGTAACTACTTTCAAATCTTATTGAATGTGACAGGATGCTCATTTTGTAAATTATGACGAGTCAAAGCAAGGAAATCCTTTAAGCCCAATCATACAGGCATAGAGACCGGTCGGTGACCAACAGGCAACCTTTTGTCGCTAGGCAAAAATGTGAATTTCTGATAGCAAGTGGTTCTTGGCACGTCCTGTGAAACTGATTGCTAAAAGGCTAAATTCATGCAGGCCTAGAAGCTGGTCAAAGCACAGTGAGTTGCTGCAGGCAGGGCAGCATCTACATACGACCTACAATTAACCATCACAATCTGTTACCAACCAAATATTTACAACAAGGTTCATGATGTAGCACTGTCTTTGTCATTGAGTTCAGATAAAAAAAAGTCAAGAATCACAGGTACCTGCTAATTTATAGGAACTAACAGACAATTAATAGTTTCACACACTTCAACTGTGCCGTTACTACTAATAACTATCCAGAGAACTATATTATTAATTTGAGAATTTTTCAAAAAGGCAGCAACAATCGAGCAATAATTTTTAAGCCTTAACACCATTTAAACATTTGAATTGTAAAAAGAATCACCTCCTGGATGGAAAATATCCACATAGGCGAAATCAGTTTTTTGTAGCAGACTACTGAACGTGTATTTCTGCTGGAAAGTCAGGCACTTTAACACGGGAGTCTATGGGGATTGACTCCAAGTTTTTGACACTTACATTCTGGCTACATTTTTGAGCCCTGGAGATCGGTGCTCAGTTTACCTGCTTCTAATTTTGAGTTCTCTGCTGTACAAACTGTCAAAATCTCCATAACATCAAATGAAGTCCCATAGCATTTTTAGAAGTGACGTTCACATTGAAGAGGTCTCTCCGATCTCTATATCTCATCTGGATAAATGTCTGTGATAGCGGCGATCATATGCTTGCTGCACAGATCAGAAAGCCTTCTGCATCAAAGTTGTGATTTGTGGCTACTTAACTCAGCACTTAACCTCTTAGTTGTTAAGCCTATGATTTGCTCTAAACTAAATGGAGAGCTACTCATGCTCCACAATGTCAACAGCAAGGAGTGACTGGAGAAGAATTGTAGCCAGTTATTCAGCAGGGAAGCAGTCATTCAGTCTCCCACACAGTCAGCCATCCATTACCTCAAAACCAAAGAGAGAGCCAGACATCGAGGAACAAACTGCAGAGTCAAGCATGGAAGGGCAGGTGATTAATGCCAACACAGTGTTTCCCCGTTCGTGGCCAAAGTGTTATTGATTTGATTTTGGAGGGGTGAGAAAAGGTTAGCATTTGCAGGCTATGGTTTGAGGTTAGCCCCGTGTGAAAGGAGGAGTAATGACCCCTCCCTCCACGGCAGGAGCTACTGAAGCAATCAACCAGGAAATGGAGACAATCCCTAGCCAGGGCACGGAGCAACTTTCTGTCCTTTACACCACCGATATGTGTGAAGTGGACATTCAACGGCTATCGAGTGCTATACGTAGCCCTACACCTAACAGCCATTATAAGTTTTAAATGGATGAAACGGCAAGACAGTGTGAGGTGTAGGCCCAGGGTTCAGTCAGGGATTACAGCTGTGTCCCATGACCCAGTGTCACATGAGTACATGCTTCTGTAAACCGGTCCAAATGCTGAGATCACTCAGTGAACCTGAAGCTATAAGCAGGCACTACAGAGTGACATCAGTTCAGGTGGGTTTGAGCATGGGAGGATGCAAATGAGAGAAATTTGATTTCTTTTTCAGTAACCTTTTAATCTCATAAATGGGCACCTAAAGGTTTAGTTTTTCTGATCCTGATCAAAGTCTGTGCCACACCAAAAGGAACCTCTTCATTTCTGGTACTAATTTCTCCTTCTGATGTGACTCGAGGCTCTGTGCTCACCGCCACATAAATGAAATAGCTGCAAAGCATGAAAAAAACATAAATAAATGAGATTCACCCAAAGCAGGGTAAGACATGTTCCCTCTTACATCAGGTACATGACAAGATCACACTCTCAGAGTGGAGTTAATTTTCATACCCCCTCCTCGCCCTCCATCCGTCCGTACTCTTGTCATTTTCGGGGAGAAAGGTGCTGTAGCCATATGACAGTAATTAACAACTGACAAAAATATCCCCTCCCTTAACATGAGGTGGGAAATCACAAAACCCAGAGTTATTTTCTCATTAATTTACCAGCCATGCTCTCCTTTACGCACCTTAATAAGGCACCGTACTGTTTGTTTGTGCAGCAGAGGGAAGAAGTGCTGCTGTTGACATGTATTATAAAGAGTCAGGTTGGCTTTATCACATTTCACATCTCACTATTTTATCTGTCAGTACACCAAGGCCAGCTCAGATTAAGCTCCTTCATCTCTATGATCACACATGTCAGTGCAGCTTTTTTTTTTTTATTATTTCTTTATGATCTTAAACGCTGAAGGGACATTTTTCACATTGCATTTGTTTGGCAACACAGCTTTAAAGCATCTGCGTAGGTAAGTTACCCAAGTGAGGTGACATGTTTTTTAAAAGATTTAAATATGTTCCCTAAAATGTCCAACTTCACAGCAGAATAAACACATTTAAGGCCTGCTGCAAGAAGAGTCTCTGAATGGTGAGTAGTTTCTTTTATTACAACTTGATAAAGACATTTTTTTTATTAGGGTTGCAATGTGACGCTTTCACCCGAACACAAAGCAAAGTTTCACTTCGTAAACCCACAAACTTTCGCCGCTAACAACAATGAGAAGGAATATAATCAACAGCTGCAGTCCCATCAGAGTAACACATTTTCAGGACCAAGGTCCCACAATTTCTTTGCTTTGTCTTTTGCAAATTTGCATTATTCCACCTCACTTAACTTTATATTATCTTAACAACAACAGCTCTTCTTCCAGTTTATGGTGCAATTCTCATCTTTTAGTTGTATGTAACTCTGTGTCCTGTTTTTTTTTTACCTAAGGCATATACTGTTTTATCTTCCTTAAAGTCATGCAGCTAGCAATTGGGACCATAAACACATCAGATTTAAAACCAGATGAAATTCCTCATGATATCCATTAGATTCAATTTTGACTATGAAGAGGGACATTTGCGATTATAAGTAGAATCTCTAATGTGGTCTTTGTGATGAAAGGTGGTGTGACTAATACACACCGTTTGTATTAGGACAAGAAGCTAGGCTCAGAAAGTCGACTAATCTGAAGGTCGGCAGCCTAGTGTGAAGTTTCTTTACAAATTTCCCCTGGCATGTCACCGTGTCCCTATGGTGGGTAAAAAAGGACTGATAGAATAATAATAATGAATAATAAAGGACAATGTGCCTTAGGAATCTGGATTGTAACTAGAATACTGTTTGCTTCTGACATAAAGATTTGAGGTACGTTTCCTAAACTTTTACGCAAATGAGAGCAAAAATTGAAAGTTTTCTTGTGAATTGTCTGTGCCTGACTTGTCTGTGAGGTTTGTAATTTGTGGACTGTGATGCACTCTCAAGGACAAACAGATGGTTTGATATTCACAGATAGCAGACTTCTTTTCCTACCCTCCCTCTGTCTATTTGGCTACCTCTGGTCCCTTTAACTTTCCCTCTTCCTTCTGCCTTGGTCAATAATAAGATTTGACTGATATAGATTTTCAAAGTCCACTTCTTTTAGATTGATGTTGGCAAGAGAATATTAGAGCTGTATTTGGCGGGCATGTTCAGCTGCTCACCTCCATCTAATCTGCGGATGTCTGAGTGCCTGATACCTTTATAGAATATTTTAAACCACCTTTTCTCCGTGGTTTTCTGGCAGTGTCTTTGTAATCACCACAGAGAAAAGCAGAGCCTTATCACACACGGAGACATAAAGAAACACACCTCTTCGATGTTTCACGGATGCCAGAGTTTGTCATCCTCATATTTGGTTTTAAGAAAGGGGGAAAGGAAGACCGACAGCTCAGTGGAAGATGGAAGTCAGGCTTAAGTTCTGGGCTGCATTGCATCAGACCCAGAGGATAGGTGCCATTACGCCTGCATATTTAAAGCCACCTAAATGTGTAGAGCAGGTGGCGGACAATGCACTCTTGTTGTTATTTGGTTTGCGTAGTCAAGATGGCAGATTTCGTAATGCTTTCAAATGGCACATAACAGGGAGAAGCCTCACAGGACTGCCAAGAACAATTTCGCCAGGAGCCAAAGAGGAGCAGCAGGCTGCAGCCCGTACCTTTCTCCACAAAGAAAGAGGAAGGAGGATGTCTCCGAATGAACACAGAGGGGTAGTGAAATCACCTTTTAACTGCTCAAGTTTGTTTGCTGAATTCTAATGAGCTTCTTAGTGAAATGCAAACGGTAAACATCCTGTGCATCAATGCCGATTAGAGGCTTGGACAAACACAAAACAGGTAAAGCCTGTGTAAAGAACGTGGCACCATGTTTTGTTTGTGCTGCCAGGCAAGCAAAGATCTTCTGAAAGAGGTAGCTCTCTTGATAAAGTGTCAAAGAGAGGACCGTGCTTTGGACTTTTTGGGCCTTTTCCTTTGTGTATTTTCAATCTGTAAGGAGAGAAGACTCAAAAAAAAAACCCAAAGCAGTGTTCCTAATTGCAACCCAGCGCAATTCTTTTGTTCTTTTTGAATTGAGAGTTTAAGTCTTGGCATCTTGGCAATCAGGGGAAGCAAAAAAGAATAATTCTAATTGGCACATATCAAAAAGTATTTAAGAAAGTCATTTTTGTAAATCTCCTTCTTCACGTCTTAACACAGGGCGGTTTGTTGGTTTCGGGTCGTCATGAAGGTTGACTTCAACCTTGCAGGGTTAACTTTTAGTGGGTGAGCGGCATTTTGAATGGCAAACTGGCAAACTGATCCAAAAATGCCTAAGGTGACTTCAAACTCTCATCAATATTACCTCACACCTATCAAAATAAACAAAAAAAACCCCTGAAAAACAATTTGTTATAAATGATCTCAAACTGACAGTCTCCTCTTGGCCGGTCTCTTGGCGAAGTCTCTCCGCTGCGTGGCGGAACTCGGCAGGGATTCGTGTCTCATCCGCCCATTCAAATAAGCCCACAGATGTCAAGAGAGGACTCCCCCACCAGCACCACCACAAGCACACACACACACACACACACTCGACCCACCTCCAACACTGTTTGTAATGAAATCTAACACTTGGAAGAGGAGAAGTGGACTGACCACCTGTGCATCCAATTGTTCAGTATTCACAGACACACAGGAGAGAAAAGAGAGGAGAAGCGAGAGGGGGAGAATGGGTAGAGAAATCAAAGCTGCTCAAGAAAAGAAAAGAGAGGAATCCAAAGCATTTTGGAAAAAAGAAGAAATAAACAATCAAGTTTGAAACTTCGTGTTAGTGAGCTTTTAAAATTATTACCAATATTTTGCCCTTATTCTGTACTGTGGACATGATATTATGAACACCTTTAAATGTATTGCTGTCAAAAACATCACCACCACCTACCATCACTGTAACAATAAAAAAAAAGTAAAAAAAATCTAGTTTTTTGAAAAAAAATAGAAACTGTTGTATGAGCTTTTAACCGGCTCACCTAATAAAGCATCACTAAGTACCCAGCAGATTACCAGTGAAGATGACGGTGACCTGGACGATAGAATTTATACAGACATGGTTGAAAAACCTGAATTGAACTGATGTCACGGACGTTAGTTCAGCGTCTTTTTGAGGTACTTTCTGAACATCTTCTAGATGCCACTGTTAGAGATTCTCGGAGGAGAAGGTTTGTGTCTAAGAATTGTTTTCTACTGCTGATTAAAAATTAAATTAAAATACAATAAAACAAAAATAGTTGCACCATCTTTATTTATTTTTTTATTTTCTTTTTTAACAGTCATGACCAAAAGAATGCAATTATGAATGCAATCGCTAGAAGTAAATTTCCTCTGCGGGGGTAGGATCAACCTATGGTGAGGAGCTTGGCCATTCAGGAAGAGCTTGGATTAGAGCCCCTCCTGAAAGGAGCCGTTTGAGGTGGCTCTGATATCTGATCAGGATGCCTCCCAGGAACCTCCTAGGTGAGGGTTTCCAGCCATACCCCACTGGGAGGAGGCCCTGGGGTTGAGCCAGGACACGCTAGCTCGGGAATGCCTTGGTGTCCCACCAAAAGATCTATAGGAGGCGGTCAGGGAGAGAGAGAGAGAGAGCGGTCTGGGTGTCTCTGCTTAGACTGCTGCCCCCATGACCCACAGCTCGATAAGGATGGATGAAAGTTATCATAAAATTATATTGATAAACTGTAGATGAGGGATGAGACAGAAACACCTTATCTGAATTAGCATAAATTAATAAAAATTGAAAATTATTTTTTTAATAAAAATAATAAAATAAAACTTTAACCAAACATTCCAACATACTAAGATTCAGTTTTGGATACACTTTTAGAGTAAGTCTTAACAAGTACATCACCCACATTTAATAATTACATTAGCAGCATTATATTTCTGAAAATGAGGCTTTTCATATCTAAATATATGCCAAAAGAAAAAAAGGTTAGAAATCTGACTGGTTAAAACATGATGATTTTAACCAGTCAGATTTGTTTTGTTTTTACAGTAATACAATAGAAATTTTAATGTATATAACAGCTGTTGACATGAGATTTCTGGCTCAGGGTAAAAGCCAGAAAATAAAGTTTAAATCTATGTAGGGTTAAAAAGAAAAAAGAAACCAAAACAAAGTAAGTTAAATACTTTTTGTTGGAATTAAGTATGTATGGGTCAAATTTGCCATAAAACACTGGTTGAGAATTTCAATACTTATTTATTGTATTCCAAATATATTTAAACTATATACACTGTTGAAATTATATATGCACAAATTTACATAAATCTCCTGAAAAGTATCATAAATTTAACACTAAATTTAAAAATTTAACACTAATTACACCAGTGTAATTTTCCTTACACTAAATTAATCATGTTATAGAGGCAAACTGATCCAAAATCTCTCATTTGGGCTGTAGTGACTCAGGCTTAAGGGATGGGAGGCTTAGATCGTCATGGGGATTGTTATACTGCTGTCACTCATTTTCCAACATATCATGCACGTAGAAAATCACTTAAGTCAAATGTGGGAAACTATACATATTCTTTGTAGAGGAAGGAAAGTCCATTTTTAAAAGTACCGAAGAGATTAATGCACAGCGTGTACACCTTGCAAATGCACGGTTACACGCAAGACAGGAACAATAGATTCTTTGAAACAAAAGCTAAAAAGACACAGAGAGGATGAGTATAAAAAGATGCCAGCAAGCACACATGCACATGCAAACACATACTAAAAAAACCGAACGCACTCGCAATCACAGACCCACACAAGTGCACCTACACACACACTCTCTCTCTCACACACAAACAAGAAAGGACCAGCTACTACTTAGAAATCAGCCCTGACATTGCTTGTCACAGTCAGAGGCCTTGATCAGGATTTGCTTACAGGACCTCCTACTCAGCACACACGCAAACACACACAAGATCCTGGAAGGGGGGTAAAAAAAGCTTAGAGCCATGTTGGAGGAAAAGGGGGAACCCGGCAACATCTGCAGTCTCCGTTGTTGATAGCATTGCTGCCAGCTTGGAGTCAGATCACAGGGCTGGAGATGCTGCAGTCTGGGCTCTACCTCTTGGCCAACCTCCCCCCTCCTCAGATCCATACTTCCAAACCTCCTAGCTACCACCTGTTAGTTAATTTGCAGCAACGAAAAAGGACACCGTGGTACTCTGAAGTCAAACTCCTTCTCTCCATCTCCTCTTTCGTCTTTGTCTGCATCTCTATCCCCCTTGGTGTCAAACCCCCCTTTCCACCCTCTCGGAGGTTTGGTACACCCACGACAGAGTTTTTCCGGACTTGGAAGGGTTCAGGGCAATGTTTTTTTCTTTTTTTCTCCCCATCTTCCCCCTGAGTTGAAGCTTTGATGTGAGAAGACTGGAGTCACAAATCCTTGTCCATTTACCATCAGAGAGCATCCCCTAACTCAGGGCTTGGCAGAACCCCACATGGCTAATGATTTGAGATACTTTAATTAGGCCAAAATGTGTCTAAAGATGCAGTTGTGCCCCCAGTCTTCCAACACTCTCCGTGCTAAAGAGATAAATAGAGTAAATTTCTATGTCACAGATATTTCAGAGGAGTATTTTCTATCTTTTCATGTCTTTCAGCGTTTGGTAATTCTCTGCCACAGGGCCTCATGTGGGCGTGGCTGGCCTTTTTTTTTTTTTGCACAATCCAATTGGGCCCAACGCATCACTGTTGATCTGCATAAAAATGCGTTGTTGTTTTTTTCTTTTTCCCCTGAACATTTTGCAAACTCATGTTGATTTTAATTCGCCACATTTACTGCACATTTGGATAACATTTATAATATATAATATGTGTCAAACTATAAATAACGCTCTTAAAATAAAACTAAATGATGAAAAGGCCAGATAAGAATAACAATAAAAATAAACATGATGTGTCCAGCTGGAGGAGCAAGAGGGATAACAGGGTACAAGTGAACTTGGTCAAGACAATAATAACATAGAGAAGCACAAAGTTTTAATAACAGCAACCATTAAAAAGACTACTAGGTAAGGTAAAACTAGATGCCTAGCAAGAAGTGACAGTTATGTCATCGTTTGGGATTTCCCGCCACTTTTCTGCATTGCCTTTTCCCAAATAATCGAGTCCTCCTACAAACATCCTCTATATCACATGACTGCTTTCTATCCCTATCCTAATCAGTTTAGTTGTTGTTTCAAATGATTTCTCGTGAATCACATTTGTAGCATTTACTTGCTGAATTTTGATAAACTGTTTTTTTTCAATCTCAAATGCATACACCTGCAGCATGCCAGCTAATTTCAGTGCCTTCTTTTAATACCGCACTAGCTTACACCCTCCTATTTAAGCCTGCCTAAAGTTGCTGCATGTTTACAAGCTGCTGTGCAACCCAAAGCTTCTTTCATAGCTGTTGTCACTGATGCATAATATAATCTGTTTAGGGACATCTTACTGCTGCTTTTCCCACCTTAGACTTCTTTTCTTACATATATGTACATGTAAGAGCCCCAGAACAGAGCTATGACATCAAATATACATTTACTACTTAGTAGTAGCGTATTGGAGTGTCTATTGTAATGTGTATTATCATAACTAGCTAGCTTTCAGTCAAAATATCATATGGAAAAGTGATTAATTTAACAGTTTAAAATGTTAATATTCCAAAAATCTGCAATGAGTCATCTAATTGACTCGACCTCGAAGTTGTTAAAGGTTATTGAAGAAACTGCTATAAACAACTGAAGCAAATTCTTAAGCAAAAGTGACCACACAGTTAAACACAATAACAGAAACAGCAGAGTGAAAACCTCAGGTCCCCTTTTCCTAACAACAAAGATGAAGTTCACAAAGTTATTTCTACGCTCTGAGTTACAATCTTGCATCCATGTGGATTCACAGCAATAGATAGCACGCTTTTTTGTGTCAACATTGATTTTTCTCTCCCCCTCCACCCCAACTCTCCTTTTAATAGAGGAGTGGATGCTTCAAAGCCCCCCGTTTGCCCAAAGCAAGCTTGAAATTCTCTCCTTTCAAAGCGCCATTCCTTCTTTGTAGTTATGATCCCCTGTCTCATCGGGTAAAGGCAAGGGAGAGACGGAAACGTCTGAAGGTACCAAAGGTAGCACATGAAATCCCTCCCATGTAGGTGTGTGAAGTTCTGATAGTTGTGTCCGACTTGGAATCGATACAATCCCCCCCTTAAGCCTGGAAAAATGTGTTTGTTCAGCCAAAGACAAGGTATCTCCAGACCCTAAATCAAAGGCCTCGTCTTCACAGATTCTGTGCCAGACAACTTTCTCCAAGCCAGGCCAAACAACAGCGCAACAACTTCTGAAAAGTGTTCACAGAAGTCTCGAGTTGTTGTTGTTACATCCAGTCTTCTGCTGTCTGCTCAATTACAAGTTGTTGTTTCTTTCTCTCTGTCTGGCTGTCGCCCTCTCCGTCTCTCTCTCTCATTGTCTCACTCTCCTCTCAGACTACTGTGAGGTGTTAAAAAGGAACCAACGGGGGATCTGTGCTCCATTATGCAGGTCTGTTCCTGTGCTGTCTGTTGCCGCCTCTTCGCACCTCATATTGCATTTTTGCCCGTCGAGACACACACACACACACTTTGACACACACACAGACACACACGTGCACGCATGCACACACAACCACACGTGCGCAGAGGGAATTGAACTTTGGCTGCCTCTGTGTATCTTGTGCCAGGTGTAAGGCTAAGAGGTGCCTAACTTCTTCTCCGCCCCCCTAGGCCATACAGGCATGCTCGAGAAAGAAAAGAAAAGTGGTTGTGTGATCCAGGCATCCATTACACGCTGTGTGGGCGATATGCTGCTGCTTGTTTTTTTTGTTCATCTCAGGCCTGCTTTTGCAGAAAGGATGGAGTCTAACTGCTAGAGTAAAGGTGCTACATTGAGCCTGGCATTTGTAATGATTAATGTCTCATTGTCAGATTAGGTGTGATACCTTGGTGCGATTACACCATCTGAGAAATGAGAGCAAGGTGGAGATGACTTTGAATGATGTATCGCAAAGCATGGCAAGTCCTAGTGTTCGTTCAGGCAGCAGCTGATGACAATGAAAAATAAATCAACTGGAGTTAATTCACAACAGTGATCTCTGTGCATTTTGTACCAAAAGGTAAAGACCCTCCAATACTAGAGAGAAACCCCAACTGTCAGAGAAGTTACCACCTACCAGGCAGATGGTGATGGTTGGGGAGAAGAACTCCCATTTAACGTCTCACTCACACAGGCATAGAAACTAGAAAGCGTCCTCCTGGCAAAGATAGGTTGCTGCAGGAAAATGTGTATTCCTAGACCAGTTGAGAGTGGTTGGTAGAGATTTCTAGCAGGTTCTATAAAACCTGTTGCTAAGACATGCCAACCTAGAGATTAGTGAGTGACCTCTTACCAAACTGAAAAAAAGGTATATTCCTCAACTAGTTAGCAAAAAGTTGCTGAGGGAAATAATCCACAAAGAAGCATCAAAAGGCACCACATACCACCTTGCAATTGTTCTGCCCACTATCAGATTGCCATGGTTGCCCATGGTTTGCATGGACGTCTCACTGCTGCTTGGCATGTAGTTAGGGTGACATCTTACAAGCAAACTCCCACAGTGTTCATACCTAAATACTACAACCAAAAGCAAGGAGGAAGCACTCTGTTTGCAATCTCCAGCAACCACTTGCCAACTGGTAGTGACCTGTGGTTGGCAGGGGGTTGTTGACTGGTCTTTTTGTCTGCATCACTGAGCCTTATAAAAAATATCCCATGAGAAAGAGAGAATGCTGTGCCTTCTGTTGCCCTTTGATATCAACATGATGAAGATGATGATGAATTGCTCCATATATCACATATACACAAATAGAGTAAAAGGCTGCTCGCTTGGCTCACCCCTAATCAAAGCTGCTGACAAATCAAAGCATTCCCCAAATATCCGAAATACCCACCATCAAGCGCTGACCAAACCTTGATCATTATCTTCAGTTTTTCCTATTCTTAAGTAATCATCAGAAATTTGAGAAAAAACAAGTCACATAAAGCAATTACAAATAAGTATCACTTAGTAAAAGACTGACAAGAAACAAACAACAACAAAAAAACCAAAGAAGACCCAAACAGGTGCCCTGAAGAACTCCCAGCTCTCCCTTTTTTCAAATGGTAAAAACCTACTTTGTTCACTCTTTTCATCCCCATCCCTGATATTTTACAAGGAACAACAAACCATTTTCATTCCCTTATATGGTTATCTCAGGCACAGATGTCCCACCTACCTGCTGTTCATACTTTTTGTTAACGGGGGAAGAGGAAAGTTAGCTTTAGCGGAGAAGCACATAAACCACCTTGTTTCAGATTGATGGTTTGAGGGCCTGAACCAAGACCCAGTATAAGATAAATAAAATCAGATTTAAACTTTGAATCATGCAAAGCTTCTCTAGCTGAGTCCAAGAACAAAAAAGTGCAGAATAGGTGCACTTTAATTCTTTATATGTGAAAATGCAGAGAAAAACTTCCCATTGAAAACCAGGGAAACTCTCACCCTTAGCTCGACAACACAAATCCTGTAGATTTGGTGTACTTAGATCTTTCACTACTGCACACTGGGTTCTGTAGCTGCATATCTCACAATAACTTGAGTCTCAGAGCACTCTGGGGGATTCACTGTAAGATGCACTTACAATTTTAAACTCACACTGTGAGCGTACTTCAAGTACACGATCTCCCGTTTTCCCCAAGCTCCACTGCCTGGAAATGAAAGTCGACATTGACCACCCTGCCTACACCCAGACCTACTTGTATGATTCAACAGGAATGCGGTCCTCCTCTGACCCCCCCACCTGATCGCCCCATCCCTCATATGAATAATACATGGCGCCCCCACTACCTGTTTCACTGTGTACATGTGAGGTCGCAAAGGCCGAGCACACATACATGAAAACACACACAGGAAAGCAGCCAGCGAGCCTGGCCTCTGAGGCCTGACCCTGGCTCACACACACACACACACACACTGATGTCTGCTGTAAACCCATAGAAACACGTTCAAACATATTTAGATACCTATATTCACATGCACGCAAATGCACGCGAGAAGCACACAAAGGCAAACAAAGCCCACACACATCCTCTGTGTACCTTGGAGGCAAGGTTGGGGGTTGAAGTGAGCACTGCTGGCAATAAGGTGAGCAGCTGTGCAGTGCTGTGGATGAAAGAGGAGCATCAGGAGGCCTGCACTGTGCGCCTCTGTGTGTTTTTGAATTTGTGAGAGCAGCATCTTTGTGTGTTTAAAGCCAATCTCTGTGAGTTAGAGTCTTTCACAGAGGCTCGAGCAGAGAAGATCTATTTGCGTGTGGCTTTGCAGCTTCATGTAGTTGTCTTAGTGATAGTGCATGCATGTGGGGAGTGATTGTATCTTGTTTTTACATCTATGAGTCTTCCAGCAGTGACAGAACAAAAACTTGACTCAAGTTCTTCACCACCACCAGTTCTTCAATATGAAGGGGATATGAAAGTAGATGACTGAACTGCAAATCAATAGTAGTATGTACTTGCACCACAATCAGCTATAAATCACAGTATATGTAGTGTTCAGTTTGCAATAGTGACCACAAGGTACTTTGCATCAAAACCCAGACCAACTGTCAGACAAACTTTTATCTACCAGGCAGCTGGTGATGGTAGGGAGGAAGGCCTTAGTAAAAGGCGCAGGTACCACGCATAGGTACTGGTCGTCAATCCTTGGTGACCAAAACTATTTATTCCTCAACTGCTTGGTAGTAGTTTTCAAGAGTTTTCACACACATGGTTTACTTCCAAGTAAACTACTGGCAACCAGTACAACTTTCTACCAACCAAAGCAGTCCACCCTTTTGCACTGTATACCTTTCTCCAACCAATTTCTGCCAGCAATCACAAGCAAACACATACTACCCCTCAAGGAAAACACATTTTCCCTTGTGACCTCTCTAAGCATGTGTGACTATGGCTTAGCATCAAGAAACCTCGAGCAGAGCCAAGCTCAGAGAGGACAGCCAACTGCTGTGACCAGTTGGGGGTGAGGCCTAATAGAAGACTGAAAAAAGGAGCATTTTCTAACATAGCATCTTTATAGACTGAATTTGAGTGTATAAAAAATCTCTGTACAGAGCATTTATGGGTATTTATTTATTGACAATTCTAGAGCTTAGTAGCATGTTTATCTAGCTTGTTTTGAGATGCTACTATGCAGTAGGTTATTTACACAGGTGTCCAAACAGGGAATAACTGGCACAATGTAGTTTAAAAAATAAATAAGTTTCCTGTACTGAAGATGAAGTGGATGAGGTGGTAGTGGTAGTGAAGTATACTGCTGACTGACATATACTGGCCATGTACATACATTAGAGGGTTATCTGGCACATCAGAACATTTAATGCCAAAGTTTCAAGTATGTGGAGAGGGCTTGTCAAAAGTCTCTGTTCCTCTGTTGGCTACATGAGTCATTCTCCAAAACTGAATCAATACCCAAAGATGTTTTGGGAGCTGTGGCACAGGAGCCAGAGTGGCTCACCTACCAATCGAAAGGTCGGTGGTCGATCCCTGGCTACTGCACTCTAGATGTTGAAGCGTTCTTGATCAACTGAACCCAGATGCATCCCTTGGAGTGTGAGTGTGTGAATAAATGTTAGACAAGGCACTTCGGTATAACAAAAAACATTTTTATGAATGTGTGTGCGAGACAGAGTCAAGCATGTAGTAAAAAGTGCTTTAGAGTCCTTCAGCAAGTAGAAAAGTGTTATATATGTACCAGTCCATTTACCATGACCATAGATAGATAAATTCTCCCTTCTTAATAACTAATAATAATAATAATAAGGGATTGGATTTATATAGCGCTTTTCAGGGCCCTCAAAGCGCTTTACAATTCCACTATTCATTCACACACTGGTGGAGGCAAGCTACAGTTGTAGCCACAGCTGCCCTGGGGCAGACTGACAGAAGCGAGGCTGCCATATCGCACCATCAGCCCCTCTGGCCATCACCAGTAGGCGGTAGGTGAAGTGTCTTGCCCAAGGACACAACGACCGAGACGAACTGCCAACTCTTTGAGCCACGATCGCCCCTGTACAATAGAAGATAGAACAATCTTTTAATAATTCATTGTTTTAGATCATATTAAAGGGCACTGTAACTGACAGTTAAGCCAACATACCTGTCTGCTAGGCCTCACCTCCACTTTGTGGTGCTGGGGCCTTTTGGAGAATTTTAATGTAATTATCTGGCAAATTATATGACTTGCTCCACCCTGTGATACAAATATGTTGACTTTTGGCCTAAAACGGTCAAATAAACCCCTAAATAAGAGCTTTCATACCCATATTAACCACATAGTCAATTTCACCACAGCTTCACGTTGATCTTCCTCCTTGTGTCAAGAGTTCTGTCAAATATAAAGTAGCAACATATAAAAACAACTCAAAATGCTTAGAAAACTCTATTATGAGCTGCCACCGAGCAGTTTAACATTATCATTAAGCATGCTAAAAAAGGGTACTTGGCAATGTTGTATGCTGTGCAGATGTGGATGTTTGATAGGTTCTGGTTGATCTGATATCCTCGTGTTGGTGTTGTTCCCAGATCATCATACTAAATGTTGTTCCAGGATCAACATTGCAAGTGACCAATCAGAATGTTGTGACGTCATACTTTTGCGACTTCGGGAAAAAGCGGCGTAAAACAAAAAACTGTTCTAAAGCTGCATGAAACCGCCTCTGTCCGCCGATCAACGGACCATGACCCTAACCCTAAACGTAACCCTTTAATAAACAGTAAGCAGAATTGATATTGTCCTTGCAACATTGGAATTTCATAAATGCACGAATGGCTTGGCGCGCAAAAGAATAACGTCACAACAATGTGATTGGTCACTTGCAATGTTGAACCTGGAACAACATTTTCATGATGGTCTGGGAACAACACCAACACGAGGATATCAGATCATCCGATAGGTTCTAGTGACTGGTCCACAAGTACAACTTGTTGTATGTCTTGACTGGTGTCTTAAAGGATTTAGCAGTTGCACGACTGATGCTTTTTAATGGTTTCATAATAATATTTCTCAGCTGTTTGTACACCTGACATGTGCAACCTATTAAGAATAGATGATAGTACTGCCACTTGATGAGTATATCTACATCTTTTCTGTTGGTATTTGAGTATTTTTACTGCATTTGCTTCTGCTTTTTTCACATTTAACTCTACCTTCAGTAAATAGATGAGTAGTCCTTCAAAGATGCATTTCTTTCTTTTAACATATTCATATTTCTGAGAACCCTCTCTGTTTCTATGTGCATATTTCAGTGAAACGCTTGCATCGGTGCCGTTTCTTTCCTTGTTCCATGTCTTCTTCTCTCAATCCCTGCATTTCCTTACGAAAATATGCTTCTCTATAGTATGAGCATGGTGTTGGTGTGCTATGCCTGGAGCTACTCCATCCTCCCATGCAACCTGAATCCCTTTGGAAAGGGAAGCGGAGGGTATACAAGTGAAATGATCAAATAAATCAGCTGGATTTGTCTCCTCTGTATGAAACATGAATATTAAGCACATTAGGATCATGTGAAGAGGTAAATATGTCACGCCGGTAATCCCCAGTGATCTGCCGGTCAGTTCGGGTTTGTGTTTTGCAGAGAGACGGGGAAAATTTACTCGAATGTGTGAGGCGTTTAGGTGACGCTCTCCATCCAGAGTGACTCAGTGATTGTAACAGTAAAAAGAGGCAACAGTGCTCCACCCCCCCCACGCATCTTCTGGCCAGTGATGTAATCTCCCTCTGGGCCAATCAGCAACAAATATGTCAGTCTGTCCTAAGGTGTAATTGTAGTGATCCCCAGTGACAAATAATGTTATTATGAACAAGCCAGAATCTGTCCTTTTCATGGAAATCTAATCAACAGAGTTGAAAATAAAACTAATGAATGTTTAAATTTGTCAGGGGGATGAATGAATGCATGAATGAAAGACACGAAAGTGCTCCGTTAAATCCTTTGTGTTTGTTTTTTGGGTTTTTTCAAGATGACAGCCATGAATCGGCCGCGTGCTTTTTCTCTACTTTCTGTCTTTGCGTACACGTGAGTTGCAACCACACAGATGGGTCAGTGTTGTAGGTGTGAAGTGAAGAGACAGGGAGAGGAGAAAAGTGAGGCCAAGAAGGACAGCGAGCATGTTGGCGTGCAGCACTCATTAGCATGAGTATCCACGTTTCCCTCCTGCCTCCAACTGCTCCCAGTCACTTGTCTCTCCTGGAAAGTAACAGTGAGAAAACTGAGAACAAGGAAGCAGAACGAGAATTAAATTAACAGCATGTTTTTAGTCATATGCATTGGTTTGTTTCTTCGTCATATGGTATATTAAATTAAAGCTTATATTTAAAGCCTACAGTTATTTTTCCGAGGTAGCTGTGTAGATGGATACGTTATGGTCAAAAAGTGAGAAAAATGTGTAAATAGCTGACTATAACTATTTTATATAAGTGAAATAGCTTTGTGCCAACTCCCTTCATTGGATCTGGCACCCATTTCCAACCCTGATTGGTGACTGTACATAACCTTGAGGAGAGGAGACAAGGTGACATCTCTTTCCTCTGTGATGTCTCATTCAAATTGTTGACTTTTGATTATTTTAAGGTATTTTCCTTGGCTACCATGGTGAAACAGGCAAAGTGGCCAGGGTACCACAGGAAGGACAGCCTACATGGATCCTGGGACTGATAAATGCACGCGTACCTGGAGGTTGTTGTTTTGTTTTTTGTTTTTTTGGGTTCAATGTATTAGATCTAGAAAGTTTTCCAAGTAACAGAAGAATGATCTAAGAAACTACAGATGATCAAATGAGTCATTCATTGTATTAAAGGAGTAAATTTTGTTGAGATTTTGGGGTTTTGTCCTTAATATCACTCTCTCTTTAATTTAGTCAACTAGTTAACTCAATTCAGTTTTATACAATTTATACAGCACATAATCACAACAGCAGTTGCCTGAAGGTGCTTTTTAGTGTAAGGTAAAGACCCTAAATTAATACAAAGAAAATAGAGAAAACCCAAACTATCATATGACCCCACCATGAACAAGCTTTGGCGAAAGTGGGAAGGAAAAAGTCTCTTTTAACAGGAGGAAACCACCAGCAAAAGCAGGCCCAACCGGGCTTAAACAGCTTAGCAGTCAACAGCCAATTTTGCAGTCCCTATGTCCTTTTTATTCTTTATTTTCTTTATTTTTATTTAGTATTTTTTAGTCTTTATTTTTTTACATGTTGCTGTCAGGCAAAACTGCCATCAGCATTTTGTTGCAATTACAATAAAGAATATTTTTTTTAATGAGTAGTAATTTGAATAAATTAACCTCTGATTTGATGTATTTCAGTTAAATTTAATTCAGAATTACAGCTTATTGGTTATTATGGCAAAGAATATTCTTTTTTCTTGTTTTTCTTGTGTAATTTAAATGCAGGCAGATTTCCAGCACTTTGCAGTCAATCTGAGTCTGTCTGCAGTGATGAGCACATCACTTATGCAACACGCCATTTCGCCACTGCCACCTTTGCCACTTGTTTCATGTTATCTTGCAGTTAAGTCACCGTCAGGCAGAAACTACGTCACTAGTTATAGTAAGTAGTTATGAATGTAGGCAGTTAATTTAAATTCGTCTGTATGCAGACACAAACAGATTTGTGATTTTTATCTCAGTCCATCGCTTTATTAGATTGCCAGCTTGAGCCCCTTCAGTTGCAGAATGATGTTGCTGTTTTATCGTTGCACCGAAGTAGCTTTTAGAAAGCAACTGAATGCAAGTGATCGCAGACTGGGTTGCTGTCTTCAAAGCAACAACTTAAAAGCCAACAATGTCCCAAGTTCATGGCACACGGTGGCAAAAATGTTGGTCATGCTGCCATCTCCAGCCACTGTTTTCCCTGCTGTGACTGTAGCATATGTGGCTCAGAGTTTTCTACCTACATCTGATTCACAGGCACTTTAATGAAATCACTATGATTAAATGGTAAACTGAGATTAGCGAGTTCAAATGAACACATCTCATGATGACGAGCTTTGGGGTACATCAGATGAAAAATCGGCTGGGAACCGTTGCTTTAAAATATGCCGACAGATCTTCAGAGGGATTTTCTTCATTTAGCATTTGGCACAGATTTCATAATGAAAACAGAATACCTGATTTGAAAGGATAAAGAGGGGCCTCACTCATGTAGCAGGTGGCTAGAGGTTCGTTCTTATTAAAACCACCGTTATTGCCTGCACACTGATTCTCACCTCAGAACAAAGATCAGATGTTCAGACTAAAATAAAGAACCAAGCTTTAAGAAAAAAACCCCCAACATTCACTCTGTACTCCTTAGCGTCTGTTTCCTCCCCATGTCTATTTTCTCCCTTTCCCGAGCTGCTCCTGGTTGGCAGGTTCACCGCACAGCACGGCGACCTGTGCAACACCTTCCCCAGGCCAGATGGCGGTGTCGAAGGCGACAGGAGCAGCAGAAATCTGCCAGAGCAATCTGCTGTGAGCAGGTGTCGGCTAATTGTCTCCGAGAGCCGAGGCAGCGGTGGGCACGTGCCAGCGCTACCTGAGTGGAAACAAATATCTTCATTTGCTCCCGTTTTGTCGAGGGAGCACGTTTCCAAGCTCTGAGACATAATAGGCCAAGCCCGGAACAAGAGGAGGGCGGTGTGCTGGAGCAGGCAGCTGAACAAGCGTACCTTTGTCTGACAGAGAAAGAGCCACAATGAATCTCATAGCGACTGGTAGCAAAACACTCTTGACAATCACAATCACGCCTAAGTGGATGCAGAGAAAAAAAGGAAAAATAAACTCTGGCAAAGGGTAAAAGGGCTCATGAGGGGAAGTCGTCCAATATTTATTCAAGTCTATAGTGTTATACGTGTAAAGTGCAAGAAGGAGACAATGCTTTCATTCTGACTGGCAATCAAGCAAATTTATATTGTGTTATATGGTTTTTTTCTTCTTCTTTGTTTGCTGTATTACTGCAATTAGCAAACAGTTGTCTGTAGAGTGATGGTCATGTAGCAGGTCTTCCAAACCTTTAGAAAAGGTTTTCATATTTAGCAGCTGAACATTTCGAATCAAGATGACATAATTTAAGGCAGTTCAACTTTTTTGCCTCCCCCCCCCCCCCCTTATTATTCCAGCCTGTGTTCACACATGGGTAAGGAGAACGAATTCCACATGCGCTCTGTGATTTATTCAGGTACCGGCTCGCTGCTTCATAGACTCTGACATTCCCATTGTGTATTTAGAGGGGAAGGAGGGGCTCCTGGAAGGGCCCGTTCAGTCTGACAACAGACTTTCTTCTCCTTGTCAAAAGATCTTTCAAACTGAGTCGACCGACCGTAGAAGGGGAAGCAAAATGCCTCTAATTTAAGTGCTTCTCCTTTTCTGTTTCTTTCTCTTAGAGAGAATCTTGTTGGAAAATATCCTCAACAATCTTCACATGTGCAATTAGTCAGGCCGTCACTGAGGCTTTTATTTATAGAGAGGAACTTACTTCGTCGACCCCGTCATCAGCCTCCTCAGGTGTAGATGTTGTGATCTCGTTTTTTTCTGAATGACTTCCAGGAAGAAATATGCAGCAGAGCCTGCAGAAAAAGCTACCGGATAATCCGCTTTGCTTTCTCCAAACTTACAAAACATCATAAAAAAAACAAAACCACTGCTGAGAGAAAAAAAGTTTGCATGCCTCAAAAATTATGGTGAAGTAGAAGATGAGGCAGGTTGAAGTAAAGTGGATTCACCACTAAAGTTAATTACAAAAAGTAAATTACAGAGCTTTTACGAAATCCCACCAGGAGTGCATCGAATGCCACAGTTTGATTATATGTAATAGTGCAAGAACATCAGTGAATGGAATTTTTATTTTTTTATTTTTTTGAGCTATGGGACTGTGCTGCCTGCTCATTGCATCAGTTCAGATGCGTCCTACGGAGCACTCCCTGCTATGTGAGAAGCAAGGCTGCCTCTATTTTTAAATCTCAAGTAAGAGTTTTAGTCTCTAAAAGCTTCCCACGATACTGATTGATCCCTCTGACCCAGCTCTCTTCAGGCTTTCCCCTGGTCCATTAAGAGCTGTGTCACCAGAGGAGTTTAGCATTACCATGTGTGGCCTCTGTTGTTTCTAAAGCAGGAAGTGCCCAGTCAGGTTTAAGTGTGCTGCTTCCCCACGAGCCCCTGTTGAGATCTGACTTTAACCCCGCTTCCTGCCGCTTACAGCTTGTAGGCTGAGCATCCCACTTCTGCAGCCTCTTAGCTTCCAGACTCCTCTTCTCTTTTCAGCATTTATTAACTTTGTAGTGCAAGTTGTTGTTTTTGGCAATACATAGCTTTAAAAAGTTAGACTTGATTTTGGAGGACGTGTAAAATTGTTAAACTTAATATTTAAAGCTTTAGAGCTCAGACATTTGTTTTTGTTTAACGCTTTACCCCTTGAACGCCTACTAGTAACCCTTAAAGCTCTTGAACCACAATTTCTGTCATATTTCAGGCCTCCTCACAGAACAAAATGACCAGGCATGCATCAGAAGATAGTGAGAGTGGTCTCTGTCTATGCATCTACCCTTGGAAAAACACAGTGTCTTTATTCATACATGCTGGGGTGTCAAAACTTGTCAGAGGAGGTCATTAAAGGTCACAGGTTTGTTTTTTACTGATCAAGTCCCTGCACATCATGAGTGGTATTTTTTTTAAACCATATTTAGCATTTCATGATAAAGTAACAGAAGAAACATTTTATTGAATTTTAATTTCCGTGTACGACTTTTAACAGGTATTTTCTACATTTGGCATTTAAACAAAATATATTTTGCTTTTTCACGGGTAAAAAAAATAACACTGAAGATGTAGAAATCTCAAAAACTAAAAAAACCCCTGCATGTATCAAATATAATACACTCTGCGTTAAGGGGTTAATACTTACCTGCCGAATCATTTAAAACAATGTGTCTTTAGGATATACAATCATGCATCTAATGCATAATTTAAGCTACAGCAATTGTGTCCGTTTGCATACAGAAAGGGATTTTTGCCCACTGTGAACATGCTTCCACGCAGAACTTCAAAAACCCAAATGCATGCGCTGGACATGGATGACAGTGGTTGAGAAGTGGGCTGAAACAGACAGTGGATTTCACCAGGAACAGAAGAAGAACTCAAAAAATGAAAGCACAGGCAGCATGTTCATTGTTTTTAACACTTTTACTTCAGCTCGTTTCTGCAGCTGGCTGACAGACCAACAACAGCACAAGCAAGAGTTGCCCAAAGACCAGTTGTACCAGATACACGTCCTGCAAGAGACGAGCTGTCATAGACTGCCAGCGTGCTACCACTGTTGAACCATAAGTTGAGCTTAAAATGCATGAGGCTGCTTAAAAGATGAAGATGAAGGTCTCTTGAACCTAAACTAAACCTGAACAAAACTGTGTTCAACTAAATTTAAAGAAACTTGGTGGAGAACAAAAACCTGTGAAGTTTTGATGCTACAAGATAACTGTGTCTAGACTGTGTCTTTAGTGGAAAAGGTGCAAACTTCATTTCTCAGTGATTTCTTTAAAGGAGGAGCTCTGTAAATAATTTTGAGTCGTTTAATGACGGGTCAGTGGCGTGAAAACAGCAAAGCACACGTTCTTAGTGAACACGTATAAAACAAGGATTTGGGGAAAACCCATGCATTCATTTACAACACTGTTTTTACTCCTCTTCTTTGCACATTTGAGTGTCATTTTACTGAGAGATCATAAAACGCAGTGTTGATCCAGTTATTTTACACCGTTTTTTATACGACAGGCTTTATTGTGCATAATGTTGTAGCTCATTCCTCAGCTCCTTATATAACAGCTAGCCGGTGTGTAATTACAGCTTGCAGTGAGCAGCCAGACGGAGCGATATGCGGATGAGGATCTACAGAAGCGCTTGATTTATGAAGCCCTGCTGCGCTGTGTGCGGGGAGTCCAAATCTTCCTGTTCACCTTACCTCTGGGGTGTGTGATGTCCCAACATGGTGGTGGAGGGTGATGCTGGGTGCCCAGAATCGAGCATCGGAGTGAGCCAGACAGGGAGGACAGTCTGGCCTTCCTGTCCTGAATATGTGCCAAAAATAGCAATGACTTTTGACCTTAAAGACATTGAAAAAGGCAGAAAATGAACAATTTTCTGCTAAAAATAAATTACTCCAAATTTCATAGATGCCAGTTCACATAGGACTGAATACTTCATGCTGACCTCTGGCTTAGTTAAATATGAATAGGGCTAAGAACACAGATATGCTCTACACCACATAATACAAATAATATACACTCACTGGCCACTTTATTAGGTATACCTTTTCAACTGCTTGTAACACAAATCTCTAATCATCCGACCCAACTGCAGCAACTAAATAGACATGCTCAAGATGATTTAATGATGACGTTGTGGTTTAGATTACTTTGAACGTGGCATGGTTGTTGTTCTGAGTAGTTCAAAAACTGTTGATTTGCTGGGATTTTCCCACACAAGCATTTCTAGAGTTTAGTCAGAGAATGGCCTGAAAGAGAGAAAGTATCCAGTGAGTAGCAGTTCTCTGGATGAAACTGTCCTTTTGATGTCAGAGGCCAGAGGAGAATGACCAGATTGGCCATTAACAGTAACTCAAATAACCGTTCATTGCAAATGAGATATTCAGAAGAGCGTCTCTGTACTTGAAACAGACCACGGGTACAGGAAACTGAAGATGCAATTCACAACAAGTCATGAAAACAGGAAACTAGAAGAAAAATGTTGCGTTGTTTGATCAGCCTTGATTTCTGCTGCAACATTCAGATGGTAGGGTCAGAATTTGGTGTAAACAACATTAAAGCATGGATCCTTGTATGAGCGGTTCTAGCTGTTGTAAGAGTGTTGGGGATAGTCTCTTTGTACACTCTGGGCCGCTTAGTACCAATTGAGGATGATTTAAATCCCACAGCCTACCTGAGTATTGTTACTGACCATGTCCGTCCCTTCATGTACCATCTTCTGATGGCTGCTTCCAGTAGGATAACACACCATTTCACAAACTGGTTTGATGAGTTCACTGTACTCAAATAGCCTTGTTGATCCCATACCACAAGGAATTAAGGACACTTTGAGGAAAAAAGGGGGTTCAACCTGGTATTAGCAAGGTGTCCCTAATAAAGTGTCCGGTGTGCATGGTAGATAATGGTTATTGTCCTTTAAATATCTCAATCCAACAACCAACTAATACCAGGGTTGATTACAGCTGTGTACATCTGTGGAATTTTAGCTATCTTCAGTAAAAAAAATGGTGCTGCCGATGCCCTGGTATGAACATGAAACAGTAATAACACAAATTCTGGCTAAACAGCTGTAAAGTACATGTTAAGACGGAATTTACCAGGTAAAAGTCTGAACAGATTGACTGCAGACCTATGAAAAGAAAAGAGACGTTCCAATTTAACACAATCTACGTTTTCTAATATGTTTCCTTTCATAATTGAAGTATGATGACGATGCCATAAGCTCGTCGGTCGGCACAGCTGTGTGCCAGCGCGCTCGGCTGGAGATGAATCAGTGTGTTTAACTGTTTGTCCTCGCAGTACCTTTCGCCGCATCGGAGCAAGTCATGTGCATCAATCCAATATGGTGTCATCTGCCACGCGCTCGGCACAGGTGCTGCGCAGGAAATGCAACGGAGTTTGGAAATCTGCTTGTTATGTTCAGATATGCTCCTTTAAGTGAGTTTAAATCATGACAAACAACTCCAAGAAGGCTTCTGTGTTTAGCTGAAGGTGCACATTTTTTTTCAAATTAAAGCCATAAATGTGGTTTTTCGAGTCCAGCGAGGATTAAACCACCTGCCTCAAGTGTTCAAGATTTATTCTCATTTCTTAATTTCCTCTAAATAGATGGGTGAGATAATCTGTCATTTAGTTCCTGCCATCACTTTATCTTGAACCACACTTTGTAATTTTCTAAGCACAAATTCCTCTCTGGCCAAAAATGCTGAAATCCACTTCAAAAAGAAAAGATGATGTGGTCGTCCAGTAATCCACAAACTGTGGCTTCCAGTGAAAGTTTATGGGCCGAGTTATCGCGGGGGGAATGAACTTTCTGAAGAATGCTGTTTTCCTTAAGTGCAGGGGTTTGAAGCGGGCAGTAAATTATGATCGAACGACAGTAACCTGGAACACGAAGTTTTCCAAAAGAGACTGCGTGCATAGACTTACCAAATGCTCTTAGATTGTTGGATAACAACACTCAATCTGTCCCGTGTACAGTGGAGTAAATACAGCAGGGGTGGGCATAACTTTATCTCTTTACAAAATGATATTGTTACCAGTAGATGTTATAATTGGGTTTAAATTGTAGCCACTTGGGAAAATGAATTGGCCACCCTCATACATAAATAAGAAATTAATTGTACATTTAATCAAACAGCAACCTCCATCCAACCTGGGATAGAAGAATTAAGCCAATGTCTAAGGGGCTTGGAAAGAAAGCCAATGCTGTTGTGCTTAAAACTGCACTTCCACTTTTGACCACTTGAGGCTGGTGCCAAAAGTGAGTCAATGCCCATAGACTTCCATGTTAAAATGTCCAACTTAACAGCAGAAGTAAACACGTTTACAGTCACCTGTAAGAAATAGGTTTGGTCTCCAAAGCTGACTTCTTCTTTAATGACTACTCTACAAGTGGTGAAGTTTTTATAACTGTGTCATTTAAACTCTGTTAAGGCTTAAAGTTGGTGTCAGTAGAGGCGTGGCCACTTTTGCCCCTAACAATCCCCTAACTGGACAACTCGACTGTGTTTGTGTGTTAGCACATTTTTAAAACAAATAAAATGCAATTATCTGACGAATAATATGGGTTGATATGCAGTTAACTGTATGTTTGT
This sequence comes from Mchenga conophoros, assembly GCF_057382185.1. Taxonomy (NCBI): domain Eukaryota; kingdom Metazoa; phylum Chordata; class Actinopteri; order Cichliformes; family Cichlidae; genus Mchenga; species Mchenga conophoros. The sequence goes on along the minus strand of NC_140547.1, from coordinate 27,363,518 downwards.
ATGTGTTGTTTCCATGCGGTTGTGTTTCAGTTTACTTTGCTAAAGGAAGACAATGCTGCAGAGCAGTCAGTCCCAAATCTAGTCAAAATGGCATGTGATTCACCTGCTCAACCCAGCTAGCTATTCCAGAACACCATTTTTCTTTTCTCTTTATACCCCCAAACAGCTTGAAAGCCTACTACTAGCAACCCTTGAAGCTCTTGAACTGAACTGTTTCTGTCATATTTCAGGCCTTATTAAAGAACAAAATGACTGAGTGTGCTCAGAAATCAGTGAAGGTTGCCTCTACCTATGCAGCTAACTTTGGAAAAACCACAAAACTATTCTAATGGTACTCAAACCACATCTTGATATACTGAGGTGTCAAAGAGAAGTAACCACTGGTGATGAGAAGTGGGCGGAAACCAGAGGTAGACTCTTTTCAACTTCCGGGCAAGAAAGTGAAGCGACCAATGAGAGTGAAGAATACTGATTGACATATGACTTTGGTAGCAACTACATCAGAAGGTTGCCTAGGCAACCGGATACTAGATGTAGATAGTTTGTAAGCTCATGCCACCTCTCATTTATTTAGATTTTTCTTCCAAGGAGCAGGACTTTGGACTTTGGAGCATAACTTTCTTAATACCTTTCCAGGCTTTCTGAAGGTCTTTCAAAACTACCTTTGCCCTCCACCCTCATTTTCCAAACACTGACTCTTCTGGCTCTAAAACATGGGTGTCAAACATAAGGCCTGGGAGCCGAAAACTGAGTAATACTGTTGATAGCGCACTTCTTTTTCTTATATTAGATACCTCAGAGATTAAATGCGCACTTAAGCTACTTTACACCAATGAGGCCCAAGAAGTAAAATGCGTTTGACATCCCTGCTCTAAAATATCAAGATAACTACAAACCAATGCATGAACCTAAGAGTGGCCCAGTCCATCCATCGAATCAGATCTGATAATTGGCTTTCTAACAGACCAAGTGTAAAAAGTCCATACAGTGCAGGTATGGTCTAGGAGGAATTTAAGTAAACTCTAAATTCCTTTCCCGAATTCACTGTCTCGCAACAATTAAGTGAATAGCCCCAACTTAACAAACTTTAACTTAAAGGAAGCTCATAGGTTTTAAATGCCATTAAGCGTGCTGAATCCACACTTGTTAATGTGTGAAATATTAAGATTCATGAGTTATACATTTCATTAAATAAGAAATTAGCAAAGCCTAATGAGCTATCGTGGGCAACTGCGTTTTCTTTTTTTTCTTTTTTTTTGCCTCAATCCACCCATGCACTTTTCAGCGCTGGACTTTCTGGTCACTACCCATCGGAGAGCCACAGCGGCGTGACCGGTGTCGTGCGCAGCGGCCCTCGCTGATGAATTTTCATCTGCTAATTGCAGACGCGTCGTTGTTGCCATTTGCTCTTGTGAAAACAGAGATTAAAATGTATTTGTCACTCATTCGCTCATAAAACGTATTCATGCCGCTCGCTTTGCCCTTTGAGTCGGCCCCGGTTTTACGAATCACTTGTGGCCGCGAGACCTTAACGCACCGCGAGCTGGACATCAAACACAGCCTTTTGGCCTGACCTTTGATTACTCCCCCCCCACGGGCACGGTTTATTTTAAATCAGCATTTCGCACATGGATCGAGTTATCTTCGCTGATATCTCTAACAGTCTAGGCCGGTTTGATACAGGTGGCGTACTGGAGGAGGAGCTGAACTGTAAGTGTCCAGGCTGTGCAGCTTTTATCTGACCTTTTTGGATGAGGATGGATGACTCCCATCTTCATGATGATGACCTGCAGATGGAGGTTGCCTCTTAGCACTTGTTTGATGCAGGTGGGAAAATGCTAGAAGCTCACACAAACAGCCATCTCGGAAAGCTCTTGGGGACCATTGGTAATTTAGATAATGAAGTTTCCTGGCCATATGTTATGAACTGCATGAGCCACATTTGCTATGAAATGCTGGCTTTTGGATCAGCAGCTTTTCTCACAGATCGTTAATTCCCTGTCACTTTTTCTCTTTAAAACATTAAAACCTACTCTCCTAGCTTTTGTAATCTTCATAAGTTGACCTGCTTGTTCATCTGTGCAGATTCCTCACTATCTTTACATATTTAATCTAATAAATTAAGTATAAAATGTGAGTTCCTCAATTCAGCCCATATTGGTGTTTAACAGATAGCCCTACAGTCCACCTCGGCTCAGTTTGACTCCCACTGAGCCCCCTGAACGTCCACTCACTCTCTGCACTTCCTTCCACAGCGATTTCCTTCCGTGGCCTCTTAGGAGCTACACAGCGATTATACAATACCTCACAGTTGGCTGGGAGTCGCCGCGCTTTGTGTGACTTAAGAGGGAAGGATGGAATAGAGTCAAACAGTCATTTCACTCTCTGCTGACTCTTTGGCCCTCACATGAAATACGCTCGCTCCTTTTTTGCTTTCCAGACCACTTTCCCTGCAGCGCTCACACTCTCGGAAAAAGTTCTGCGGTCCCTCTGTGTTTGGGATAATCAAAGAAAATTGAAAAACTGAGAGTTTCTACACAGAGACATGCCTCCTTCTTGTTCTGCTTGTTTAAATCCTCGTCTAAGTAACAGTGAAAACCCATCTAATTTCCCTGAAAAACGAGTCTAGTTACTCAGGTATAGCTGGAATTTTAACAGGAGCTTAGGAAGTAAGCACCCATACAAAATACACTACCATTCTCAGATTTAATGGCAACTTTAGCTCCATAGTACAAAGCAGTGAAAGAACATATCTCAGCAAAGAAATAAACACTTTATTTTTGTTTCTTTTTCTCACAGAATAATCAGAAGACAACAACAGTTGCTTTTTGTTTTGGGAACCACAAAGGATACCGGGGAACTCTTAATCGCCAGTATGAAGTGACATTTTTGGTTAGGCTGCTACTGAAACATGGGCCTACTCCATTTATTGAAGAGTCAGAACCAGAAGGTCTCATATATAACATATGACAAAAACAACAACTGAACAACTTGTCCGTACACTTTCACTGAAGACTATGAGCTCTTCTAAGCTGTATTTACATACAGTCACAGGCCACTTTATTAGGCACCTTTTCAACAGCTCATTAACATAAATCTCTAATCAGTCAATCACATAGCAGCAACTCAGATGACCTTCTGATGATCTGCTCGTGATGTACGTATTTTAACGTAACTTGTTAGAATTCTTCAGAAACTGCTAATCTACTAATCTGCTGATTTAACCCGCAACCATCTCTAGGGTTTACAGAGAACAGTCTGAAAACAAGAAAACATGTTCTGGGTAAAATGCCCTGTTGATACCAGCTTGACTGCTTTAAGCTGATAAGAAGAAACCAGTAACTCAAATAAACACTTAGCCAAGGCATGCAGAACAGCATCTCAAGAGCAGCAGAAGACCACATCGGGTGCCACTTCTGGATGCTCAGCTGAAAAATCTGCAGAAACTCTGATGCTGTCATGTCAATATAGACAAAAATCTCAGAGGAAGTAGCAAGATCAGAAGATCAATCAGAAGAAAGTAGGCTTTCAGGGAGACTAGCCTTGCACAGAAAGAAACTGATACAGCTAGAGGATAAACTGAGCAGCTGCAGTACAGAATAAATGAACAGAAAAACATAATCAGTAAATTTAAAGATGCATCTGAAATACCAATAAGTGGAGCTGCAGTTGCTGTACTTGTAACTCAAGAACTTCATATTTGCTGTGATGCAATCTTAGTTTTTGAACCTTATTTGCTGCAGCCTGTATAAATACTAAACAGGAAAAAGTTTCCTCAGCCTTGAAAGTACATTATTGTATCTCTGTAGTTTATACTTTCATAGGCACTGACTTCCTTCTATAGCAAACACATCATTGAGCAGTGCTTCAAATACAGATGCTTCATAGATTTCTGAAGCTCTTGCTTTAATGGCAACAATTAAAGTAGCACCTGAGTTACTTCACCTGATGCCACCACTCTTAAAAAAAAAAAGACTAGCCATTGATTTGCAATGGTCTTTTTTTGTATGAGAGCCATTTAAAACAGGGGCCCTGTTACCCAGCTGACTCACCCATTGACCCTGCAGTGCTACGGGGAATTCCTTGGGCTCGATTGTTTAGACAAAGGTGAAATGTTTATTCCTATTAGCCAACTTCCCCACAAGATACGATATTGACCTGGAGGAACGTCTGATCGGCTATCACAAATTACAGCTGTGGCGTGGACGCAACTCTGCTTCAGTGCTGCCTGGGCATCAGTGAACGGTGCTGGGGACATACAAACACAACCTACTGTAAGAAAGAGAGAAAAAAAATCAATGGAGTCTAGTCAGATGTTAGGTAAGCTGTCCCCAACGTTTGCTTTAGGGACAGTCACAGTTGTTTAATAAGACCCCGAGCATCTCCAATCAATGAGAGCTTTCCATTTCCCCGTTTTGAAATCAATGCGGCTGCTTGATGCAACACTGCTGACTTCTTGAGACGTGTCTTCATTGCTGGACCGCATAGAAATTGTTAGTTGGGTTTTGATTATGTTTCTCCTCTCTTTTTTTGGGAATAATAGATACAAGAAAACAGCCCCAGCCTTTTTGGAGCAAGTGGAGATGAAATTAATGAGTGTGCGTGTCAAAAACTTTGAAGACGTGCAAAAAATGTTTTTTAGAGATGAAAATTTATGCAGGTGGCAAGACGTGCATTCATCTGATTGACGTTTTAAGATTTGGGAAGTTTTAGTGAAACCTGTGGCTTGGCTGAAGACTGGAACACGAGGATGAAGTTTAAAAGCAAATATGAATCTTCTGAAGTGTGTTTCTCACATAATCTTCAGACACGTACAGAAAAGAGGAAAACACACACACACAAGCTGAGCCTAGTGTGCTCCGAATGTCATAAAATCTGCTGTTTACTGTATTTTAATTTGTCCCTGCCACTTCCCTTCATCCTCCTCTTGCCTCTCCTCCCTCCCACCCCTCCGCCTTCCCCTGTCGTATTGATGCGCGCCCCCCTGTAGAGCCCCCTGCGCTACCAGGTATGACTAACTGCTATCTTGCTCCTGCGACTCTTTTGTCATTTATCTTGCTCCGCTATGCCGGCCGGCTGACTGCACAGCACGACAGCAGGCGGTGACAATAATTTGCACTGATCGGACCCCTCTGCCCACCCTGCTGTTACAAATGGCAATCGATTATCATGCGGTAGTACTATCGACTGTCCAGCACTCGTGTGTGTTTGCGTTTGTGTGTGAGTGTGTGGCAAAGGATAGGTTTGTGTTTGTACTTGTACAAGGCACTGCTGCACTTCACCAGCTGCAGATTGTTTTATCTTTTTTTTTCTACTATGACACATCATAAACACACAGTCTAAATTAATCTAATATTTGTAAATATGTTTTCTGAACTCTTAAGAAACAGTCGGCTCTTCATTTTCACCTTTTACCCAAGTTTAATGCTCTTGTGCACTGTTGTGTCTGCATGAGCTGCTAATGCTCGGCTTGGAGGAAGTAGAGGAATCTTGAGGACTGATTGAGTCAGTACAAGTATTATCAGAGCTGTGAAAACAAGAAAAACACCTTGTCTGCTTTCCTGTTTGCAGAAAACAAGCTACTATTATCCTCATGCTAGTCAATTTACTATATTTACATGGCACGTTTGTCCCAAACAGACATGTTGCAGTTATTTAGGCCGCTGTGAGGTGTAGTTACATTTCTGGGAAGACATGATTTGAGATACGTAGGACAGTATAGAGATATTTCAGTGTAGCAGACTTGATCCAGATCCAGATTCAACTTCAACTTAAGTAATTTTTGAAAGGATTCTTTACCAAAATTGAACGGTTTGTGTAGCATCTTCACAAATACGTATCAAACTGTGAAATGACGATGACTGGGAGGCAAACTAATCAGCGTCCAGATATCCCTCTCAATCCCAGAACTCATTTCATGCCTCAAGTTGTGGGAATTTGCAACTTTTCAACAAAATCTATTCTTCTCTTGTAGACAAAGAAGGATTGTTTTCTATAATGTTTTCATGGTAAAATTTGGGATATATCGATGCAAAGACTTAACAGAAGGCAGGCGTGTCCACACGTGTCCAGTGATATTCAACAACTTAAAGTGAAGACTGAATGCTGGTGGTCTAGATCAAGATTCAACTTTTTGCAGGTTCGAGGCAAGCGATTGAAATAACTATCAGTGAGAGTCAAGGGCCAGAATGATTTGCATATGACAGCATGGTAAAGATTAGAGGGGTGACTAGGAAATGGGAGCCAATCAGAGTCCACTACCATCGGATCACTGGTGACAAAGCATTGCACAAAAGGCAAATGACATCCCTCAAGTCATTACTGGTGATGACCCTGACCCTAACCCTTTTATAGAAAAAAACAAAACAGACTTTTGGGGGAAAACATGGAAATTGAACCTGTGTTTGAAGTAGTGAATTTGAATGGTTGCTATCTTTGCTTAAATACTTGTGAAAAGAATTTTACAAATACACGAGTTGATGGTTGGGAGTCATTGGGACCAAAACCGATGATGACTTGAACGTGATCCCATTTCAAGGAAATCTTAAAACAGAGGAATTGTAAAGCCAAAATGCCTGACAGAGCCTTGGCTTTAAAGGTAACATCTTCAAGTTTATTAAATGATGATTGCTTAGCAAGTGTTTAAAATGCAGTTTAACCCTGGGTGATCTGCCAGTGACCTGATGGATGTTAAGAGGTTAAACTAGTCTTGTTAGCTTGAGTTTTCATGCATTGTGACTGTTCTCCAGTATGTAAATTACAGTAGGAAGGCTGTGTTGGCGGACTAATTTTTGCAGGCCATGCTTGAGAAAGCAGGTTCAGGAAAGTTCATACACTTTTCCACTTGCTGGGTTGATTTATATCATACGAAAAGGAGGGCAAGCTTTTGCATTTACACAACCTTTTCATTAGTTATAACTTGCAAGTTGGTGCTGAATTTTTCTGAAGCGTGTTAGGGTTCAGGTCAGCCCAATGAACAGGCTTACTCTACTGTCTCAACTTAACGAAAGTAAGCAACGAGGAAAAGCCAAAAATGAAGAGCGAGTAGTAATGGAAGTCAGAAATCAGCAGATGAGGCTAAAGTTGATTGAATCAACCTCTTCACATACAACAGGTCATTGGTGACCCATCCTGGTTTTGGGTTTGTTAGCATCAACCAACTTCTACATGTTTGGTACACCCAAATGCAAATAATTTTAAACAGAAAAATTACATCTTCAAGTAAAGCTTCTGGTTAAAACAAACCCAAACTCTAGCTGATGGGCTGTTCTTGGGAAGATGTCAACTTCCTAATCGGGATTTGTGTTGCTGTTTAAAGCTGGAAATTCAGAGCATATGGCTTGTGTTCAGCAGAGATGAACAAGAAAGTTTAAGAACGACATCAAAGCTGGTTTTCAAGAAATTAATTGAGCCGAATTAAGCCGAACCAAGACTAGATGTCAAGAAGAGACCGTGTATAGTGGGTGAGAAGCCACTCTTCCTCAAGTTTCTCTTACTGAAAGGTTACTGAGGTGCTTTTTTCCTCTAAGATGAAGTAAAAAGACAAATAAAAACATATTTTCTTGGCATGAAACTAACAATTTATACATTTGGATGCAGGAATTTATAATAGAACCAAAAGTTCCTTTAGATCAACATCAGGTACGACTATAGATTTTAAATGGTTTATGTTCAGTCAAAGAATGATGGTGCAGTTTCTTCCTGCTGATTGGATGATGAACTATGAGCACTAAGAGACTGCGGGCTGTTAATTTTGAGCTTTATAGCTTGTGAGACGTCTGCTGTCTCCTGCACAGCTGCACCACACTGTCTACTGTACGTTTCTGCTGTATTTATCTACTTCACCAGACTTGAACATTGGTGTCCTGCAAATAGAGTGTGTATAATATTGATGACCGGGATATGTGCCGTTTAATCAGTGCTATCGATCCGCTCGGCCCCGTTGCCTTGTGCAGCTAGGGTGGAGGAGCGCTTAAAACAAGAGGGAGCGTTTGATTCCCCTGTTGGAGCTACATTAACGGTGCCCGGGCCCTCCCCTGTTGGCGCTCCTCTCTCCACCTCTCCTGTAACTGCATTGTGCTTTCGCTCAATCAATACTTGCAGCAATTGCTCAAATTAAAAGGAAAAAATAGGTTTGCTGAATCCTCACCCGGTGGCTTCCTGTGGACTCCTGGCGGCCGCTGTGGCTCGCAGAGCACTTACAGGAAGTGGGGGGGAAAGGTGTTCGAAGGGTTGATTGATGGGCTGTCTCAGCACGGCGCTCACCCACTCAGACTCCACCAGACTGCCAACTCCGTCTTTGTGCGAGACTCTCATAATTCACAGCTCCTCCATCAGTGGAAACATGCAGCAGCTCCCAATTTACACATGTAAAAAGTGTCCATTTGAATACTGCCAATTTTCTCATGCTTACCTTCATACCTGTCTCTGGTTATCGGCTTTCATAATGAACCCACAACGTTATTGTTGTCCTGTATTTCAGGCAGCAGGGCATGATTCAAAGGGATCAAATTGTCAGTGTGTTTGGATATAGGGGATTGTAGGGATACATTTTCTCTTTTCCTCTTTTCCCTCTTTTTTAAACCCAGTCTGTTACCCGGTAATCACTTGGCGGATACCTTTTGAAGTCAGAGGGAGTTCAAAGCGGGTGTCAGCAGGCTGTGGAAGACGACCCCTTCACGTTCCAGTCATTGTGTGTAATTGGTGCTGTCTACTGTTGAGCGCGAGCCGAAGGAATACAACCTTTATTAGTACAATCGCAGGCAGGTTCGGCTTACCAGCCGTAATATCTTGCAGGCACACGCATATATGTGGATACGTGCACACACACGGTGCATCAAACAGACGGTGTCAAATCACCAATGGGTGGGTGTTTGGCTCAGGAATGCAATTACCGTGGTATGGGGAGAGCTGCATACACAGAGAACACATTGGGTGCAATAAGGTGAGCTAGTTTACTTTTCCAAGGGTCCTTTCTTTTTCCTGTACGCTTTGTCTTCAGAAGACACAAGATGAATGCGAGGAAGAGCAAATGGCCAAGTGAAACTGTATCGGCCCAAACAGACACAAACTGTTTACAGTATAATGTTACAGCACAGTTGAAAATGGCACTGGGAACTCTGCAGACAATAGATTTTTGAATGTGCCCTGGTAGAAGTCAGAAATGTCATTGTGTGCAATTTAGTAAAGCTTGGCTCGCTAAGCTTGATTTGTATCACATCGGAAATGGCACAGAAACTCCTCAGTCTCCTCACAATACACTCGAATAAATCACAGCACTATGATTACACATGAAAGTTTAGCTTTTTTAGTGTTTTCCTTTATGTTTGTCTTTGTTAACTGTTGGACAAGTAAAAAAAATTCCATACTTTATTATTGGAATCATTCTTTCTTTCCCTCTCAGATGTACTTCTTTCTGCTAATTGCACAATGCATCCGTCAAATTAGTCTCTGCCAAGCGAGGATGCAAGTAACACAAATGTAACGCGGTGAGGAACCTTGGAGTCATTTTTGACCAGGACATGTCCTTCAACGCACATATTAAACAAATATGTAAGACTGCTTTCTTCCATTTGCGCAACATCTCTAAAATTAGAAATATCCTGTCTCAGAGTGACGCTGAAAAACTAGTTCATGCATTTATTACTTCCAGGCTGGACTACTGTAATTCATTATTATCAGGATGTCCAAAAAACTCACTGAAAAGCCTTCAGCTAATCCAAAATGCTGCAGCAAGAGTCCTGACAGGGACTAGAAAGAGAGAGCATATTTCTCCTGTTTTGGCTTCCCTTCACTGGCTTCCTGTTAAATCCAGAATTGAATTCAAAATCCTGCTCCTCACATACAAGGTCTTAAATAATCAGGCCCCATCTTATCTTAATGACCTTGTAGTACCATATCACCCTATTAGAGCGCTCCGCTCTCGCTCTGCAGGCCTACTTGTTGTTCCTAGAGTATTTAAAAGTAGAATGGGAGGGAGAGCCTTCAGTTTTCAGGCCCCTCTTCTGTGGAACCAGCTTCCAGTTTGGATTCGGGAGACAGACACTATCTCTACTTTTAAGATTAGGCTTAAAACTTTCCTTTTTTCTAAAGCATATAGTTAGGGCTGGACCAGGTGACCCTGAATCCTCCCTTTGTTATGCTGCAATAGATGTAGGCTGCCGGGGGATTCCCATGATGCATTGAGTTTTTCCTTTCCAGTCACCTTTCTCACTCACTATGTATTAATAGACCTCTCTGCATTGAATCATATCTGTTATTAACCTCTGTCTCTCTTCCACAGCATGTCTTTATCCTGTCTTCCTTCTCTCACCCCAACCGGTCGCAGCAGATGGCCGCCCCTCCCTGAGCCTGGTTCTGCCGGAGGTTTCTTCCTGTTAAAAGGGAGTTTTTCCTTCCCACTGTCGCCAAAGTGCTTGCTCATAGGGGGTCATATGATTGTTGGGTTTTTCTCTGTATCTATGAAGCGCCTTGAGGCGACTTTTGTTGTGATTTGGCGCTATATAAATAAAATTGAATTGAATTGAATTGAATTGAAAATTGAAAGTTAAATGGACTTCTACAGCACATGTATGCTCTACTTGATTACACAAAGCATTTTCTTCCTGCAAGACTCATTCTCTCACACCGTTATAAGGTGCTTTTTTCTAAACCTCAGCATTTTTAACCTAACATTCACATTCTCGGTGGATGCACTAGGGGCAAATTAAGGTTCAGGTTATTCCAAGAATGCAACGGTGTCCCAGCAATACTTTGGCCAGCAGACAATAAGAGCCAGGGATTGATCCGGTAACCTGCAGATACACTGACAACCAGGTCAGCCTCCTGAACCATACTAAGTGTACTTCTGCAGTGGGCAAGGGGGAATGACACGACCCTCCAAGAAGTGGATGTCCCAGCAAATTCACCCAGATCGTGCAATGCTCAGAGAAAACGCAAAAATCCAAATACTACATCTCAGACTCTACAGGCCTCAGTATGTTAAATGTTAAGTAAAGTAAGTAGTTGTTAAAGTTCATGGCAGAACATGCTAGCATGCCTTAGTTTTCCACAGCTGCATCTGACCCAACCACAAGACTTCTACAACAATGTTCTTTACACAGATGGGATCAAAGTGGAGATTTTTGGTCATAATGCACAAAACTAGACATAGGATACCAGCTCAAACGTCTCCTACCAGCTCCCAGCATGTGGCATGATGATTTGGGCTTGTTTTGCAGCCATAGAATCTGGGCACCTTGCAATCATTGAGTCGACCATAAACTCCTCTGTATACCAAAGTATTCTAGAGTCAGATGTTACGTCATCCTTCTGACAGCTAAAGCTTGGCCATCATTGTGTCATGTAACAGGACAATGATCCAAAGCACAGCAGAAAATCTACAGCAGAATGGCTGAAAAGGAAAAGAATCAAGGTGCTGCAATGATCTAGTCAAAAGTCCGGACCTCAATCTGACTGAAATGCTGTGGTGGGAACTTAAGAGAGCTTTTCATAAATGAATGCCTGAAGTTAATGAACTGAAGCAACACTGTAAAGGAAAGTGGGTCAGAATTCCTCTACAATGATATGACGGGCTGATAAAGTCATAAATGAAACCACTACTTCAACTTACTGCATTTTGTTTTCATTTTTGTTAAATAGATAATGAAATAGTGTACAATGTTTTGTGCTGTTATTCATCTCAGGTTACATTTGAACTTTAAGATCTGGTGAGGATCAGATAATTTCTTATTATGTCCTGATACATAAAACATTACAAGTGACACATTACATTAACTGTAAATGTCATCAACAATGCCGTCCAGAGCCAGTTTAAAATCTATAAAGGGGAACTTGTGGCGGGAATACATGTGCTGATTTGTCAATTAACAGTAAATCAACGAATGTAGCATCACCCTCATTTGAAACAACTCAGTGTTTTAGATTTATTGCTTCTTTTTCATACTGAAAGAACCCGCCCCCCAACCCCACACAGAGGAACAAACATACATGTGTGGTTATACGTGTCCTCCTTCAACCCTTGAACAATGCTCACTCTCAGCCCTGCAGACCAGCATCCGGAGGAAAAAAAGCATCACGAGTCAAAAGGCCTATTCCCTAACCCTCATAAATTGCACATAACTTGATTACAATGAGACGATTATACCTTATTAGCAAGGATATTATGGCGTCTTCTTACTGGGGCTCATTATATAGACTTACATCTGTGACTGAACACTGGCGCTTCCTTTTCTTCCAGTGTGCATGTGTGACCTGCCAGCCATTACCGCAGCTGGAGGAAGAGGTATGGGGCCAGGGGGGCGGAGGGTTGGTCAGCATTCATGTGGTGTGGTCTTGAAATTCAGATTCTTAAAACCATTGCTGTGTTTTATGTATTTACAGTGAAAGGACATTGCTTGCAACAAGCAGAGTATCTTACTTGTTACTGAAAACACTATTACATGCATTTTGTGGTGTTATCAGGATGCCTTGGGGAGGGGGGTGCCATAACTGAGAATATACACACACATACACGCACCAGTGTTGAATCTGATGGGGTTTTACTGTAATTACTGCACTTCTGTTGCACCTGCTAGGACTTGGTGGCCAATACAAAAAGGCCCATTGCACTGGGCAGCTTGCACATCTAAATGTGTGTAATCATTTGGGTGCAAAGCAGGACACTGCTGCAGGGAGGATGTGCGAGCTCAGCAAACCTTCCCCCGGATAAATAAAGGTTTAAAAAAGACATCTAGATAATAGCCGTTTGTGATTACAGAGGCGGTTTGCAGCGCGGCACCTTCCGATGGGTGCGTATGTGCTGCGAGGCTGCTACGCCGCCAACAACAACATTTTCTTCCATGTCAGCCGCCAAAATGAGAGCAACTGCCATATAATCTGTTTTTAATGGACGCTAATGCAGGAACACCTGTCATAGCCACGGCAGCATTTTCTCCCCCAATATAATCCTAAAAAGATTACACATGTTGGAAGCAGGTATTCCTGGATTAATTATTGACAGACTGTGAATTGGGTCTTATAGCCAAATGTATTTTGGTAATGTGTTTGTATACACTATTCCTGTGGTTAATTCTACCCTTAATGGGTTGTTTAGGAGATAGCACTCTTTACTTGACTTTAATTTGCGAATACGGAGCCAGTCTTGATAAGAGTGCTCATACCTTATGTGCAGAAAGGTTTTAGCGTTCACTCCGATTTTAAACTTGTAGTGAAATTTACTCGTCTAGGTTTGAGTGTCCACACGATTGTTTTTGTTAATAAACACAAGCGTCACGAAAAGTATTGTCTTTGAGTTAAGGTTTTTAAAACTCATCGTGTACACTACAGTATAAAAATTGTTACCATACATGTAGATAAACAGTTAAAGTTGCTATTTTTTCAAGCTTCCAGGAAGCCAGACTTTCTTGTCATTTTATTAAGTGCTCTTGAGCAATAGTTCTCCAGGGTTTCTGAAGGTGTTGCAAAGTTTTTCTTTTGACACTGGCTGCTTTTTCACGTATTTTCAGTCCAGTTCTTGTACCTGACCAGTTTCAGAGGAATGTATTGTTGTTTTGTATGTTGCACAAAAACACATCATTTGTTCCTATTTCTTTAAATCCATGAAAAATACCAAATATAACACATTTTGAAAGACATTAAGTTGTATTTTTACACCAACAATGTGATTCCCAAAGAGCTATTATCAGAAAGCTTGACATGTCTCAGCGTGGTGTGCAGTGTGTTCTTAATAAAGTTGAGGAAAATGGACAAGTGGAGGACAAAAGAAGTCACAGGCCTAAAAAAACTATCTACAGCAGATGAATGGTAAATGAAAGTCATGTCCTCAAGAAACAGGAACAAATCCAGCAAAGACCTGACAAAGGAGTTCAGAGATGCAACTTTCAGTTGATCATCTACTGTTCACTCAAGCTTCATCAGAAATGGTCTCAGTGGAAGGGTGGCAGTCAGGGCGGAAAACATTGAGAAAAGGCTGATTTTGGCTTTCAACTGTTTGACCTGTTGCCCTCTGGCAGGTCCCTCAAATCACAAACAGATTCAGAAAAACCAACACCGACCCTCAATATACACCAACTCCCCCCACCCCCGACCCTACATTTGTCATAACTGTCACGCTTCCAAAATGGCAAACAAGTTAGACACATGGTTAGGGATCAAATGTGTGCAAAACCTCAAGTAATAGTTAGTGAAATTGTGAATTATTTGCACCATCATGCCACGCCATTGCACTGCTGCTGTTTTTTACCATACCTTGTGTATACCTTATTTATTTAGCAGTTTTAAAATCTTGAACTTCTTATATTCACTTACTCATCTTTATGCCTGTTCTTTGTTTCTCTTTGCATCTGAAGGTGTAGCCGTTCTGCATACACTCCATAACAACGATTCTTATAAACTCAATGGAGAGTTCTCGAGTACATGAGAGGGTTCATAAACAGCACTGAGTTTAAGCATTGCTTCTTTTGCATTAGTTACAAAACTGGCTTATTTATTTGCCCAGTACAAAATAGTGTTCATTGATTAATACTTAGCTCCCTCAGCTCCAGGTTTGGGCCATGACAAACACGTAACGGAAGAGAGCTTTCATCTTTTTACCAAGTCTTAAGTGTGTTCTGAGGAGTCTGGCATACTTATGTTCACTCTAATTTAAAATCTAAACTTTCCTCCACCGCCGCCACCATCTTCACTCTCCTTCACCACCTCTCTCCTCACTTCCCCCCGTCTCCCCCCGCCCACCCCCTTGGATGACAGCCGGAGCCGCAAATGAGTGAGGCTCCACCTGACAAGCCACCGCAGGAGTGGGGTGGGGTGAGGAGATGGGTATAGGTACATTAGAATTGGGGGAGGCAATGAGAAGATGAGGGTGGAGGATCTGCTATTTTAGACCTTCTAAGGAGCTCATTAAGCAAAGGTGTGATCAGCACGCCTCCGCTTAGGTGATGCTACCGGCTTCCGCACCTTTGCTTGCCACACCACAAGCGAGTCAATTTTATTCACTGTTAAAGGAAGAGGAGGAGGAGGGGGAGTGTGTGTGTGTGTGTTTGGCAGGTGGGAGGGAGTACACTTAGCCAACAGGCCCTTTTCTCTTCCCCCTCTCCCAAATCTCCCAGAAGGCTCACCTCGACTTTCAATTGTCAGACTTGTTAGTGAGCCTGTCTGACATCGGGGCCGTCAAGTTATCGGCTGGATTGCACTTTATGACGTGTGGTATGATAATATTTTTACCTTTCACTGAGCGAAGAGGGGGCTGTTCTTCTGTCTCTAATTCCCCTCAGCCCCTCAGCCCCCCTCCCCATCCCCACGGCTTCTTTACCTCTACTGGAGATTTTATTATTTGACTTGAGAATTTACTCTCGCCTCGCAGCAGCTTCCTTATTCCCAGCAGCGCAGGAATCACGCGCCAAGGAGACGTTGACGGATGTCTTCTTCCATCCGCCGGAGAGCTGTCGCCCCGGACAACGCAGACGATGACGAGGAGCTTTTGACATGCTCTACTCCAGCTCGTGTCTCCTGACACGAGCCTCCTGCCGCCATTGCCAGCCAGGGCCGCCACCAGGGAGGATGCTGGGATACGCTGCAGTGATTCACCTATTACAACTGGCTTTGGAAATCTGTCACACACACACACACACACCTTGACTGCGTAGCGCACGCACACATACACACACCTCCTGGATAAGCTGCTGCCAGGAGCGGCAGAGGGGGCAGGCCTCGTGTGCACAGAGCAGATGTACGAGACAGGAGGAAAGAAATGAAAAAGAGAGGAAAAAAGGAGACAGCAAGTGTGTGTTGTTCCTCAGACAGCAGAGAAATACACACACGATGTCTAAATCTACCTTCCTCCCACAAGCACAATGGAAAGATTACTTGCAAACTGCCAGGTAGACAACAAGACGTGAGCCGTCAAGCCCCTGGCAGCTCACTGCCGCAAGAGCTAATCAGGTTTGAAGCACACCCAGGTACACTATCTTTTGCTTTTGAGTGCACACGTTTCTCGACATTAATCCCCACTAAGCCTTTGCAGCTAATGTAATCTAATTAATGACTTTTTTCCTGAGCCTGCTGCAAACTTGAACTTCAGACTATGTATCCATGTTTTTCTGTACATTTTACTGAACTGTTAGCCTGCTAGGAGAAAGAAAAGGTTCTTTCAAAACAGTCGCTCCGACTTCTTGCAAATAAAATTGGTATATTCAACAACAAATGTCCTAAAAAATGAAGATATGTGTCTTAAAGGGAAAATTTCAAGCATTTACATATTTTATGTCCTATCGGTCCATCTTGATATGACAGCATGACACAGTTGCTGCAGATTTTTTCTGCTGCACATCAGTATCACATGACGTGAATCTTTTGTTCCACCATGTCTGGATCCATACCATTCTGCCCCTACCCACTGAATGTTGCAGCAGAAATAGAGACTCATCAGAGTGACCAACATTTTTCCAATCATCTATTGTCCAGTTTCAGTGAGTCAGTATTAACTGTAGCCTCAGTTTCCTGTTCTTAGCTGAGAGGGAGTGGCAGCCACTGCAGTCCTATGCTGGTACAGCTCATTTCCTTCGAAATTTGACATGTTGTTGATTCAGAGAGACTCTCATGCATACCTTGGTTGTAACAAATTCTTATTGGAGTTACTGTTACCTTCCTATCAGTTCAAAGCAGTCTTGCCACACAGTATTTTGTCTTAGAACAGTTGCTCACTGGATATTTTCTCTTTTTCTGACCATTTTTGTAAAACCTAAAGATGGTTATATATGATCAGCATGTTTTATAAAATGCTACAATTTTTGATTTTATTTTCACTTTTCATTTTCCCTCAGCTTCCTAAGTTCCGTAGTAGTCTTTCTTCTGCATTTCCTGTTTCAGTTATTTCCCGTTTTATTTAGTTTACATGACTTCCTGTCCTTGTCCTTCTGACTCCTCTGTGATTCTCTCACCCATTTTCCGTGGTTTCACCTGTTTCTCATTTTCATGTCTGGTCTTTCTGTGTATGTACTGAGATGTTTTTGTTTTTTTCCTGTAATGCTTCCTAAAATTGAACCACAATTTTAGGAAACAAAAAGAAAAGGAAAGAAAATGTTCTATATTTTTCTGCCAGTTCATTGTAATTATTGTTTTCAAAAATGTGTTTATTTTATGTGATAATTCATTTTATTTTTCCATGTTTTCTTTTACAGTGTGCACAGTAAAAACATCTGTAAAAGTACACATGTTCCACGTGTTTTTTTCTGTATTTTTAGCCACAGTTTGAACTTTACAATTTTCCATTTGCATAAATTTCCATTAAAAAAAAACAGCAGATAATACACTGTCAGAAAATGAAAGGTATATTTTCTGTGTTTTTTACAGTGTAGGCTCTTCACAGTGTTCCCGTATAAATTCCCATCTGAGATACTTCAGAAGCATGCTAAACTTCAAGGATTTAATGTTTGCATCATGCTGTTGGCACATGCTCTGCCCTTCCATGAAACAGCCCATACGGGTGGTCCTGATATCTGATTAGAAATGAGTTTGTAGCACTTACATGCTTTATGTTACCTGCTCTATCATGATGCATGTGAGCACCTCTCTGTACCAAAGGGATTTCCTTGTTAAAAAAAACAAAACAATCCAACCTGGTTATTTCCAGCGTATTTGGAAGATTATATGTAGTCTTCATTTGGAGCCACAGGGCCAGAGGGGATATTCGAGCTGCAAGTACTGGGCATCATTTGTGCTGTAAATATAAATAATTTAACACATTCAGATTATGCGCTGTACCTTAAACATGAGGTCTCTGAATATTTTATTAAACATGCATTTTGCAAAATTAGCTTGAGCTTTCATATATGTCAGCCTACTACCATATTTACATTATTTTGCTCCACTAGTTTTTTCGTTGGATCGGTTTGTTCCCAAGACTTTTTCCTCAAGGTTTGCTTTGGTCAAAATTTTATCTGTCATATCAGTTGCTCTAATAATCTTTTATAATATTCTTGGTGTCTCTTACATTTGCCAGGGTTTTGGTACTTGAGATAATTAGTCCTCCATTATTTATGCAAGTTAACATTGACCTCAGCAGCCATAAAGGAATATCTCCAGCAGCAACAAGAACGTGCAACAGATGGTATATCCGCTGGTCTCCAGAGCTCCTGATCTCAACACTGAGTCTGGATTACATGCAGTGACAGAAGCAAAAAGGGGCCAATTTCCAGAAAAAATTTGTTTCAGGTAGTCCAAGTTGTTCATAGAACAACACATCTACCAAATACTAAATATGGGCTTATTTTGGTTTATATAAAGTTAATTGACCATTATGTCATTAGTTTTTAAAGTAATACAAGCTTTTATGAAATACTTGTGAATCTGTTAATGTTAAGCTTTGATTGTCAGGGTCCTGGGTCTGAGCGACCCAGGATCCCTGAGCAGTTATGAATTATATTATTAGTATTATTATATGTATTTTGGTGTTGCTTCCCTTCTCTGTGCTTGTGTGTGTGTATATATATATATGTGTGTGTGGCTGAGCACCTGTTTATAGGCGGCGTCAGGCCTGGAGGGTGTGGTCCTGCAAGGGGACTGGCCACACCCGAAGCCACACACCTGCTGCTGATCAGGCCTCGTCGGGGGAGCTACTTAAGAGAGTCTTGGAGCTCCCACCGACGCGGGATCATTCCATGAGACTCCACGTTAGGCTTCTGCTTAGTTAAAGTCTGAGTGTATGCCTACTGGAATTAAGTGTCTTGACGGCTGCCTCTGTCATTTTCCCCTCAGGAGGAGCATGGAACATCGGAGGGCAGCAGGCACGGGGTGTGTGTGGACACACGAGAGTGGAGAACACGGAGCACGGACTTTTTGGGAAGACACGACACGGGAGTCACGGGAGAGCACGGGGATTTACTGTTATTGTTTCCATCACTGTAAATAAACGCACTGTTTATACACAGAGTACCGCGCCTGGGTCCTCCTTCCCCACTCCTTCCACGGTGTGCCATGCCGCACCGTGACATTGATATCTTGATGCCCAGTTAGAGTTAGTGGATTCAAAGGTGCAGACAGGATGAGGAAGGTGTCAGGTGTGGGAACCTTAAAGAATAGTTCTTTAAGCTTTGTCAGTGACCTTAATGCTTACCTTTGAAAGTCTACTAGGAGTAAACCTTGTTTCTCTTTTCTGAACTGAGCGGTCTCTACCTGTGCAAATACCACTAGAAAAACCATGAAACTATTCTAATGGTCATCAAACAGCATCTAAACCACAAAAACTCAAAATTAATGGTACAGGGGAGTTAATCAAATGTTGTCTTTATGGGGGGGAAAGTTAGGGTCTTGATTTTCGTCATTGGGGGCACAGACACAGACAACTGGAGACTAGATGGCCGATTAATCATTCCTGTGTTAGTTCACATGATGTCTACCACCAGGGCTATTTGGTTCTTTGTAATGTAAATTCTCCATCACGCATGGACCCAAGTGGTCTAGTGCACTGGAATAGTGTGCATTAACCATTTGCACTGACTCTTGAGGTGTACCTAGCTTACTAAATTGGTCCTGAACACAGCTGAGGAAATAAAATAAAAACACCCCACATCAGCACTGATGAACGGGTATGAGAAAAGTTTTGTTTTCCAGAAAGTTCCATTTTCTCAAGCTGTTGAAGCATCTTCATCTCTGCAATCTGAGACTCTCTGAGCTCCTGTGCTGACTTATCAATGAAATGGCAATCCGTTTTTACACTCTCATCTCCAACCTGGCCCTGGGGGCAGGAACGGTAACATAAATGGACTTCGAGGGAGCTCGGAGTACAGATGCTGTTTCTTTGTAGGGAAAGAGCTGCTAAAGGTGGTTCAGGCACCTAATCAGGATGCCTCCTGGGTGCTTTCCTTTGGAGTTTTTTCATGCACATCTAGCTAGGAGGTGACCCCACGGATAGACCCAGAAATCGCTCGAGGGATTATACTGTGTATTTCATCTGGTCTGAGTAAATGGCGGGATAACCCAGCAGCAACTGGAAAATACTGCTGGGGAAAAAGTTGCCTGGAATACTGTGCGTGGGCTGCTTGCTACTCTGACCCAACTTCATATAAGTGGACAAAGTTGGGATGAAATGACAACAAACTTTAAGCTCCACAAATCAAAATGTTTTAGTTTCTCAAATGAACCATCAGAAACCATGAACCACATTGATGAGTGTCACTTCCCGCTGTCACTGGAACATTTTCCCATATCCAGGCCATGTTTTGCGTGCACGTGTGATACTGTTTTGGGAAAACTGAGTTGCCCTTTGACTCTGTCTTTGATCTGAAGTGTCCAATTTCTTAAGGTGAAATAAAACCTCCACATGTTCTTGTTCCTGGCTTCTTCAGGAATTACTTTCCATCCTTAGACCTTTTGTAAGGGAAGATACTTTTCTTTTTTTTTGATGCCATGACAGGAACTGTCACAATGGATTGAAGTGGTACACTGCTGTGGAGCAAAATAGATTTTCAATTCGCACAAATACCATTATCCATGGCAGGTTTCTCTTCCTTGGCTCATCCTGTGAGCCCCTTTCCCCTCCCTTAGCAATTTCCACAAACAAACATTTTCCCCCTCCCACTCTGTACAAGAAAACATACAATTATCTCTAAAAACTGGAACAGATTTTTTATTAAATTAACCTTATTAGTGCATTACGGTAAGCAAATGCCAAAAAAAGGAGCTCCTCATTTGCATTAAGATAGATTTTTCAGGTTGGCTGCACAATTTAATTAAAGAAAAGATTAAGAATCATTAACCAAGCTGCTCTACCTTGCAGTAGCGACAGGCTCACATCTGACTCAGGTTAACAGAAACCCAGATGGTGGCTCTCTAACTGTTGAATCTCCGTAACCGAATCAGAATGATCCTATTAGTTTCCACGGGTGGGGCGGGTGAAGTAAAGTGAGGGAATTCTGGAAATTTGCAACACTTGCACACGGTGCAGCCGGGGGCCGAGTTTCATCCGAGATCCCTGGCTGACTTTTTGATTTTTAGTGTTGTGGAGGGGAAAGGAGGAGGGAGTCAAGGGTGACTCAGGTGGCCAAGGTTCATTTCAGGGTGTGAAATCCAAATGGAAGCGGTGTACAAATGGAAACCTAATTTGCTACGCTTTGCATCCATTTGGGAAAGTAATAACATTACCTGAAGTTCATGGAGCAGTATTTCCAACACAAATGATCCTGCATGCAAATGTGTCATCTACAGACATATTGCCCTGATTTTCTTGAAATTAGATTTTGCTTTCACTCAATGTTTTTAGTTTGGCTTTTTAGTGTGTATTTGGTTACATATTTGAACATTAAAACTAATTTGTAATTGTGCAAAACAAGATCATGGTTTGGGTGAAAACAGACCATTTTAAAATCTATAAAACATGCTAGAAATTTCCATTGCCAAATTCAGCCTCATCTAAAGGCAACAATATAGCATGCACAACTTAACTTTCAAACATATTTAGACTGTAATAATAGCTTGCAATGTTGTTCATATAATGACTTATTAACCAAATAATGTTTGAATTTTTCTGATTCATATTTATTATTTTGAAATAATTTTACTAAATTTTAGCTCAAACTTTTTATTCTTGGACTCTGCTTGAGTAGCTTTGCATTATTTACGGTGCCAAAATATCGCTTACTTATCTCATACTGGCCATTGATTAAAGCTCCTCCCACTTGTGGCCATTTTTGCCCTGATTGGCTGCCCCTCACATACAGAAGCTCTAAACAGCCAATGAATGCAGCTTCTGTGGCTACACAAGTTGAAGATGGTCTCAGCTACCAGGCAATCACTGAGGCCTTCACTTGGGCCTGCTAACCTTGATTCAGGTGAGGTGGCATCTTCTCCCTAAAGGTCTTTTGAATAACTCTTAGTCTGGCCCCCCACCTCAGGGCGTGCCCAAAGTGTGGGGCATTGGGTGCAATGACCAACACTAAAATCCAACATTACAATACATTATTAGATAAGAGCATGGATAGGAGAAGTAGGAATATAACTAAATACATTTACTCAAGTAATTCACTCAGGTTTAACATACTTCTACTTTAAGTATAAAAAAGTCAAGGAGCTGCTTTTACCCCATACTAGATGGACTTATAGAACTTTGTACTACATGCAGTGTTAGGGAGTAACGGAATACATGTACCGCCGTTACGTATTTAAAATATGTTATGTATAACAAAATATGAGTAACTGTATTCCGTTACAGTTACCGTATAAAAAGGTGGTATTTAGAATACAGTTACTTTGTTGAAATAAATGAATTACACGGCGGTACTTTCCTGTTTCATATTGTGGCGGGTCAGGACTGTTTGGGTTTTGTTTGACAGCTATGTTCTGTTGCTCCAGGCAGCAGCGTTACCTTTGCCATGGTTACAGGGTGATGCTCTCTCTCTGCGCCTTTTTGTTGTTGTTGTTGTGCTAAGCTAATAGGTAGAATGCTACAGGCATAGCTCTAAAGAATGTAGCATCATAGGCAGTGTAGTCCGTGGTGCAGGTAGAATGAACTGCCATACACGTTATGT
Organism: Mchenga conophoros; assembly: GCF_057382185.1. NCBI lineage: Eukaryota > Metazoa > Chordata > Actinopteri > Cichliformes > Cichlidae > Mchenga > Mchenga conophoros. The sequence goes on along the minus strand of NC_140547.1, from coordinate 27,340,998 downwards.
GTCTGTGAGCAAGAGGAGGGAGAAAAAGGAGAGTGGAAAAAGTATGAGTTGTTATCGAGAGCGGGAGCTGGAAGCATGTAAATATAACAATAACCACTGCAGCCAAGAAGAGTGCCTGACGAGCCCAGTTGTAAGTACGCTATTAAGACTCGACTGTACACTGTGTTCGTGTTTTCCTCCGAAACAATAAGTTCAGTTGGAGCAGCCTTTCAACGCCTCTCTCTGTCTCTCACCTCTCTCTGTCTCTTGCAAGCAAAGTTGACCCAGACAACAAAGTAAAGCTATTTTTCGGCTACGAGCCCAACACGGAACCTGGCGTATTAGCCAGAGGTCCCTTTACTACAGTTCGGAGCCGCGGACCTTCAGTAATAGTAATAAATCACACAGCAATAGTACATTCATGTAGTTGTAAAAAGCATGATAATGTATTAACTCATTCACTGCCAGCCATTGGCAGTGAATGAGTTAAACCCATTGACTCATTCACTGCCATTGACGGCTATAGACGTCAATGGCAGTGAATGAGTTAAGTATTCCAAAGTATTCAGAATACGTTACTGTCATTGAGTAACGTAACGGAATACGTTACAGAATACATTTTGGGGCATGTATTCTGTATTCTGTAATGGAATACATTTTAAAAGTACCTTCCCAACACTGACTACATGCTATTTATTTTAAAGGTTTTGTCACTTATTATTTTGCAGACTAACTGGGTTATTGCAGATAAAGCTGGTTATCTAAAATAAAGTAATATACACATAAATAAATCAGTAACTACGATTTAAAAATATTGTATATGTTTATGAAAAGTGTCATTCCACATCATGTGAACTTTTACTTTAAGAACTCTAAACATAGTAGATTTTTTTTAAACCTGTGTGCTATTAAGGTATAGAGATAGAAATTTTACTTGAGCAAAAATAATTTTTTTTCTTTTTTTTTACTTTGCAAAACAATTGTCTAATGCAAGATTATGTTAAAACTTGTGTGCAGTTCTGCTTATCGCATAATAAATCTGCAGCAGGAACCTGACTGAAACTGAGATCTTCTAAGTCAGTTTTCTAAAGGAGTTGTTTTTTCTGATTAAATTTTCCGATGTCCTTTGCCACCCATCTGTACAGTCAGCATGCTAACATGAAGCCAGCCAAGAACTGAGAGTGATGTCAAAGATGAGTGTATGCAGACCCCAGCCTAGCAGCCAGAGCCTGATCTTGAACAGGTAACAAAGGCAGTAGCATGTTTCTACAATAGAATCACTGTGGCAATTTAATGAGTCTTTGGACTGTTTTTCATCTTTGCTTTGTGTTGTTGGTTTTGTGTTAGCATATAAAATTTAAAAGAGGGATCATGTGTATTAGTTGGGTATCTGTGTTAGTGTGTGGGTCTGTAGCCTACAGTTTATATTGCCATCTGTTAATTCTTTGACAATTCATTTCAGCTCATGCTACAGTAATGAATTAAGGTACTGCATCACTTTTCTTAAAAGAGAGCAATATGCACTTTTTTTGAGTGATGACCCCAACATCACTTTTAAGCTGAAGGCAGGTCACTTGCAGACATTCCAGGCTCCGGTTGCCTAGGTAACCTTCGAATGTATTCACAAGAAGTTTACATGTCAATCAGCAGTTTCATCACTGTCATTGGTAGTCACCTCAGTCACCGCCCACTCCCCCTCACCTGCAGTTATTTCGTCCCTTAGTTACTTTAGGTCACAGAACGGCCTTCTGTTTTTACAGTCTCCAGTCACCACACTGCTTCCAGCATTGATGCAAAAGTGCCATACTATACAAATAAAGTTTGACTGATTGATATAATCTTGGCTTCTCAGTCAAATCCATATTTTGCTTTTGCAAAAATCAAGATGGTTTGCTTGACTAAGGTGCACAGTGGCCATGTTTTTGTACAGTGTATGCTTCTACTGCTGCTGCTGCTTAGAGACCAGAACACAGAAATGTATGTGAGACGTACACTGTGACGTTGCATTGAGCAATAGGACAGTTATAATTGCTAATTTTGTTTGTTTTTGAAGGTTTTTATAGACTTGACTGAACAGACTATTACTCATAAAAAGAATAAAGGGGTTACCACCAGTAAATCCTGCTGCCACTAACAAATATTTTTGTCCCTGTAAAGCATTACACTTTGTGTGTGTGGGAAAAATAGATGTGATAGAATAACAGGAAACAGAGACAACCTCTTTCATGTTGGACTTTTTTTAAATATATGAACTGTGATGGAACTAAGTCAACGGTCACAGGTCTGATGCACACACAGAGCAAGCCAAGTGGAGAGGATTTGACAGTTCTTTCTGACCACCGTAGGGTTAAAGAATTTGGTATGCAAATTATTCGGGAAGGATGTTATTAAAAGTGCGAGAGAGAAATAGACAGAGACGGGCAGAGAGAGAGAGAGAGGGAGGGAAAAAAAGGGAGGTACACATCCAAACCCCTAATCCTCTTGCTTTCGCCAAAATGACAAATGCAGGAACTGAGGCATAAAAGAATCATTCATGTATGGCGCACTTGAGTATTACTGCGAGGCACCTGCATTGGAATGAACAGATACAAATAAATACAAAATAATGCAGGGGAGGGGGCGGTGGGACAGAGGAGAAAGGATGGGGTGTGAGGGGGAGTGGGGGTGGGGGGGATCACTAAGAAGCTTAAAAGAGTCTTCGGCGTTTGAATGCAATCAAGCGCCATTGAAACGATACCAGGTGCCTGGCAGGTGGAGGGAAACAGATGCGCCGGGGTTGGCAGCCTCGGCGGCGTACAGGTGTGAAAAAACGTGCCTGCTCCCTAATTACCGATTTAAATGCTTAATTTCTGTGTTTCAATATTGATTGCTACCTTTCTGCTCCTATTTCCCCACGGAGCGGACCGAGTATTTGTAGGGAGGCCCCGTCAGTGTGTTTTCTCTCCTTTTCTTCCAGCTCTTTTTCTTTCTCTTTTTCTCTTTTTAATAACCCCAAACAAATCTCAGCTTTTCTTCCCCGAGCGCCGCTCTCTCTCCGCTCTGTGTTCATGTTTGGATTCCTTCCCAAATCATTCCTGAGTGATTAAAGGGGGGATGTCTTCGTTATTTGATGGCAGGGCAGCAGAAAGGCCCGCTCGCGGTGTCGCTCCTCTTCTCTCTTTTTAGATTGGATCATATACTGGTAATGGGACACACAATCAATGGCCGCACATTGATGCCAAAAGCTGCCCCCCCCCAACACCCCCCTTCCACCTCTCCCCTCTCCTCCTCTTCCTCCCCCCTCTTTTCAGTGGATCCAGATGGATCTTTATCTGGCGATGTATTGATGAAAATCACTCCTTTCATTTGCTGGCCCTCCTTCCTTCCTCCACAGGCAAATGATAGACTCGTGTACCTGCAGTAATTTGTACTTCAGTCTGAGATTTATAACCTGCTGTGCTGCAGATTGGGGGCGAGCAAAGGGAGGATTTAAAAAATAAAAAATAAAAAAGCAGTGACACTAATAGTGGCTGATGAATCTGATTAATCAGATCCGGTAAAGAAAGACGTAAAGTTTAATCCCAAAATGCACATTTCACCATTATTAGTTGAATTTGAAGGAACTGTTTTATTTCCTGAAGGTAGCGTTGCATGCTGGGACCAGTCCAGGCCCACCATGGCAGCTCCCGTTGCAGGCCAACAGCTGCCTTTCCCAGGTGGCCTGACATTTGAGTCGCAGCCGGCCAGATTAGATGGAAGGTGTACGAAGAGGGACAGACGGCGGGAGGATGATGAAGGAAGGGAGGGAGGAAGGCAGGACGATTAACTTAGTGCCAGGTCCTTGTGCGCACGCTGTTAGAAGGCGGGAGAGCCCAGGGGACAACCTGAGCCCCTGGATTTCAGTCCAGATGGCTGGCCAGGGCACCCCAGAGGACCCCCTCTTATTGATTTAGGAGGGAAAACAGAGAACCTGGCTTTGCTTTGGGCCAACTGTACCGAACAAGACCTGCATCGCTGCTCCTTCCTTTTTTCTTTTCTTTTTTTTATCCTCATCTCAGGTTATCTGTGGCGACCCAAAGGGGAGAAGCAAGCGCAGAGAAGTGGGGAAACGAAGGCAAGATATGAATATAAGTCGACTGATTTAGCAGGTCAGATGTAAAACGGGTCACACTTTTGCAGGTCTAATCCCCTTTTCTTTGCGGTCAAATTGTGTGCTGATATGAGACGGTATCGGCTCCCTGGAACCAAATAGAGCCTGAATGGTGCAGGTCTCTGTTAATACAAAGAGCTTCTCAGCTAGTGAGCAGGCGAGAGGAGATGTGCAAGATAAGATTTGTAGAAACACATGAAAGGGGACATGGGTATAAATATGTATGCACCCCTTGGAGTGGAGCCCTCTTTGTATGCCCATTAGTACAGCTTTTTTTTTTATCCATTGTCAATGTGGTAATACATATAAGTTCGCCACCCAGTCAGTTATATCCCCCACATGACAATAGCAGAGATATGTGACCAAACATAGAGTCAGTGTGGTGTATAATGAATAATTCAATCATCAGATTGGACACTGGAAAACAAACATATTGGAGTAGATCTAAGTAGGTTGACACTGAATCTGGTACTGACAAAATAATTGACAGCACATAAACTTTCATAATTAAATGGAAAAAAGAAAAAAAGTGTTTGAAGTAGTTTTCCTTTCCATAAATATCCATATCCATCAGTAAAATTTACATTTTACCTTTTAGATGGATTCAAGAAACCCTTCATAAACAATCTATCAATGTAATTCGCAATGACTGTTAGCAATATTATTCATCTTATGATTTATCAGTTATGGATGGCAAATTGAATCATTTAGCCAAAACTGGTTTACGCCTTTAACCAATTGCCCACTACTTTTTTCTCCTACTCTGTTTAATGTAAAAAATAAATAACTTGTCTTGTATGTGGTTAACTAGGTGAACCAGTTTATCCAATAACTATGTATGTTTATTAATAATGTTTTAGATAACAGTTTCTACCTTTTAATATTTTTTTAGCTAGGTGTGTTTAGCTAATAATTTACCATATTAATTTGCAATGTTAGCTAATTTTTTTTAACATTTTATCAATACTTTAAAGCTGCAATATACTTTTTATAATAACTAACTTTTCATTTGTGTTGTTTGTTTTATTTGGCTGTTTTAACAGTTAGATATTATATTCAGTTGACTCCATGATAATAAACATTAACTAACAACTTCTTATTCACTCTTTTCCCTAGATGTCTCTACAGCTAGTAACACTTTTAGCTAATAGTTTCTACATTTACATTTTTATTTTTTATTCATTACTTCATTTTAAGTTTATCTATCAGTTTAATTTGTTAAACCATAATGTTAATTCAGTTCATTGTTTCAATAGCTATACTTTAATTTGATAAGTTCAAATTAATTTTTTTAGTAGATTTTACTTTATTTTCTTTTTTAGCTAATTATTTTAACACTTATTGCTTTATTTATTGCTAAATGTTTTCCAAAAACCCTGCCTTTTGGCTAACAAATTCATCTCCTTGCCATATTTATAAGTATTCATTATTCTTGGCTAACAAATTCCACCTAGTTGTGCATACTTTTTAACAGCCATGCTATTTGCAATAGCAATAGTTATTCTAATAGTATTTTTAAAAATTTTACTTTTTGATAACTGCTTATCTGTCTGTGAAGGTTCTCAGTCATCCAGGTCATCGTAGTCAAGCTTCTTCAGTTCTAAGGTCAAATGGTGGAGAGTCCCAGATATATCTGGGACTCTCCACCATTTGACCTTAGAACTGAAGAAGCTTCTCGGATGAGAGTTGAAACATCTTCAAGTAACTTGTTTGCTCTGTACCTGTTGCTTTCCTATGTATTAGTGACAGTTATCTGCTTGCATATTTAGTACTTGCTTTGGTCCTATTTCTATTATCCTCCTCCTATACTCTATTTTACTTGTTAAGCACCTTGGCATACCCTTGGTTTTTAAGTGTGCTTTATAAATAAAGTTTATTATTATTATTATTATAAAGAAGTCCAGACGCTTTTCTTTGCAAGCTCCTTTGATAACGGCTTATCGATCATTTATAATCATTTATACATTTCTTCCCGCTTTCTATTTGAACCACTTGTCTATTATTAACTGTGAAATTTTGTTGGTGTTTTTGGTGTTTTTTCTTTGTGTACATTAAGAAGATAGTAGATAAGTGGGCATTCATTACTAAAGTGACTTTAAGTATAATAAATGTACTAAAAATCCTGTATGAATGTGAATAATCAACCCTTCACAAAGACCATACAAAGAGTTAAGCGCAGTTCAGGGTTTTAGGATCTCGTAGCATATGATATTTGTCAATATTGTCGATTAGCTATGAAACAGATCCCCTTCAGCGAGGGACCAGAGCAGGGAGGTATCTGTAACTGGACGCCCACGCACCACAAAGGCTATTGACTGACAAGGTGGACCTCTTTGTGTTGCTGGGAAGACGACTACATCCACATTATTGTTGTTGTTGTTGTGCGCCGACTCCTGTGTTTCACTAATGAGCTTAATGAGCTTCTGTTTACTTGTTTGTGCTTCTGAGATGCAGACACCTTAGGCATGAAGGGATTTTTTTTTGTGTTAGTTGTGTAGGCACGTATATGGATTGTAGTAAACATGTGTTTCTAACTATGGATGAAGTCAACTCAGAGCCTACAGATGTATGGCACGTATCAGATGATTATGGCTTATGCTCAGAAAGACCATCGTGGGACAATATGTGTCAATCAGGCACATATCAGATCTTTTTAATGGTGTAACCCACATCAAAGACATCATCAGTTTGAGGCTGCAGTAATACTAAATCACCACACATCTGTATTTGTATGAGAGAAGCCGTTTGCTCAGATCAGACTATGCCACACGATGTCTGTGATCATCATAAACCTGTATAAAGTGGTGAGATTTTGCCATTTTCTGTCCTTCTGATCAAAGAATAAAGATGTATTTTTGTTTCTGATACATTTTTTTATTATGTTTTTTCTACCATCAGCTGCAGTGTGTTTCTTCAGGATTTCCCAAATCGAGGGATCTCCCTAAATGCCCGTAGAAACAGCAATTTGGCTTCCTTTCTTTTTGTTGTCTACTGTTTTCCTGCATGCTAACACAGACTCGGGATGCCAACATTTCTAACAACTGTCTCTAGCAAAGGACTCACTCAGATTCAAGTCACACACGGCGAGATGCATGCCACGGGATCCAGTTTTGTTCCAAATATTCACATGGTCCAGATATTTACTGAAAAATGTGACTGTTCCTTCTGATTAGAATTGGGGGTGGGGGGGAGTCATGTGAGAGAAGAAAAAAACACATTTGAAAACACACCCGCACTGGTGTCAGTATCTACATAAGAGGTATGTTGTGTGCATTTCAGTGTGTGTTTGTGTGTGTGGTGATAATTGAAGCCCTCTTGCTCCTGTGGGAGTTTGCTGATGTGAACTTCTGGCTGCAGTGTGGTTTGAGGATGAAAGGTGTGTATTGTTTTATCACTCACAAGTGCTGCAGTGGAAAAACATTACTGCTAAAACCTGAACCGAGTTTAGACCTGCCTGTGGACCCTCTGAGGAAAACTCACGAGAGTCGGCAGTTCAGTCCCCCCTACACCTCCCCCAAACCCATGGAAGAGTTTGCTGATCAAGTAGAGTTGTAGATACGCGTGCTGCAGAAAAGACCCAAGTTTACTAGTTAAAGCCTTTAAATTAGCAGCCACTGGTGTAAAACAAGTTATGCTTAGTACAAAAGGAGTATTAAATAGAAGGGGTGTTTTTGTATTGAGGTACAATAAAACCACTTGGTATCCTTTGACTAGTTGGTAGTAGTTGCTCACTCTCAATAAGTGAATTCAGTTGCAAAGAAGGCTGTGCATCAAAAACATGTTGGTGACTTCTTTGGTTGCTACCAGATTGCCTGTAGTTTAGTTACTAACACCTAGCTGAGCAGTTGGTAACACAAATGAGAAATGGAGAAAGTGGAGAAAGAGCCAACGTGTTTCAAGAGGTGCAACTTTTACTTTTAAGGCAAATGGTCTCCATTTCTGGTTTGTGTCACACTTTTCAGTTTCACTACAGCTCAGAGAGTCGCTGAACAGTGTTTGTCCATCACTTCCATCCAAGCTAGGACTGCAGCAACATCAAGTGCACCAAAAAGTGAAAATAAAGTAAAAACAAAACTAAGAAGAGAGCAAAACTAGACACAAAGGTTCACAGTCACATCACTTTGTCTGTCTGTTATATGGTCTTTAAAACAGGCATCTAGGAGCACTATCTAGATGGTTATTTTGAAGTTGCAACTGGTTTACAAACCAACAATTTTACAATTAGTACCAATTCACTATTTTAACTTATAACTAAAGTTAATTTAGCATTTAATAAAGGACCTCAATCCTATGTGGCAGATACCTCTACCTGTTCCTAAGCCTGGTTTTGTTGCATGTTTTCATCCAAGCATTTTTGACTACTTCGAAGGGTACCACCCAATTTACCTACTTCTGAACCTGCACAGCCCCTTCTGTGGGTCGAGGGCCCAATGTGAGGCCAGGCAATCCAACCCTCTCCCACGCTGGGCCTGGCTCCAGAGTCAGAGCCTGGTAACCCTGTCTCTTGATTGTCTTCTTCAAAAGGTCTTTTTTTCCCCTGAATTGCTCTTCATCTTGATCCTCTACTAGAATCAGTTTGACTTGGGAGTTCCTGCCTGGGGAAAGGCAGTTAAGCAGTGTAGTTCATAAGTGAAAGGTCTGGTCTGTATACATGTTAACACGTTTCCAAATGATAAGCTACAAGGTAATTTTACATTGTGAAACACTGGGTTTGTTCCAGAGTCTTTTATCCCGTTTCTTCATTCCTTGGTGAGTATTTTGTGCTACAGGGTTATAAAATCGCTGCTTATTGCCTTTGTAATGTGCCCTCCCTGTGCACTGTAAAGCTTATGTCTACATGGCAAAATGCTCAGATATGGGATTTATAGGTCACAGCTGCAAACACAGCTAAGGGCAGAATACCATTGTTCGCTTTGCCTCAGTACAAGGTGTATTAAACACACATATGCTCCTAAATGAATATTTAGATTACCCTTTATTATTAGTCTGTCCTGGAAACATTTGAATATCACCTCAAGCATTGTTTTGCTTATCTACCCCACCACCACAACCCGCCTATATCCCTCTTTTTTCAGGAAGGGGCGGGGGACGCCGCAGCATGCTCAGTGATGTATAATCACCTTGAAATTAATTAATTGTAACACAACAACGCCGGTGATAGCATCAGTGCCCGTGCAGTTCTCTCTTTTGTCTGCCCACCCGCTCTTTCTTCAGGTTGCTGAGGTTGCTGTCCTGGACGCCATCAAGCTAAAATGGCTGCTATCTCAGAGCTGTGTGTGGGGGGTCTTGGTGAGTAATTAATCTCAATGAAGCCCGTAGCCGAGGTAGGTATGACGGCCCAGAATTGAATTACCCCCACCACCCACCCCTCCGCCGCCAACGCCATCGCTTGCGTGCACCGTCGGTTAAACGGGAAGAAATATGCCGCCTCTATTTTCCCAGGTTAATATGAGCCACCTGAGCCTTATCATCATTGAACCAGCATGGAGATATTGTCATAACACATGCAGGCTCCTGGTTTTACTTGAGTTTTTGTCATTAGTGGCTCTCGACACGTTTTCAATTAGAGCTCAAATAACACTTCTGCATCTACTTTTCCACAGCATGGAATATGAATGTTTGCACACTTCTTAGGAACATGTAATGTGATCGAGAGTAATATGCATAGTTTACTCTGCAAATGTATGTTTTATAGTGTTTGTGTGGTCTGTGATATCCTGCTTTTTTTCCACCAGTGTAGTTTTACACTCTGTATGCCCACAGAGTCTTTCAGGCTGTGAAAGAACAGAATACAGTGGATCTGAAACCAAACTTGGTATTTCTCTTTGATATGCAAGCCATAAAGACAGTGTACTGACAACAGTAATTACAAATCGCTTTGCTAATATGGAGTGGGTGTCTCCAGTGCAGTCTCATCCTGAAACTTTGTATAATGCAGCTTTGTCAGGTACCTACTGCGTTATCCCCTTTACATGGCAATGTGTCCTTTAGCATTAGCACTTTGAAAGTTTACATCAGGATGTTGGAGGGGTGATTTAACCAGGATTAAAGGCCAGAAGCCCTAGTTTTTGTCTCATTCAGGCCTTAGGTTCCCCTTGAACATATTTAGTTTTGCTTCTACTGTTTGGTCCGTTGTGGCTTAGGAGGCAGTGTGGGTCATTCACCAACTGGAAGGATTCCTCGCGTCACTACTAAAGTTTAGGTACTAAAACTACTCGGTTATGTCTAGGTAATAAACTAGTGTTATAAAACACCCTGGGTAAGTTTAGTCAAGTTTTACTTGGTTAAGTACTTGGTTGAGTTTAGATACTAAACTCTACTTGGTTATGTTTTGTCACTAAAAACTACTCGTTAGCACCTCCAAAAGTTGATTCTGTTCATCTGGACGTAGCGTTTTGTGGGAGAAACATTTCGTCACTTATCCAAGTTGATAGGTTTGTAGCTTGAACCCATCCGCTGGAACGTTGAAGACAATATAATTACACTGCAAAGCAAGACACAAGTAGGCAAGCTTCATGTTACTCGTGCACGGGAGAGAACCGGACAAAGCGCCGTCCCTTCGCTTGACCCCAGTTGCTCTCGTCCGTTCTCCCGTACCACTGTTCTTTTATTGAGGGATCAAAACCTCTACCAATCTACAACTAATTACAAAACTCTAAGCATATATAAGTAAATATCTCTAAGCATAAATGACAATCAACAATACAAATCTAACACAAGTGACTTCTTCAGTCTCAGCTGACTGCAGGTTTCCCCAATCTTATAAACAGTACATTTGCATAATGACTGAAACCAGCCCACTGAAGGGACAATGGGCTGGGACAATGCTGTGATGGCAGCCATTCCCCAACTCTCTGTGAATGGTACTCATGGCCACTGATCAGTGGCCTTGATCAGTGGGTTTTGGTCGGTGGTTGTTGATCAATGGCCATGAGAATTTGCATAATTAAGATTAGGGAACCGACCTCCCAGCCCATTGTCCCTTCAGTTGGCTAGTTTCAGTCATGAGAATGGGCTAGTTTCTTTCACTCTATCAAAACAGCTTTGATTTATTAGGGCAGGTTTACTGGATTGACTATAACACACTCACACCAAATGTGAAGCCAGATTTGTGTGCTGCATGAATTCATTTTAAAAAAAATGTAAAAATTAAAAAGGTGAATTTGCTGAAATTTGCCATGGGTATTGATACTGTTTCAGCTGGAGTTGTCTGGCCCAGCATCACTTATATATACGTATAGGAAGCAAAAGGATCATAAGACTTCTTAGTAAGTTCTGAATAGCTGCAGTTACCAGTTGTGCTCCTCCTCATCCTATTGGCTGAAAGGGGAGAATATTTGTGGGTTTCTAATGTGACTATATATTTACATTATTATACCTTCCTGCAGTTGTTTCAGTCTTTACTTTTTATCTATTAGTAACACAAGGTTAGACTGCTTAAATCCATTGTAACCATAAACTTAAGAAAATTATTTACACAGAACTTACCCACAGGAAAGGTGGTAAAAAGTGACGATAAGAGCAGAGCATATGGCGCTGCTTTAAATGAAATGCTTTGGTCCTTTGGAAATGATGGCTCTTCAGTCAGTTTTCCCAGCACAATGAGCTGACTCTGTCTTTTGGAATGAGCACCATTGGCTATTGACCAATATTCTCATCTATATTGATTTCTGTTCAAAAAAATACACTGTATTTCCACTTTAATTATTTGCATGGCTGCTTTTCGCAGAGATGGACATCAATATCACAGAAACTGGTGAATCACACCAAACCCACAGTCATTAAAAAGTAGCTCCTGTACCAGTGGTCTCAAGAGACTCATAGGAATGATCAGTAGGGGATTTTAACTGTTAAATTAGGGATAATTTCTTAATGTCCAAACAACCATTTTGGGGAAGAATCACATGAGCGTTATTTGTGTAAAGACGACTTTATGTTAGCAGTTTAGTGCTTGTCAGTCATGTGCTTAACAATTACACTTTTTGTCTTATCTTTTTAAATAAAGCCATTTAAATATAGTTCTTCCATGGCCTTTGTTGGCTTCTACCTTGCAGTTACCAGCCTCTTATCTAACCACATTTTTTTTTTCAAAGCCAGTAGTTGACATTTTCAGCTTTTAATTGATATTTTCCAAGTTATGTCCAAGTCCAAGCCTTTATAGTCAAGTCCAAGTAAATTAAACTAGTGCCAGCATTGCAAACCAGTAAAAGTGAAAAGAAAAAGTTAACAGAAACCCCTAAATAATAGAAAAAGCTCATAATAAGTAATAGCATTGGTGTCATTTCTATAGCAATATGGCTGCCACGTGCACATGTATCAGCGTATTAGCAGGTGAGTGCACTAAGGGGCATCAAAACAGGCAAATGATCAATCCTAATAACCAGCATGGTGAATTATTTACAGTAGACACCAGTGAACCATTATAGCCAATACAACATACGTATAATAAACATACCGAGCATGAAAAAATAGTGAGCAATAGTTTATTAAATATCTGAAGATACACCTACAGGATCCAACTGAGTGTCTCCAAAGTGAGAAAGCTCATTCATAACTATTATTTGCTCCACACAGGGATGGGATAACAATATATCGTATAATGTCTATTTATCCCCACTTCAGACTAGTGAACCTGATAGACTCCATCACAGCTGTGGGGTCACTACATATCCCACTAGCACTGAAATACTATTTCAGTTTACTGAAGTTTTAAATACACTTTCTACTTTTATACTTAACTGTCTTCTCTATAAGACCAAACTGTATTAAACTGTAAAAAAAACCACAACAACCTGTAAGATTGTAGGTCAGTGAGTTGCTACCATAAGGATATGAAGTTTTCATCCTAGGATACCTTTTAAGATATTTTAAGATTCACTTTATTTATCCAAACAGTTGTGAAAAGATTGACTTTGTTTATTCCTGATTTGAAAACTTATTTTTATTACAGTAGTTAAAAATCAAATTAAGCACAGCAAACAAAATCATCACTGATCATTATATTAGATACACCTTGCTGGTACTGGGTTGCGCCAATTTTTTACTGTTTTATTATAAAGCGCGGCTTTAATTCTTCTTGGCACAGATTCAACACATTGCTGGTAACATCCCTCAGATTTTGGTAAATATTGACATGACAGCATCACACAGTTGCTGCAGAGTTGTTGTTTGCACATTATCATCATATGATGTGAATCTCCGTTTGCACGAAATCCATCACCAGATCTCAATCCAATAGAGCACCTATTGGATTGATATCTGGTGACTGTGGAAGCCATTTGAGTACAGCTTTGTCACATGGTGTGTTATCCTGCCTCTTCTATTGTTCCATTTTCATAATCTTGTGTGAACTATAGCCTTCATTTCCTGTTCTTAGCTCACAAGAATAACACCCAGTGTGGTCTTCTGCTGCTGTTGAGATGCTCTTCTGCATACCTTGGTTGTAACGAGTTACTGTTGCCTTCCTATCAGCTCCTACCATTCTCCTCTGACCTCTTACTTCAACAAGGCATTTTCTCCAAGAGAACTGTGGCTCACTGGATATTTTCTTCTTTTTTAACCATTCTCTCTGTAAACCTTAAAAATGGTTGTGTGAGATTAGCAGTTTCTTAAACACTCAGACCAACAGCCATGCCACATTCAAAGTCACCTTTCCTTCTAATAATGCTCAGTTTTAACTTCAGCAGGTCGAATTGACCATGTCTACACACATAAATGCATTGAGTTGCTGCTTTTTACAATAATGTGCAGATGGCCCATACTTAATGAAGTTTCCTGTGAGTCAGTTAACAAAGCAAAATCTAAATTTATTTTGATGGTAGCATATGTAGCAAAACAAAATCAGCTAAAGTGTTTAGTGGAGCACTTAAATGTGTATAAATCCTGTAACTGTCTCATCTTACTGGTGTGGTTTTATTTGCCTGACAGTAGCCACAGACACTGGGAGAATTTCAGGATAACAAAGGAAATAAACATGGCTTAAATTCAAAGCCAGCATTTGCCCTTAATCATTAATGTATCAAAAAATGGCACTCAAAATAAATAAGCAAATAAAATGATTGAATGGTCACAGAATTCACTACACGTCGTTCCCACAGTAGCTTGCATCTGCACCTAAGGTCCATGCATTAGAGTCAAAGGCCAGTCAAGTTTTAGCATTGAGGAAACAGTGAATTTAACCTCTACAGCGGGTGTTGCATTAATGAGATAAATGAAAGTGTGTGCGTGTTCATATGTGGGTGGGATGTGGGGGTTACATGTCTCCAAATGACTTCTATGCAAAACAAAAACGTTAATACACGCAGTGAGCGTGACAGCGGGCAGCACACCTTCCCATAAATCACTGTGGTTTTAATCACACCTGTCTCGCCGTCGCTTTGCCGACATCCCCGGAGAAAGAGTTTCGCCTGCCTGCCTCTCTCTCTCTTGGTTTCTCTGTTTCTCACTCGTGCTCAATTATCTAGCAGCTCTTTCTGTGTTTATTTATTTATCCAAAGTTCATGTACAGTATGCATGCACAAATTTTCTCCTGGGGGAAGCAGGAGCGGCTCAGCGGAGCGTGGCGGCTAACCACACCAGCAGCAGGCAAAGAGGTAGAAGAGGAGGTGAAGAAGAAGATTAAAGGTTTAGCTGATTTTTTTCTTCTTACAGGCAGACTTAAAGGTTGCTGGTTTGTTTCCCAGTACCCGCTGGGAAACGACAGTCCTGTTAAAACAATCGCTGATTAGCTGCTTTTGAGCAAGGCACAATTTTCCATCTACTTTAGCTCCAAGCTGGGCGTTTCTCATTAAAGGCAAAGCTCATGCTGCGAGGTGGCTGCTTGCACAGTTTGACATTAAAACAAAGGAGAAGCTGATCATTGCATTGTTATACATGAATGATTGTGGCACAGAAGGAATCACAGTTAGGAGATGATCCTGGCATCAAAATGTAGGTCCAAAGGAGACCTTTCATAGGCTGCAAGTTGCTTTGATCAGCCACCTATCCCACATAGTGATATGAGCCTTAAAAATATAAGTAAAATGCACTTTAAGTTTTCCTCCAGTGAAATATTAAAAAAAAAGATCAAGCATCCAAGGTACTGATGCCTTCTTCTCTTCGACAACCTCATCGATAATAGATTGCTGCAGCTTTTTTGTTAAAACTTTGATATATCCTATGATACAAAGTTCAAAGACAGTTATAGAAAATGATTTTTGCTCATATTTGAAGCACGTTTAAAACTGAATTGTGTTTGGGGGGATCAAAGATGCCATTTTGACCCATTGCTGTGTACTTTAAAGGTTCGTAACTCAGAAAGTGTTCATAGTAGGAGGGTAAACTTTTCAGTGTTTCACTAAATATACTAAAGTTATTGTACAAATAAAGAGCTCATTCTGATGAAGACAAGTGGGATCTTTTTTTGTAAGGGACAATCTAACCAGCTAGGTTAAAAAAAACTAAACAAAAACAGGACACGAGGTGCAGTCTCTGGGGCTGTTTCCCAGTGCCATTAAAAGCTCATTAAAATGAATCTTTTTTTTTAAGCAGTAAGTATGTAGGTGTGTCAGAAGGTCCATCTCGAACATCTTCTTTTTCTTGAGTAATGATAAAAATGTTCACCTGTCAGAAAAGTGAGAGCTGTTGTACGTTTTAATAGAGAATGACAGGAAGGATCTCTGGAATAGTCCTTTATGGCAGCATGGCTGAATAAGTATGAGCCAGAATGAACTCTGCTGCCTCTGCAGTGTGGAGTGGAGCCCATGATGAAGAGGAGTTTTTTCAGTGACCTCCTGTCCCTCACTGACTCAAACGCCTCTATTCTGTCCTAAATCTGCTGGAGATTTCTTCGTGTTAAAAGGGAATTTTTCCTTCCCACTGTCATCCCTTTATTTCAGTCTTCATTCTGCCCTCCTTCATAGACTGCAAACTGTTCAAAACGCGGCGGTACGCCTTCTGACCGGAACGGGGAGGTTTGCCGCTATTACCCCTGTTCTACCTGACCTGCACTGACTACCCATTAAATATCGCATCCAATTTAAAATACTGCTGCTTACTTTTAAAATTATCAACAACACAGCCCCGAGCTACCTTATCGAACTCCTTAGACCCTACATTCCCGCTAGAGCACTAAGATCATCTACTCAGTTTGGTGCAGCCAAGATCTCGGCTGAAGTCTAGAGGTGACCGTTTGCCTTGGCTGCACCAGATTTATGGAATAACCTTCCCGCTGCTATCCGCGCGTCCGATTCTATCCAATCATTTAAATCACGGTTAAAAACTTATTTATTTAGCCTTGCATTTCCTGCTCGTTAATGGCTGAATCTGATCCCTAGACTTACTCTATTTTACCTTTTATACATATCTGTTATGGTTTTGTGCTTTTAACATGTTTTACTTGATATGCATTCTAAGCTATTCCTGTGTAACAGTGACACTGACCTGTTAGCATACTTGGAACTTTGTTATGGTCCTATAATATTTATAATATTTATTTTCTGTCTTTTATGTGAAGCTCTTTGGTATACCGTTGGTTTTTAAATGTGCTCTATAAATAAAGTTGTATTGTACTGTATCAAGTACTTGCTAATAGGGGGTCGCCTTATTGTTG
Source organism: Mchenga conophoros (assembly GCF_057382185.1). NCBI lineage: Eukaryota > Metazoa > Chordata > Actinopteri > Cichliformes > Cichlidae > Mchenga > Mchenga conophoros. Next base: position 27,324,301 of record NC_140547.1, on the reverse strand, counting down.
GGGTTTCTGTTTTTTCTCTGTATTATTGTTACGGTCGTCACCTTACAAAATAAAGCATCTGCTGTATAAATAAAATGGAACTGAATTGATGGTTCCAGTCTTGTGGATGAGTTTCCTGATTCTGTTAGCATCTCTGACACTGCTGATGCTCACCCCACCCAACAGCAGAGTAAACAGCTCTCGCTATGAAACACTGGTAGAAGATCTCCAGCATTCTGATGCACACATTGAAAGTTCATCTACTTCTTGCACACAGGATCATTGTCAGTCCTCCAATCCAGCCTGTCGTTCAGGAGAACGTCCAAGTACCTGTAGCTGTCTGCTATTTCCAAAAAGATGTTGAATTTTAAAAAAACGTGTTTAATATTTTCATTGCAGTAATCAGATTTATTGCCTTTTTCCATCTGGATTCCTCATCTACGTGGTAATTTCAGCATCTGTCCATCGACGGTTCGGTTTTTGCCCTCAAACCACGACCAGCTTTGACCCTGGACATAACATTTTAACCACGCGCTGTCCACTTCTCATCTTCTCCTTGTGTTTGCTTACAAATCAAGCACATCACACACATATTTCCCCCCCTGTATCTGAGACAAAAAAAAGTTCAGAAGAACGACTGTAAAGGCTTTCACGAGCATGGCGGCCGTGTGATCAGAATTTACATTAACAAACAGGCTTTGTGTTTACACGAAAACGCCAGGCGCTGACACATGAGCCGAATCCTCCACAAAACAATGGAGAGAGAGCATTCAGGAGGACGTGAAGAGGGGGGGAAGCGGTGGGCTTCGGTAAAGATAAAGAGGGAGTACCAAAGGAACTAACTGCATTTTTTCCTGTCTTTTTTTTTTTTTTTTTTTTTTAAACAGACATTAAAAAACACAAGGGAGTTGACGGGTTTACACCGAGGGAGAGGCAGGTAAAGGCTGCCTGGAAACTAATTAGAGGCCATATCACAGCAGCAGCAGGGTCTGAGCCACTTTCACTCAGCGCCGAGGTAAACAAAGTGCTCGGCTGCTTGTTGCTGTGACAGGCCAGATAAAGTGGTATTTACCTTTCAGTTGTTGGTTTCTTTTACAGCCGGTGCTGCACGTATGTACAGTGTGTTTGCCGGCGTTTATTTTGCAACACAGTGTCAACAGAGAGAGAGAGAGAGAGAGAGAGAGCGAGAGAGAGGGGAAGAAACAGAGAGGAAAAGTGGAGGCGCAGTGCAATTATAGACTTAGCTGGAATGGAAATGAGGTAGACGGAGACCGAGGCGGCAAAGGAGTGTCAGCAGAGCAGGACATTACAGAGTAAAGCCTTATTTACGCAGGACTAATACTACCTGGGGATGTTCAGTGATTTGTAAAGAAAAAAAAAGTGCAGGAATTGCAGGGGAACCCATCAAAATCTGCCTAAAGTAAAAATGTGCTGTTTTTGTTTGTCCTTATATGAACCCCCCATTTCCATTTATTCCTCTTGTTTAAATGATTTCTGTGACTTTATAAAACTGGTAGCAGTAAAATCCAGTAGACGAGACATTTTGCTTCGATAAACTTTCAGCAAACAAGCATCTGGCAAACTTGTGTTGGGAGACTTACACCCGCCACATAATGCAATACGTAAGGTTTAAACTTGGAGTTATACATAAAAACCTGATTGAATTTGTTACTAGTTGAATTTTCAATTTTTAGGTTTATTTTTCAGGGTTACCTTCCTACTAGTGACTGTATGAACGGTGGGACAAAGCCATTGTGGCATCCACTCTTACAGCTTCAACGTTGTCCTGTTGAGGTTTTGTTTGGAGCCAGAAGTGATCAAATCTCACCAAAAATATAGCCTTTTTGAATCGACTGTGACTCAGTATTGATTAGTCATATTATGTGTCAGATAATTGCATTAAAATACTAACAATGACCACAAACAAAGTAAACAGGTCCAGTCGTATATCTGGTTCTGCTGACCTGCTGAACTGTTGTCCAACACATGGATAAAATCCTAGTCAGCAACTATCTGTTGGTTGCACGGTGACTGCATTGACTTTTATTGCTCTTGGAGATCTGCAAGTTATTGCGGGACCAAATAGTTGCCCAAAAGTTGAGCATCTCTCACCCTCAACATCTGGGAAATCACTTTTGACCACAAGTCAGTTGCATAGATCACCTGCAAGACAGCAATCTGTCTCCAAACTACTGCAGTCCGACTTGGAAAACGTAGCAAAAGTTTTCAAATAGGTGTCATAGCGACTTTAGGAACAAACTGAAAGTGAACATTATCCGTTATCTCATCTTATCATATATTAAGTACTCTGATATTTAGTTAAAAATGACTTTATGTTAAATTCTAAACAAATTTCTTGACAGGCTGATGGAGGGAGAATCTAATTTATTTATTTATTTTTAAATTGTAGTGAGTTTCTGATGTGGGGCTGACAGGTCACACAGCCCTAGTCCTCCACATATTTTATCCTCTACCTGTTAAAGGTGATCTCACTTACTGATGATCAGTTAATTAAGTGCTATTTAACTTTTTAATGATAGAAGCAGTGAGGGTGTACTTAGTTTTCATGCACTGCATTTGCATTTTGGAGTATTTCTTGCTAAGTAACTAAGTGTGGCGAGACGAGGTTGGGATATAAAGTAAATACTCTTCAGTTTTAAAGAACGACAACGCCACCCTGGGAATTTCACCCAGAGAATACTGGAAATGACACTAAATCACCAAAAAGGCACTTAGGTTCGCTATACTCAATCCAGAGACGAGGTTCAATAATAAACAAATTGACAATTTATTGGTAATTATTTAAAACACCGAATAAAAACATAATCATAAATATTCAAATACAAATATGCTTAAAAAGGTATTCAGAGCTGAGGCTTACCAGTGGAGGGGCAGGGATGCCACACACAACTAAAGAAAGAAAACACACCAAAACACAAGTGCAACACACTATCACCCACTCACACTAATAAACTAGACAAGGCAGGTGTGTACACTCAAGGGATCCCACCACCAAGGCACCCTAGTCTCCTCCACGTCGGCACTCCGCATCTGAATAAAAGAAACAAAGAAAATGTTTAATATATTACAACAAACTAATGTGTAGCACCGGGGGATAACCCAACTGCAGGACCACACTGGTGATCTACAGCTAGAAAAAGGGCCTCCCACCAGTGGTGTAACAGAAAATCCAAACTACAAATCAAAAAGCAATAAAACAACATACAATCTGAATAAAACTCTAAAATCTGGAGCAAACGGAATCGCCGTACTGCTCCAACTTGCCGTCCACACGACGATAAGTTAACAGTCAATCAATATGCACGCCAGCTGACTCCGATAACCGGCATGCATATGGCCGTTGTCCACGCCGACGTCCACTGTAAAAGCTGACAGCAGCAGGGAAAGAATTCTCACAACGGGAACAGACGGTAAAAGCACAGCAAGGCAAAACAGCAGCACTTCAGTTCGCGTAGCTTGGCGCAAAACTAAGGCCCACACTTCCTGCGAAACATAATAAATAATTACTATAAAAGAACAATAGAAGGCAGAGAGCGTAACAAAAGTTGATTACGTACCAAATAAGCCGGGTCACAGAACGTAAGCAGAATAGCTCAGAAGAATAACCCGCAAATGATCTCCACCACACCGAGGGGAAGTCAGGTGACCAAAAAGGAGATCACAGGCAAGCGACGCAGAGACACTCAAATGGCCACTATTTATACCAGCGCCCCCTAATGGGCCAGGCTGAAAGTGGGTTGGACCGAAGGATAACATTCATCCTGCCACATTCGGATACAGTGCAACACATCATGTTTTGTAGCTCATCTGAGGTTTTATTTATCTTATTGTAAGGCATGCTAATGACCAGAAGATTCTTATTATCTCTGGGTATATTAAACTACATAATTTAAGCAAGGTGACAATATATTGGGGTGATTCTTAAAAGAAATCCACACTATTTACATATATTTACCTACTATGTACTTTTATTTCTTCCTTCTAGTGATTTCCATATATGATTGTCATAATTTTAATGATTTCTCTGTCAAATTGTTGCAGAATATACAACCTTCATTTTAAAGAATCTTTGGGAATTTCTCTTCTTCGTCTTGGTTATGTGTTTTTGTCACTACAGTGGTCCCTTGCTATAACGTGGTTCACGCGGTCTTGCTATTTTGCGGATTTTGTTTGTGCGATTTTACATGTTTTTATTTTTATTTTTTTATTTTTTTACAGCGCATTGTGTTCTGCATCCTGATTGGCTGTAGACCATGGTCAATCAACCTCCTCCATGCCGTGTCTCCTGTACAGTAGAGAATGCATTCAGCTTGTCAAATATACATAAATCTTTGATCGCTAACAGTGTGACTCTGAAGTGCTGTACTGTATGTTTGTACGTTTTCTCCCCAACAAACACAACAATGTTGACGAAACATTGTAAATAGAAAAAATGTTGGTGCTGAAGCATTTATTGAAGCTTCTGAGCTACTTGTGTTATCTTCTCTTCAAGTTCTCCAGTAGATTTGGCCTTCAGATCTGAAATTTAGCATATCCTACAAAATTAAATTCTTCTATTTAAATTAGGCAGAATTCTGTTTTGAAGAAAACCAAGATTCTCTGCTAATTTGACTCCCTTTGCTCTCTGATGCAAATGCCAGATGGAAGGAAACTGAGTGATGATATCTCCTCAGACGTCTATAAAGAGGACTCCAGTGTGCTCTCAGTATGTCTCAGACCTGTGCAACTGTGAAGGAACACACCACAAGCCAGCTTAAAAAAAAAAAACAAACTTCTGAAACGTTCAGTGTATGCAACAAAACACAAAACCAAACCCTGATCCTGTAGAAGAAACTTCACTGGACATTGCAAGACCAAAAACAAGAAAAATGCAACATTTGCAGCAAAACCCTGATCGTGAGGAAGGGCCTTCATCGGCCGCTGTCAATGAATACTTCCACTGCTACTGCTGCTACTTATAAAAAAAAATCATATTTTATTATTGTCGTTTGGTTATTATTTACAGTTTTCCAAAACACCAGAAGCCACAAAATGCTCAGAATTACAATTCAAAAAGGCATGTAAAGAAAATAAAATATTAAATAGAATTTGTAGGTTTTGATCTTTTTTTTATTTAAACATACCTCTTTTTATTTTAAATGTTCTTATCTGTCCTTAAAATGACTTTATCTTGTCGTTCTGAATGTCGTTACTTACAGTATAATTTCTTGACACTATCCCATTTGGGTTTTTTGTGCAGTGTGAGAATATTTTCACAGAAATATTAGTAAATGAAGCCCATTGTTCTGCAGTTATGTTTCGCCGACACAAACTTGCGCCCGTCCTCATTCCTTGGATGTGTTTCCTTTGATCTTTTCCAGTTTCTTAATGGCACCTGGAGGAGATGAGGGACGAGAGAAGCGTCTGAATGAGCTCGGAGCAAGGACGCAAGTTTGGCTTTCTTCCTTGCAGAGAAGGAAGAGGAGGAAGTGAGGATACACGTGAGTATAACAAAGAGCGCCCCTTATTTTCACCCCCTCTCCTGTGTTTTTGCAGGTCCCCTGTCTGTCCTTCTGCGGGGATGTGTGTCTGGGCTCAGCCCTCCTTTTCCACTCCTGGTGCCAATCAACCTCCACACCTGATGCCCTCTGCTAATCAACCTCTGCAGTATATCTACCCTGGCTACTCGCCACCAGTCTGTTGGTTCAACCTGTATAGTACAACACGTACTTCAGCCATTTCCTAGAATAGTAAATTCTATCCATTCGTCCTGACATCATTTAGAGTCAGGAGTAAAAAAAACAATATATCTGAAAACACTGAAATTATTAGATTCCATGCACAATTTTTCTTTTCACTTTAGAAAAAGATAAATGGTTTGGTTTAAAGAGTTTGTCAAATCATAATATTCATAAATATTAACAACATGACTGAAATGTTGAGAATTTTTGAATTTAAAGGTTTGCAGATACTCTTACAGGAGACCTGTTATACTCAAGGTTTCATCCTTGGACCCTTCTAGAGTAGCTTAGCATGATTCACAGTTCAAAATAATCCCCTTCCCCTTTAAGCTAGTTTTCTTCACCGACAGACAGGTGGGTTACACTTCTGTGCCCGAAATGAATATATTAGGGATATCCTCTGTCTCTGGCATCATAAAGAACCAAGAGTAGAAAGACTATCTGGATCCTGAGGAATTACTTGTATAGTCGTTGACTCCATTATTTGTAGTTATAAACAATATGCACATAACAGAAAATCAGGAAGAGGAGAATGTGTTCAGGTTAAAGTAGGGTAAGGTAAGAGCACCTGCACATCTCACCTGCCTGACTCTATTTCTGGCATTTGTTTTTGCTCAGATTTCATGACTTTAAACATTCAAGATTTTCCTTGCAGAAAAGTCAGAATCTATACATTTTACCTCTCAGCTTTGTCAATGTGTTAATTACCATCTAATTGCCCTTCCCCTTTCTGGTCTAGAAAGGGCTCTCAAGCCTCTTTGTGGAGCTTCTCTGTGACATCTGTCTCCCATGTTTTGAATTTGAGAGAATAGCACTGTCAAGCGTTCACATAAACCACGTCAGGGCCGCCTGTGGTACCTATCTCCTCCACAAAACAAAGCTCTCCTGCAATTAGGGAGGCCTTTTCTCACCGCCGACAGCTCCCCTCGTTTATTTTTCCTTTCCCTCCCCCTATTTTTTCTTTTTCCTTTTTTTGCTTTATTCCGACAATTTCCAGCAACTCTAGCAGACACCTTAAGTGGCGCTAAGTGATCAAAGAGGGGAGTGCATATTGGATAACGCAATTAGGCTACCACTGAGTGAGGAGAGTAACAAAGAGAGAGACAAGAGAGGGACTCTGAACAGATAATGGCTTGTAAACAGAGGACATTACTTTACACAGAGATTATTCAGATCCAGACCTGACACCGGATGCACCAGGGTCTATTAGCAGAGTCATACCCAGTGGGAGAAATAAGACTGGATCACTTTAGTTAGGAAATGGGAGAAAATGGCAGTGTGTGGATTTGTTCTCAGGCTGAAAAGATGATTCTTGGGCTTCTCTAATTGCCAATATTCAAAACAAAACAGCAGCAGTTGAAAGGAGGAAGGGATGTGAGAATATCTCGTCAAAGAGAAATTCTCTTTCCTTTCCCTCCCCGATTGTCATTGGTGTGCTTAACAAGACGACATAAGTGGCTCCTCTCATCATAATGGAGATCCGAGAATATAAAGGGTGTGCGTGTGTGGTCACAGCGGTGAGGGCCAAGTGTTGTGGCTAAGAAAGGAAGTCGCAGTCCCCCCCCCCCAGTGCTAAATGACTCAGGTCAAACGGTCAAAACATAATTATCACAGAGGACGGCGGCGATCGCCAGTCAGACTGCTTACCTGACATTAACCCCAGTCTGAACTAACAGGAGGCCCGAGTCGCCCCGGGGAGCCAGATGCTAATTTGAAGCAGAGTTTTCAGTTGGAGGAGCTCGGGTGGGGTAATTGTGGAGATCTAATAGGGATCAGTGCTCTGGAGCCCTCTATACATCTGCCGTCTGGCTAAGACCAACCACACCTGAGACTCACAGACTTGGCTGCGGTCGCGCTCCCCCGTAGGCTTTGATGCTCAACGGGTGCAGCATGGCGCCACTGCTGGCACACGTGAAGCAAATGTGTGCGTGTGTTTATGTTTGTGTGTGTGTTTTGTGGTTTGAATTCCAAGTGTTGCTAAGTGGGAAGGCTGTTTTGCTAGAAGTCTGATCACAATGAAACTGAAAGTCGTATTAGTGAGAGAGTTCCTACATCAGGCTTTTCCGAGTATATCCTCTTCAAGCTTGATTCTTATTACCAGACGATTTCAGGAAAAAGATCAATGTTAATGTTTCGATGTTAATTTAAGTGACATCATCAAGCAAAGAAATGGTGACCTTTGTTTCGATACCTTCTTCTGTACTGCATAATTAATAAGGATAATATGAATGGAATTAAATGAGGTGGCTTCATGGAAAACAGTTTAATTAGGTCAGTCTCAGATGAAGGTGTTTAGCAACTTTGGTGATATTTTGACTTTTAATTTTTAAGTTAATACCAGTACTGTGCAAAAGTCTTGAGCCACCTCTAATTTCTTCTTTTTTGCTTCCAAAGAGACAGACTTTCTTATAATATATTTACATCAATAATTCTCCAAGCTTTGTGAAGGTCTTTCAGGTTTTTCTTTCTCTTTGGACACTGGCTGCTTTTTCATTCATTTTGAGTCCAGTCTACTGACCTATGAATAAACCAAGCATAAACAAGGCACCTAACTCAAGGGATGAACCACTCATGGTCACACAAAACTGACAACTTAGCAAGGAACCAATTTTAAATTAGCACTTTGTTACTAGCAGGCTCTCACAAAAGCACATCATTGGTTCCCTTTTTTTTTTTTTTTTTTTTTTGCCTATATCTATAAAGAAAATGCAGACAAAGACAGACAAAATATAGAATTTTTGTACCAACAAGGTGATTCCCAAAGCGCTATTAGCTAAAAACTGGCATATTTCAGCATGGTGTGCAGTGTGACCTTAAGAAATGTGAGGACACTGGGCAAGTGGAGAGCAATAAGAAGAATTGTCAGACCTAAAAAAAATGTATCTGAAAGTCATGACTCTCTAATAGGATGAAAAGATGACACTTTAAAGAGAAAAAGTTTTGTCCAGTTTTGACTTCCTCTACTCACCACAGCAGTGCTGAAGCAGATATGTTTGCTGGTACTCAGTGTAAACTGTGGCGATGCTATAGGGACATCACAGTTGGCAGCACTGAAAAGATTCTAGGTATAACTCCTGGAAGTAACATCTGGCTTTTCTTTGCGGAAGAAATTAACAAAATTAGCAAGTACTAATACTGGGCTTTGTAATAGGAAAATACAATTTTAAAATTCAATGTTCAACAACAGTCCATGCTTAAACATCAAAAAAGAAAAAAATCTCTCTCTCTCTCTCGCTCTATCTATCTATCCATCTATCCATCTATCTATCTATATATATATATATAACACCCAGCACGCCCCTGCGGGCGGTTTATCCTTCAAGCTCGGGTCCTCTACCAGAGGCCTGGGAGCTTGAGGGTCCTGCGCAGTATCTTAGCTGTTCCCAGGACTGCGCTCTTCTGGACAGAGATCTCCGATGTTGTTCCCGGGATCTGCTGGAGCCACTCGCCTAGCTTGGGAGTCACCGCACCTAGTGCTCCGATTACCACGGGGACCACCGTTACCTTCACCCTCCACATCCTCTCGAGCTCTTCTCTGAGCCCTTGGTATTTCTCCAGCTTCTCGTGTTCCTTCTTCCTGATATTGCTGTCATTCGGAACCGCTACATCGATCACTACGGCCGTCTTCTTCTGTTTGTCTACCACCACTATGTCCGGTTGGTTAGCCACCACCATTTTGTCCGACTGTATCTGGAAGTCCCACAGGATCTTAGCTCGGTCATTCTCCACCACCCTTGGGGGCATCTCCCATTTTGACCTCGGGACTTCCAGGTTATACTCGGCACAGATGTTCCTGTACACTATCCCGGCCACTTGGTTATGGCGTTCCATGTATGCCTTGCCTGCTAGCATCTTGCACCCTTGCTGTTATGTGCTGGATTGTCTCTGGGGCATCTTTACACAGCCTGCACCTGGGGTCTTGCCTGGTGTGATAGACCCCAGCCTCTATGGATCTTGTGCTCAGAGCTTGTTCTTGTGCTGCCATGATTAGTGCCTCTGTGCTGTCTTTCAGTCCAGCTTTGTCCAGCCACTGGTAGGATTTCTGGATATCAGCCACCTCCTCTATCTGCCGGTGGTACATACCGTGCAGGGGCCTGTCCTTCCATGATGGTTCCTCGTCTCCCTCCTCTTTCTTGGGTTTCTGCTGCCTGAGGTATTCACTGAGCACTCGGTCAGTTGGGGCCATCTTCCCAATGTATTCTTGGATGTTCGTTGTCTCATCCTGGACTGTGGTGCTGACACTCACCAGTCCCCGGCCCCCTTCCTTCCGCTTAGCGTACAGCCTCAGGGTGCTGGACTTGGGGTGAAACCCTCCATGCATGGTAAGGAGCTTTCTTGTCTTTATGTCAGTGGCTTCTATCTCCTCCTTTGGCCAGCCTATTACCCCAGCAGGGTACCTGATCACGGGCAGGGCGTACGTGTTGATGGCCCGGATCTTGTTCTTACCATTCAGCTGACTCCTCAGGACTTGCCTGACCCTCTGCAGGTACTTGGTGGTTGCAGCTTTTCTAGCGGCCTCTTCATGGTTCCCATTCGCCTGCGGGATCCCCAGGTACTTGTAACTGTCCTCTATGTCTGCAATGTTGCCTTCTGGTAGTTCAATCCCCTCAGTTCTGACTACCTTCCCTCTCTTTGTTACCATCCGACTACACTTCTCCAGTCCGAACGACAATCCTCAGGCACCGCTTCCCAAGACATCTACAGGAAGCGGTGCCTGAGGAAAGCGGGGAGGATCATCAAGGACTCCAGTCACCCCAGCCATAAACTGTTCAGACTACTTCCATCAGGAAGGAGGTTCTGCAGCATCCGGTCCCGTACCAGCAGACTGAGAGACAGCTTCTTCCATCAGGCCATCAGACTGCTGAACACTTCATAGACACCTCAGCTTCACTACTGGAACTTTAACATTATGCACTCCCTACTGTACAGTAACGCCACTGTTTTGCACATGTCTCACTCTGTATATTTTATTTTATATATTTTATTTATTGTTTACTCTATTTAATTTGTAAAATATGTGTACACACACACACACACACACACACACACACACACACACACACACACACGTAGAAAAATATTTAGTATACACATCCATAAATGCATATACTATTATATATTGTACATATATTTATTAGTTTCAGATGTAGCCATTCTTGTATTTTGCTTGTTTACATTATTGTATTTTGCACAACTCTGTTGCTTGTGAAGCTCACACACAAGAATTTCACTCACATGTACCAATGTACCTGCACATGTGATGTGACAATAAAAGTGATTTGATTTGATTTGATTTGACATTCCAATGTCATTGCTGTATAGCCTGGTAGTGTGGATCAGTGAATCGATGTCTCATTCACTCTTGGCATACAGCTTGATGTCATCCATGTACAGGAGGTGGCTGACAACTGCTCCGTTCCGTAGTCGGTATCCGTAGCCAGCCTTGTTAATGATCTCACTGAGGGGGTTCAGGCCTATGCAGAACAGCAGTGGGGACAGAGCATCTCCTTGGTAGATCCCGCACTTGATGGTGACTTGTGCTATGGGCTTGGAGTTGGCCTCTAGTGTTGTACGCCACATCCCCATTGAGTTCCTGATGAAGGCTCTTAGGGTCCCATTGATCTTGTACAATTCTAGGCATTCCAGTATCCAGCTGTGGGGCATTGAGTCATAGGCCTTCTTGTAATCAATCCAGGCAGTGCACAGGTTGGTCAGTCTGGTCTTGCAGTCTCGGCTGACTGTTCTGTCTACCAGTAGCTGGTGTTTTGCACCTCTGGTATTCTTGCCAATTCCTTTCTGTGTCCTGCTCATGTATTGACCCATGTGCCTGTTCATCTTAGCCGATATGATGCCTGACAGGAGCTTCCATGTAGTACTGAGGCAGGTTATTGGTCGGTAGTTGGAGGGGACTGGTCCCTTCTTGGGGTCCTTGGGGATCAGGACCGTCCGACCTTCGGTTAGCCATTCCGGGTGTCTCTCGTTAACTAACAGCTGGTTCATTTGTGCTGCCAGGCGCTCGTGGAGTGCAGTCAGCTTCTTTAGCCAGTAGGCGTGAACCATGTCGGGCCCTGGTGCTGTCCAACTCTTCATACTGGAGACCCTTTCTTGGATATCTGCCACTGTGATGGTTACTGGACCCTGTTCAGGGAGGTCGCTGTGGTCTGCCCTCAGATCCACTAGCCACTGAGCATTGCCATTGTGGGTTGCGTCCTTCTCCCATATGCCCTTCCAGTATTGCTCCGTCTCCAGCCTTGGTGGTGCTGTTCTCTTATTGTTCCCTTGCCACTGAGAGTACACCTTTGCTGGTTCTGTGGAGAACAGCTGGTTTATTCTCCTGCCTGCTATCTCTCTGGTGTACCTCCTCAAGCGGCTGGCCAAGGCTGTGAGTCTTTGCTCAGGTATGGACAGCTTGCTGTATTTCTTATGCACCTTCCTGCAACTCCGTTAGTTGGCTAACCTCCCTCCGTGCTACTTTGATCTTGCCCTCTAGTTCCTTCCAAAGACTACCTAAAAACCAAAATCAAGAACTTCTCTTACCGCAAATCAGAAAGCACACGCAATTTAAATTCAACCAATCCTCCCCCCCAGCAGTCTGCACTGCTAGATCACTCGCCAAAAGTCCGGTTTTGACACATCTGCATCTTTAGTTTCACTGCAGACATCAAAATTGAAAGTAAACATAAATTTTGATTTTAAAATGATCACAAAATGCTAAAATTTACAGTTATAGGTGTAAATCTGTCCAACTTGTAGTGCAGGCTCCGCCTTCTCCAAGCCTGATGGACTGATATCCTTTCAGGAACGTGAACGTATTTTTTTCCCCCTGTTTTTGTTATTTTACAGTCATGGGATTGAGCATCATCATGATCGTTACTCATCATCCACTCTCCCAGATTTGGCTCCTTGTGCCCTCATCCTCAAAGTTAATTCCAAATTGATAGACTCTGTTTTGGCATGAGCATTGGAAGAACTCCATCTAGCCATAACAAAACAACCTTACAGGGAATCAGGTTTCATGGTTGTAATCAAGCTCAAAATAAACCGTGTCTTAGTCTAAAAGACCAGAAACTTAACATTTATTGTAGTTAGACACAGATGAACAAAATCAACATCAGACTATTAGTTTTCTTTGTGAAAATATACTGCCAATTTAAAGTGTATTCTTGAGTTTAATGGATTTATTTGTGTCTTTGGTGTTCGAGGTTATTAAAAAGTGCTCAAGTAATCCTTTTCCTGTGGCCTCACTGTAAAAATTTTGACTCCAGAGGCTCACAGTCCTGCAAATAGTCGTGCACATTGTCATTCCCACCCAATATAGACAAGAGTAGATTACATAAATTGATGTGAGGGGCAGCAGAAGGCCTCGACCCTCTTGTAACACAGATCACCTCTGCACTTGACTCTAGCTTACTCATTGTGTCAGTGCACTGAGAAGAAAGGTCTGGGCAGGCAGCCTCCTGGTCATCTTTAATTCATGCGATTAAATATGCAGGAGGAGCCCTCCTTGTACCAGCTGTTAGACACCGTTAGTAAGCCATAATTCAAGAGTTCAAATCCGAGCAAATTGAGGGCGAGGTCGGAGAGAGCGCCGGCCAGAGAGGCATTATCCTCCAGCTGAGAGGCGAGAGGCAGGTTCAGTCAGGTGCAGCGCGAAGCCGAGGCTTGTTAATCCTCACGGCTGGAGGAAGATAAAGCAATGCGCTGCCCTTATAAATGCAGGCAGCAGCTCAGAGGTGGACATACTGGCACACAGAGACACAGACTAGTGCTTTACTTAAAACTCAATTTTGTGCAGTGATACAGACACACTTGCAACTTTGACCTCTACTGTCATCCCTCTAGTTTTTGGTTAATGAGCAAAACCTTTATCTCTTAAGCCTAAACTTGCCAGACATCGTGAAAAGGGTAACTGAACTTCATACACATCACAGTACACTTGACTGAAAATTTATTGAGGCTTGAAAGACTTCATTACCATTTACCGAACAGAAGTCCGACTCTATACTTGAACCAATAAACAGAACCTGAATTTCCTTCCAGTTGGATAAAAACTATGCAATTTCCTGCTTCATCTTCTTTCACCTACTCCCTTTAGTCACCACAGTGGGTCATCTGCATCTATCCCACCCTATCCCTAACATCCTTCTCTGTCACACAACCCTCTGTATGTCCTCCTTCACTACATCCATGAACCATGAAACAAAATTGTTCCAACCTTGTTTAATGGACTTTGAAGACAGGGGTCTGCAACCACTCCCAATCAGATGCCACCTTCAAAGAGATTCTGGTGTAGCAAGACGGTAATAAAACGGCAATAAGACAGAGTCAGTCTGGTATCAGTTTGGGATTGATTGGGTTCAAGTTGGCAATTACATGCGATCTGTTTGTGATAGACAGACAGTGTTCTCTCCTGTGTCAAAATAACTACTGTTTAATATTTAGCAACTCCAAGACTATTAGCATGCCAGCGCACAAGCACAATCAACAACATTGGGGTGAGGATGCATTTAAGTTACTAACTTCGAAGAGTCCAATTCACCAATGCCATCTATCTATAAGAAATCATGTCTGCATATTTAAATGATTTGGCCTTATAATTGATGAAAAGCCTAACCCTGAAAAAGAAGGACTTTCTGCGTGAGTAAAATATGTTTTAAAGTGCTATTTTAGCATCCCTTGAGTGCTAAACCTTGAGGAAACAACTTCTACAAAATCAAGATCTATGCAGGGTTAATATTTGGGATCCTTGGATGGCATGATATGATAGTATTTCATATATCATATATCATGCTACCTTCTTTTTGACAACCTGGCTCATGCCTTTATCTTTGCTGCAACATTTCATCACTCTATCATTTTAACAGTTTATCTAAGAAAGCAAATTCCATGCTGTGATGTCGATTTGAGTATCTGTAAGTAAACAATTCAAATTTCTTGAATTTTTCAAATGCATTAAACTTCTACTTAAGTTTCTAAGTCTCTCTTCCAAAAGAGTTTTCAATCTGAATGAGACTTCTACCTACCTGAGCCTTCTATAAAGGATATATACGCTTACACTAAGTGTGCATATGTGCCTTTCTTCATGTGTATCTTCCCTGATTCCTAGCTGTGCAAAATCCCCCCATTGAGACAGTGCACCTACACAAATAAAGCACGTGTGTGGCGTTATATAATATGTGGATCAGCGTGTGTTCGAGCGCACACACGCGTGTCCGCAGAGGAAATCACCATTTCAATAAAGCTCTGATTAAACTTCCCATTTACCGTTGTAAAAGTACACAGGAACCTTCTCTTGGCAGGTTGCCTCCTGCAGCAGGCTGGTGCCAAGCTCTTTGAAACCCAATCAGTTTTTGGTTCTCAGATCACTATCCGCTTCTTAGTCTCTCCTCGCCTCTCTCCTCCTGGATCAGCAGCTCGTGTTGCAGGCTTGAAAGAGAAAAAAAAGGGAAGAAAGAAAGAGGCCGGTGGTTGGTCATCCATCAACACAGCCAGCTGGCGTTGGATCAACACCCACCAAGTCCAGCAGGCACCTGTTGGCAGTCTGCAAGGTGCAGCACACTGCAAAAAATAGACAACATCACAAGGCGTAGTTTCAAATGGAAGCTCGCAGGCATGTTTTCCTGAGAACAAATGAAAAGTGTGCCAAGTGCAGGAGATAATTACATTTCCTTGCAACACAATTTAATTTGTTTCAAGGATTTTGCATGATAATAACTTCACCGTTTTGTACTAATTGCATATGTGCTGACAGACATACTAAATACTAATTATGGAGTGCCGCTGCCTATTTCAAATGTACCTAAGATAATACCTTTCATTTTCTTGTTTTCTCCTGTTCTTCATATTTGAAGCAAAGGTTGTGTCTTTAAAGTTGGAAAGGTTTGAAGCAGAGTAAGAACATTTTATTCTTTTAACATCCTCCAGATCACTGACCCACTCCTTAGGGTTAGCTTGCATTTTAACACAAGCTAGACAAGCATAGTTTCATAAATTGGAAGATGTTACCTTTCAATTATGATAATGATCATTTTTGGTTTCTATTTTGGACAAAGACAAATTGGTCCTGGATGAAGTGCAAGATGGAGCATGACTAGGGTTGCCAACCGTCCCTTAAAAAACGGAATCGTCCCGTATTTAGAAACAAAAGCACACGTCCCGTATTGAGCTAATAAGGGACGCACTTTGTCCCGTAATACAGTGAGAATCAAAAGTAGTCTATAAATGTTAATGGAATTAACGCTTTGTTTGAAAACATAATTCCCAGCCCTTCTCCTGCTTTGTGACCAATGAGCTGACAGCACAGTTATGACAATTCGAGTATGACAATTCAGATTATCTCATTGGTCAAGGAAAGGTCGCTTGCGGAGAAAATACCGGAAGATAACAGATGACCACAACAAGAAGCATGGCCAACAGGGGAACAAACGCCGACACTGCGGTGCAAGTCTCGGATGACAGTACACCTAAAGCTGGGCAGACACTGTGCGATTTTTTCAGTCACGTTATTCAGCTCTTGCTCAAACTGCACGATTGACTCGCAGGGGTTAGAAGTTGGTAGGTCACGATGCAGGTCTCACACTATACCGCCCGATGCTCTGATGCGACCTGAGTGCTCACACTGTGCCTCCATAACATGAAGGTTATAACAGAAAATCTGTCGCTCGCTCTCTCTGTCTTTCACTCACACAGACACACCACCATCAACTTTGCTAAATTGCTAATGAAAGACATTGATCAGGCAGCTGTGATTAAGCAGCAATGTAAATCCAACTATTTTCACGGTTGTTGTGGTCGTGATAATTTTGTGATGCCACATCGAAAAGGCTCGGATGAGCTTTCCAAAGTTCTACAAGTTGTGCCTCCATTGCTTGTATCCAGATCACACGCTGCACAGCCGTGCTGTGCCGTCTTTTTCACCGACGTTTACGTGTTTGCGCATGAGCAGTGTGAGCGGCTGTGGTGACACCCTCACGAGCGATTGATGATCGGGAGCTGGTCGTGAGGTGTTAATCGCTTCTCGTTACCCCACGTATACTACACGATGCACGATGAAGGCCAAAATCGGGCTGATCACCAAATCGGCCGCACGACTCAAAAATCGGCTCAAAATGGGCCAAAAATCGCACAGTGTAAGCCCAGCATTAGAGCAGCAATGTTTGTTCCCCTCAGAGAAAGAAAAAAAAGGCTGCAAAAGTACAGGGAGGAATGGGAAAAGGGAAACACCTGGCTGGAAAAGTGCACGATAACACCTTTAAAGCGCACTGCACTGTGTGCCGGCGCACTTTTTCCATAGGCATGCTTCTAATGGTGGGCACAAGAAGAACATGAGGGGCGTGAAAGCTCGAGGAACCCTTAACCAATTTCTTGTCCACCAGGCCATGGCAGAAGCAGATATGGTATGTAAACACTGGTTCGTTTTTTTAAACCCTCTGGTTAAGGTTAATATGGGCATGTGCGGTGAATATCAGCGCTATGTGGCCAGAAGTGTAATAATATAATTTATTTTGTGTAATAAACAACTGCAAGGATAGATGATTACAACAAATAGATGACTAATACATAAAAGTAATACATAGATGAATAATGATGATGAGTTATGATGCGTAATCATGGGAACAAGCGGGTTTACAAACAGGAGCAGCTGATTAGCATTAGAAAAGCTGAAATAACCTCAACTGAAGCCAATTGTACTAAATGCACTATATGTGCACTGTTACAAGAATATTTTTCGTTCTATTGCTTTCTATTAATTTATATAATTTTAAGTTAAGCAGGACAGAGCTCTTTTAAAGAAAGATTTACTTATATTCTCAAAAGCTAAGCATTACAGGCTTCTGTTTAAGAAAGAGACCTGTTTTACTGTGTTAATGTTGTCATTTTGACCTAAAAATAAATCGCTAAATGATCATTTGTTTCCCATATGGTCATATCACAAAGAACATGCATCTGCTTAAATCAAATTCAAGTCAAATGGTTAAAAAATAATTTCACACACAAAAAAAAAGAGCTACCACACTGGGAAGGGTGAAGACAACTGGGTTGCCCGGCCCTGGCCACGAGGTGTCCCTTATTTATTTTTCAGGGAGTTGGCAACCCTAAGCATGACTCAAAGACTCACATGTAGAAGAGACCAATGGACCTCAATGGGATAAGGGTTCCTGAGGCCTCACCTTTAAGCTGGGGCCTGACTGGGCTCAGCCTGAAGGAGTAACCCTAACCCACCCACAGAGTGGACTGGAGGGTTCCTGGACAATGTCTATCCGATTGTTCAGTCTGACGTCACTAGTCGTGTCTGGGTCTAAACTCCGCTGCAGGTCCATATATCAAATGATCACTGTGGCATTACTGAGAGTTGAAAAACTGTCTAAAGTCTTTCATCTGTAATAAAATGATCAGCGTTCTGCTCTACCAGGTGTAACAATTGAGTTTAACATCCAGGCATCCATGAAAACGGAATTTATGACATTTAACGGAGTTAGAAGTTAGCAGGGAGTTAGCTCGCTAGCTTCTATCTAAATACAATATAGCATGTCCTGACTGCGGGGTTTTGGAAACAAATTAAAACGTACAGCTCTGTTATCACTTACAGCATAAATGAAGACAGAAAACTAAACAGCAGTGACGTTTGTAGGGTTACTGAAGTTGGGCTAGCTGGTATATAATGATGTGCTACGTGACCGCTAGCGACACAGCTATGTTAGCATAATATAAACAAGCTAACTTTTTTTCCACTCGATAAAAGTTAACGTGAGTGTTCTCGGTGGTCAGAAACAAATGTAATCGCATGGCAGGATGCTGTAAAAAGACCAAACTTCAGCCAGGAGAACAACTGAGATAATCCATCCACAATACGAGGTTAGTCATTCATATACTGCTGCATGGGCTGGGCTGTAGTTACATCCTAAGGTTTTAAAAACTGAGCTTAAATAAATGATTAGTGGTAATAAAAGCCGAGGGGGGTCAACAGGGATCACTGACTGTTTTAGGAGCTTTTTGAGATCAAATAGAAGAAAATACATAACATTAAACATGTTAACAACACAAAAGCCATATTAAAAGCAGACTACTTTAGACCCGGAAGTAGGATTCGTCACGTCATCACTGAACAACCGGATTACTGCTGCTGGATTCACAGCGTTTTTGAAACTGGTTCTCAGATGGTTCTCCGACTAGAATGCCACCTGGATGCCTCCTAAGTGAGGTGTTTTAAGCATATCCAACTAGTAGTAGACACACTGGTAGGACAGACACAGGATAGAGATTATGTCTCATTTTGGTTGGTAACACCTCAGAGTCCCCTCAGAAGAGCTGGAGACGGTGGATGTGGAGAGGAAGATTTAGCCATCTCTGCTTAGACTGCTGACCCCTCAATCTGGATCTTGATAAGATGCAAAAGATGGATTGATGGGTGTGTGAACTACAAATAAATATTTGTGCTACAGTTATAAGATTTCCATTTTCATATGCCACACAGATAAAAATTTAAAGGGTTAGTTTCAACCCTTACTGTAACCCTAAAGAAGTGACTGGTGGATACATAGAGGTGAAAACCTTAACATGAGAATTGCTTGCAACATGGCAAAAAGCACATTAGCTGTGCAGGCTGTAGAGAGACTGAGAAAAAGAGATGCAGGGAGTGAGAGTTTGACCGCAGTGACCAGTGGAATTAGAGGCAGAGCTTATCCCTACTCCGGTATCAACACATATAAGCCCAATGTTCCAACTCCACAAACCTGCCGTCCAATCCATCAAAACTCGACTCCCATCGACATAAAAACCTCCCTCTCTGCCTGTATTTGTCTTCCTAATTAATTACTTCACATGCCACAGTATGTTTCTCAAATGATAGATGATGGAAAATTATAGCTGTGGTGTCCCAAGCACAGCCGGCGGTAGATTTGTGCAGTCAGCTTCCAGCTTGCATTACCTGAGTAGATCTGGCGGCGTGCCCGAGCACTCAGACAGGACAGGACGGATTTGATGTTTGGTGTGTAAGAGGCTTTTTTCCCTTTTTTTTGGGGGGGGGGGGGTAATGTTTCTAATGCCGGATTTAGTAGGTAAGCACAATCTGCCGTGTTCACCTATGTGATATTATCCAGCAAGGACGGAGGAAAGTCAGTCTGTTCAGTCTTTGTGGACCTAAAGGCTTTAAATGTTTGGCCTTCTGCTGCTGCATCTGGAGAAAAGCAGCTACATAACATTTTTATTTGGTTTTTGGTTCTTATTTTCTTCAAGTAACATGTGATTTCTTTTCCTTTTTTTATGTGGAGAATAAAAGAGCCATGTCATTTCTACTTTACAAAACTCTGCTTTTAAAAAAGCAAATACACGACTTTGTTTAACACATTTAAGCTCTGTAAAAGCCCCAAAAGACCTCCAACTAAACAATAATCATTACTGCTTCAGTAATCCTGAAGCAACATGTAGGGCAGCCGTATCTAAACACTCCTACAATTGCATTAAAGTCAGATTAACATTCCTTACATTAAACATTTTATGTGGACATTTAGGTAATTAACAACCTTCCAAAACCTACAGCAGGGTTACACCACAAAAATGCACATGAAAGCAAAAAGTAGGACATGAATGAAATGAGAAGAACACAAACTGTTAACCAAAAAGGCAAGGGCTGAAGCTCTATCAGAGCATGCTTAACTGAATAAATCAAGATATTTTTTTTCACAAAAAGTAATAATCATACTTATATGATTACAATATTATATTCTATGTAATATACATGATTATATGTTCTGATTATATATGTATGTAAACCATCAAAATTTCTCATGTAAGTTAATCAGTTGGTGTGTGTGTGTGTGTGTGTGTGTGTGTGTGAGATAATATCAATATAAATGCATAATCGTACGCCCTGTACATTCAGGTCTGTAACATTTTGGACCAGTGACAGATTTTTGTAACCATGTCCTGCTCCTGTTGAAAATGTTATACTGTGTATAAAAATAACTGCAATTCCTAAACAGGTAATGCAGTACTTCTGAAAGTCTGCTGTTCAATATTTTAATTTAAAATCCACTATGGAGGTGTACAGAGGCAAAACTACTAAAAATGTCTTTGTTTGTCTAAAAAAGTATTCCCATAAATGTAGATTAATGAATAGTCCCTTAATTGTTTCCTAATATTCCATCCATTTACAATATTTGCACATTGATATAGCTTGCTTCTGTGATATACAGTATAGCCTTCCCCGTGGACAATGACAAGATTTAACTTGCCTTTTTTTTAGATATTGTTTTCCAAATGTCCTAATTTTCTTTTTAATTACTTTTTTATGTTCATAAGGTGCATCCATACTCATCAACAGAGATGGGCAATAACGCGTTACTTGTAACGCGTTACTGTAATTCGATTACTTTTTTCAAGTGTGTGAATGGGTGAATGACTGAATGTAGTGTGAAGCGCTTTGGGGTCCTTAGGGACTAGAAAAAGCGCTATACAAATGCAGGCCATTTACCATTTACCATTCAAGTAACAAGTAAAGTAAGGGATTACTATTGCAAAAACGGTAATTAGATTACCGTTACTTTCCCATAGGAACGCTGCGTTACTGCATTACTAAAACCGTGATTTTTTTGCAAGAATGTCTCATGACAGTGACGTAAGCAAGTGCGATGTTCATGACAAGAGCTGTGTGCAGATCAACAATGGATAATATATCGAGTGCAGGAGAGAGTATGAGCGTGCAGCGTTTAAAGCGTGGAAGTACTGACCTTATTTTAAGTTTGATTCCATAAAAAGTGACAAAAACATTGTGCGTGGGAAGAAAACTTCTTTTTACAGCAAAAAAAACCCCCTAAACTTCCAAGCAAGCACCGAGTGCGCTACGACGTAATGGGAAACTCACAGAGAAACTCGCGGATTCTTCCACTGACCGCTGTGGCACACCTGCACCAGGGTAAACCTCTGCCTACCCTACTCCTGCTATACAGGTGAAAATAGAGCAACAGGACCGCTGAGTCTTTGACTTCATTTATTTTCTGCTGTGTTTTACTTGCATCTATTTGAAAGAGTGAGTGTAAACACAAAAAAAATATTTTATTTTATGTGCTGGAATGTGTAGAAAATAGGTTTAAGTTTTAAACAAATTTCTTCCAGTCAGAGAATGTTGCATATAATAAAATTTTTGCTTGATGCATAAAGTTAAAAGATTAAAACTAATAAAACAAGTTTTAAAAAGGGACTTTTCCATTTGATTACATTTTGTATGATGGATTATGTAGAAAAAGTAGAATTGGGCTGAAAGATCTATCGCTTTATCACCTATTCAGGTTGTAAATCGTGTTTTTAAAAAGTAACTAAGTAACTAAGTAACTAAGTAATTATTTACTTTTGAAAATAAGTAATCAGTAAAGTAACGGGATTACTTTTTTAGGGAAGTAATCAGTAATTAGTTACTGATTACTTTTTTCAAGTAACTTGACCAACACTGCGCATCAACCTGGACATGTGTAAAACAGAATTTTAATGCAATTTGATTTTCACTGCATGTAACCAACAGTTTCGTTTATTTATGCAATCATATGATTCACCGTCTAGTTTTATCTTCATGTGCTTTCTTAAATGAAAACTTGTGTTAAATGAATCAATGTAAAATCTTTTTTTCCCAAGAAGACAAAGACTGTTTTATTTTGTATGTATAATTTGGTTATATAATATAATAATAACTTATAATATCATAGGTGGTGATTAAAATATTTAGAGCCAGCAAGAGAAAGAGTCTCAGTGTATTTCTAAATTTAACTTCAAGTCACTGTTTCTGTTTTTGTTTTCACTCTACTTGTTTATTTCTTTAAAAACACAGACTGTTAGATCTTGCAGCACTGCAACTACTTTTTGCCATGAAAAATACTTAAAATTTCTGCATGAGTAAGTTCAAAATCCTCATTTATCTTACATTGGACCACAGTGTTCCAAGCTCCGTATACTGCTTTAGCGCCTCCCGCATTAAATTAGCTTTCTTCTGATTGGCTGCCCCTGGTAAACAGGTTTGAACAGCGAGTGTGCACAACCTCTGTGTTGGAGAGGACCATATTAGGGATGGTCACTCTCTGTGACATCATACAGATCCAAAACAAGAAAAAAACAATCCTCCTTACATGACCATTTCAGCCCTAAGCCTTTTGCAGCAAATGGCTATATTCTATATTCTCTGAAACAGCTACTGGAGGTTTCTTCCTGTTAAAAGAGATTTTCTTTTCCCCACTTTTGCCAACTGCTTTCTCGTAGGAGCCTGTCGGGTTTCTACTCATTATGCTGTAGGATCTTTACCTTAAAAATGATTTAAAAAAAGAAATGAAAGTTGTTTATTTGTTAAGAAAATTCAGCGTTTCTGTGTCTGAAAAGTGAACTTCTTCTTCTCCTGTATCTGTGATACATGCTGTCCACTTTGCAGCAAAGACTTCAAGACTTACTTTTTTACAAGAGTAGTTCTCAGCGCAGGAGTATTACAGGAGTAATAAACAAACAAATCGACAGGAGCCCTCCTATCGCTCCCTTTTTGGAAAAAATATTTTTGATCAGTCGTACTGCCTAAGGCCAGGTCTTTAATACAAATTCCAGGCCTTTGATTCACTGTGCTGTCCGGTTTTAATAATGCAGGCATGTTCGCGGGTGGTTTGTGCCGTCTCCCCTGCCCCTCCTCCTGAAGAAGGCCGCTTCCTCAAGGCAATGTCAAAAAAAAAAAAAAATGACCAGCGCTGGACAGGAAACGCTCACCGTGAGAGAAAGTTAGGATGGGAGCAGTGGGGGTGTGAGAGAGAGAGAGAGGAAATGAAAAGTAGGGGGGAGAAAAGTTTCTCTTTTTTTGTACTGGGAGCACAAAAGAGCATATTAAACAGTAAAGTTTATCAGTCTAAATTAAGTCTTGAATTCACAGCTTCTTTAATCTTCACATCTGAAACCATTTCCTCTCTCCCCTCCACTCCCGCCTTCACATTTCCTCCTGTTAAAACAGTGGAATGAAATGCAGCCCGTGCCGTTGACTCTCCCCATGTCGAAAACACCGAGACACATAAAAAATTAATTACTCCTCCGAACCCCCCCCCCACCCCCACCCTTTGCTCATTTCCATAAGATTCCTTTAAAAAAAATGTAAAATTCATTTAAAGTAAGTGGTGACGTTGTCTTTGAAGATCAAGACAACTAACACGGATCAAAGCGGAGGTTCTGTACGGATGAGGGCCTGATTAGCATAATGAAATTAACTTGGAGACAAGAATCTCTAATAGGTGCAACAAAAAAAACGCATTAACAATATTTAAGGAAAGTGCTGTTTGTGCTTGTAATACAACAATTATGGAACTTGTGTTCAATTAACACTTTGTTGATTAACTTCTTTCTTCGTACGCGGCGTATACCGAGGCCTCTTTTCATTTTAAAAGCGTCACTTTTGCTCTTTTCTCCCCTCCTTTTTCGCCTTTCGCTTCCCAACTTGACACACATGATGATTCTTTGCTGTATTGTTTTCCTTAAATCGGGCCATGAAATCAGTCTGAATTTGCATATTCACAGTGATAATTGCAAAGCTGGCAGATAGTTGTGCTATAATTGCAAACTAATGACTGCAAAATTATTTGTGAACTCGCTGGATATTGAGGTTTTTCTTTTTTCATTTTTTTGTCTCGCTCTCTCTCTTTCCCGACAGCACCTAATTTGAGTGACAGCTCCAGCAGGTTAAAAAAAAAGCCTTCATCTGGAAATTTTCCTTTGAAATTAACCAGAGTCACGGTATCTTTGCCGTCACAGCGTGTGATCTGTGTACTACAACATCCTGCACAAGCTCTCAGCTTGTAGTTTCTGTCTGAGGGGCTTTAAGACATCCTCCTTTTCCTGAAAGAGAAACACACGCAGGCATGCGGTTATTAAATGCAGCTGCGAAAATACCTGCGAATACCAACATCCCAGCTTTGATAACAGGAAGGTGAGACTTAACCAATTAAGAATGATTTACCTAAACACCTACAGCTAAACTCGCACTGCAACTCCAAAGGAGCAAATACACAAAAGACCGAATAAGATCAATCCAAATGAATCTTACTTTTCTGTATTTCTGATGATTGCATCCGGTCAATTCAAAAGTTTTCCACAGGCTCATCCACCCAGAGATTCAAATGACACGATGGGTTTGAAGCCCTCACCGTTATCTCTTCAAGTCTGCAAAGAAGGGGAGGCACATGAGGATGAGCCGTGACTAAGAGAAATAGGCTGTATTACAATAACTTTAATATTAACTTGATTTATAGAACACTTTCTGAACATAGAGTTTACACATTAAACATCCAGTACATCGTCAAATTCTTGAGCCACCCCTCAATCCTTTATAAGTTGCTTGGAAAATGGGAAATAGGTGCAGCAATTCATGGAAACGTGCATGAATTGTTGCATGGAAATATAGGATATGAGCTCCAAAGTCATTTGGGCTCTGAGGAGGCCAATCCATGGCTGATAGTGTTCCACTGTGTGCTTTTTTTTTCTATCCAGGTACCATTTTACTACATTGGCAGTGTGTTTGGGATCATTATCTTCATGGAAAATGAAGCCGTTGCCAATCAGATGTTTTCCAGATGGTATTACATGGTGGGTCAAAATCTGATGGTGCTTTTCTCTGTTCATTTCCGTTTTAAAAAGATCTTCAACACCACTGGCTAAAAATGCAGCTCAAGCCATGACAGAGCCTCCACTGTGGCTCTGACCTCCTCCGTACAAATTGATGATGGTTTTAAGGACATGACGTGTTTGTAGGCCTTCTTTTTAGTCCTCCACTTGTTTAGTTTCCTTAAATGTTTAAGAAAACACCGCACATCATGCTAAGATATGTCAGGTTTCAGCTAATAGCTCTTTGATGAAATGGTAGTTTTGTGCCAACAATGTGATTCCCACTGTTACAATTTTACTATTTTTCATAGATTCAGCTGAAGAAACGGGAACAAATGATATGTCTTTTTCTGACAGGCTGCAAGTAACAAAGTCATTAAAGATACAATTTAAAAATGTTCTTTAATAAGTTGCCTGTTTTATGTAGACACAACACTGGTTCATCCTTTGAGTTCAGTTCCTTTTAAAAAACTGAATGATTCATCGGTCAGTGTGAAGGGGCCTCACAAACAAAAAACACATTCCTGTGAAAATGATCCGGTACAAGGACTGGTTTATTGATAGGTAATTTCATATGTGGCCTTGTAAATGGCGATACATTGGGGGTCTTGGTGAGAGAACACTGGAGGCCACCTCTTCCAGAAAAAAGAGAGGAGTTAGTCTGTGTGATCTGAAGAGAGGAAGCCTTAATGTACAGACTGAACTGGATTCTTACTTGTACTTTTCAAAAGAAGAGGTGTAGAGGTAGCGATGAAATACGCTGGATACTGATGTTTTGGCACTGTGTCAACCCTCTAAAGAGCAGATGTCTCCAAACACTTCTCCGAAGTGTTGGTTCAAAACACTGAGGTCATGTGACCACAGCTCATAGATATTTTTGTGCATTTCACCACAGTTTCAACAAGTAGCTTACCTGCTGCTTCTAGGCAGGCGAAGCACCATGATTCCCATTGTGGACAGACCAGTGTGTGTTTTTTACACTGCTGTTTCTATTTATGTGCGTACACCCGCACATGTAAAATAAAACAATACCTGATCTATGGTTATTATTTTAGCTGCAGGTTATCCATTCCTTTAAACACAGAGATCCAAAGTGTTATTAAAAACTTAATGATTTGAATGATTTCTGTCATATAGATGAGAGACTGCAGGCTGAGCTTATATCAGCAGAGAGAGAGAGCGGCACACTGAGCTGCAAATTCATTAAATTATCTCAATAGAAAGTGTATCTACATTCAAGGAGAAAAATAAAACTGCTCTAACTTCTGTCTGTTCTCCACTCTTTGGATGCATGACTGTGAGTCAGCTGCCTTCAAAAAGTTCCATGTTTTTATTGTATTACATATGCGGATTTTCCTCATTCTTGCCTTCCATACAAAATTAATTAAAAAGGCTAAAACTAATAAAAACTCAGTTAAAACAAAACATTTTCAAGCACTGGAAGCAAACTGAAACTGAACTGAATTGAAAACAAAAAGTAAAAACGAAATAAAAATGAAAAACTTGTTAGAAACATCAACACTATAATAACTCTGCTCACGAGGGAGCAAAAGGCCACTGACGTTAAGATTGATCATTCAATGCCCCCCCTGGCCAAACTTGTCCAGAAGATGAACCTCATGAATCAGAATTTATGCAAAAAGGATGATCTGATGATATAGCCCTCAAAACTTTACCCAGAATGCATTTTGTGAAGAGTTCTCCAGTGAATTAACCATTAACCATCCAGGTTACCAGCGCTTTTTTCTCTTACCCTATACATGTCAGATTTGCAGTTTAAATTGTGACACCTGGAGTGAGTGCACATAAAATGAAATTAACAGAACTTAAAAAACACTAATTGTTCATCTTTTTCACAGAATAACTGAGCATTGTCATTTTCCTGTTGATGAAATGAGCTTCACCTACAAAAGAAAGCAAGAATAAAAGAGAAAGAAGTGGCTAAGGATGGAGGTTGGTTAAATCAGAAAGTAACAAAAGAGTCCCAGATTACTATTTGAGCCCGCTGTGTAAAAGCCAAGTGTGATGAGACATTTATCAGCAAGTTTGTTCAGATGTTTGGTCGCCTGACTCTTTGTGTTGTTTACTTTCTAATCTGACCAGCACTCCTCTCAGTGGGAGTCGGGTGCATCTCCCCCCAACTTCTTTCTGACAGAGAAAGGAGCACCGTCCTCTTTGGACCTAGCAGTAATTGAAATAAATTACAAGAGTGCAGCGTTGTTTTTGTTATCTGTGGTTAGTTAACAGCACCTCCCCTCCTGCTCAGGGAACAGAGGGATTCAGGGAGGAGAAGAACGACGACAACGAGGTTCCAGTGACCCAGATTTAGTCTCAAAACATAAATAAATTATCACCACCACCACCCCCCCACCCCAACTGCCCCCACCCACACTTCCCATATTCAGACTCTACCTTCAAAGTTGCAAATGGAATTTAATCATGGTAAAATGGAGATTTACTCGCATTCCTGCATGGATTTATGCACACAAACTCATGCATATATACATTATCTAAATATAAACATGCACACTGACCAGGAGGTAATACAGATATTCTTTTGTTCCAGCTTTTCTGCATCAACACAAATGAAATATATTTGTTTGTTTGGATATTGGAATTCTCAAGACTACAGTAGTGTGAGAGACCTACACCTGTGATTTTGGACATTAGGGATCCGTTAATAGCTGCTTTTAGGTTAGCAACTACATTTGAGTTATCTGTGATTTGGTTACATTTGAAAGAGTTTATATAACATTAGGTATGTTTCTAGAAAAAAACTTACACGAACTGTGATGAACTTAAAAGTGAAATGCTTTTTGCTTAACTTGTCAACAAATATAATTGTAATAAATGAATAAATACATAACGACAAATGTCAGCTTAGTATGATTAAACATTATACCTACTACACATAATATAAATACACTGAGCCTGGAGCTGTGGTCTTAGTCACTGGTTGCTAGGGAAACGTGTATTCTGCAATCAGTTGGCAAGTGGTTGTTGGAGGTTGCTGGCTATCACTGTGTGAAACTGGTCAGAAAAGGGGTGCTGCATCAAAAACCTCCTTACGCTCACTAGTAGGATCCCCAATTGCCAAAATTTGCAAAGTAGACGTCAACTTATTGTAAAAACTCTGCAATTGCTTGCTAGGCTGTAGTGAAACAGAAAACATTTACCTTCAAAATAAAAGTTTTACCTTTTGAAATGTATCAGTTTCAGTAATAGGGCACAACTTTTACTTCGACATGTTCTCTGTGTCCGTTGAAATAGTTAATCAAACGTAATCACCTGAATTAACAAAAAAAAAGGACAAGAAAATAATTTTTAGTATTCAGAATTAGTGCACATGAAGCTACTACTGGATACTAATAGTAGGTTGATGGTGTAGTAGTACTAGCATTAGTAGTAATACATGAGTAACACTCAAGGTATTGTTATGATTTTTGTTGGAGATCATATATTATTATTAGTATTTTCACAGGTTTGTAGTGGCTAATTCTACAGTCAGAAGTACATTTTAATATAAATAAAATTAGAAGTAAAGCCACACAAACAAAACAATAAATGGAAGAGCCCAAAAATCTATACTAACAAAATCTGCAGATAAATCAATATTAGATAACTGGCACACGGCTATTGGGAGTGATTAGTCGTTTTGGTGCTTCTTGTTAGTATGTCTCTGTCCAGAAAAATAAATGAATAAGTGATCTTATATTACATTGCTTGATAAAATAAAGCCACTAGCAATCGTCCAGAAAAGGTAACGCAGATGGTCCATGTCCTTATCTCCCCTAAAGAAAGAATTTCCAAAATCAAAGTCTAAACTGTCACCAGTAAACAATCCTCTTTATTCACACTTCATTTGTTTGGAGAACATCTTGAGAAAACAGGGTTCTTGTCCTCAGAAAACAAAGTCATAAAATCGAGGAATCTGAGCCTGTGCAGGAGTGACAGTGTTTTTAAGCAGGCCTGTCTGTCGTGGCGGCGTTTTAAGAGCGTTCTCTGGCGACTGCCGTGACACTGCCATTCCCATGCCCTGTTGAATTCTTTCCTCAGATCCCAGGCATTTAAACTGCTCCCTCCCTCCCCTGCGCCACTCAGGATGCAGCCAAAAGTCCACTGACCTATGTGGGAGTGGATATTTTGGAAGACGGCCCTGGCTCTTTCACTCTCTATTCCTGTCCTCGCACGTTCATTAGCCCTGGCCTCGAGAGTCAGAGTGTTTAGATGTTGTTATCATTCCTCTCCTATCATTTTTCTTCCCTGTTTTTTCTCTCTTTTCCCCTCCAGAGACACATTTTTTTTTTATCTAGGTTGGGTCAACTGCTGTAATAAATACATTTATGTCACATTACAATTACTATAATCACCAAGTAAATATATATGTGTTTTTCCTGGTGATGGTTGGTTGGTAAGGCTCTTTTAAAAACCTCTAAAGCAGAATGCACTGAAGCAGTTTAAGGCTGTTTCTTTAGCACTGGTTCCCAACATTTCTAATCTGACGTCCACCTAAAGTCCTGACAGAGTGACTCAAGATCCGCTTTATCACCAGTACTGCTCATTTTCAAATGTTTATTTCTTTTATCTAGATCTCTGTTTACCATTTATTTTGAGCAATTAACTCAGTAGTTATCAGTCGTTATTTGAAACAGTAAGGCAATAGGTATTGGCAATCACTCATTCGTTACTTTTAGCTATGACTTCATTTACATTAAACAGTCATTGTTTTTTGGCCACTGTTAATTTACCATCTGTAGCCAAAGAATGTACTTGTTTATTTACATTTTTAGCTAAAAACACTTTTTATTATTAATATTTTTAGCTAAAAATTTCAGGTATTATCCTATTGAGTTTAAGCTAATCATTTTAACTGCTAATCCTTTTAGCTAACCATTTCAAGTGTTAGTCTCAAGTGTTACTTTTAGTTAACCAGTTCAACAATTGATCTGTACTTTAACAAACAGGGTTAGCTTGTTTTAATAATTTTAGCTAGCTTCTATTTATCAGTTGTGCTTGTATACTAATATTGTTTGCTAACAATTTATTATAGAAAGTTGTATGTAGCTAACAATTACAATTTTAGTCATACTTTTAGCAAACAATTTTACTTGCAAGACATAAATTTGACTAATATTTTCTCTCCATAGTGAGTAAAAGTTGGCTCTCACCTCAAGTCTCACTAATACTTGACAAATGGTGTCTTCCATGTCTGTATAACCGCTGCCTTCTTAAAACAACACAGCATTGTTACAATGATTGTGACACACCTGAAGTGGCAGACAAGTCAATGTTTTGTGGATAGAGGTCACATGGTTAGGAGTCAAATGATTGCAAGACCTGATGTATATGAATTCATTTCAAATGCCTGAGGCAATATTGCTCTATATAATTGACACTTGTAACTACTAAAGTCAAAGGCAAAAAGAAAAATCCAGCAGAAAATATAAAAGATGTACACATACGGAGAATGTAAAAAATAAAGGAAAAAAATTAGAAATGAAAAAAAAAAACCCTACTTTTCAAAGTTAGCTGTAAAATCGGTGGTGTGACTTCTTGATTTTGGTTTTATTCTCAGCTGGCTGTGTTTTGTCCTTGACTGTATGATTATGATCTTTAACACATCACCAGAGACCTTGCAGTAACAAAAAAGTGTGAATTCTTACAATATGACACTTTCATGTTTGTCTGAATGACTCTATTGAACATGTGGAGAAAAAAGGAGATAAAATAACACCAGTAATGATAGCCAGCTTAATTCTTATGGCTACTGCGACACATCTGACCAAACGCATTCGTATAATTGACTTTATGGGAGAAGCCTGTCGTGATCAAAAGTCTCTGTTTACAGACTGCCGTTGCCTTAATGCTAGAGGTCAAGGTAGGGGAATAAGTCTGTTTCTGACCAAGTCATTATTTACTGTTGATTCGACAGAGGGAAGTTTTCTCGACCAGGGCTCAGGACTTTTACATTACAGGCCAGCAGAGGAAATAATGACCTGTAGGTGCTCAGCTGTTGGAAGGAAATTGGTGTTTCTTTCTTTTTATTAATATACTCCAAAGCTGCTGCGCTCTCCTCCAACATCCCTCCTTCCATCCTTCAGCCTCGTCTCCCACAGTGAACACCACAGCCCTGTTACATCACTGGAAAAAGTTTGCTTTCTTTCTTTCTGGAAGTTATGAGCTTTTTCTCACCTTTATTTTGTCTCTCCGCAAGCCGTTGCTGTTTTGGAGAAACCACATCACTGCAATTATTGCAGCATTCTAGTTTTCTTTTTTTTTTCATGTTACATATTTCTGCCCCTAAGGGTGGAGGAGGTTCTTATTATGGTGACTTAAATTTAGACCTTTGTTCAGCTTGTACACATTATGTTGCAGCCCAGTCTCAAGACATTTTGGGAATGAGCTTAGAGTGAAAAGAAGAAAAAAAGAAAATTGAGAATTGCCTCATTCTTTCTAATTTTGTAATGTACTTAGATGCTTATTGATCTCGAGCATTGTTTGGACAAATTTTCTCATTTATAATGAAAAAAAAAGTGTTTTGCTGCAGTGTTAACAATTTTGTTCTAGGCACATAAATTCAGATAAACAGGAAGTGTCACTTTGATTTAGTCTTTTTATTTCCTGTAGTCTGAGTATTTAATTCAAACTGGCTACAGAGTAGCTTCAGACATGTCACTTTTGCATCAACAAGCCCCTTTGCAACCCAACTCAACCCTGTTCCTCCTTTTCATGCTGTGTCTGACTAAATAATGTCATATCTTTTATCAGTTCTTTGTATTCTGCTATGTTTGTAGCCTTTTGCATTGGGCGGCATTTCTATATACAAATGTCATTTCTCATCTGTGTTAAAACCAAACTCACGCTGGCCTGCTCTTTGAAAATACTTTACAAATGTTTGCCTTCCAAGTGAAAACAGAATTAAGCAAAACAGCTTCCACATAGGCTTTCCTTCTCTGTTGGTGTAATCTGTCGAAAGACCTGAAAATGCCAGAACTTTCTGCTTAAATTAGTTTTATAGGTCTGAGAAAATAGTTGAGGTAGTGAAGTTACTGCCATTTTAATTGAAATACATATTCCAAAAAGGACTGAAGAAAATCCAATGTTTCACTTTTTCATTATATTAATTTAAATTTCTAACTAATTGGACATGTTGGTTTAATTGCTTGGTTAATCCACAGCAAAATATTTTGTTAATTATTTGTATTACTATTAATTTAAGGCTGGTGTTATCTATAATGTCTACTGAGTTTATGGAGTTAAACATAATCCAGCCCTATGTTGTTCCAGTGCTTGGCGATTCACTTACTTTATCTTTGACAGTTTGGCCCTTGGGAAAAGACGGTTGCTACGTTCTTGGCCAGGTCAGTCTGAAATAAATGACATTTATAATCTCAGCAAGGCTTTTACCTGGTTAAATAAAAGATATCCTTTAGATTATTGGGAAGATTTTAACCTGACAGCAGTCAGATTTCATTGCTCCTTCCCCTTTTTTTCCCCCATGTATCCCTCCAGTGGCCGGTAGATTCAGAGAGGAGGCTTGAGAGAAGAAAGAAGTGGAGTAGTTGTTAGAAGTGAAGAGGATTCAGGGCCCAAGGCAACTAATCAACGTGTTTCTCGTGTCACACAAGCTCAAATCAACTTTTCTCGAGGACTGTAGATATCTTTGAATGTCGTCCTGCGAGACCTGTAAAATATTCACACAGCTTTAGTTACCTGCTGTTTTTAGTAGGTATAAAGAAGAAGAAAAAGAAGAAGAGGAGGAGGAGTGGGGCTTTCATGCACTTCTGATGGCTTGTCACTTTGCTCAGTGGCACAAACGTTCTTATGCGAGGCTCGTGGCGGACACGACTTTTCATCGTTGTTAATCAAAATGAATAAACATGCATAATTGCAGAGAGTGGGGAGAAGTTAGGGAAATTCAGAGAGAATTTTCAATGCCCTATGAAGTATTAAAATGAAGCTTGGCCTCATTTTTTTTTCTTCACCTAAGTGTACTTCCCCACCTAGCTTTCTGCCGACTGCACCGACATGTATATCTCTGGTTTTCATCACATGCGCTTTTCTCAAACACACAAACCATTAGGACAAAATATTTACTTTCTCACAGACGTATTCCCGTACTTCTCCCAACTTTGATATTCCCTTTGATTTCCAGCACCCCCTCCTCGCCTGCCCTTTTCAGACATGTAGAAGTTTAAGAAATCTGCGGGTTTGATGTGATTTTTCCCGCCTTTGTACATCATAGGCAAACACGGAGAGAAAAAAAAATTCGTTAACAGACAGGCAACGAGCTCAGGCAACAGTGGGGAGCTAAGATTGACATGTTTTTTTATTTTGACAGCGCTCACCCTCCCTGCCCTTGGTTTATGATCATAAATAGTGCATGCTGCTTATTAGGAGGCTGCCGCCACGTTCCCATCTAGTGTTGCTTGCCGGTGTTAGCAGACAATTTGCCAGTACACATGTGAGACATTATTAGTGTTTCCCTTTCATCCTGCAGCTCCCCTCTCCGTCTCCTTCTCCCAGTCCTGTGCCATCCATGCAAAGCACTCTGGGATAGGTTGCACTCACTCACTGATTCACGCCACTCGTCATGCAGCTAAATTTGATGGGAAAAGCGCATAATTTGCCTCTTCTTAGATTAAATCTAACTAATGTGATTATGTGGCACAGACGCAGGAGTGTACGCGAGCGCAAAGGCGCACAAAAGCCGGTATGATGACAGAATTTCAAGATGTTTCAGGGAAGAGGAAAGGGGTGGAAAAAAAATAAAAAGAAAGGCCGGTGCTTTTTAATGCTGCATGGAGCAACATCTGGCTCCAATTACCCACTGTGAGGTAGGTGCTCTATTATAAAAGGAAACTCAAAGGATTTCCTCTCTTGAAATACACGTTATCCCTTAATTCCTGCCTAAATTACCACTTAAGCAAGGCCTGTAATTCATAAACCCCTGGTAGTCCAGGTCTGTGTCCATGCTGGCTGCAGGAAAAACTAAACTCTGTGTCACCTTGACTGTGGAGGTAGCCGTCCTTGGAGAGCCGTGGAGGAGAGTGACATGGCCAGGGCAACTCAGAGCGAGAGATTAGTGGCGTGGTCGCACCTCTCCTCCCCTCAGATAGCGCCCCGCTGGTGTGGCGAAAGAGGTGAGGAGGGACATAATGGCCGCTGGACCCCCTCTAAAAGGATGTTTTGCAAGAGGTGGGAGAGGAGGTGGGAGAGGAGGTGGGGATGGTGCGAGGGCTCCAGGGTCCCGGGGGATAGATTTGCAAGTGGAGATAGTTCGATTCACCTCTCCCTGACACTGACGCCCGGGGCCCGGGGCGAGCAGTCAGCCTTTGGTCAAGGCGAGTACGACCCCAGCCTCCAAACACATACTGTCTCGTGGAGAAAGTACAGGTCCAGGCAGAGAGGTAGTTTGAAGCTAGGTTCTCCCTCGAGGCCACGCTGTTGTGGTGTGCCGGTGTCAGAGCTGAAGTTCTCCACTGAAGCTTTCAGAGTCTATTAGCAGGGAACGGTGGCCCGCTTGGCACACCACTGTCACAAGCAGTAGACTTGTCACAATTACAGGAATAAAAGCTCCAGCTGCACAACCGCTCTCATATCTTATGATTTTTAAAACAATAAACTCTGTCAAACTGCCTTAAACACAACATATTTTAAACACATGTTGTACAAACACTGCTGCTTAAACTGTCAAAATATGAATTAAAGGCTCAAATATTCTGTTCAGAGTTTGATTTTACTTGATTGCAAATGTTTTGGCAGTCACTGGATTCAGTAATGGAAACTCAGTGTTAAGATCTGGGAATATAGCAAACTGAAAAAATATCTGTTTACAGATCAAATTCCTGAACATCAGGGGAATATTACCAACATTTAAGGTGTGCTTACTTTCAGCTTTTCTTCCATATTAAGTGGTTTAGATGACCAGGCTAAACCTTTGGCCTGTTTCCAACCCATATTTGTCTCGGTGCTCATGTTTTCTGCACTATTTGAAGGCAGTGTAGCAGTGTTGCCATGCTCCTTGATCACAACAGGCTCTTTGGTGAGAACGATGTTATCGTAACTGAGAAGTAATGGCCCATATTGCACTCAAATTGTGATAAGTGCGAGTTTTTTTTTTTCTTTCTTAATGGTTAAATTTATCAAAGCAGCTCAGAGGCCTTCCCATTACACCAAAGATGGCCAGGCAGTATATTTAGAACTGTCCTACATGTTATAGCTACGAATAAAAAATTACATCATTCCACTTTTTAATAAGTAAAATGTACTATTAATATATTTTGGAGATATTTAACAGCTTAAAATGAAATCTAAATCCATCAAATGGAATTTAGTTCCAGATGTCATCTCTAGTAGCATAAGGCAACATTAGCCAGATGAAAAACACCTGGGTTAGGATTCTTTTAGCTAAATCAAATACAGATTGTTACCTCTGTTTAGGCCTGAAATCACCCATGTTGCCATAAAAGGCTTCTATTAGATAAAATAACTTTTTTTTTCTTTTTTATGTTAGCATATCTAACAATGTAGCTGAGTAGTTAGCTACCCAACATAGTGAGTGAGTTTAACTTTCTTGCTTTCCTTTTTATTTAATTTTTTTGTTTCTATGTGGTATTTTTACTGGACAATCATGTAATATTCACAATTAAGATATAATTTATTAATATTTTTTAGGTAAACTAACACACTTTTTCCAATCAAATCTTGCTTTAGCAATTATCCGCCTTAGCAAGCATGCTAGTCTTAGCTATCATTAGCTTTGGAGATTTATTGTTGTTTTTTTTACTACAAAACTAAAAAGAAAGTCTCTCAATGAGTTAAATCCCTTGCAGATGTCGTCCTTTTTTCCTGGTTAATGTTGGCTAAAATTAGATAATGTGCTAAAGCTGATACATTTGTAGCCAGAGGAACCCTCCTATTCACTAAAGACTTTTTCACAAATTGTCTGGCAGAGAATCAGGCTTGGACTGGGACAAAAAACTCGGCATTGTCATTTTGGTCTATAAATATATAACCACGTATATCCTGTATACATATACTATGTGTATATATTCCATTTTGTTTGATTATTTATATTGAAACAAATTTTAATCAGGTTGATACGGTTGTCGTTGGCTTAGTTCTTAGGTGCAGCGTGTGACAATAACTAAAAGCTACAATTTAGCTATTAACAGTGCTTCATGGTCAAAGTAGCCATGTATTTTAACCCAACCCCTCTCTTCCCAATTATATTCCTCCGTCTATTTACCACGTGAATTTCCCCTTTATTCATCTCTTCCTCACTTCTCTACAGCTTATGCTAGCAGTAGCCTCCAGTCACTATGAGGCCTGGTTATTAGTTGTTGCTGGTACTACTTGCTTTCCAGGGGCGATTGTAGGTACAAACTTTTAGGGGGGCTCAGCTTCCAATCATAATGTCATGCATATAGTGCCTTGTAATTAATATTAATGGAATATGCTGCTTCCAAACATCCTTAACCCTTTCCAAACACATTTCCAAACCTCAGTTCAACTGGATAAACATTACAATGTTACCTTCAAAAGAAACCAAATTAGTTGGATGAACTATTGTAGTGACTAAGAATAATTCAGAGAGAATAATCAGATAAGATCAGAGGTTTCAGTCAAATCACGCTGCCATTACACAGACTTGTACAAAAAGCAAACTGGTAATAGAGTTGTTATATATTAAAGTTTTTGAATTCCTACAGTACAAACCCTTCTTTTATTATGCAGACATAGCATCATGTGCCCCAATTTCATGAGTGGAGAATCGATTTGTAGTCAGTCACATCAATGTAGTGGCAGCCATCCCGTTTGAGCCATGTTTAGAGTGGTATGGATCCTGTAAAATGCTACCATTTAATCATGCTCTGTTTAGAATGTCCACTGGCATTTCTTAAGAGCGCTACTGGAAAGCACGCAAAACGGCCATGAAAAACTACTTTGTGAAAAATAACTTTTGTTTTTCCAGCTAACTTCACATTCCTCCTGAAAACGGACCAAACTTCAGTGAGGAGAACAACTGAGATAATCCTTCCCCAGCACAAGGTTAGTCATTAATATACTACTGCATGGTTTGGATTGCTCGCTGTGAAAAATTTCTGCTCCTCATCTTCATGCACTCATTTAAATCTTTGTTAGTCTCAGAGTGATTCTTTTGTGACTCGTTCAAATATTTGGTGTTTGGCAAACGGTGAGCCGATGGGCTGTAGTTACATCGTAAGGTTTCAAAAACTGAGCTTTAAAACGTGCTGCAGATTAATAGTGATATGAAAAAAGCCAACCAAACTAGCCAGCTATGGATAGCTTGCTTGTTAATGTGTGCTAAAGCTAAGTTAACTTTAGCTCATGTTTTGTTGTGTTGGCTTTGTAGGTGAGCAGAATGGAGGCTTTGAGGCAAATTAAACAAATTTCTTATTTCTATTAGAGACAGCTGACAGTTAAGGATGGTAGCATTTTGCATTTCATTACATTTCATTCATAACACTTTAGCAGTACAAAAGCTTCTAAGTATTGCATATACACTTTAAAGACATGTCTCAGGATCACAAATTAAGAAAGACACTATTTAAGTAAACGTTTTATCTTTACACACTGACCAAATGAGCTATGGTTTCTTTGGCATATTGTTCAGTTATCTGTCTCTGATTGACACAGACAGCGGGTGAAATAACTTACTTTCCTTGAGTTTCTCAGAGGTAGGAAAATAAACCGTAACCCTCAAATGCTTCTCCTGGACTCCCTTCATTTTCTAAAACCAGAAAGTGTCGAAGGCTCTGTTAACATTTTTCCAACCTGGAATTTTACTGACCCAGGAGTCCTGACTGAGCAGGTATTGGCACACCACAGGCTGATTTCACAAGGGTTGGGTGGATTTTTAATTTGTGGAAACATCAGTCTAAACCTATAGTCCAGCGACCACAGGGGAACCTCGTCTCCAGAAATCTGCTCCAACCCTGTTATTAAGTGGTAATTCAAACAACTCATTTATTTCATCAGGAACTGCCCAGAAAACACCAGAATTATGAAGTGTCTGTTTTTTGAAGGAGGATCTCTTTCAGGGTTACATGACCTGCATTTCATCTAAGAGCACATTTTGTGAAAAACAAGTTATTTTCCTGATATTACAGACGATTCACTGCAGGTTTGGCAGAATAACTTTGCATTAAAATTATAACTAATCCAAAAGAAACCTAAGACATTGCCAAAATTGATTTTAGTTAGATTCTTTGTACTTTTGTACCTTCATGTGGCAATTTTGTTTGATGTATTTTCCAAAAGACAGTTGACTGTAATTGTGGGGCTTTTGTACCCCACAGTGGTCTGGGGCAGTTGTTGCCTTTGCCCAGATGTTAATCATCCCTGACCATATTCTTGATGTCACAGATTACAGAAAGGATTATAGGTTCAAGTCCGGTTTTCTGGTTCTTGCAACTCTTGACACTGATGTCATGCAGTTTTACCAGCCCAAAATAAACCTGCTGGCCAGTGAATCTGAGGCTAAATCAGTTTGCAATAATGCTTTCTGTTTAATGCAACTTTTTTTGGAAAGACAAAAGCCTGATCATTCACTATTGCCATCTAAAAGCCCAATGTGGAAGAGTTCCTTTGCTTTAGTCCAACCTGAACAGTGAGCGTTTAGCTAACTCACGATCATCTTTTAAAGTCTCTTCTGAAACTCACTTTCATAGACTTGCTCCTATGTGTTATGTTTTATTAATTTTTCCTGATGCCAGTCTTTTTATGTGATCTTTTTATGTTTGTTGCTTTGCTTCCATTACTCTTTAATAGGCTCCTCTTTTTTTACAGCTTGTTTGGAATTTGTTTTGATAAATCATGGCTGGTACTTTTTTGTGAAGACAGCTAATAAAACCAGAGTGTGCTCAATCTCTGCCTTGTTGGATTGAAGAACATATTTGTCTACCAAAAACATGCATGATGTGATCATGCCAGATATTTAGGTTAAAAATAAAAATTGGATTAAATCTTTTATAACAAACAGGTAATAATTTGATATATTTGTGTACCTTTGTCTTTCTTCTGGCTAATAATACCTTAGGTCCTCTTGCTGGGGCAAAATTTGCCTTTCAGGACTGGTTGTGCGACTCCACAGTTCCCTATTCATTCTGAACTACGTTGAGTCGCGTTCCCTACAAAACAGGAAGTTCTGGGACTGCATATTTGCCCATGTTTACAGAAATTCTCTGTTACAAGTCACAATTGCATTCACCTCCTGGCTGCAATGATTATGCCAGGAGCAAAGTGGTATAGCTGTACAGCAACAAAGTTGACAAAGTTGAGTCAACAAAACACTGAACTTCAGTATGGGGGAAAAAAGGTAATTTGCTGTTTTAAGGCAAAGGTAAATTGTGGCTGGATTTAAAGGACTAGTTTTAAAATAACCAAAAGATATAAAGAGAAACTAAACTGCATCTTACTCAGTTTTCTACAGTTCTACACAAGTTGAAACAGAAGATCTTTAATAAAGTTTGTGTGTAATACTGATTGGATTCAGCGTAAAATTTAAAAACCGATTGTCTTTAATCTTAACACTGGCTGCATGTGGTAAGAATACAGAAATAAGCCTTTACAGCATTCCAATTGTGGCACTTGTAGTCACCTCTAAAATTTGACTCAGGCAGCATTAAAGTTGCAACATAAACTGAATTTTCCAAATGACTGTATGGTCAAGCATTACCGCCTGAGCTGATAAATCTTTGTGTTCACCTTTAGTAGTAAACACAGCATGTTGCTGCGTCTGTGAAACACCACAAATGTGAGGATATCCTTCTTTAACAAGGAGGAAAGACAGCGCGGGTCTCTGGGAGTCTTTTGGGGTAATTTAACACTAACATGGCGAAGGAAACAGACTATTTCTGAAGGTAGTCATCCATCAAACACTGAGGAGAATGTCCAGTTGGTGGCTCCAGCAGGCTTAGAATAGCCTTTTGTTCAAACACCTTTAATAATTAAACACCTACTCAGCCCCTCAGGCTTCACAAGATTGAAGACTTTCGCAGGGGGGGAAGAAAAAAAAATCCCCTTCCCCTCCCTGTGCTGTTGTAACCTGGAGAGCTTGCCGGAGATGAGGTGCGCCGTATCACCTAATGCCTTTTCCTTGCACTGAACAAATCCCCTCTGACTCCTTTAGTACACTCATAAAACAAGCATGCTTGGAATATGTTGCCATTTTAGAGGCAGTTTATGCACTAATATTACAGTTAGACTGATTTTTACCTTCTGAGTGGAGTTTCTGCCAATTAGTCAGTATCAGGACATCATAAAGTTAGCCAAGCAAACTGATACAAGTGGAAAAGAAAAGATCAGAAAGTATGTGGTCTGCACTCCAAAGGTGCTTCATTATCTGTTACATCACAACGTTATCACACAGTCACTTCTAGATAGCTGCTGAAGTATTCTCCCAAACGATAGTTGTTGCCACTTCGCTTTTCAGTAGCAGAGACATAGTCATAACTTTTATCTTTATTGCACAAAAGGACAACAGCGTTATGGTAACGTGGAGGCCGCATCCAGGACAGATACCACATTACTGCTAACACGACTTTGGTTCTTTGTGGACATCTGCACAGACAGCATGCTGACATGCAGCAACAAACCCAGCAGCCAGAGCCAAAACTTTTAAAGGTAACAAAGGCAGTGATGAAGAGTCGGTGTTGGAGCCTCCGTTTCTTCCTGTACATCTTCCTGCAGTAGAATCACTGTGGCAATCGCTTCTTTGGGCCCTGTGATTTCTTTCAACATAGTTTTATTAATGTGTGAATGCAAAGCTGACAACACAGCAAAACAAAAGAGCCTACCTGTGTCCTCATCAGGATAGCAATTTGTGTCAGTGTGTGGGTCTGTAAGCTATAGTTAATATATTTAACTGGTAACTATGTGACAATGTGTTTCAGGGCATTGTACAGGGTAACGCAAATGTAATCAGTAGTGTAAAAAATTAAGTAATTCAATAACAACCCCAACAATCGGCACAACAGCAGTATTGGACGCCCTGGGAATAAGTGCAGGCTGCCCGATCTTAGACTGTTAGACTGCTACTGTGCTGGATAGAACTGCTGGTCCGAGTCCAGCAGAGGGACTTTTTTCTGCGTGTCTTTCTTTGGATAAAATGCTTCCAAAACAGATAAAAGACAAAAGGATACAGATCCATGCATATTTAGAGCTATATTAAGAGAGAAAAGTGTTGATATTATTGTGTTACACATTCACCGAGCTTGTGTCTCAGCTGTGTGCTCTCCTGAAGGGGGTCACAAGCATTTGTAAGAGTGTAGTTTTTGCTTCCTGCCACATTAAACACTCCTTCCTATTCTCCATCCCGTGGGACCAAATAATGACTAATGTAAAAAAGGGGGGTTTAAAAAAAAGGGCTGCAGATATGCTGAGAACAAGCACCTGAGAGAGAACAGCTGTCTTGTAAAAGGTCAGTCTCCCACTGCTCCTTGGTCTTTCCTCTCCATTTCCGGCCTCTCAGGCCCCCCTCCTGTTTCCCACCCCCACCCATTGGACTCCAAAGTCACGTAGTTTGGCTTTTTTCTCACACACATTGCTCTCACTCCCTTTGCGCTGCACCTAGAGGATTCTTGGCAGAGCCTGACCACCTTGTAATCCCGTGCAGAGAAGGGGGGGGGGGGGGGGGGGGGGGAGAAAAAGAAAAGGAGTGGGCGTATAAATGTACTGCGCTCTGGTTTATAAAACTTCCCTGCAAGTGGATATATATGGGTCTCTTGAGGTGTTTGTTTTTCCCCGTGTAGTGTAGCTATCATCGTTACGCACATGTGTAACCCACCCCCCGCCCCCCCTCCCCGTCCCCGCACACACTTCCACACAAGCTCTTCTAAACATTGACAAACAGTCTCGAAAAGGCAAAAAACAAACACGGATCGAATTGGTTACATTTGGGCTGCTTTGGAGAGAAATTTCTCATAACCCGGCTGACGAAAAGAGGCCGCTGCAATTTTGCAGACAAACAAACAATGTTTGGAGTGATCACTTTCAATAAATGCCCTACTCACATATTTGAGCTCTAATATTTATCATGAAATCGGCATGGCCGCCAGACCGACTAAACAAATACAGAGCTCCCACGTCTCTTATATCAACATACATGCAAAAACCAACAGTAAACACACGGAAAGCGACGCTGCCGTGTCACTGAGAGCGGCCTCAAACCCAAACTGTCAATAAGGCGTGAGTTGTTGTTTTACAGAATCACACTTGAAGCTGCGAGATGCAACTTTTCTTTTCACATTGTCATTACAAATAAACTCAGCATACAGTGATCACTCTGTGCGCATTTAGGATACTTCCTGTCTCCTTGAAATGCTCTCTTTAATGTTACCAGGGACATTTTGAGGCGTTTAACATTTCCTGTGGGTGGATTGTGTGAGCGTTTCTGGCGGTGAGTGTATCAAGGTGACTGGCTCAGTTCTGAGGCAATTGGAGATAAGAGAAAAAGGGAGAAAGAGAAGCTGTGCAATGAGTGCAAATAAGTTTGTATGTGCAAATGATGGATTTTGCATGCGAGGTTATCGAATATCTCCTTTCCTAGAGCGCTAAAAGGAGATGCTGTCATTAAGATTCCCATAACGTGAACCCAAGGATCTCACACAAACAATTTGTGCACTCATTTTCATGGTGTACTATTCTGTTATGTCCTAGGTATGCTCCAAAAGGAAAGGAGTCAAAGTCAGTAGAAAAAGACAGTACAAACAGGGTCTTTGTCTTTTATGTTTGCATATGTACTGTGAAAGCCATGTGACCTACAGGTTATATCATTAAGCATGCCATTCAAACTTCATGCAAACTTCTTACGAATCTTCCTTTGCCAGTATATCAAAAGCAGACTTGCAAGGGCCCCTTAGTGGCTGAGAGCAGGTCTCAGAGCTCTGACTTGATGAGGGACTTCTTCTTCCTTTTTCTTATCATCTGCATGCAGAAACAGGAGTGGATATTTGGGGGTGGGGGAAGGTTGAGATGGTGGGATCACGTATGGACACCACCAGGGACGTAACGGGGTTACGTTGTGGTCAGCACTGCTATCTGGGTCAAAGCCTTTTAATTGTATTTTTAGGCATTTCGGAGTAACAAGGCTCCCATCTCGAGCTCTGGGAAAAGTTTGAAAGAGAACAGGGAGTCAGGAAAAG
Source organism: Mchenga conophoros (assembly GCF_057382185.1). NCBI lineage: Eukaryota > Metazoa > Chordata > Actinopteri > Cichliformes > Cichlidae > Mchenga > Mchenga conophoros. The sequence continues at coordinate 27,280,800 of NC_140547.1, read as the reverse complement.
ACGGTGATATGAAATAAATCAGCATATAAAATAAGGAGGTAATGATGCCAGAGGAGGGGAGGGGGAGCGGGGCGGCAGGTCTCGGCGGGTATTTCAGCCAACCGCTTGTCAAGACTGAGGCGGCGGGAGAGTGCGTGACAGCTCTGACAAGAGTTAGCGGAGGTCCTTCAGCGTTTCTCTTTTGTGTGACAAGGGGAGGCGGGCAGGGAGGGCTGCTGAGCAGCTCTAGACAGCCGAGGTCGCGGGAGCGGTTTCCGGTGGGTCGCATTAAGACCAACCTGCCTGTCATGACTCATGAAGTTTGCTGGGAAGAAGACAAGAGAAGAAGACGAAAAGCATATTTCAAACAGTTACGCAGGGTGCAAGCAGGTGAGAGGTGAAGCGTCTCTACATGTGATCCAACGTGTACTTAAACCTTTGAACAACATGAATGTTAATATTGCGTGCAGTTCAGAGCTGCCATGTGAAAGATGTTTGCATCCATCTTGACAAATTTATCAGCCATTTAGTAGAAGACAGTGTGTTCCTCTACCTTGAATGTGACACTGGATGCAACCAAGGTAGCTTGATATTAAAAGGACTGATGCATCTATCTATTTCCTTAAAAACGTATGCAGATTCGTGTCGAAACTGGAGTCAACAGATTTATACTTTTACATTCATGCCTACTGCCAATTCAAATTCACCTTTTCGATCCAAGTCTTTGTACTGTGGAAGGAAGACGGAGTACCCTGAGAAAACTGTCTATCTGTCAAGTTCATCTCGGGGTCACCAGATTCACACATACCACTCTATATGTGGAATTTCCACTCTCTGTGGCAGACCATAGATGATATGAAGCATAAACATGCCCTCCAATGTCTCAGAGCTGCATTCATTTTAATGGCCACTAGGGGATGACACCTATGGTCGCAAAAAGTCTTTCAGGCCTGCAGAAGTCTATGGAAAAATGGCCCTCAGCCCTCATCTATGTAAACGCTTTCGTGATGAGTTTATGGGGACTTATTTAGTAAGTCATAGTTATCTTAAGCTTGATGTAGACTCCTGCACTGAATCAATGTAGAGCACACAACGTAGCCTACACAAGTGACCAATGATGTTGACAACATTATAACTGTGCATGATGTACTTGAGTCAATCTGAAATCTCATGGCCAAAACTGTAGTTTTCAGTGGAGTTTCTATCTTTCAGTTGATCCATTTTCTTCCAGTTGTTTTGAAAACTTAAGTAAGCAACTGGGCATAGGAGGCTAATCAGTCTTTGTGGCTCACAAGAAGGTGCACATCGAGCAAACCGACTGGCACACACACATTCATAGAGGGATTTTCCATTACAAGCCGAAGCGCCTTGTCTGAAATTCACACACACCCTCATTCTATGGTGAATGCATAGGGGGAAACTTGGGTTTCTGTATCATGCAGATTGCAGAAGCTCGGGATCAAACCACTGACCTGCTGATTAATAGGTGACCCGCTCTACCTTCTGAGCCTCCTAAGTAAGTTACGGCGTAGGGTTTCAGAGGGGTTTGGCGTGCCTACAGCATAGATTTAAAAGAGAGGTATAATTCCACTGTAAGAGATTATGCAGTGTCCCCACTCGTCTCATCTTGATTCAAAACAGCAAAATATAATGTTCAACTTCGAAAGTGATGGTACATCAATAGTGTCTGTGTCACATGACCAACTGGAAATCTTGAGATAGAAGACCTCATGCGCAAAAGAGAGGTAATTTGGAAGGTATGATCTAGTTTAAAGACCCATTTTTGACTTCTGTTGAATAAAAGTCTAAAATTCACCTTTAATCTCATCACAAGAAAACTCTGCTATAATCAGAATTATGACTTAACTTGGGAGAGATCTACGGCTCCACGTCCAAAAAATTTTAAGACACAGTGTAAAATGTAAAGGGGAAGCAAAGCGAGGTTATTGGGAAGCAAGTTTATACGATTTGCAACAAGTTGCATCCAGACAATGTCTTTTTCAGGGAAGGACATGCACAAAGGTATCACACCTCAAAACCCTAATATAACACAATGCTAGGCTGCAGATAGCAGCTATTACCACAGCTTCACATTACTGTGAACTGCTACGAGCTAGAGTCCACATTCTGGATGCTGAACTGGCCTGTCTACCACTGGGACATTTGGCATATTAACTGAGGACTGGATGGGACAGCATTACTATACAAAAAGTCCAGCAGCTGATCTCCTCAGTTTGAGTTGTGTTGCTGTCTTTGAATTTTTGTTTTCAATACAATGGTACATTGTCTCAGTTTAAACTTTGGATATGTTTTCCATATTCCACTGTTAATAAAATATGAATTTATGAGATTTGCAGATCATTGCATTCTGTTTGTATTGTCATTTTACGCAACATCGTTGTTTCGGTTCGGGTCGCTGCTCATGTGGTCGACCGGCCAGTGCTACCTAGCCTGACCTGTCTCCCCAATGTGATGTTTGTGTATTGTATGTATGGTCGGCAAGGTATCATCTATCTTAATTGCCCCTTGGGGATAAATAAAGTCTTTTTGACTTTGACTTGACTTTGACTTGATCCCAGCTTTTTTGGAATTGCGCTTGTATTACTTTTGGCATCTGTGGGATTCTCTACTCTCTCCGGTTTTTCTACCTTATCAAACGGATGCAAGAGCAAGTAAATCGAAACAGTACAAAGGCTATGCAGGCACAAACGATTAAAAAAGAAAATGGCCACCAAACACGTGAAGCATGCACAATTGCCCCGTTTCTCCTGTTTGCTCAAAAAGCCATTGTTTTAATTTTTTTCATTTTGCCTCGGCGCTCACTGAAACACGTGCTTCTCTCGATCCTCCCCAGTTCTCTATTGTCTTCGCTCAGCCTTTCAACCCGGCCTCACAAACAGATTCTCTAAACCAATTGTCAGTAATAAGAGTTCAGCAGATTCAACCATGAATATGCATATTAATCTCTCAGCACATTGCTAGAACAGTCCACCAAGACAAAAAAAAGTTTTCATCCAATTATACTTCTAAATCAGCAATAATTACAACCCTATACATCATCTGCATATTTCAATTAATATTCAAATCTTGTATAGGGTTTCGCATGCTAATTTATACTATATTCAGGATTAGGTACATTACAGTTAAATCTGTCTCTATCCAGTCTCTACCTTGCCTCTCCTTAATAAGCTGTGTTCCCTGCTAATGTTACTGAACTTATTATAATACAATATGCTCAGGCATAAGAATCACACATCCTTAATATTATTTCTTGCAATTAACATGGAGCCGAAAAAATACAGAGGGCCTCCTTCATTAATTTGCTCAGACACTCACATATAATGCAAAACAGAGGGGGAATAAACAGGTCTCTGTCTGACTCGTGCGCACACTCACGCGCACGAGTCAGTCAAGTGTTGCAAATCTAATTTAAATATATGAATGTTTTGTTTTGTCCATTTCCCCGGACTTGACTCGGCCGTGCCGCGTCCTCTCAAATGGGAAATGATGCTGCTTAGTATTGCTGCCTAGCTTTCAGAGGGCGGGCAAAAAAACAAAAAAGGAAGAAAAAAAAATAAAAGGCACACTAAGACATTTGTCAATACTTTCTGCATTCTCTATCTGTCCAATTTATATGTTCTATCCTCTCAAAGCTCAGGGGACTTCAATTAGACAAGTACCTGTATCCGGCGCTCTGCTCTACAGCTCCCAGGAGCCCTTTGTGCTTTCATATTGAATCATGGAGAGACAGTTAATATTCCAGCGGAAGGGAGGATCTATAAAGTCGCCACCATAAACCAGATAGGGGCCTTTGTAACATCCAAATAATAGCAGTAAATAAAGAGCTTACACCTGTATGGCAAAGGCCAGGTCCAGCGGCGGTGCCCTGATAGGATGCACCCGGCTGGCCTGCAGACAGCAGTAAACGCTCGGGGTAAAGAACAGTGAGTGGCATTAATGGATAGGTTTATTTTAAAGCGTGCCATCTGCCATCAGTCACCTAGAAGTATTGGACAGCGGAGAAACAAGTTAGCTTAACGTCCCCTCTTTGTTGCTCTTCTCTTCCTCCTTCGCCAGGAGCCCGATAAAGATGGCGGGGAGGTGGGGAAGAAATGTCGGCGAGGGCGGCCGTGCGGGTACACAGGGATCCCTGAGAGAATAAAGCATCAAACCCACTCAGCAGCACCACTAACAATAATAAAAATGCCTCGGCTTAAAGGTGACATTCCCAATTTACGATTATTTGTGTCTATAAAGTGTATTCCTCGGCTCTGACTCATTCGCGCCCCTCCCTTACAAGAACAATGCATTAAGGAGGGGGTGCCGAGGGTAAATGGAAATTCTATCCATTTTATTAAACCGACAGGCCCCACTATACCTGAGACTTTCAATTTTGCCAGTGTGACCTCCAAGGAGACATTTCTGTCTCCTTTCTGTCTACCTTCGCCTCATTCAATTCCCTGTTTGCTCTGACCGGCCCTCCGAGCACCCGGGGGCCCGCAAAGCCGTTATGGATGAGCTCCGAGGCAATTCTGAAATGGAGAGAGGAAAGGAGCATAGATCTCCGCTCCCTGAGAAAGATTTACTTCAGGGTGCAAGATGGATGAAATCAGCCTTTGTATCTCTCTTAGTGATTGTTTTTCCTTGCGCTCTTTCTGCTTTTTTGTGTAACAGGAGGACGTTCGATGGGATGGGGAATGTGATGGATTGGGAGGCCGAGATCGGAGCAAATCTAGCAGCAGAGGTGGAGATGCAGCGTTGACCTGAGTAATGTCGTGATCAGGGCCAGCTGATACGACCGCCGTGTCTTTTCCAAACACCTAAACTGTACCAAGACTGACTTGATTTGTCTCGTGTGTCATAGGCGCAGAGAGTTATGGACAACGGCGGTAGAGACTAGCAGTTTGATGTTGTGTAAGAAGGCGTCTCTGGTTTATCACTTGCCCAAAACTGTATGTTTCTCCATTTGAAGTTTTTAGTTTTCTTTGCCTGACGTGGACCAGCTTTCGTTTAAGTTTGTGTTATGACTGTCAACATTAGATCAAAATGGGGGTTAGTTAATAATTTAATTACTGTTAATTCATAAGAGTAAAATACCATAAAACAACTTCTAGCCTGTAAAGTGTTATTCCCGCAGCTAAATGTTAGCATTTCCTTTCACTGGAGAGTCAAAAAGCAGCGCAGATGTTGGCCGTTTTAGAGACCACAGCTCATAGTCAGACCATCAGAGCAAGATTACAGATCACAGCCTTCTAAGGAGGTTGGTGGATTAGTGCCCTCATTTCATGCGTTAACAGCAAGAAGATCCTGCTTCTTCTCCAATGTGGACCTTTGTTTTGCTCGCAGTTCTTTATTTTTGCCTCACTTTTGAATTTCACGTCCAGTCCAAGCTTAAATTTATGCACTGAAATAACTTGGTTGGGTTTAGGTGCTAAAAAGACACTTTCAGGTTTAGACACTGCCAACAATTTGTGATCTAAAAAGTACTTTATTAGGTTTCAGAAAAGATTGTGGTTCAGTTTCAAGTCATTCCTCCACAAGAGTAACCCTGCTTGAAGACAAATGAGTTGGGAGTCACTTTTCACTCGTACTTTTGTCATAACCAAGTTCTTAACGGCATAGTTGCCATAGAACACCATGTACATAAATAAGCCACAGCAGCAGCACTGACAAAGTGGTACTAATGAACATATGCCAACCATCCCCTGTCTATACTGCATCTATAATGGAAAACAACTGATGGACTCCCAAAATTTTCTGGACTCAAGCATCTTTAGTCTACTTATAGTTGTTGTGCTTCTGCAAGCTGCTTTGCGACCCACTCACCACCAACCTCAGTAATAATGTGCGTGATAACTTTCGTGCATTGTTCTTCGCCGTTGCTGACTCTAACTATGATGTATGTTTTGGAGAGAACTGACTTTTTTGGGATACCGCATGAACAGTTTTGACGTGTGTCTGTTGCAAAATACAAAGTTTGACAGGTATGAATATAAGAAAAGACGATGAGCAGGTCTAGAAATTTCAGTATTACAAATGACTTGCAGAAAACATTTCAGCCATAAGTCAGCATCAAATCTCAGAGACAGGAAACTGAGTCGAGTATAGTTAGTTCTTTTGAAAGGAGCCATTATTGCCCGAAGAGCCGGTTGTGGCTGCTTTCTGTGACAAGCGTAATTGATAAAAGCTATTAAGGTCTACCACGCTATCCATCATTACATCTGTCAAGCAAATCAGCACAAGCTCGAACGGTTTAGATTCAATGTTCTGCCAATAATGCAGCCTGGCAAAGTTACAAAAACAACGTCCAGAGAGAGCAAACCGAGCCCATCATCAACAGCAGCAGCAGCAGAGCTTTTATCAGTACACAGATCCACTGCTGCAGAAAACTCTCGGCTGCTGAGGGGGGAAATCTCCTGGACAGGAAACAGACATCACTTTCCCTTCAGTCTCTATCGTAGGGAGGTGATGGCACATAAAGTATTCCCGTGAAGGATGGCGGGAGAGAGGAAGCAGCCTGAGACACAGCCAAGTTTCTATTGAGTTATGGATGTTTTCAGCAAAGAGCCTTCAAGAGCGGCACTGCTCAATGTGACTGAGCTCACACTTAGCGTGGACAATATAAATGGAATAGTCGACATTAGTATTTCTTCATCCAAACCCACCTCCCACCCACCTCCCCTTTATGTTAAATGCCTTTTTTATGCCTCTGAGGCTGGTGAGGAATGGATGAAAAGCATATGTAGAGTATCAGATATGTCCACTGTGTGGCAAGGGTGCAAAGTGTAAGGTTATTTAACCGTCTGTCATGATTGGAGTGCTGGGATTGTAAGTGCATTTCTGTGACAAGCGTGACATGATGTAGCAGATGAATTATTAAGTAAAGTCACAACACATGAGGGGATTGAAAATAATATTTTATTTTGAGAAAAAGTTTCCTTTATCCCCTTTCATATTTAGAGATGAAGTAATATTACAGAGATGCTAATCTGCGCTCACTAACCGCCGCCATCGGCGATGGTGCTATAACCGTGGCTAATTGTATGTCTAAACCCTCTTTGGGATGAGCGGCGCGTCGGGAATACAGCAGCTCTGGGTTTGACAGTGATGGTTCACGGGATGACAAACAAACGCCACAGAGGATCAATGTGAGGAGGTCCATCTTCAAAACACAAGAGAGACGGGAAAATGACAAAACTGATCTTCCATGACAAGTGTCCGTGTCTTATCAGAGAATTCAGCAGGGTGCTGGCGTGTTTGGGGGATACTGTTTGCACTTCATGGGATAGTGTGAAGAGTTTTTGCTCTAAAATGAAGCCAACTATTTTTTTTAAGTGTTCATGACTAACTTTTGACAAGATATGGCGCTTTATTAGATAATAGGATAAAGTCTTTGGGGCCTAGAATCAAACTTTCTTTTGGTATTTTATGAGTAATGGATACTGAACTGGAAACGGCGTGAAGCTTGAATTGAAAATGAATCTAGAAGTTGGTGGACAGCCTGAGCTAAATCATATAAAGAAAAAAGAACCCATAAAAAGATGGGATTGTGGTACATATCCCATTATGTCTAAGTAGCCCTATGAAAAACATAATAAATAAAAAAGTAAATGAAATAAAAGTTGTTGTAGTGACCATTAACATAAGGTCTATTTAGATGCTCTGATTGGACACTACACTGAGGTGACTGGATCTCATGAGCATGGATGGATAAGAGGATAGCGTTGCTACATGCATTATGCCGAGAACAACTATATTACATTATGAAAGATTGGGAGCATAAAAATAGAGTATCTCACATATGAGGTAAAGTTTTGACAAATAGGATTTTTTAAAAGTTCAAAGTCCTTTTGAACTCTCCCTGTGAGCCAGGACCTGGGACAGCTGACCCAGTGTTTGTGCAGTATTATCTTCCATTGAATAACCATATAAACTTAGCATGTGTGCCTCTTCTTCTTCCTCCACATTACATGAATCATTGTGCAATAAGAACAGTGCTGAGATATTTTACAGAAATATGAGAGACTAACTGCTATCGCCAGTGTGACAAATCACAGCCAAATTGTCTGATTTCAGTGCTTTAGTCCTAATACTTAAACACATACTTTACATATGGTTCTAAAAATAAAAATGCATCAATTCAAAACATCTTTTGATCCGTTTCCTTCCTTTCAACATCTAGTCTCCCCGAGGCCCGCACAATCTGCATGAACCTGTTGGATGTGTTTGTGGGTCTTAAAAACGCAGGGTTTTTTGTCATTTTTTTTCAGTTACAATTACTTTAAACAAAGACTAATTACTGGACAAATGAGCGACTGTACCACCAAGTCCAATTACTGGAAAAAATAGCTGCTTTGTGCCATTCGCTGATTACATCAATAAGATTCTCCTCGGCATGGGGCCATCATTACATCGGTTCAAACAGTAATTTTACTCATTTATATGGATTTCATAACGTAATATTCCCAGCAAAGTAAACATTTAGATGTGCGGGGAGGAAAAAAATAAACAAACGTATGCATATGAAAGTACAGAAAATATGAAGTTTCTCCCAGAACCAAATTGGCAATCACCAGCCTTCTACCCCATGGTCATAATGAAATTGCGCCAGCAGTGGTTGAAATAAATGACATAATTCTATGTACACACAATTAAAGGAGAAAGCTACAATCGTGCATTCAGCTCAGAGTTAGTTTATGATAGCACAAAGCAAAAGCAAACCTATAAATAATGAATACGTCCATAATTATTCCGTCTGAGATTTGCATAATTATTGTTTTTTTTCCTTTCATGGAAGCATCTGTTAACATTGCAGTCCATTCTTTGTTTCGCACAGCAGCAAGCATACCTTCCTGCAAAAGTACACACATGAATAGTAATAAATTGGCATTATAAGGAAATGCTGTTCATTTATAATTAATAGGTTGGTCACATTTACACTGTAATATTGCTGCAAATGCACCACTATTGCTCTAAATGAGAGTTCCTGTTGCATCTGTAATGCGCAGCAGCACTAGAAATGAGGCTTTCTATTGTTTAGCTAAAAAAGATTTTAATTCTTTTCCTTGCTTTGAAAAATTAATGATGATGAAGGCAAGGTGTGTGACTGATCCGTGAGCACGTTTGCTCTTTTTAATTTCAGATGGATACTTACGTTTTTTTCTGCACTGGATCTGAAAGATGCCCTTCACACCTGTGTATGTCGGGCATTTTTACTTTTTCAACATGGGAAATTTTCAAGGTTATAAACAGACAGTCTTCAGCAATTTAATTATCTTCTTTTATAAGCTCTGGATACAAATTAGTCTTCCTACTACATGTAGGATCTAGTATGGGCTGTCCTACCAGTCAATGATGGCCTGTAACCACAGACTGTATGTAAAGGATGGACATGGAAACCATGTGAGAATGCTCAGTCTCCTTACTGGCCAGATATTTCTGGGGGTAGGATTTACTCCATGTTTGTAGCAGGCTATAAACATGTTTATTTATCCTTTAAAGTTGGGCATTTTAACATGGGAGTCTATGAAGATGGAGTCAGCCTCAAGTGGACATTACAGGAACTGCAGTTTCTGGCCCGTTTGCATTGCCATCACTTTTCAGCCTTGGAGTTAACGGGTAATAAAAGTTCATCATAAGTTCCCAACACAGAAAATTATATTTTCAAGAGGCTCTCTTTGTCGAACCAACAGTCCAAAACTTAAAGACTGCATTTCAAATGATATAAACCAGACAAAAAGAATCAGATTCTTTCGACTAACCAGGAAATATTTGGGATTTTTGTGTTTACTGCTCTCTTGAAACCATGTCCAACATTCACATCTCATCCAGATCAAACATTCCCTTTTCTTTTGTACCTGGTACTTAACCAGTGTTTGGTAATTGAGCTTGGCTCAGAGCCAAAGTGGCCTCTCAGCTGCTTTCCGCCGACCCTTGAGCTGTGTATAACCAAAGAAAACATTAACCAGGTGACTTATCATGGAAGTCTGTGGCTGACCTTTTAATGCGCCTGTCATTGATTGCATAGCATGGTATACTCTGTCCATCCCAAGGTGATAGATTATTCAATTAACTATTGACCTTTCCCGCAGACTCATTTGTCGATGGAAATGCTTTTATGACAGCAGTGCATTTAGAAAGCAAAGGATGCTGAGTTTTGATTTTAGGATTTACTGTGCACATTATGCTTCTCTCGCCTGCTCTTCTTTCTCCTGTTTACTTTTTGATTTACATTGTAAAATGATGAAGTTTGGCTCTGATGCTGGCGTTTGGCTCTCCTGGGGTGGATGACGACTGTACCGGGATAAGTTTTTCTGCCCTCTGGATTTATCCCGCGTACTTCTCCTTTATTTGCACATATTTTATGGCCAAACGCAGCTTGTTAGCGTAGCCCTGAGCTGTTTCTTGAGACTGAGAGAGGTGCATTTGGATTTGCAAAGCAGAGCCGTGATTCAGCACCTACTATGTGCCCATTTGGCATGACTGCAGTCGTCTTCATATCAGTTATCTGCTGTGGCTGAGATTACTCACTCTGATGATAGCATTCAGGGTTTTTTTGCATTCGTCTACATAAAAAAACCCAACATTTCTTAATGTTTTCAGACCCTTTAAGAATCACTAAAGAGCAATGGAAAATCTTAACAAAAATGTGGCCACTAGTTTTGGACCAGTTTTCTGATGTCTGCTCAGTACTTTTACCCGACTACTCTGCTCAGAAAACAAGCCACCTGCTTTTCTTTTGGGCGGATAGACCAGCAATGCAAAAGGCAACTTTCTGGGCAACAGTCCAGGCCAAAGCATCCCCTGAGTTATCGGACCTGAAGTGAGAAAGTGTAAAGCAGCAGTCTGGGTTTTTTTTTTTTTTTTTTTTTTTTTTTTTAAGTGTTGTCTTATTTTCATTTCAGCATTTCTGCCATGAAGGTACGACACTTGTTTTCAAACTTCCTGCGACTCTTAGCGATAAATTAAGCACAGCATGACAGGTCAGTATCTTCTGCCAGCATCAACAACAAATGGCAAAATATAGAGCAGAAATGATCTGAGCGTGAGGTTTCCATGGAATCACTGTGTTGGGACATCTGCTGTGGTAATGCTACCCCACAGTGATGTCCAAAAAGTTGTTCAGTTAGTCGCCGCCCTTTGATCCAGTCCTGACACTAAACTTTTACTACTTTCATATCTCATGCAACTTGAGCAGGAATATAGGAGGGGTTGTTGGTTCCAAATGAATCACAGCATAAATAAATGTAGCACCAAGAAAGACATACAAAGAACAAACATGTGACTTTCTTTTATTTAAAACTTTGTTAATGGTCCAGCTGTGATGTCAGGTTCATTTGGGGATGTATGTAAGGTGCTCAGATCTAGAAACTGTATGATACAAAATCAAGAAAAAAAGAAAGAAAGAAAGAAAACAGCACTCAGAAAAATGTTGCACATCTATGAACACACAAATTTTTAAAACAGGCCTCAGTCACACAGGCCTGACAACCACCGGTTGCTAGGAAAAAATGTGCTTTCCCTCATGGTTGATGAGTGGTTGCTGAAGGTTACTGACAATTGCTGTGAAGTCAGTTGCCCCCTTTGAAACCACCAGCTGCTAGGAGAAAATGTGTAACAGACCTTTACAAACCCAAGTCATTATGTCACAGTGGCTACATTTATGCTAGGTGCCACAGCAAACATGGTCGAAACCCTGGTGCTAACTTCAAGGTCGAAACAAGTCTGATAGCAAACTCTGAAGCATAAATGGACATGGGATAAAACTCAGAGAAAGCAAGCACTATCAGTCAGATTAATGCAGTGAAGGAATTAAAGATTTTATTTGAATAATTGTTTGTAATCCAGTGACAACTTGATCAACAGCTTATTTTGTTACTCAATGGTTGTGAGCCAACACAATGTCTTCCCCATTACCAGAGCCTATTTCGCTTCTGTTTCATGCCTGGACTCTTACAACCATCACGTCTCTGCCCCTGATATCATCACTTTGAACCAGTGGTGCGATCAGTTTATTGTGTGATCAGTCGGAAGGAAAATGGACCCCAATGCGGAAGGACCGGGATTTCAGATCAAGAACTTGATTGAGAATATCTCATTTAATTTTGTTGTCATCACTAAAAGGATATGAAAAAAGTTCTTAAAGTCAAACTTTCTTTTGCTGGAAAGTCAAGTTTGGTACAACATTCATTTTGCATTTTAACCAAGGCTGAGACCACCAGTTGATGGTTATGTCATGTGAAACCAATAAAGGCAGGGTAGATAATTACAGAGGAGGGAAAAAAGCAAAGGCAGGAAGTAATAACAAATTAAAAATGAAAGGAAAAATTCATCAGGAAGCTACTCAAATGGAGGCATCCATCCAATTTGCAAGAACAATTACAAGGTTTTGGCTCAAAATGAAAGAAATATCTAAGAAAAGGTATGCAGTCTCTAAACTCTACCTTCGTGCTTTCCTGTAAATGTATGCCAGCATTTCTCAAGCCACTGAGTTCAGATTTCCATCTGCCCCAAAAGGCTTAAAGCGTCTGATTTCCCTGATTAGCTCTTCCTCTGGATGAAGGTGTGCTAATCAGTGAAATCAGCCGCTGTCGTGTTTCGTTGGACTGGAAAGCTCCAGACTCATGCGTTCGCTCCCGCTCCACCCCTCTGCCATCGCACACAGGTTAAAACAAACGGTAAGCTGCAGATCCTCCTCGCCTCAGGTTAAATATCCTGTTGTGACTTGATGCTGCATGACACGTCTAGCCAGCGCCAGTTTAAGGACCCTCCTCCTCCTCCTGCTCTGCCCGTCCTCATTGTTGTTAAAGAGGATGTGACAAAGAGCGATATCGGGAGAATGAATATTTAATATCCCCCTCCCCACCCTGACTTATTCATGTTCCTCAGGCATATCTGCCTCGCACGTTCCTGCTCTCTACCTGTCACATTCCCTCTCACCGAAGAAGCATGGAGTCATCATGGTGGCGTAATAACTTTACTTTCAGCCAGAGAAGTAGCAGGGACAAAGGCAGCAGGCAAAGACATCTTGATCAAGCAATCCTCCAGAAATGATGTAGGCCTGTGGAGAGGTGATGGATATCTGTTATCCAGTGCACCTCTTAAATATCATCCTCCCCTTTAACAGTTTTGACAGGAACTGCTTCCCCCCTTGTCAGAGCCAATTGGTTGAGGGATCGAGGGATTGAACATCTACAGGAGGACAGGAATATCGCAATTACCGACAAAGGAGGGAAGGTGGTGTGGGGGGTATCTGTTAGTGATGTTTGATGTGATTTATCCGACAGCGCCGGGAGTGCATTTAAACGGGGGCCCTGTGACGCCGTGACATTGACGGAGTTGTGTAATCAATTGGACTCGTCCGAGCACGAGCGTTTGAGAAAGCTGCTGTCAGTATCTGAGTGACGGTTCATCATAACTACCTCATTCGACTTTCCCCTCACCCACCACCTCCCCCTTGCTCCTTTATGTGGTGGGAAACGAGAGGAGGAGAAGAAGAAGCAGAAGGAGAGAGACCTGAACAGGGAGAAACTGATAAATCACTTCTGCTTGGAGGAGAAAAAACGGAAAAACAGGCTTCTGCTCAACTGGATCTCTTTTCTGGACTCGTTTCAGTCGCCAAATCTATGGCTGTTCTAAACTCCCACAGTCAGAGAACCTGTAAAACCCTCCCCTCCAATGTAAAACCTGTCACGGCTGTACTTTAATGGACATGTTTGCCTCTTAAACAAATGTTAGTCTGTTAAAAGACATAAATCTAAAGCTGCTGAGGACTACTGTCTGAGGCCTCTAAAACTTTTTGTATGAATATGTAGATCTTCACGGAGGGCTTTGTTCTCACTAGAAAGTACTACATGGACTTCGTTTAGTAACTTGGCCCAATGCCACGCTCAGACTAAAGGACCTATGTATGGCGTTATTTTTGTGCCACTATTCTGAGCGCATGTAAAAACAATTTGAGCGCACGTAAAAAAACGTTTGCAGGTGCAAGTGTTGTATTTTGAAGAGAAATTTATTTTGAGCGAAGAAAAGCTAAATTTGAGTGAACAAAATTCATTTCTGTGTGCAGAAAATATATTTCGGTGTTTGCTATTATCCACACACACATTTCTGCCCATGCGCGCTCAACTCTTTCTGCACACCGTTATATTTGTGCCACAAAACCAGACTGGATGCAAAAAAATCTGATTGGCTCTTCTGGTCTCCAATCAGCTCGAAATGACGAAATGCAATATCCCAGAATCCATTTCGTCCAAAACTCAAACGAGGCAGTGGCGGAGGAACACAGAGTGGCGGAGTTTGAAATATTTCTCTTTCTGGGTCACAAAATAAACTTTTAAGATATTTTCATGCGAGAATGTTGTTGTGTAAACTTCTAATATCTGCTCGATTTATCAAGACGATTTATTTGCATAAGTGTTCTAACGTTTTCGGAGATGCCTGTTACCCACCAGCTGACCGCATAGCTGGATACCAGACATTTGCCCGGTGGGCTGATGATGATTTTTCATTTTTATGTTTGTTTGTTTTTGTAACGTTATAAACAATGAAAGGTGGTGTATTAGCCAATTGGTCATGATCAACTCTGGGCTGGACCAATTACAATACATCCATATTGAGAGGAAAAGGAACGCGATTAGTCCCGGACTTCAGCTAGAATGAAAAAAAGACACAAACCTGGAGTTATTCTGTCTTTACGTTGCACAGCTGCCTCTTCTCCCCCCATTCTCTCTCCCTCCCTCTCCTGTTGCTACTTCAATCATGAAACTGATCAATGATCAGCTGATCGTCTCTCTTGTTTGTTTATCTTCCACTTTGCGCCAGAAACAGGAAACCAGCGGATGTTGCGCTAAACAACAGCAGCAGGTTTAAGCTTGATCAGCTGTTGTTATAATTTATTTAAAATTAATTTCTAGTATCAGCTGATGTTTGCTGGAGCCACAGCTGTAAAAAAATGCTGCTCATGATATCGGTTTGGAAACAAATCATACATATATACAGTGGGGCAAAAAAGTATTTAGTCAGCCACCGATTGTGCAAGTTCCCCCACTTAAAATGATGACAGAGGTCAGTAATTTGCACCAGAGGTACACTTCAACTGTGAGAGACAGAATGTGAAAAAAAAATCCATGAATTCACATGGTAGGATTTGTAAAGAATTTATTCGTAAATTAGGGTGGAAAATAAGTATTTGGTCACCTCAAACAAGGAAAATCTCTGGCTCTCACAGACCTGTAACGTCTTCTGTAAGAAGCTTTTCTGTCCCCCACTCGTTACCTGTATGAATGGCACCTGTTTGAACTCATCATCTGTATAAAAGACACCTGTCCACAGCCTCAAACAGTCAGACTCCAAACTCCGCCATGGCCAAGACCAAAGAGCTTTCGAAGGACACCAGGAAAAGTATTGTAGACCTGCACCAGACTGGGAAGAGTGAATCTACAATAGGCAAGCAGCTTGGTGTGAAAAAATCAACTGTGGGAGCAATCATCAGAAAATGGAAGACATACAAGACCACTGATAATCTCCCTCGATCTGGGGCTCCACGCAAGATCTCATCCCGTGGGGTCAAAATGATCATGAGAACGGTGAGCAAAGATCCCAGAACCACACGGGGGGACCTGGTGAATGACCTGCAGAGAGCTGGGACCAAAGTAACAAAGGTCACCATCAGTAACACACTACAACGGCAGGGAATCAAATCCCACAGTGCCAGACGTGTACCGCTGCTGAAGCCAGTGCATGTCCAGGCCCGTCTGAAGTTTGCCAGAGAGCACATGGATGATACAGCAGAGGATTGGGAGAATGTCATGTGGTCAGATGAAACCAAAGTAGAACTTTTTGGTATAAACTCAACTCGTCGTGTTTGGAGGAAGAAGAATACTGAGTTGCATCCCAAGAACACCATACCTACTGTGAAGCATGGGGGTGGAAACATCATGCTATGGGGCTGTTTTTCTGCCAAGGGGACAGGACGACTGATCCGTGTTAAGGACAGAATGAATGGGGCCATGTATCGTGAGATTTTGAGCCAAAACCTCCTTCCATCAGTGAGAACTTTGAAGATGAAACGAGGCTGGGTCTTCCAACATGACAATGATCCAAAACACACCGCCCGGGCAACAAAGGAGTGGCTCCGTAAGAAGCATTTGAAAGTCCTGGAGTGGCCTAGCCAGTCTCCAGACCTCAACCCCATAGAAAATCTGTGGCGGGAGTTGAAAGTCCGTGTTGCTCGGCGACAGCCCCAAAACATCACTGCTCTCGAGAAGATCTGCATGGAGGAATGGGCCGAAATACCAGCTACTGTGTGTGCAAACCTGGTAAAGACCTATAGTAAACGTTTGACCTCTGTTATTGCCAACAAAGGTTATGTTACAAAGTATTGAGTTGTATTTTTGTTATTGACCAAATACTTATTTTCCACCCTGATTTACGAATAAATTCTTTACAAATCCTACCATGTGGATTCATGGATTTTCTCTTCACATTCTGTCTCTCACAGTTGAAGTGTACCTCTGGTGCAAATTACTGACCTCTGTCATCATTTTAGGTGGGGGAACTTGCACAATCGGTGGCTGACTAAATACTTTTTTGCCCCACTGTACAAACAAGACAGTGTACATTACTGTCACAACAGCGTTTGTTTTAGTTCAAAGGCTTCATGGTTTTTCCTATAATACCTGGTGGGGTAGTGGTGTTTTTTTTGTCAGTTCAGCCTTGTATATTATGTTTAACCCGAGTGAAAACCCAGTCAGCTGGTGGGTAACAGGCATCTCCAAAAACGTTAGAGCACTTATGCAAATATGTGATGTCTTGATAAATCGAGCAGGTATTTGAAGTTTACACAGCACCATTCTCGCATGAAAATATGTTAAAAGGTTATTTTGTGACCCAGAAAGAGTAATATTTCAAACTCCGCCACTCTGTGTTCCTCCGCCACTGCCTCGTTTGAGTTTTGGACAAATTGGATTCTGGGATATTGCATTTCGTCGTTTCGAGCTGATTGGAGACCAAAACAGCCAATGAAACACTGAAATACATTTTTTGCACGCAGGAATAAATTTTGTTCACTCAAATTCAGCTTTTCTTCACCCAAAATAAATTTCCCCTCAAAATACAACACTTGCACCTGCAAACGTTTTTTACGTGCGCTCAAATTTTTTTTACATGCGCTCAGAATAGTGGCACAAAAATAACGCCATACCTATGGACCAATTTATTCCCATATACACACAGGCAGGAAGTAACAGGTGGGTGGAAGACAAATAACTTTAATACTGGTAACAAGGATAACACAAACATGCTGTGTGAGGCAGGTTAGTCCAGCTGAGAGCAGCTGACAGTGAAGAAATCTTTAAATTAAAGCCTATCTCATCAGCCTGAGCACTGACTGTCAAGCTTACAAAACTTGAAGTACTGCTGCTGATTTTAAATAAGAAAATCACATTAGAACAAAATAAAGAATATAAATGGCACAACTACATTCTGATGGCTTTGTTGGGTTGTATCACTGGAGAGTAAATAAGTTGTAAAATGAAGCAAATAGCAAGGTTAAATTTGTAGATTTGTCATAAGGAGAAGTAACATATTAACCTTTTTTACACTGCACACTGCCATATAATCAGTGGCTCAGGCTGCTGGCGGTTTAAACATGGAGTCCTTAGTCATTGTGCTAAAAAAAATTTAAAAACTCAGGACAGGACAATAAACATCAGGCAACATCTGTGTGCTTGTCAATAATTCACAAATCTGAGACAGTGTTTCAGGGTAAATTTTGAAAACAAGGATAGCTTGCACTTATTCCGACCTGGAGTCATGAGAAGGGTTATGGAGCCTTGTCAATAATGCATGAGAGGCACATTTTGAATCCCCACCAATGTTCATACATTTTTTAAGGAAAAATACTTTGCACAGAGAGAGAGAGAGAGAAAGAGGGAGAGAGATAGACGGAGCAAGAGGTGGCTAACTGTGTTTTGTCTAAAAATAACCCCTGTATATCTCTTTACTGCTGATCTGGTGTAGCCTCGTAAAGCTGACACCGACGTGGGTGAGCTGGGAGTGAGGTGGAGCGAGTAAAAACTTCACAATGGACGCCATTATGACTTTTCCTCTTCCTTCTCTGCCTGAACTCGCACAATCAGTCTAAAGATGCGTAAAAATGTGTATTCGTATGTTTATATTTGAATATTTCACGCCTGTCAATTGAGTGCTCGAACGTTGACCCTGGATGATCTTTACGGGTCTGATTCTTGTAATGTTGCCAACGCATGAATTTAAGTTTTTGCACATATGTGGTCAGAGGAGGTCTCATAAACTAATGCCTAAAATGGAAATTAAATATATGACTTATGCATTGAAGTGTTTATTTATGCATACATTTGCTGCAGATATGGCCCACACATACAGATATTGCATGCAGCGCAGGAGGTCCAGATGAAGTAGGTTGTATTCAAAGTTCTGCACATGTGATCATCCATAATACTTCCAGTCTTTTTGAGCTTATTGATTTTATATGTAAATATAGTAAATATGATGCTGATCAGGAAGCACCTTCTGCTTTCTTTGTGTCACCGGTCACCCCCTTGAGGCTTGTGCCTGGCGGGCCAATCCGGCTTGAAAGCCAAGCTGACCATACTACAGCTGCAACGCATGACCATGTCAAGCTGTGGGAAAAAACTTCTCTATATTTCTGCATAAATATGATCTAAAACTTCATCAGATTTTCATACAAGTCCTAAGTGTGAAGCAATGGAGACAAAAATATTCAACTGGGTCATTCACTCATTGAAGAAGAAGAAGAATTGAAATTGCATATGATGAGAAAACTAATCGAGTCTAGGACCATTTGTGGAAATCAGGTGTAAGTGGATGTTCTGTTTTATTTAAAGAACAGTTATTGATTGAAGTCTAATCTTCATAACATGTATGAGTAATTTAATCCTTCTGTGTGAAGAAGAAAGCTTCTAGGGACTTAAGCATGAAACCAAATACTTGAAACCTTCAGAAGAGAATCGCTCTTCAATGTCGACATAACACTTGGGATTGGTTTGTTTTCATTAGCGAGCAATTCAAACCACACAGCAACTTGTTAATGCATAAATTTGGGGGCGGGGGGTTGACCAGTTAGTGACCCACTGACTAGTTTTTAGGTCTGGTTGATCAATTTCAAACTGTGACTAGTGTTTGCCTGTAGTTTACATGGAAGCTACTTGCATATGAGAATATATATCTTCAAAGTAAAAGTAATTTCCTTTGAAACTGGTTGGTTCCAGCTGTAAGGCCCAACAGTCTTTTGCTTTGAACTTTTTTAGGTTTCTCTACAGCTCTGCAAGTAATTTTCAAGTGTTTGCAGACAAAATAACATCTTCTAAGAAAACTACAGGTGACTATGGCAATCTGCTGGAGACCAGTGCAATCACAAATAGGTTTTTTGGTGCAGAACCCTCATCCAACTAATTTCACTCAGGGACTCCCACCAACCTGCAGCAACCACTCCTCAAACACACATTTTTTCTAGGAACCAGAGGTTGCCAGGGGGTTGCCAACCAGTCTCTAGGCCTGTGTTACTGACGACTTAATTAGCTGGGTCTGTCTGTAGATTGTGGCAATCTACAAATGCCAAACAGTTGCTATTTACTGTCCAAGCTGTTGTGAAACATGAAAAAGTGCAACTAAAATTAAAAAAGAGATGGTTCACTTTCAAAGTAAAGTAGCAGCTTTTGAAACATCTTGGTTGTAGCTGTAAGGCTCAACCTTTACTTTGAAGGCAAACATTCTCCACGAGTATTGTTGCTGTGAGTGGTTATCACACATGTAAACTGTGGAAATCTGGTAGCAACCAAGGCAACAACAAGGAGGCTTTTGGTGCAGCGCTTCCTTTTTGACTAATTTTACCCAGCAGCCTCCAACACTTGCTAGCAAACCAGTCAAGGAAAACACATTTTTCGATGGTGACTAGATGTTACCAGATGGTTGCTGGCCACTCTCTAGACCTGTGTGACTGAAGCCATAGGGATAGTTAGGCATGTCACCTTTGAGTTAACCATCTCGGGGAATGACCTCCATCCGCCCCGCCCAATGAATTCCTGACACCATTGAAAAGTGCTGTCAGTGTTTTCTCTAAAGTTCACCCCTATCTCTCTTACGCTGGAGTCTTTTTATTATTCCATTTTTATTCAGGTTCTCTTGATGTCTGAAAATCTGAAAATTGAAGATTTTTCGTCATATTTATGCAGATATACGGACAATTCTGAAGGTCTGCCCAACTTTTCCCTGCAGCCGTACATCATACAAAACTGCCTCACAAGCAGTGAACTGAGGTTTTGCGAAGCCCATCCAAAGTCAGTGTTGAGTTTGGCAAATCACTTGGTAATATAACTTAATATGTTGATAATTCTGGCACTTTAGGAGAGTTACAGGGGTAAAAATGACATGAAATAGAATACAAAAGTAAGGTATTGTGCTGGTTGGGGAATGTATTACCTGTGAAGCAGGAGAAATAGAAGGCAGTAACATGCATGCCCCAGTTTAAAGTCAATATTGCATGTGGTTCTCCACCTGAAATCTTTCCAAAACCAACCTTGGGTACGTCGGGTGTAAGAAGAGCTCTTCTTCTTTGTTTTTTTAAAGTCCTGCGACAAACCTTCAAACTGAAATTGATCATTTAAAGAGACTAATGTTACAGAAAATGCAACAAAAGTTATGATCTCCCCTTAATGCGCTCTTCCTTCTCTTATTCAGATTTATTAAACAATTTCTCATGACTGTTTGACTTTGTGTCAGCACTCCAGACTCTTTGTTGGCGCTCAAACTGTTGCTGTTGTCGTTGCTGGTTTTAATGATTTTTGGCCCGTTTCCACTTCCTGCCTGAAAAGTGAAACAGCTTAGGAATGTCATTCTTTGAAAAGAAAACAGAGAGGATCCACAGAGGAAGTCCTCCCACAGTCCTCTGGTCTCCATGCACGACTAAAACACACACATACACACACCTCTACTGGGATGTACTCACACACACGCATATTCTCACACCCACACAAAAAACTCTCCCACACGTGTGCACTCACCAACACACCCCGCCACATGCACGCAGAGGGCTTGCAGCAGGGCTTGCTGGGAAACATCAGACACCCGGGGAGGAAGGAGGACAGGCTTTTCCCACATTTAGACTCCATGGATACTTCAGATGTCAGGCTAAAAATAGAGCCAATGTTAACCAAACCAACGCTGAATCAACTGCAGCAAATGACCTGGCCTGCCCTGTGTTGGATTTGGATTCCTGCAGCCTGTGACCATCTGACAAAATGCCACACAAATGTAAAAGCACAGGGAAGGTGATGAAACTCAACGGATACTCTGGGTTATGTTATTCAAGGCAACCTGTGATTTAAACTGGTGCACATCCATAATTATAATGGTGCGTTAGGGCAAAGGCCAAGGTTTTCTCACAGGTGAAGTTTGACGTTTCTCTTCTTCCCTCTTTTTTTAATATAAAAAAATAATCTTTTATGGGCATTAAGTTTCCCAAACCCAACACAAATATGCATATTTGTGTTTTTACTCTGCACTCCTTGCAACGCTGTAGCCCACACATGCTCCACGCTTGCCTCAGAGAAGTTAAAAATATTAGTCCTGGCTTATAATTTGTGATACGTTTTCACTTGATGACACGAAATAAGAGTTGGCGCATAATTAGAGTTCACAAAAGCAACACTGCAGGGTAGCAGCTGACTTTTTATATCTGCAAATTAGCTGTAATTATTTACAGACATGGACACGGAGCACCTATAGGTTTCTCAGTCATTAGTGTGTACTGTGAACAGTTTTGAGGCATTTTAAAAGATTAAGTATCCACATTTGATGATTTGCTTACCTTTGGTGGTATGTGAAAGCTCAACATTGCCTTTGTAAGCATTGTTTAGGGAAGACTTGAGTAGAGCCTTTTAATATCTTTGTGACATTCATAGACTAGGCGCAGATACCTGCTAATTAGCAATACGTAATCTTCTTGTACAATCTGTTAGTACTATTAACTGCACAGAAGTTCATATTATTTGTCAGGTAATTGTATAAAAAAGTTAACTGGTGACTCTAAACTGGCGTAAAGTGTGAGTATGAGATCCCTGTGACATATTGGAAGTTGGGTAGGGTCAGCTGCTTCATTACTTAGATAAAAGAATATATTTACACAGGGGTAACTTCATTACTGTCATTATATTAATGCTGCTATCCTGTATATATTGTACTTACTATTGTTTGAGTACTTGCGATTATTTTATTGTACTTTTTATATTTTACATTTATATTTATTATTTATCTTGCACCAGGGGAGTGGCACTCCAATTTCGTTGTACTCTGTACAATGACAATAAAGGCTATTCTATTCTATTCTATATTACTGTTGTATAAACACTCAAAGAATTTCATCACATTCTATTGATTGCTGTTTCCTTGTTGGCTGTCTCCCAGCTGGTACTGGCAAACGTTTGCTCTAGCAACCAACATATAGGCCATTTAAAAAGTCTCCTTTACCTGAGGTACTGAAAGCCTTTCAAAAGGTTCCAGGTACCACCAAGGGAAAAGCCTCAATTACACTTGGTGAAAAACCAAATCATTTATTTTTAGATCGTAGATTTTAGGTGAAGGACTATTTAATTCAATTCAGTTCCATTTTATTTATATAGCGAAATTGCAACAACAAGGTGCTTTATATTTTAAACTAAAGACCCTCCAATAATACAGAGACAACCTCAACAATCAGATGACCCCCTTTGAGCAAGTACTTGGCAACAGTGGGAAGGAAAAAATCCCTTTTGACAGGAAGAAACCTCCAGCAGAGGTAATGTCAGCATATTCAATGAAAAAAAAAGTTGGAAGTGTGGAAATGAGAGTTTGTGGGGACTCGTTTGCTTTTGGAGTGGTCATGAGATTATTTGCAGTACTGGAGTTTTTATAACGTCAGTATTACTTACATATTTTAATCATGAAGTCATTTTATTCAATTCTGTTCATTTTTTTCTTCATTTATTCATCACCAGTCAACACTTTTTCCTAATCTAAACCATTTCCTTTTTTAAAAATGTTGTGGCATTTTGTCTTTTAATATTTTTTCTTTGCTTGTCAAGAAGCTCCTTCTGGTGTGATTCTTGATGGTTTGCAGATGCTGACTCATCACACACTAACTAAAGTTGACAGTTTTAACAAATTTTATTTCAGGGAGTTTGTGGGTCCTGGCTCACTTTTGGAGACAGCTGTAAGCAGCCAGTTACGTACTGCAGGTTTTATCACTTCAGAGTTACCTACGTTTTCTTTTTAAATACTCGAGTCCTCTTTATTTTTTACATTATAGTTACCATCAGTTGCCACCTTTTTAATCAATATATTTACTGGCTTGACAAGATGCTGGTTGTAAGATGTATGCTTTTTCGTGGACAGGCTGTAGACAGCCACTCATCTCAGAGACTTTAAGCCTTAATGTAATTCAAATATGTGGATCATATAAAGGGCCTCCTTTGGATAGTTTTTTTTTAAAGAAGGAAACTGTCATAGAGAACAGAACTGGTTTTTGTAGCAGGCTTTAGGCATGTTTATTTCTGCTGTAAAGCTGGCCATTTTAACATGACAGTCTATGGGGATTGACTCGCTTTTAAAGAGAAAGTCTCAAGTGGCCACTAGAGGTACTGCAAGCGTTAGCACTTTTGCAATAGCTCTGCTGTTTGCAGCATTATTTGTTCCTCATCTAACCCTTATTAAGATGTTGGTTGCAAACATCATAAAGTATAAAGAGCAAACGTATCTTCATTGTTGTGTTTTTTCCCTTTAATGTCAGTATATTTGTCAGTTTGACGAGAGGCTCCTTCTGGTGTATTTTTCCCTGACAGGTTGCAGACAGTGACTCATTTCACAGTTTTTTTAAAACCATGTTGTTTCCTAAGCATAAAGACTTTTTTTTTTCTATCAACACCATGCTTCATATTCATATCGTGTTTTCATATTCTTACCAGTGACCTGTTTGCCACACCCTTTATCCTTTGCTCCAGGGTACAACGACAGTAAAGTTTGCTTGTTTTTTTTTAAAAAAAGACGAGAACTTTGTCATTTTTCTCAGGAGGCATTTCAAACCACTGACCTTCCACTTGCAGGCCTGTCTCTCCAACTTTTAGGCAGCCACTGCTGCCATTATGCTAAATAATCTCGTTTCACATTTGCTCACTTCTCCAACTAGCACCGATTGTCCCACCAAGTCACCATCTCCACATAAAAACCCGTCTGGCCTTTTTACATGTTCTCCCTGTTGCCTGACTCGCCCCTGTTCTTGGCACCCAGTCGCGTTTAATTTAGTTCAAATCCTTGCCATCCCATAAGGCTGAAATCCTGTTAAAAGGCATACATGGCAACCACATATTCACAACAAAGCCAAACACATGCAGCGAGCGGACAAGATGATTAAAAGAACCGATCCTTGTTCGAGAGGAATGATGCCGCTGCGTTAGAGCAGCAACATCAATATCGCCTGGAACGAGCCAAAGCAGCGAGGGAAGCTGTATAAATTCATCAGCGTCATCATTTAGAGCCGTGTCTGGACTTTGGTAGAGAAGTGATGTAGTGATGTGCTCCCAACAACTTACATTCAAAGCTGTGACAATTTGGTCTGATGATGTCAGGTTCGAGTGGTGTTTACATGTAGAAAGCAACACAACAAAAACGGCACTCTAATCACATTCAGTACTCACCGCTGAGCTCAGCTGCTCAGAGGATTTCTGTGTTTCTGTCTCTTGAAATTTAGCAGGCTGAGAGGTTTTTAGTGACACCTTTTAATTGTCAACAGTGATCTTGGATGATTTAACAAATGGATAATCACACTCTTGGGTTCCACAGCTGGCAGTCTGCTGCTTTTTATTGTTTCCTGCCATTGTCCATCAATTTTTTTTTAGGTCAGACAAAATGAGCTATTTAAATATGTGAGTCTGACCTCAGGGGTACTTAAACAGTTCTTCTCTGCTCTTTCTTACTACAAACCTCATTCACTCATTCACACAGGCACCTTTTTCTTTTCCTAAAGACCTAATGTTCACACTCTGATGTATGGCTCAGGGGCAACTCTAAAGGCAAACGTCCACATCTACAAGTTAATGACATTTAGTGTCACAGTATAGGGATACAACCTACACTATGACTTGACCTCAAATTTGATAGTTGGCCAACTTTATGTTTTTAAATCTAGAAATCCCTCATCACCAAACCAAGAACTGAGGTTTTGCAAACATGTGACCACTAACAAAGTGACTTTACTTTCATGTTGACAATGCAGGGTGAATAAAGTCTTGGTCACACAGGCTTTGAGACTGGTCTGCAACCATCTAGCAACCACAGGGTACCAGGAACAGTATGTATTCCCCAACAGGTTTGCAAGAACCTCCTGTTTTTGCTTTGATTGCTAGCATATTTGTGGCTGTGGTCCGCAAACGTGGTTCAACTACTCTCTGAGCTGTGGTGAAGCTGAAAATTGAAACAGAAACCGGAAATGAAGACTGTTTGCTTTTGTACTACTTCTCGTAGTTACCATAAATATGCAAAATTAAAGGCCACCGTGGCAATCTGCTAATACCCAATCTAATCACTGGGGAGGTTATTGGTGCAGCACCTTCTTTGAAACCAATTTCAGTCAGTGAGAGCCAAAAACGTCGAGGACCCACAACCAACCAGTCAGGCAATACAGATTTTATTCGGAGTAACTGGTGATTGTATCATGTCCAGTGTTTCTTGATTCCCATTCACCAGTCTGCAAATATCATTGGGCAAGATACGAACCCCAAGTTGCTCTCTGATAGATTATGTTAGATAGAAAAGCACTTACATAGGAAAAGCATGAATGAATGGGTGAATGAGGCAAGTTGTATAAAATACTATATAAGAACCATTTGCCATTTCCAAACTTTATAAAGCTGTGCAGTGGGCTAAACCTGGACCCTTTAGTTCTGATTCCTGGGCTTCATGTCTGAGACCCCTACTATTTAAAAAGATGTTTTATAGTGTTTAATTTACATGTTTCAGAGTGAATACTGTAAAGCAAGTTGTTTAATGTAACCTAAGATTATGAACCCCCCCCCCAGAAAATTTGCATTAAAAAAGCTTTTAATCAGTTTATTGGTGCTAAACACATGAAGAAATGTAGCAGGAGGAGGTTCACAAGTGGACACTTTAACAGTATTATATTTATATAACATTCATTGTAACTCCATGTCGCGTTCTCTCAGTTTTCACAACTGTAGCCAGCTCATTGTACATAAGATCTGCATTTTTCCAATAACCACTTTCCTCCTGGTATGAACCACCTTCCTTCTCATCCTCCCTGCCCTGATGCGAGGTGATGCTGTGCTCTTGTATTTGCTTATTCAGTGTGCAAACCCTCTAAATCAGATTTATGTAGTTGCGGATGTCACCTCAGTGCACCGAGCAAAGAGACACCAGAGCACATTAAGACTCGCCCGGGGGAAAGATGCGCCGCCCTCACGGGTCACTGAGGATTATTGCAAGAATGATCATTTACGTTTTATTCTATTTTGGGGTCTAAATATATTAGCACTCTGGTCGCGGTAATGGCTTCATACTTCCTGTTTTGCCCTCAGTTGCAGAGATGTAGAAAGGCTATCAAAAAAATGCAAATTCAATCCTGGGAAGTGATCACGGATTAAATTGTTTTGAAGGCTGAATCAGAAAAAAAAAAGTTTAGAAAGTGAAAGTAATCTTTTAAAAAACCCACAAATCAGTGAGAATCACATGATGTTATTGCTGTTTTAATTTGAGTTTCCATAAAACATAATCACCACCTTTATCTTCTCACGTGTCAGGGGCCCCGAATTGATGGTACGACAGTACGATGTGAAATTGAAAACGAAGACGCCGCTACTCTTAAAAAAAACAGATGATAAATTTAGCTTCCCATATGGCACCGGCATCTGGCATTATCTGAGCGCTCGAGTACACGGCGGCCGACTCAGCAGAGAGGCCTACTGCTGCACGATGACGTGATTGTGCCTCTGTGTTTGAAATGCCAAAGATTATCTGCGGCTCCGTGTTGAGATATGTACCTCATTGATGTAACGTTTTGCAGATGGTGTAGTAGCTGCGGAGAGAGCGCGAGAGAGAGACACAGAGCAAAGCGCCATAATCTCCTGATGTGTGATGACAGGTAGTCTCAAAGCAAAGCCTTTACACGCCGTACCTGCAGCGCTGCTCGGTTTGATGGGAGATCAGTGGGCTGTCGACTCTGTTAACAGCCGGGGTGCGCAACAAATCCATAGAAAGGCACGGGAGACAAACACATACCTCACACGCAGGCACATGAAAGCCTGCCGAGTACGTGGAAGCACAATGTCAAGCTCAGAAAAAATAAAACTGCCTGACACAGGTACGCGGGCCTCGCAGACAGACGTACAAAAGCTGCGGCTCAGGTTTCACTTTGTATTCTCAGTGTACAGAATTAAATCCACTTATTCGATCCAAATCCCTCAGAATCACCTTTAAAATCTATTTAGGTTCAGCTTCGGAGGCTTCTGGAAGCCACTATGCGGAATCGGCTGCCTTCTTAGAAATTCCACGTTTTTCACGGCATTTGTGACATTGTTACATAATCAAAGAGAAAAAGACACATTTGAAAGCAAAACAAGGCATTCCAAATGTTCATTGTGCAAAATCCATAAAAGTTGTCCCAAACGGTTGATTGTGTTCATCTGGACGCAACATTTTCAGTGGGAGAACTGACCTCACAGCCCTTTCTCCATTCAGTGAGCTAGTTTCAGTTATTGTGCAAATGTACTGTTTATAAGGTTGGGGAAACTGCAGTCAGCTCAGACTGAAGAAATCACTTGGATGACTGACGAAACATCCAGATCCATCCAGATGAGCAGAATCAACCTGGATGATTTGAGCATGCATCAACACATCCATAAAGTTGTGTTTGTGGATATCATATTGGTCATTTGGACGGGCACTTTTAGTATGAATCACCACTTCTCCAAGTCTACTGGTCAGATTTTAGTGAAGCTGGAATAATTTCTGCTTTCTGCTTGCCTTCTTGACGTCTCTGAGGATTTCAGTTCTCAGTCATTAGTGCAATACAGCCAATAAATGACAATAAAACATCACTTTCTAACACACCTCGTGAAGTGTGATGGTTCATGAGACGGATGAGCTGATAGGTCACCGCCGTTCTGGTATTAACTTTGCTTTTGTGTGTGTCTGTGTGTGTGTGTTTGGGAAAATCCAAAAGTTTATTTTGCTAAACTTTTCTTTGAAAATCAGGTGGTTGTGGTCGTCAATTTTTATTTGTTGGTTTGTAAGTCTAACTTTGTTCTTTTGTTTGTTTGTTTTTAATCTTCTCTGTCAATCTGAGAGTTGTTGTTTATGTTTTTTTCTTTTAGTTTGTTTTGAAAACCCAAGATGATGTTTACCTCTCAGGCACGGGACCTCTGCTGGAAGATTTAACACTGTTCAACATTCACAGTTAGCAAACAATAGAGGGAAAAGTACGAAAATCAATGCAGCGGTATGTTTACGCATGTTTGTTGATAGGCTGAATTGGTTACTGGTTTTAAACCAGTAGGTGACGTCACATCTTATCCAACCCTGTACAGATTTTGGGATATATGCATGAGGTCAGGTGATTTCCTCCAACAGATTAGATTCTTCTGTTTAAATGTCACTCTGGATTTAATCAATAGTTAGTATTAATCTCTGACACTCCCTCACCTCATCCCCAACCGGTCACAGCAGATGGCTAATCCTCCCTGAGCCTGGTTCTGCTGGAGGGCTCTTCCTGTTAAAAGGGAGTTTTTCCTTCCCACTGTCGCCAAGCACTTGCTTGTATGGGGTCATCTGATTGTTGGGGTTTTCTCTGTATTATTGTAGGGTCTTTACCTGACAATATAAAATGCCTTTTGTTATGTTTTGGCTCAACAAAAAAATGCATTGCATTAAATAACTCCTCTGCAACCAGTACTGACTTTGACTGATAGCTTAATGCTGGTTTGTGGCTTAACACATCACACTAGTTTGTGGCATGACCCCTTGAAGCGGATAGCTTAGCATTAGCATTAAGAACTACCACAGAAAAAATAGATTATGAGTACTAACAATTAAGCATAGTACAGCTAATGTATCTGAACTTTTTTTTTTTGGAGGGTTTTAATTTGGTCAGTATTATTTTTGGTGTGTGAATATTTATAAAGTGTTTGCTGTTCCGTAACCTTGATATGTTGACACTTCTCAGTGGGATAATCCAGTATCCCAAATTCCTATCCTAAAGCTTCAAAATGTTAGCATGCTATCAGGACCTGAACCGCAATACACATGAATGCATACTAATAAATATTAAAGCAGTGTCAGGAGCATGCAAACATGTGCCAAGACATGAACGTAAGTTAGGATGATTTCTGCCTCTCTGTTTTCATTTCACACACACACTAAGCAGCCGCACAAACTCCACACACACTCCACCGCACAAAAAAAAAAAAAAAAAAAATACCGGTATCACTCCTTCAGCGCTCTGAATGATTTTGCTCTCAGCTGAGCCACATCACAGGCGAGGAAAGAGTGCACCACTCCGTCAAAGAGCTCTTTAATGTCCTCTGATGATTCAAAGCAAATATTTCCCTGGCACACTCCTACTGAACATGCTCCTCTGAAGAGCAGGCCCTCGACTGAGTGAGGATGCTACTTTTACGCTTTAAGCAATGCTCAGTGGGGGCGACACGTCAGAAAGAGGGGGGGCGGATAGCGAGCAGTGTTGAAATGGAAATGGATCGCGGCTGCTTGTAGATTAATCTGACCGTGGAGAACACAGAGGATTGTTAACAATGTGACAGCCTCACTAAAGGACTCACAGCAAGGAAACAATGCTTTGTCATACAAATGTGTGCACTTAGATTTGATCTTTAAAGATAACTACCTATAAAGTCGGGCAGCTTCAGTTCACATTTTAAGGTTTTTTAGGAAATGATTAGACTTTTCTGCTCATAAGGAGTCAGGTTTGATGTGTACACTGAAACAAAACAGAAACATGCAAGACAAAAGGAGAAAAAGGATGATTCTTCACTTTTAATATTAGACATCCTCTTCCTAATGTATGATATTGATTGACCTGCAGCAGAATAAGTGACTTTTTACCACAAACGACCAAAGCTATGTGTTCACAGGCATATTGCTGCTGATAGGTGTATCAGTTCCTAGGAATTTCTAGTTTCCTACTTGAAATGGGAGAAAAAACACTAATAGGTTCATTTACAAGTCAGAAAAAGCTTAGAAAACATCCAAATTGATCACAATCTAATGGACATGTTTAAACATTGGGCATTCAAATGTCTCATAAAGACACATTAAATATTTGTAACCTTTAAATACTATCTGGAGTATCCAAATGAAGTCTAAGTGTCACATCTTAGACTTAAATTTGCGACTTAATAAAATATGAATAGTTAGTGTAACTCAACCAGTATTTTTGTTATGGACAAGGGCAGCAATTTTTAAACGTAGACTAACATAAAAGCAGATATCATTATGAAACTTTTGAAGCACGCTTGTCTTTTTACACTGCATTGCATATTTCACCAAAATGTGCACTGGTGCTACTACTGATCACTCTGTAGGATTTTTCAAACTGTAGTTTGAGCCACACCAGCTATAGCTGCATGTTTTTAAATGTAAGATGGGTGAAGATCTTCATCTTTACCCTCTTGACTTTTTTTTTTCAAATCCCTGAGTTCAGCCCGTTTCTTCCCCAACAGCAAACCAAAGTGTCACATCATTTCCATCAGCTAAGTCTGTTGTGACACTTTTATCTCCCCAATTTGCGACAAAAACGTCGCAACAACGCCTTCTCCATCAGTGTACCAATCTGCTAATAATTTCATTTTCTGCTTGGAAATGTGTTCAAATTAAATCAATCCGGTGTCGAGGTGCAGTATCCACCTTACACCTCCTGGTTTTCAAGGACACCCCCACCCATGCCGCCCCACACCTCCTTTTCGTTTTTCTCCTTCTAGCAACAGATTGTAAAATCTGTTGACAGCCTTGACAGATTCGCTAAGAAAACGGAGTTCATTATCGAAGTCACTGCCTGGTCCTTAAAGGTTATTCACTCCCTTTCTCAGAGACAGAGCCACGTCCACAAAGTGACACGTTAATGGTTAATGTTGCACGCCATACCGTGAAGAAGAGGAGGAGGAGGAGGGGGGGGGGGGCAGAGTTGCAAAAGATGCGGTGTGAAATAATTCCGGACATGTTTGGGGAATCTTGTCACCTAATGACACCAGCAGGAGAGGAGGAGATGGGAGTGGATGGCGGGGTGGATAGATAACATCGGCTGCCTCCTGTCAGATGTGTCGCTCACGCCTTTGTGTGTCGTGTGATTGGATTTTCCTTTTGACCCCCGCATACACATCAGTGTTTCCTTCTTATTAGATCAGGCATAGAGGAAAATAGAAGCTGCATGCTGACATGAGCGAGAAATATCACAAAGTACCACATTGCCCTGTGTGGATTGGATAAAGCCTTTTGTGGGAGCACCTTTGGCTTTCTTTTTCTGTTTTTGCACACAACAGAGTACATTTAAGATGAGAAAAAGGCCACTTTTCATGCTCAGTGAGTCTCCAACTTTCACATGAGAAAAGTGAGAGGACGCTAAACTTCCTCGTAATGAATGAATGCCTCGCATCCACTTTAGAGGAACATCCTTTTCTCATTATATAGCAATAAATTTTACTGGATGTGGCCTATATTTAGTGCGCTCCTGATCTCGGCCCAGAGATATGCGCCTCCTAGCTCATGATTCCTCCTTGTCGTCACTTTGGCACGGCACCACATTCGCCCTAAGACAAATCTTTTCCTAAGTGAAAATGAAAAAAAAATTCTTCTTGTCCAAATCATGGTATCAGACAGCGGGGGTTGTTGGCGTATGCTTTCAGATAAGCTTTGGTGAAAGAATGGACAATCTGACTCACAGTTTTGGAGTTGGATTTGATACAGTGAGGCATTTTGGGATGATTTCTGAAACGATGGCAGCTGCAATTAACTGTGGCCAATGTACAGAAACCCAGAAATGATGCCTGGGCCTGCTGGTTGGTGTGCAGCGGCTGTTTAAAAGTGTGGAGAGTCAAAACACAGGTTTTGGATGCTGAGAAGACACAAAAGTGGAGGGGGATCCTGAAGCACAGAGAGATAAGGGGAGACAAACAAAAAGAAAATTAAAAAGACAAAACCCCCTGTCTTTTTTTTTTTGTGCACAAATTTTCACTTTGGTGTTGAAGTTTCTCTAAGATGTGTTTGTAGATCAGTGTGGTGCAGCTGAAGTAACTCAGCCTCCCCAGATCTTCCCAGGAAACCAGTGACATCTACGTCCTCCTCCACTCAAGGTTACTCTGACCAATGTTGCTTTATGTTGTTAATGCACCGTCATTTGCCCTATGATGTCCGGATGGGAATCAGCATCAACTTCCTTCTGATGCTTGGTTTTCAGTCTGATGGCTCACTGCCACTCTTTGTCTTTTAACTTCTGATCTTTCGCCTTCAGGGAGAGCTTAAAAAGCCTTAATTTTATTTGATTACACTGTTTACAAGGTGACTTAATGTGCTTAACCTTTTACTTCTGGATCTTTCTGTGCCAATTATATTATTAAAATGGAGCCAGTTGTTTAGAAAAAATATGATACTGGTTGCAAAAGACAGACATGTTTAGCTAGACGCTGAACCCCTAAGAGAAGTACAGTACTTTGTGTGCACATGATAGACAGAAAAGCTGGGACAGAAGCAAGACCCAAGCAGTATTCATCCAGGTGAGAAAAGTCTGAAGCTCCAGGAAGATAAGCTGATACACCAAGCTATGTTTGTTCAAGTCAAACGTTAAGAAGAACTACAAAAGTTGCCATTAGTCTAAATTAAATCCTCTCATTCAAATGGTCAAAAAGCAGAGATGTAAAAGTAGCAGAGATATTGAGAAGGAGGTGGTAACCATAACACATACACCATCAACCTGGTTCCAGCAGATATCCTTAACATTTGTCATGTGCAGTTATGCACTCTACTCAGATTAGCTGTTTGTTTGTGGTGATCCAAACACGTGTTGCCAACAGATAAGTTGCAGAGTGCCTTTTCATGAAAAAATACATCAACACTCATAACATCGATCGTTGAAGGGTGTTTCTGGCCACTGTAGAGTTCAGATTAGCACACCACCCAGGAACTCAAAGCTGGAACTTGATTTGAGATGCAGGGATAGTTTCATTGATTGAATGATTTGATGAAAAATTTTCAGCACTGGAGTTTTGGGGGCTTTATTTGTGATCGTGTGTGAATGTGTGTGTGAATGGGTGGATGACTGGATGTGTAAAGTGCTTTGGGGTCTTTAGGGACTAGTAAAGCGCTATAGAAATACAGGCCATTTACCATTTTACCATGGCATGAGAAAGGATCCAAAAACCTGCGATGGGTAACAGTCAAAAGACAAAAATGTTATTACTAGGGAACGGATGAGTCACAGGAAGTCAGTCAGAAGACAAATGTGAGACAAAAAAAAACAGGCAAAAGGATACGAGAAGCATGGAGAATGACAAAACTAAAAGGAAGCAGGTAAGTGTATGTTATGTTCGTGGAGCAGAAACAGAACTAGCAGCAAAATAAAACTGAAGAATAAACTTAACATTGCCTTTGTCGTTGTGAGGATTTCTTTTATGGCAGCAGGAATGTGTGAAATGAACTAGTGTGTTCATGGTAATGAAGGAATGTGTCCCTCAGAGCAAAGACATGGCTCATGGATGAGCTTTTAATATCTTTTGAACTATAGTGGAGCAGTAGAGTAATCGATATCTGTTTGGTACACTATCAGGAAAATATAGCAAACAGAGAGATGTGCCATTTAAATAAAAATAGATTAATTAAGTAGTTTAAGTACATGGCCTTGTTGCCGAGCTACATCTTTGATTTCTTAAAAGTAATCCTTGAGATCATTGGGATACGTCTGCTTTGGTTGCCTGACTGAAAACTAAAGGGTACAAAGTGTTTGCGGTCAGAGCCTCAAGGCTCTGCTGGAGGAAGTCAGGTTGGTGGAGATGGTCACTTCTTTAAAGTCGCATCTTAAAACCTATAATTCGATTTGAATTGTCCTTTTATTTCCTGCAATTCTCACTTTTTTGTTTTGTTTCTTCGCTCCTGTAAAGCACTTTGTAGTAATGATTTCAGAAAAGTACAACATAAATGAAATGATTATTATTACTGCTGAAGTGGAATTATTCTCTTTATTTACAGGCCCAGAATTTTATTCTTGGACTTTGGCTGCATGATTCACAGTTCAAAATTAAGATGTTCTGGTCCCAAGACAGAAAATAATGTTGTTTTGTCTCCCATTTAAGTACAAAGTGTCTTTTGGCATCCAATCTAACAGTCCCATTTTAGAGACATGAAAGCCTGTGTTAGGAGGTTGTAGTGTTGTCAAATGCAGATTTATCTGCTGCAGGAAACTGTGCAACATTTTATTTTTTCCACTCTATTTACTTTTAGCTTGCTTTTTACTTTTTCTTTAGTCACTGTTTTGGTTTAAGTACTAAAGTGCTTATTTTGGTTTGGGAAGGCTGGTTGCTTTGAGCTCCACAGGATTATTCGACAGCCTAACCCTCAGTTCATCCTGTTTGAAAGAAGCTGTTTTAGCTCCACCCCCATTTAAAGCTGGCTTTTCTGATTGGCTGCTCTCCATAAACGCAAGGTTTGAACAGCAGGTGGGCATGGCTTCTCCATTTGATGTCACACAGCTCCAAGAGCAGAAATAATTGCCCTAAGTTTGAGGTTTTGGCTCACAGGGGTAGCTTGCAAAAACACCGACCTCATTATTTGAAACTTTGGCCATCCTTCATATGAATAGTATCCACTGGAACAGTATAGATACAACAGAAAATAAGGAAAAGCAGAACTGGTCTACTTTAAAGCCTGTTATACACCAGCGTCTTTCCAAAATGTAACCCTTTCCACAGTGGAAAAGCCTCCGCTCCGCTGCTTCTATTCTAGGTTGTTATGAAACTAATGAACTTCTTTTATGGGTAGGAACTCCTTAAATCAGGGTGTTGCACTGACAGCCATGACGTTATTGGAGTGAAATCACTTAATCACCTCCATCATATCAGCGGTGAACATGATTCACTGGCAAATATTTGATTTTGATTAAAAAAAGCCAATGAAGGCGAAAGGGGAGAACAGAGAGTGATGTCCCTGCTGAGACACAAACAATCTTTCCATATGCAGCTCCACAAAAGAAGACCAAAACAATATTTGGTTCCCACAGCATTTATTCATCCTGTTATACATCACAAAGTTGTCATCAACATTTCCTAGATATAAATCAGTGCCAGGATCAGAGAGGAGAGGAGGAGGAGAGGCTTACAGTCAGAGTGCTCTTAAATCTAACAAAATCTAACACTTGAATCGTGGTCGTTCTGGCAGCCTGGGGGCACAGCGGCGGGCTCCAGGCGTCAAGGCGCCACCTCAAATTCTCTGCTGTGGTCGGGTACAGTCTCTCCCCACATGGCACTCATTTCTGGCTGCTGAGCTCCAGCGTGAGAGCCTTCTGCCTTTCCAGCGGTGAGGAGATGCCTGAACAATTACGCTGGTAATTAGGGGAGGGTGGATCTCCACTCTGGCACGGCCAGACCGAACGAGGGCCCGCGCCAGTGATCAAATGACGTACTTCTCGGGGCTGCGAGGACAGAGCCCTGCCACGGATGAAATAAATAATTTACGGCCGGGGCAGAATTTGTGTTAACTCCAGCACACTTCTGTAGAATAGCTGGGCAAAAAGAGGCAGACAAAACAACTTGAAAGCAAGGAAGAAGAAAAGAAAAGCGTGGCGCCAAAGATCATCAAAAGCTCAGATAGAAGTGACACGACTCACACCCACTCCCATTGTGGGGTTCAAAAAGATTTTTGTCTTCTCCGAGCCCTTTTCTTCTTCTTTTATTTGTTTCTTATTTGGGGAGGCAGAAAAAAGAAAAAAGAAAATCTTGTCATTAAAGCAATTTTTCTGTGGCTTTGGCTGAAGCGTCTGTGTCACACAGACAAAAAGCTTTGGTGATAAGCTAGCATAAATGACAGATTGCGTCTTTATTGTGCACATTTCATTATTAGCTCATGTTTTTCCTGCAGTTGCATGAAGAAGAAGAAGAAGAAGAAGAATCATAAACCTTAACCCAGACTGGCTGACGGCCTTTTATGTAGCAAAGAAAAAAAAAAACACAAAATAAAAAATGAGACTCTTTTGACCTCCCTGCTGCCTGTCTAACATCGCAAACACAAATCAGGCAGTTTACACTTCCTGTTTCCCACACCTCCCCTCTTATAGTTGTTTCTATTCTTCTTTTCTTAGACATCACAAATCTGCGAGGTGGGGAAGAGGAGGGGGGAAATCAAGCCCGAAAGATGTCATTTTAAGGAGGTTTCTCTGTTGCCTTTAATTCCAACTCTTGTGTTTACGTCTCCCCCTCTCCCCACCGCGCCACTTCCAGTTGCTTCTAATACAATTTCCAGTTGTAATGGAGCTGATCTGGAAGCTCATTCTCGTGTTTCTTTCAGGGTTATCGGGCACTGGAAGTGTCAGCTGAATGCGTGACATGTAAAATGCTGAAACGAGACAGTTTTGCTTCTCTTTTTCACCCCTCGTCTCTTTGATCCCCCTTCGCAACTTAGGAGACGAGCAACTTTGATCTTGACCCATTTCCTTCCTAACAGCTTCTTTGTGTGAACGCTCGCGCCGCCGCAGCGAGACGTGTCACCGTGCAGACATTTACAGCCATTTCAGAAATTCACTGGACAATGCAATGTGGGTTGCGTGACCGCGGAAGCCGGGAAGTGCCCAATTATTTCGGCCCAGCTCGCGGTTGCACCTAGAGTAAACAAGACACTGACGCCCGACCTGCATTAGAGCGATGTTTCTCTAATGCTCCCTTTGTCAAACCTCGATTTTATCTGCTCTGGTTGACAGAATAAGAGGTGAGAGGTTCTTCCAGAACATGACTTATCTTGTTGCTTGATATTTTCCTCAACATAAGCACACGAGGACAGATTTTCTTTTTTGTTTTTTGTGACCTTAAACAACTTCAAGAAATCGTTTTAGATCGCGGTTTGCTAAACTGGCACCCTGCGTATGGCACCTGTGACCTGCAGTGTGTCACCCTGTTATTTTTCACATTCCTCTTTTGAGCAGATGAAGAGGGAATTGTGGCCTATTTCTTTGGAGAATAACCTCTTTATTTGCAATTAATCCACACTCCTCTGAGCTCTGCCTTCAATTTAGTCGAAGAAGACATAGAAGGCTAGAGTTACTTAACCTCCGGGCCTTTGGAGGGGAGGGGGGGAAAAAACGCTGCAGAAACATGAACTCAACCTAGATTTCTTTAAACTGACATCGCTGTTATGCAGAGAGCAATTTTCCAAGTTTGATGTAATAAAATGGCACAATTAAGTCATTTATGGGATACGGTAAAGTGATGTCTTCGCTAATGATTCTGTTGACATGTGGATGTTTAAACAGAAACCAGGAGGATGCACAGGCTTTACTCACAATCATATGTCATGCAGAGCGGTGGCACGTAAAGCAGTGGAAGTTCGGTGTGTGTCAGAAAATGTGAGAATTTGATGTAAGATGCTGCTTCACGTCAACTCACATCTACTGATAAATCAAACGTGGTTCAATTTAGCGCCTTGTCGGTGACCTGAACGGAATTCTAATCTAATTTAGACAAAAATATGAATGGGTGACTAATCCGGAGATAAGAGGTGATGGCTCAGTTTCCCGGACAGGAAAGAGATCTTTTAATTTTTCTTGTAGTTTATGACTATGCTTAATCCATGACTGGGTAATTTACTTAAAGAGATTAAGATAGAAATTACAATTGCTAATTAAATACAAATGAATTTAATTTACAGCTAATGAAAGGTCCTCACTGCTTTATTGGCTGGATAACTACTTCTGTTTGCATGTGAATGTGGTCATTGTCTTTTTCTGCCTCTGCAAGAATGAGACATTTAGCCCAACACCAGGAGTGCCAAACTTAGTTTAGTTCTCATGCAGCTCAATTTGTGCTTAAGTGACCCAGACCAGTAAAACTGTTCGATAATAATGCATCTGAAAAGAAACTACTCAAAAAATATTAACATTCCCTTTTTTCACTGAATTTGGTCCTATAAAATAGTCACATTTCTTGAAACATTTGTTTGCTATAAACAGCCTTAGATGTCCTAAAAAGAAAAAGAACGACCATTGGCATCTACTTAGCTGTGTTTCTACAATTTACAGATCACAGTGACGCTACACACACATACATATGTGCTTAAACAGATATATATATATATATATATATATATATATATATATATATATATATATATATATATATTAGAGATGGCACAATACCACTTTCTTATGTCCGATACCGATATCATAAATTTGGATATCGGGCGATATGAATCCGATATGGTGTGTTTTTAATCAATAAAACTGTTTTTTTTTTAATATTTTGCTGCTTTTTGTATAAGTTCATACTCAAGTTAAAAAAAAAACAAAAACACTAAAGCTATTCTGTTATACCTGTATGCAAAAAATACACTGCACCCAAAATATTTTATAGTTAAGCAATACTGATCAATCTTATAAACTTAAACCTACTCCATCCTTCCTATTCTGGTATTTTAAAGAGTAAGCAACCTAACTAATAGGGCTCTAAAACTCCCAGCAAAAAAAAAAAAAAAAAATAGGGAACCACCCCCCACCTCATGATGCTTAATTGACGTAATCAACTTCAATTTGATGCAGTGTGAAAAAAAATGCCCAGAAATCAATTATTTTTGAAGAATAATTAAATAGATTCAACATCTTTCTTCAACATCTTTCTTCAACAGAATTGCAGACTGCACAGATGGTACCTTCCCAAAGGAAAAAGTACTATAGCTTCAAATCAAATCAAATCAAATCACTTTTATTGTCACATCACATGTGCAGGTACATTGGTACACCACATGCGAGTGAAATTCTTGTGTGCGAGCTTCACAAGCAACAGAGTTGTGCAAAATACAATAATGTAAACAAGCAAAATACAAGAATGGCTACATCTGAAACTAATAAATATATGTACAATATATAATAGTATATGCAAAAAAAAAAAAAATTCTGGATGTGTATACTAAATGTTTTTCTACGTGTGTGTGTGTGTGTGTGTATACACATATTTTACAAATTAAATAGAGTAAAAAATAAATAAAATATATAAAAATATACAGAGTTGAGACATGTGCAAAACAGTGGCATTACTGTACAGTATGGAGTGCATAATGTTAAAGTTCCAGTAGTGAAGCTGAGGTGTCTATGACGTGTTCAGCAGTCTGATGGCCTGATGGAAAAAGCTGTCTCTCAGTCTGCTGGTACAGGACCGGATGCTGCAGAACCTCCTTCCTGATGGAAGCAGTCTGAACAGTTTATGGCTGGGGTGACTGGAGTCCTTGATGATCCTCCCCGCTTTCCTCAGGCAGCGCTTCCTGTAGATGTCTTGGAGGGAGGGAAGCTCACCTCCAATTATCCGTTCAGAGCACCGCACTACTCGCTGGAGAGCTTTGCGGTTGTAGGCGGTGCTGTTGCCATACCAGGTGGTGATGCATCCAGTGAGGATGCTCTCAATGGCACAGCGATAGAAGGTCCTGAGGATGCGGGGGCTCATGCCGAATCTTTTCAGTCTCCTGAGAAAGAAGAGGCGCTGCTGCGCCTTCTTCACTGTTTTGTTTGTGTGTACTGACCACGTAAGATCCTCAGCCAGATGTACACCAAGGAACCGGAAGCTGCTCACTCTCTCCACAGCAGCGCCGTTGATGGTGATGGGGGTGTGTACTTCTCTGCACCTCCGGAAGTCCACTATCAACTCCTTTGTCTTTGCGACGTTGAGGGTGAGATGGTTGTCTTGACACCAGTGGGTCAGGGCGCTGACCTCCTCCCTGTAAGCCGTCTCATCACCATTGGTGATAAGACCCACCACTGTAGTGTCGTCCGCAAACTTCACAATGATGTTGGAGCTGTTAGTGGCCGTGCAGTCGTAGGTGTAGAGTGAGTACAGGAGAGGGCTCAGTACACACCCCTGTGGAGCACCAGTGTTCAGTGTGACGGGGGATGAGGTGATGCTGCCCAGTCTGACCACTTGGCGTCTGTCAGACAGGAAGCTAAGGATCCAGCTGCAGAGGGAGCTGCTCAGTCCTAGATCCTGCAGTTTCCTGTCCAGCTTCGAGGGAACGATGGTATTGAATGCTGAGCTGTAATCTACAAACAGCATTCTCACATACGTGTCTCTCTTCTCCA
Source organism: Mchenga conophoros (assembly GCF_057382185.1). NCBI lineage: Eukaryota > Metazoa > Chordata > Actinopteri > Cichliformes > Cichlidae > Mchenga > Mchenga conophoros. The sequence goes on along the minus strand of NC_140547.1, from coordinate 27,240,452 downwards.
GGTGTGACAGGGCAGTATGTAATGTCAGGGCTATGGCATCATCAGTGGAACTGTTGTGGCGGTATGCGAACTGTAGAGGGTCCAGTGAGTCGGGTAGTGCAGAGCAGATGAAGTTCCTGACCAGCTTCTCGAAGCATTTGCTTACGATGGGGGTCAGGGCTACAGGTCGCCAGTTGTTCAGTGAGGAGATGGTGGAGGATTTGGGCACAGGGATGACGGTGGCCATTTTGAAGCAGGCTGGGACTACAGACAGAGAGAGGGAAAGGTTGAAGATGTGCGTGAACACTCCAGCCAGCTGAGCCGCGCATGACTTGAGGACACGGCCAGGAATCCCGTCCGGACCTGTAGGTTTGCGTGCGTTCACCTTCCTGAAGCACTTCCGCACATCCTCCTCAGACACAGTGTGCGCACTGATGTCATCCGCGGTGCGCACACTGTCCGGTCTCATGGTGTTCGCTGCGTCGAATCTAGCGTAGAATACGTTTAGATCCTCACACAGAGAGGCCGTGGTCTGCGGTGTGCTGGTTTTCCCTCTAAAGTCTGCGATCGTGTTTAGTCCCTGCCACATACTCCGAGGGTTGTCAAACTGTTGCTCCACCCTGTCCCTGTACTCACGTTTGGCTGCTTTGATCGTCTTCCGGAGTTGGTAATGTGCGTGTTTGTAGTCCGATGTGTTCGCGGAGGCAAAGGCGGTGCTCCGTGCCGCGCGAACATCTCCGTTAATCCAGGGTTTTTGATTTGGGAAGGATTTAACTGTTCTGGATGGGACGACATCTTCCACGCATTTCCTGAAAAATCCGCAGACTGAGTCTGTGTATTCATCAATGTCCCTAGCAGCCACGTGAAACATTTCCCAGTCCACGTGATCAAAACAGTCCCGCAGCGTAGACTCCGATTGGTCCATCCAACAGTGCACCGCCCTCCGGGTTGGAGCTTCCTGTTTCAGCTTCTGCCTGTAGGCGGGCAGGAGCAGGATGGAGCGGTGATCTGATTGGCCGAATGGGGCGCGGGGGAGGGCTTTGTACGCATCCCGGAAAGAGGTGTAGCAGTGGTCGAGTAGCCGGTCTCCACGAGTGTTAAAATGGATGTGTTGGTGGAGTTTGGGTGAGACTTTCTTCAGGTTTCCCTTATTAAAGTCTCCGGCTGTGATAAACGCTGCCTCTGGGTGTGCGGTTTCCTCGCTGCTGATCGCGCTGTACAGTTCCCTGAGTGCTCGGTCAGTGTCGGCTTGTGGGGGAATGTAAACAGCCGTAACAATCACTGCTGTAAATTCCCTCGGTAGCCAGAATGGCCGGCACTTAATCATCAGGTACTCCAGGTCAGGTGAGCAGAGGGATTTGACCGGGTGCACGTTCGCATAATCACACCAGCTGTTGTTGATCATGAAACACACACCACCGCCTCTGCTTTTCCCAGTAAGATCCTGTGACCTGTCCGCGCGGTGCACAGAGAACCCCGGTAGTTGTATTGCGGAGTCCGGTACTTTGTCCGATAGCCAGGTTTCTTTGAGGCAGATCACACAGCAGTCCCGCATCTCTCACCGGAATGAGATCCATGCCCGAAGCTCGCACAGCTTGTTCTCCAGAGACTGCACATTAGCCAGTAATAAACTGGGTAACGGTGGTCTGTTAGTGCGCCGTCTCAGTCGAACCAGAACGTCAGATCTTCTCCCTCTGCGTCGGCGTTTGCGGCCTCCAGGGCCAGAGAACAAAGGCGTCTCACGTGAGATGAATGGGGGGTCTGCGAACGGAGGGTCCGTGTTGCAAAACTTGAACTCCGGAAAGTTATAAGAAAGACCGTCTTTTATGTCCAGCAAGGTTTGTCAGTCGTACACAAGGAGACATGTGCTGCTCGTGAAAAAATAAAGGAAAAGTAAAATTAAACACAGAAAACAGCTGTTGCTTGGGGGGAGCTCGCGATGAGACTGCCATACTCGGCGCCATCTTGTAACCTCGGCGCCATCTTGCTTACTAGGATATATTAGACTTATTAGTTACTATATACAGTAATGGACTTCTATACATTTTACATCAGATTAAAACTTTGGGTGTAAGATTCGGATAATTATTTATTAAAAGCTCGACATTTTAAATGAGAATAAGAAAGAAAAGTATGTCTTTGTGCCCCCTTTTCCCTGTTCATGCCCTATCGGCCCCCCTGGCTAAACTTTGCTAGATCCGCCCCTGCACAGTTACCAGCCGTCAGCTACGTAGAAAAAGATCCTGGTGTAGAAAGTAATATTAAATACATTCTAACAACAGCTTATCAAACTTAAACGTGCTGCTGTTGTTCAGCCGCTGGTTTCCTCTTTCTGGTGCAAAGTGGGCCAAAAACAAAGAAGAGAGACGGACTCGCAACAGAAAAGCCGATCAGCTGATCACTGATCAGTTTCATGATTGAAGTAGCAACAGGAGAGAGAGGGAGAGAGAGGCATCCGCTCCATATATCGGTTGTTAAGCTTAACGCGGGAATGCTTTACAAACATTCAGAGATGAACTTACACATTTGCTTTACTTCTCTCTGGGATAACTTCCTCGGAGATGAAATGCCGGACTGCTAGTGAGGCTACAAATACACGCAGCCGCTCTATCACGTGATGCATACTGCTGAGTTACGCCATGTCACAGGTTTTGTGAGGTTTTTAACTGTCAAACTCTCAAAATATTGATGATTTTTATTTCCACACACTTACATCATTTATTCTCATCAATTACACAATGCTTAAAAGTATTCCTTTATTTTTTTATTTGTAGATGTAAAAGAAAATATATTACATAAAAATATTTTATTAATAATATATGAGTCAGTCAACATGTCAAGATCTTCTATATCAAGCATTTGAATCACCACACCAGGATTAGCAGGGGTTTTTTTTAAATTAAAGTTTATTATTAACTGTAGAAAGCTAACTGATTTTGCTCTACACAGCATGGCTGTACTCACACTAGCCTTGTACCGTGCTTGAGTACCTATGGCTGTCTCTACCACCCTGCAGTTCTGCATTCCAGCTATGTTTCACAGTCTACATTGAGTTTCTGTTCTCTCATATATTTGTTAATATGATGATTTTTACAGAGGCAGCTGTCGTTAAGAAAGCACAGGAGATCTGTGTTGGAGTGTGATTAGTGATAAAACTACATGCCTATCTGAACCACGGGTGGACCTCATCAAGTAGCATCAGTTAGCATAACTGCACCTCTGAACAGCTCAGTCGCCAAATAAGCGCTGTATTGTTAGCCTAAATTGTTGTTAATGTCTACATTTAGCACAAATCTAAGCAGACTGACGAAAAGTCATGTTCAGGAATGTGCCTGAACATGTTTTTACTTTATGAAAAAGAAGACTTTAAAATTCATGTCCAAAGTATGAGTATTAATAGATTAAAGGTCATGACTATTTCACAAATTTCATGGAACTCTGGGACTGTTGTGGAGGGCCACACCTATAAGCTCATAGAGAGATATTAACACTTACCATAATTTACCAAATTATCATGTTTTATGAAGCAACAAAAGACAATATGAGTTTACAGAGGTTATAAATGAAGTGAGAAATAAACTAAATGGGCAAGTAAAATACATTCATTAAAAGAATATATGTCATATATGTAATATATATTGTATAATGTACTGTATGTAATATAAAACAATGTAATGTAAACTATGGTCCCATTTAGAGCGCATATATGTGGATAAAGCAGAGAATGCTTTAGGGCAATGGTGGGTGATTGATCTTCCCAATGGCTCACATGAGAAACTGGGGCTGTTGTGGAGGGCCACACAAATAATGTGAACTCAGTTTTTCTCAATGATAATTTTATCTCCATGAGCTTATTGGTGCAATCCTCCACAACAGTCCCAGTTTCTCATGTGGACCATTGGGAAGATACGCTGACAAGTCAATGTGTGGACAACACCCTGAGTTAAGTGTTAGCACGCCAGGTAACGCACTGAAAAGGGCGATACTTTAAATTACCGGCTTAGGTTTAGAAAAAGTTCACGGTTAGGTTGGTATATATTTTAGAGCTCAGTGTTGTCCTCACTGAAGAGTCCCAAAAACATATGTGTTTCTGCTTCGAGTCATGATACCAAAAAACGTGACAACTAATAAAAACAAAGTAACGTATTCGGTACTAATTTATCTGAATGTAATCATTAAGTAGAGGATTTCACTTCCAGTATGAGTGTGGTCAGAGCTGTATTTGTGCTTGTGTGTGTCTGTTGATGTGTTAGAATAACGCCTCACCCAAGAGATATTCAAATTCCTACGAGACTGCAGTCGACTGATGGGTGGTGATGACAGTTTAAACAATCCGGGCTCTTCTCCAAATTGATTAACATCAGTCTTGTGCGTCTTTGTTTGTGTATGTGAGCTGGTATTGAGAGGGTGGAGTAATATAAACAGCTACTAAAGTAATAAACCACCAATTGTACTTCCGTGTGAGCAGTGATAATTACAATAACCTATAAATTAGATTTAATTGACTTGGTGTTTCTTAAAAAATGCAGCTGATTGGACACAGTTGTGGAAACCTGCTGGACAGATAGACGGCAGCAAGAAGTTACACAGCTTCAGGCAAAACAGGCAGAGGTTTTTTTTTTGCCAGCTATAAACACACTGTTTTCATATAATCTGTGAGGGACCAGCGTGCTGCTTTTGGCATATAATCACAAACATGATTTCCAAGCCTGAAAAGATAAATGAGGCAGTTTTCCTCTTAGATTTCTTGAAGGAACCCTTACATATGCATCTCACTTTGCCACATTTTTCTGCCGGCCCCCTCCTTTTCTTTCTTTTTCTTCACCCTCAGAAATTCCACTAAAATATTCAGGAGGATCCTCTAGTCACCATATTTTCACTTTTATTGTGTGCGATATAAAGATGGGCAATTATTTGATTTCAGAGTTATGAAAACATGTATGTTATGAGAAAACAAGCAAGTTAAGCTTTAATTGGTGCTATTTTTCACCGCGGTGGCAAGGTACTTACCTCTTTGGCACCTTTTTTCTCCTCATAGAATTACACATTCATATTCCTGAATGGAGATGGAAATTTCATTTTGCTTTATTCTGCCATAATTGGGATGCATGGTGTGTACCTGCAAACTGGAAGACATCCCATAAACACACGCGACGCATTTATTCGAATCTAATGCAACTATATTGCTCTCAGTAATAGCGCTCATAATGTGGAAAAATCCTTTCAATTAATACAGTAAATTCTGAAGTTAATACAGTTTGTTTCGCGTTGGCTTTTTTTCAGACTTCAGCCTGCATATAAAGGCGCAATATACTGTGGGATTTGGTTCATCTGCTGCCAATAAGAAGACGTAAACGCTCAGGCCTTCTGGTAAATATCACATCTCACATAATTGTTCGGTTTCTGGTGTAAGAAAATCATCATCTTCTCTTTTTATGTCTTTATCATCAAAGCAGGGGGTGGTCAAGCGAACCGAAGAATCTAGGCCATGTATAACCAATTTGAAACGCAAATCGAACCCAAGTTTGGCCATACACGTGTTTTCCAAGTTAAATTAAGTCTCATTTGTCTGTGGTGTTGTGAAAAAACGCTACATTGACCAGTCATTTGGGGGAAACTGATGTGGGATCTATGAATCAAACTTTATTGATGCTTTGAAGGCTCTAATAACACACTAGACTTGATTAGATGTCCAATTTATTGACCCTGGAATTCAGATAAACACGTTCTTTAAGAACCACAATGAACTCATTTTCGCTGTCTTGTATACAGCTCCTTCAGCTGGAAACCTCAGTAATATTTAATTCAGCGTCAAATGAATTACATCTATAATAGCTGTCGTCATTACAGTTCTAAATATTTACCCAAGACTGAAATTAAAGGAAGATTTAATTACAAATGACTCCTAAGTGTGGCAAGAGAAAATATTTCACATAATGTTTTGATATACTTTTTCTTTTTCCTTTCAATCAAACATATGGTCTCAAAAATAATTATTAAATAAAAACAGGAAATTTACTGTGTCTATTTCACATCTTTCTCAATGTGAACCATGAAATAAAAATGGCCTTAACACTTGTAATTAAAAAGCTAATTTTCAATGCGGTTTCAGTGTTATCCTGTGTCTCTCGGAGATGAATGATCTCACTGGTTCTGTTTATTTACTTTTTTAAGTATTTTGCACACTGTTGAGCACACATCTCCATGACAGCTGATTATGATGCTGCAATATGTGGTAGTTTTTAAGTAAATATTATGTTTTGGGGCTTATTGGCAGTTCTTTTAAAGAGGGATTTGGGTTCAATTTTAATATGAAGAAAAGCGAGGTAAAAATGCCTTAGGCCATTTTAAAAATCTTTAAAACTCTACTGGTGGTCATTTTAGCTTTCTTTTTTTATTTGTCAGACATCTACTACTAGATTTTAAACCGTCTTAAGTTCAGATTTATAATCAGCAAAAATTTTAAAGAACTTGGTCCAAAAATTTGGAGGGCAATAACTGCCAAATTTTCAAAAAGAAAATAAAAAGGGTGTCATTCAATGCATCATAATAATGTAAAAAAAAAGTGTAAGATGTAATTAAAATGTAAATTTAAGTGATTTGTTTTTTTGAATTTGTATTTATGTGCCTTAAATAACTGCTGCTAGTCAGCCAGAGCAGCGTGTTTAGTATGCACTAACAAGCAAAAAGTTTGGCGTTTTCAAAAAATGAAAATAAATAGTGACACTAATACATAGCATTAAAGCAAATACATATAATTTAAAGACACTTTTTTAGTTTTATATTTTGGATTTTTTTTTTTTTTTGCATTTAATAGTAATTCTTGTATGGATTTATTTATGTTTAGTTTTTAGCTAATCTGTTTGAAGGGTCAGTGAGCTTGTGTGATGGCCTGACATCCAGCTACTTCTGGGACATTAGATTTTAATCGTTTTGGTTGGGGAAAGTAAATATTTATTTGTCTCCAAATGTTCAAATATAACAAATGGTTTCAGCCCTGGGATGGGAAAGAAAATAAGGGCAAATGGGTAAATAATACATTGGGAATACAGAGAAAACAGATAAATACATTTAAAAAAGAATTTTGTATATAAATTGAAAATTGAATTGCAAGACACAGCAAAATTGATCAAAGGTGTTTTTGTTAAATATTTATTTATGTTTGAGGTTGTTTTTTTTGTTTTTTTTGACAGGTTTGGTCCTCCATATACACACACAAATCCCCTGCTGTATTTGTGCTGCAGATTTTTCAGTATATTATTATTTTGACCTAAAAACCTTCTGAACAAATGACTGCTGAGCTACACAGAGAGCAGCACAGATGTGCTTTTAGAGAAACGAATAGTACTGCATTCTGATGTATTTCCACAGAGAATTCCCTAAGAGGCGGTGGCTTCATTCTTGCGGGAACTCCGAACATTCCTCTGGGATTTGTTGGGTGAAATGCAAGCGCTCCGTCCTGACGTTCCCTCTGGACTCCAACTCCAATTCCGACCAGGAAGTCTGTGTGTACATGGAGAGATGCTGGTTGTTTGCATGTGTTTAGGCGTGCAAACAGACACACATTCGCAGTCAATCATATTGGATACTGTAAAAGTGCAAACACAAATGTGGATGAGTTCAGCAGACGCCATCTTTTTCACCCTGATATGAAGATGTAATCTATCTCAGGTGAATGGTCACCTCAGATTAGAAATGTAAAAATCTGTCTTACGTATGAGTGGAAAAACAATTTGCAGTCCCGTGAAGTGGCTGCAACAAACACGAGGTGTGTGATGTCACAATCGCAGAAAGCCCCCCCGAGCAGCAAAGTAAACCATTTAGGGTAAAAGATCTCTGTGCTCTTTCCTTTGATTAGCGATTCTTTGAAATGGTATAATGCTGTGATTATGTGAAAAGCTCTGCGAGCATGTGGTTGGAGCTGAATATTTTCACTGAGACACTGGGGGAAAGGAAGAAAATGGGAGCGAGAATGAGAGAGAGATAAAGTCAGGGAAAGAGAAGGAGGAGGACTATTACAAGAAGAGAGCAAGCCCTCTTTGTACAGACATTGCGACGCCAGATGGCTTCTTCTAATAAATATTCAACCTTAACTCAGTTCCCATGTAACTTCTCTTTCTCTCTGCCTCTCGTTTTTTTGTACCACTGCCAGCACACCCACACGTTTCTGGGCCAGCAAAATGATTACAGTAAAGCAAACAAAAAGGAAAAAAAAGGAGGGGAGACCGGGGGTGTTTGACAGAGGAAACGGGCCGACAGGGTCCTGTATACAGAGAGATAGGGTGGTAGAGTGTGCTGAAAGCTGGTGATTTTTTCTTCTTCTTTTTCTTCTTCTGGGTGGGGGTCTATGTTGTACAGAGAAAGAAAGAAGTGAGAGAAGGTGGGAGAAGAGGCAAACTGAGCGGAGGGGGGGGGGGGGGTGAAAGTCCTCTGTGGTTGGAGCTGGTGTGATTGTTGGAGCCGGAGCAGAGAAAGAGTCTGTTCTCAGGGTTGATTGTTTACCTAGTGGGGAGAAGCTTCTCCAACATCCTCTGAAGTGGCCTGTTCTGGAGAAAAATCTTGTGCCGTGTTGCGCGATAAGAGCGGGCAAAATAATTTGGAGTTGCTTAAGAAAAAAAATAAAAAATAAAATAAAAGCTGCATCACAATGCCAGCTAGGCGACTGGTGGTCTATAAAGTTTTTGTGATAAAGGGATGCTAAAGAGCAAGCCATTATTTTAACACACTCCTACATGCATATTTGCAGAAAAAGGTCTTTATTCCTTATAGTTTTAAAATCTGTCTGCAATAGTTTTAATCTTCTTACCTTTGTTTTGTCTAACTTAATTTTTAACTGCTCCATGAAAGGAGGATCTTAACTTTATCATTTTAAGATTTTGCGTAAAATTGTTTAAAAATGTAACACATTTAGTTTATTAAGTCAACAAAAGACTAAAATGAAATCAACAAATAAGTCAATCACTGAAATTAAATTAATAAACATCATTAAAAGAGTTACTTTCAAGAACATTTTCAGTGAATGTCCTTCCTGATGCGACCGCAAATTGGATTTGTGTTCACTTGCTGAGCAAATATCGTTAACCACTACACCATTACAAGCACAAATAAACACACATCAAATAATTCTAAAACGTAAGCTTTAATTTAAAATTGTCATTTTAAAAATTATTTAAAAGTGCACTTTTACAGCAAAGACATATTTCCAAGTGTCTCTTCAGCTTGCCTCCCAGCAAGCCAGCATTATTTACCTCCTTCTAAAAACTAGTTTGAAGGACGTTGACATGCCTGGTGAGCATCTTTCATAGCAGTTTCTACTGTTTTTACTATGCTTAAAAGCTATTCAGTTTCTCTGGTCCAGGTCCTAAAAATGATTTGGCTTGGTTTAGATTATTCATAAGTCTGAGCAGGAGCCCTCTGCTTGGGAACATAACATAGGCGTAGTTAAAATCTTGAGATTGGATGCTGTTTGGTGCGAACGTCAACCTTCTCACGTTGTGTAGTGCACATTGTTTAAGTGAATGGTCATTCAGAGAGACTGTTTCTTTATCAGTTTCATCAGTGTTTTATTGCTTCTTATTTTTACACACTAAAATGTTTTTACATTTTTATATATGTAAATTTGGCTCAATACATGTAGTATTTCATGCCTTCTTTAAGGTGAAGCCCGTCTTGAGAAATAATGTAATTGCTAGCGATCGATTGGTAATAACATATATAGAGAGTTTATATATGGGACTCTGTGGTTTCTGCTGTGATCTGAGGAAGTAGTTTCCCCCTTTGCCAACATGTCCTTCTTCTAAAAGCAGACTTTTTCATCCTTTAAAAGTGGAAAATCTTTGCTTCATGTGTCCAGGTCCATGGTGTGAGGCAACCTGTCTGCAAGTGAGTGTGAGTGACTGCAATCACTCTTAAAGAGGTTGGACCAATGCAAATCTCACATATTGCCTTGAAGGAGATCACCTCGGTTTCTCAAACTGAGGTGATCTTCAGCTAAGTTCCCCTCTTTCACCACCTTCATCACCCTGCTTTGTGCTCCTCTACCTCTGAAAGCAAGAGTAAAACATGTGCCTGCAAGGCAAATATTCAGGAATTAGATACTGCAGGCCTTTCATCCTAGTAACAGGCCTCATCACCATCTGTTCACCTAAACCAGCCCAGTCGTCATCAGCGCCACCGTCTCCGCGCATATTCCATCACCTGCGAGAAGGATGAGGCAGGGAGAGGCTGACAAGTGTCTTAATTTTATTTTTTGTCGACACAAGATAAACTGTCCTTATTAAAAAAGGCCCACCCACCTTCCCACCAGCATTGCCCTCCGTCACCCCCATGCTTCTTATAGGAATATTCATCGTGCAATATTGCAAGATTAGGCTGCGGAGAATTTGACAAATACGACCAGCTTTCACGGGAAAATATTTTGGCACGTTTTTCTTGATGCGAAAATGATTACATTAAGAAGAGACGCCTTTTTTTTCTTTCTCCCCCCCCTTCTTCCTTCCTCCCTTCCTTCCTTCGCGGGTGGTGGAAATAGCAAGTAGAAAGCACGAGTAAAGATTTCTCTTTTTGGTGATAGACAAGTTGGAATGTACGTCATTAGCTTCTCCGCTGTATAACGACCTTGTAATCACTTCAAATGGCGGTCTGGCTCTTGAGGTGTGTGCCACCGTTAACAACAATTCTTCACAACAAGAATCATTACTTAATCTCAGCCACCAAACCGCTCTCTCCTGACAATGTCAGCTCATATTGAGGCTGTAATCACTAGACCAAGGCCACCGTGGCTGCTGTCGCCTTGTCCCTGCGGTGCTATCATGGGAAAAGGGAAAACTGGGGCTTATCTCTCAGCGCGCGGATATGACAGGAGGGGAAGAGGGGGGACTATACGGAGAGCTTTGTCTCATATCCTGATTGAGTTCACGCTCCCTCACTCTGTTGCTGGGGCGAAAACCTACCTGAAACCGAACCAGAAAGGTCGACACTCGGGGGTCCAGTGGCGTGGTGTGAGGGAGGATAAACTCGACTTCCACATGAACAAAGAGGAAGTGGGAAGGAAAAAAACATTTGAGGCCTGATAATGCCCGCACTGAGCCCCATTAGGATTGAGGTATTATCCCCTGGTTGACTTTGGCTATGAGAAAATGTGTCCCCCCTCCTCCCTTGCTTTGCCGTTTCCCACTCATAACAGACCTGTTGGCCGTCGTGGTTTATCAAGCTCACAAATCTAAACAGGACAGGGGCCCTGACCGGGAGAGGGCCTTGTACACAGGAAGGGCCCTAATTCTCTCTGGATTAGAGAGCAAGTAGCAATTTAGACAGCTGCTTGCTTTTAATATCCCAGTTTGCTGTGTCTGTATCATAATGTGGAATAATGGCAGTAATATTTTTCATTATTACAAATCTGTTGTTAAGGTTGAGCTGTCGATGAACGGAATAATGGTCAATCGAGGGGAGTTCTACTAAACTAAAAGTGGTGGTGCTCAAACATGTTAATGAATTAAGGGCACATCAGCAATCATAATTAACCATGTAATCGGGAAATGTGCTGGGGTTTTTTTGGTTTATTTTTCCAAAGGCAGGATGTTCAGTCTTCAGTGTAACACAACCATTATAACCTGTTTAGGACAGCATGAAAATCTATATCAGCTACATCTGAAGTACTTAATACACTACAAACAAAGGTATTAAATGGCAGTGTATTTACAAATCATAGCTCAGATCCCAGATACCAAATATCGATACTATCAATGTTTGGTATCGATATCTGGTATCGGAATGATACTAGCATGTTAGGATTGATATTTTGTTTCTATCCTAAAAGTTCAGTATGTAGCACATTGAACTGTGTTAAATAATAATTAATAATAATAATAATATAATAATTAAAAAAAACATTTTTGTGCAGGGGGAGAAATTAAAAAAAAAACTGTACTTCAAACATGCACTGTGAAAAAGGTCATTGTTGACTGTCATTTCTATGTTTTTATAGGCTATAGTACATTTAAACAACAGAAACTGACCCAAAATGCTCTAACGACGGCCGCATTTACAACCGAGGTCTCCAAAAAAACACCCACCAAAAGAACAGTTTCACCATACATGAAAACCTGAGAAATGTGTATTTTTGTGTGCAATACTTTCATTATCTTTAAGTAAAAATCACAGTGATTTAGTGGTCCTTAATGTGTTCAGAATTTGCAAATTGTTAATGGTTCGTCTCAAAAATCATGACACACCACTTTCCCTTTTATAAGCTGCATTTGTAAGGTGAAATTATCGGTATCAGTATCGGCAATACTGGGCCTATATTTACATGGTATCGGAGCCATTCCAAAATTTGTAGTATTGCACACTATTGGCATTTTGTGTCCAAATAAGACGACAGTTAACTGGAAACCTTTGTCTTTATCTGTCTGAGATTGATTGAGTCGGACTGCAATTGTTTGGAGACAGGTTGCCTCCCAGCAGGTGACCTGTGCAGTCACATTGCAACCGTGGGGCAACCACAGATTTTTTTCCAGCTGCAAGGAGGTTGCAGCTCGAGGTATTGGAGGTATTTTTAGTCGTTTGACTGAACCATTATCTTCTACTACGTGGACTGAGATGAGAAGAAAACTCAAACTTGCATCAAGAGTTAAAAAATGGCAAAACACTCTTAATTGTTTTGTATTAATTTTTATATTTCTCATATCAATTTAGTATTTCCTATCAGCATCTGCTTTAAATACTCAAATTACACTTGCAGAAAAAATGTCCTAAGCTAACTTAAGTTGCAAAAAAAAAACATTTAAAAAATGTCAGCACTTTATATTAAAACAATGGTAGAATGGATTCCTTTTTTTTGTATTAGCACATGCTATTATGGTAGCAATATTAACTAAGTCCTTCCCAGTGATTATATAGCTGGAAGGTCATGAGTCTGATGGCTGTAAGTGCCCTCCAGCTGAAGGATCACTTCAGCTAGTCTCTGTTCCACTGCAGGATCGCTGTCTCTTGTTCTAAGGCAGAGGCGAATGTATTTTTCTCTCTGTATGTGTGTGTGACTTTGTGCGTGTCTAACAAAGTAAACCAGGTGCAAAGAGAGCACAGAGGCTGGAAAACATACAACACGTGCTTTTGGTCCCAGAGCTGATAACATAATGTACTCTTTGTGAAGAAAATGAAAATTATATCACATCTAAGGGGCATTTTCTGCAATAAAACTCAAAATAACCATCTTCTGTTGGGTTTGTTGTCAGTAGTGACAGTGCAGGAAGGCTGGGAAAGGTTTTCATCTGAGACTAATCAAACAGCGCAGATGTATTAGTGCAGTAAACATGAAGATGCATGACAAGCACGTAATGCACAAACTGCACGTCACTGATGGAAGTGAGAAGTTTGTTCAAATTCGTAATTGCAGAAGCAAGACGGCACACTGAATGCAGATGTCTTCCTTTATCAGTTGCTTAGGAGGGGATCCCCACCTTAATGGCAAGGAAAGCAGGCTTTGATGGATGAAATAATTCCTAATCCGTGGGCATGGCGCTGCCACCACGGACCAGGACGTGTTGGGTGGGGCAAGTGGGCGGCTAGCATGGGTAGTTGGGTGTGTGGGGGGGGTTACTTCCTTCAACTTCTGAGAGATTTCCTGAAGGCATGCAAAACACACTTAAGATTTCTGTTGCTGATCCAAATCAGCTTTTTTTTTCTGCCCCCTCCCTCTCCGACACTGTGCCTCACAGCCACATACAGGCGACTACTTTCAATTGATTAATTCTGCTGTAATTTGGCCGCAATGTGTGACTATCGCAATAAGCCCATTGCACGGGGGAAAAAAGGCAGCAATAGTGTGGATACAAAGTTTTGACACAAAGTTGAGTCAAAGGGAAAGCTGATTTTTGTGTAGTTTATAGTGGCTGGAATTGTTTTACCAATTACCCTGTTGATTTTAGCCCTAACTCTTCTCAGTTGTACAAAATCAAAAAGTTTGCATAGATCCACAACAACAGGGATGATATTGTACCATGTAGGTTGCGGTTTTAAGATGTTTTTGGGGAATATTCCATGTCTTTCCTTCCATACATTTTCTTCTGCTTATCCAAAGCAGGTATTCCAGATGTTCTTTTTCTTAACTTTCCCGTCTCTCCTGGAGGACGATTCCAGACCAGATGAGATATATAATCTCTCCTGTGAGCCTAAGTCTTAGTCTAATGTATAATTTATGCTACCGCAATTGTCTCCGTTTTAGATATGGATTTCTCTACCTACAGAGATTATACTGAGAGGGGTTTTAAACCACCGCAAAGCATTCACGTGCAGTTCTCCAAGATTGAAACTGCACATTGCTTGATGTGAAGGACTGCTGGGTTCATCAGGATGGGAGAAAAAACATCGAGGATCAAAGATGAAGTATGAAGAGCATAGACAGTAGACACTTTTAATCATTTTTAACACTTGCTTTCAAGTCAGCTCTTTGTAGTTTATAACTTTGCTCTTCTCTGCACCTGACTGATGGACTACCAACAGCACAAGTAAGAGGAGCCCAAAAACTGGTTGTACCATATGCTTTGCACAATGCCTATATTGACAACAGATGCTCTATGCAGGTAGATGGGTCATCCACAGCCTACCATCCACCATAATTCCAGCATAAGCCAGGATCCCTTGGATCCCCAGCTGGGCATCCAAAAGGAGGCATCTAGGTGTCCGGATCAGGTGCTTGCCCCTTTCAGCTTGTAAAAGTCTACTTCAGCTTTTTTACAATTAGAAAATCTCAGAAATTGTTCTTAAAAATACATTCTTACGTTTGCTAAGTGAACTTATTTGCGTCAAGTTTAGGCTCTCTAAGATACAGTTGAAAGAGGAACCCAGAAGAATAAAAGTAAATACAATTCTAAAGACGAGCTGTATTAAAAAGGTCCACAAAGTAACAGTAAAGGTACAAAAACCAGACTAAATATCAAGCAGGGAAAATATCTGGACGGATTGGCTGCCCTGCCTTAATTGTTCTCACCTGTCTGTCATTCCCAGTCAGGAAAGGAGGGAACAAAGGCAGGAAGTAAAAACCACAATAAGAGAAGACTGGCCTTCAAAGTAAAATAGGCGGAACCTAAAAGGCAAATTAAGCACACCGGCAAAGATGAAAACAGAAACAGTGGAACACAAAAGAGCGAAGGAAACGTATGAAACCGAATATGTTGGTAATATGTTGGTGAATGTTAGCGTCGCTGAACTATAGCTGAGATTTGATGATTGATGATTTGTTGATCCTAAACTGCAGTCTCATACTTACGCTTTTTAGCAAGACTTACCTCGAGCATAACAAAAAAAAATTGCAAGCAGCTTATCAGGTACATTTATAGGTAAGTTTTAAACATAAGCATTCTTTAGCAGTTCTCTGAATAACTGAATATATAATGTTTACCAATGCTATCGCCTATAAACAAAGCAAACCCAGAAACCTAGCAAGCCTGGGTTTATCATTGTAAAAGGGTAAAAAAGTGTTAATAAAACCACAATAGGAAATTTTAAAATGAGATTTTAACTTCAGTCTCCCGGTAACAAAAATCATGCCCATGTGTGCTGCCACCCTGCAGTAATTGTTTCAGTTATTTCAGAGGAATAAATATCAGATATGATCCTGGTGCAAGCAGAAGAATTGGTGACTTCAGGAGAGTAAACAGGACACGAGATTTGTTGGCAATATGGGCTCAGTTTAAATGATGAAAATTGTTGAGTTTTTGCTGAAACAAATGGCAACAACCAGGGCAACAAAAAACACCTCTGCTTTGTTTATTACAGGGTAAGAAGATAGACTGTGTAGTACTTACTCAGCTGGGGGTCCTAAGGCTTTTCAAAAATGTGATGTCAGCAGACTGCATGCCACCGATTGGTCAGTAGTTGGTGTCACTCAATGAGTCATGGTTTTTTTGAAACCTTACCCACACCGTGGTCTCTCAATTTGACAAAAAGCTATAAGCTGACTCACCCGGCAACCGTCGTTGTTGTGTTTGTGTTTGCTTACAACTGAAGTCATACAAAAAGACCCCACGCACATTGGCGATACTCAATTGTAATAGAAAATGACTGAAACCGAGTAGAATAGAGTCAAGTCGTGTCAAGTAGGCACTAGCAGAAATGACACAGTAGACTCCTGTGGTAAAATGTCAGCCTCAAGGTCAGAAGTCAAGTTGTTTGAAATCTTGTGAATGCTTTAACTTGAGAAGGAAGTCACCTAGGATTTTCAAGTGTATCGATAGGTGTATCTATTCAGATGAGTTTGACTGTTAGTGTCCTCGGCCTCAAGGTCAGGGGTCAGAGTTCAAGTTTCCTGAAAAACCTGTGGATGTGATAACAAGGCCACATAGGATTTCGAAATTCATACAATAAGAGGCTGAGGGGTAGTCTCACAAATATTTCTATTAGTATTTCTTTATTATTTCATACATCTGTGAATTGCACCTGTGCAGTTTAAGAATTCAGCTTTACTCTTCTCTAACCTCTAATCCAAATATTGCTCCAAAAAACAACAACGCAGGAGTGATTAAAAACATCGGCTTTAACCTGTGTAACTGTAAACACACTTAAATATGTACATCACCTAGCATATATATAATAATAATAATAATGGATACTTTATTGATCCCCATGGGGAAATTACTTGTTTTTCTCTGCATTTGACCCATTCACTCAGTGAAGCAGTGGGCAGCCCACTAAGCAGGCGCCCGGGGAGCAGTGTATAGGGATGGTACCTTGCTCAGGGGTACCTCAGGGTAGCTGTTAAGTGGATTCGAACCGCCGACCTTCCGATCATGGGGTGACCACTTTACCTACTGAGCTATCCCTGCAGTTGATAACTGTATCATGGATTGTTCAGTCTTATCAGCCAAATAGTGTTGTAGTCGGCAGCTCCACTTGTGCAGAACATCGGCGATGTCTGTGTCCTCTGCAGAGCAGAATAACCTTAGAGCGACCCATCATGCATTGCAGAGGTCACGCTTAGTGCTACGTGGTTAGCGGTAGCTTGTTAGCAGCCTGATCCATTTAGAGCTGCAACAAAGCTGCACACATTTCCCAAAGAAGAGGAATTACAACCATAATCGTTCTTGTCATTTGCACAGCAATTTTACTCCTGAATGCCTCGTTTTAGGGAGGAATTAATAATAAAAAAAAGAAAGGAAAGAAATCGTATGAGCTTCAGGTGCCGAGGAGTTCACCCCTTTCCCACTCATCCTTGCCTGCAGCCCTGCGATGCTCTCTCGGTCTGCCTCTCCCTCTCTCGGTTTCTTATTATCAGTTAATAATTCTTTCTCATTCAAGCAAATTAGAGAAACTTGACTGTGTTAGAGCGAGTCCAGCATGGAGCTGCAGGCAGAGAGAAGGCTAAATGGCAGAAATTCCCCCAAGAGCAAAGAGCGCATGAAGCACAACATTGTGTCCACCACAAAAGCCGCTCTGTAGTTTTGATCCCCTCTAATTTAATTAGCCCAAGAGGTAGTGCATTAATTTGCCAGGAATTCTTCTGATGCAGAAAGCCGCCCCCGGTGCATGGAGGGAGAGAGAGAGAGAGGGGAAGAAGGAACCTCCTTGCTGCTTTTGTGCAATCGGGGAGGAAAGGAAGAAATTTGCTTCCATTTTATGTGTCATGGTGCCGGAGTTTTGATAGTATTGATTCCTATCAAGGTTTGTGTGTAATTCCCGGGACTTTTTTGTTGTTGTTGCGAGGCTCATAATCATTTAATGGTATTACTTTTCTAAGTCAATTGAGTCCTTCTGCATCCTGTGGCAACAAATAGGGACTCCAGCTTTCACACATAATTAAACATCAGCTGTGTCTAACAGCATGAACATATTTATGTCAAAATGTATGCAACCTCTGCCGCTTCCAGTGAGTGGCAACCACAATATTAAAACCCACAGTGTGGAATTAACTGCGCCGTATAGCCATACAATTTTTTTGTTTTTTCTAATATGTTTAATTTCTCTGCACCTCAGAGTTGAAATGAACACAGTTGAAATAAACCCAGATCCAGTGCACGAGATATTGTGCTGGTTAATTAGCAAAAAGCAGGATAGTAATCCTTGAATCTCACAGGATTTATCACTCAAGACAATATTTGTGTTGACACCACAAGGCCCAGTGTTTATCACAAAAATATCTCTCTGCAGATAGACCGGGGTAGCCGAGTCCTGTGGCAAAGACTCAGTCTGAGTATTTTTGCCACCATCTTTCTAGCTGATTATTGTGCAGCAGATCTGAACAGATGCTCATAGGCTAGCAACCTGTCAACCACATGCTAAAGCCAAGTTGCAGAGTGCACTCTGTTGGAGAAACTACGCAAAATCAGCACAAAACATGGCTGAAGTGTGTTTCTCGCTTTTATACTTCTTAAATTTTAAATTATTAACCTTTATTAATGTCAATTATTAATGCTAAATCGGCTAATAGCTAATATTGGGTTCTACCAGACACTATGTAATAGGTTGTGCAACATTAATCTTTGTCCTCAGAGAACATGCATGTGACATCAGGTTACAGCTAGTAGGGCCCATTTGTGTTTGCCCCATTGGTCGTGCCATTTATGCAAGTGCTGAGAGTTCGAGTAGTCACTGAATGATAGGTGTCACCACTCAGACAAAACCTCCACATTGGCACTGATATTGGTGGGGAAGAAGTCAAAACAGGAAGCAAAGAAATCATTGGGTCTCATCTTTTCAAACTGTCTGTGAAGGTTCTCAGTCATCCAGGTCATCGTAGTCAAAGGAGCTTGCAAAGAAAAGCGTCTGGACTTCTTTAAGTTGCTTGAAGACGTTTCACCTCTCATCTGAGAAGCTTCTTCAGTTCTAAGGTCAAATGGTGGAGAGTCCCAGATATAAACCTAGTGGGAGTATCCGCCCACAGAGGGACAAAAGGATCCCCTGATGATCCTCTAATTGCCTGAGCCAAGGTGTGAAACTGGGTGTGGGTCCCAATCAGCCAGAGTTTCGGGTGAGCTCATTGTGAAACCTGGCCCCACCTTATCATGTGAATTCCTGAGGTCAGATGGCCCAGGATGTGAGTGGGCGTTAAGGCGTCTGGGAAGGGAACTCAAAACTGGATTATAGATGCCAGACAGTTGGTGTCGTAAACCACCGCCTCTGTTCAAAGATGGTCGCTCAAACTGTTGAAGCATGTCTCTCTGTATAATCAAATCAAATCAAATCAAATCACTTTTTATTGTCACATCACATGTGCAGGCACACTGGCACAGCACATGCGAGTGAAATTCTTGTGTGCAAGCCCCACAAGCAACAGAGATGTGCAAACACAACAACACAAACGAGCAAAATACAAGAATGGCCAACCTGAAACTAATAAATATATGTACAATATATAATAGTGTATGCATTTCTGGATGTGTGTACTAAATATTTTCCTACGTGTGTGTGTGTGTGTGTGTGTGTGTGTGTGTGTGTGCACCTCCGGAAGTCCACTATCAACTCCTTTGTCTTTGCGACGTTGAGGGTGAGATGGTTGTCTTGACACCAGTGGGTCAGGGCGCTGACCTCCTCCCTGTAAGCCGTCTCATCACCGTTGGTGATAAGACCCACCACTGTAGTGTCGTCCGCAAACTTCACAATGATGTTGGAGCTGTTAGTGGCTGTGCAGTCGTAGGTGTAGAGTGAGTACAGGAGAGGGCTCAGTACACACCCCTGTGGAGCACCAGTGTTCAGTGTGATGGGGGATGAGGTGATGCTGCCCAGTCTGACCACCTGGCGTCTGTCAGACAGGAAGCTAAGGATCCAGCTGCAGAGGGAGCTGCTCAGTCCTAGATCTTGCAGTTTCCTGTCCAGCTTCGAGGGAACGATGGTATTGAATGCTGAGCTGTAATCTACAAACAGCATCCTCACATACGTGTCTCTCTTCTCCAGGTGTGACAGGGCAGTGTGTAGTGTCAGGGCTATGGCATCATCAGTGGACCTGTTGTGGCGGTATGCAAACTGTAGAGGGTCCAGTGAGTCGGGTAGTGCAGAGCAGATGAAGTCCCTGACCAGCTTCTCGAAGCATTTGCTTACGATGGGGGTCAGGGCTACAGGTCGCCAGTCGTTCAATGAGGAGATGGTGGAGGATTTGGGTACAGGGACGATGGTGGCCATTTTGAAGCAGGCTGGGACTACAGACAGAGAGAGGGAAAGGTTGAAGATGTGCGTGAACACTCCAGCCAGCCGAGCCACGCATGACCTGAGGACGCGGCCGGGAATCCCGTCCGGACCAGTAGCTTTGCGTGCGTTCACCTTCCTGAAGCACTTCCGCACATCCTCCTCAGACACAGTGTGCGCACTGACGTCATCCGCGGTGCGCACACTGTCCGGTCTCATGGTGTTCGCTGTGTCGAATCTAGCGTAGAATACGTTTAGATCCTCACACAGAGAGGCCGTGGTCTGCGGTGTGCTGGTTTTCCCTCTAAAGTCTGTGATCGTGTTTAGTCCCTGCCACATACTCCGAGGGTTGTCAAACTGTTGTTCCAATCTTGGAATCCCTGAGCTTTTGTTCTGATGGACCAATAAAATGGCAGTAAAAAGCAACCCAATTGCATGTGTCCTCTTCAGCACTTGCATGAAGCTAAAACCAGCAGAAACAGTACCAAAGGATGGCATGCGCCAAAGGATTTTGCGTCACTTTTCGCATAAGTAGGCCATTAGATAAATAATGTGTTCAAGGAGCACGAATCAATACTTTGGAGGTCGTGACTACTTCAAGAACTAATCTGAGGTTGCGCTGTTGCTTTTGATTTTTCCTGTCTCCGTATTAATATGAGGTTGAATCATGCAGCTTCACTGGCCCACAAAGAATAATCTCCTCCAGAAGATTTTTTAAGCCAGCTGATAGGACGAGTGTGTGCAAAACTACATCAGTTCACATCTTTGCATAGATTTTGTATGTAATCAGCTTGGCGTGAAAACTCTGTTTGGTCAGAAAACAGCACGGGAAACGTGCAGATAGTGTTTCTTTTCACATAAATCACATCAAAGCTACTCTTATTCACACCACCCACATGCTTACATACATGATGATACCTTTAAATAGCTCTGGTCTACCTCGCTTTCTATTTTCTATTTTCTGTTGACTGTTAACAAACATTTTATTTTATTCAGCGCTGTGTGGTGGTCAGAAAAAGAAGAAGTTGGATCCCCCTCGGTTGTCACAGGAGAGGAAATGTTTCAATTAGGGATAACTCTCGCTATCACAGTAATTTTCATTTGAAAGGAAAAACTGAAAAACTTTCTTTAATTAACATGCAATGTTCTTGATAAGTGAAGATCTGTGCTATTTGATAATATTAATTTTTTGAGCTATCGCACACAGCTCCTTTGATAATCTTTCATCTTGAGACACTCTCTTGTGTGATTATACCAAATTGAAGAGGCCCACACCATAGCCATTAAAGAATCACTTCTCATTTTGTAATTAGAGTGCTTGCAGTGGTCCACTAAAAGATACCAGCCAGCAGCACGTCATGGTACAAAGAAATGTGCATATTCTGAAAAGGTATGGCTTCTTCTTCTACTCATATTTAGTTGTACATTAATAATTTAAAATCTTTAAAGAGTTAACCCCAGGTCAGGTGGTCTTGTTCATAAAAGTAGTGGTCAGTTCCTAGACTTATTCACAGAACAAGAGGGTATATTGTAAAAGGAGCGGTCACGCTCAAATCGATCATCAGTTTAACAATGCTTTGCCTGTTTTTGGTGAGCGCTGTGGAGGTCAGAGGCCGTCTTTTCTCAACTTTGACCTGTGAAGTTGCACAGTCAGCCAGTAGAAACAGAGCTGTCTTGATGGCTGAAAACAGGGAGGTTGTTATTTTAGAGTGAGCATCGTAGCCAAGGAGTGACCCCGAGAGCTAAAAAACGTCCCCTTAAATAACTGCAGTTCACCTAGTGACCACTTCAGGCATGCTTCCAACAGTGAGCCCATGTAATAATCTACAATGAGGTTACACTGTGATACAAAACAGTATCTCATCTTGTCATGGGAAGTTTCCCGCTTCATAACAACTGTACAGTCAGTTTTTGAAAACTTTACCTATTCAGATACTTCTTGAGCCTTAGCATAACAGACACACACAGTTTGATTGATAGGTGTGTCACCACCTCTTTCAGTTCGTGCCACTTAAACAGTATGAAGATGAACATAAGCAGTGGGTAGCGAGGCCAAATCATGGAGTTTGGAGCAAAGACCTGACACAGAACCTGAAAGGTGCATCTGGACCTTCGGTTAATCCATCTACTGTTCACTGACGCCATCAGAGACGGTCTCAGTGGGAGGGCGGTTGTCAAGAAGCCATTCATAATGAAAGGAAACAGGGAGAAAAGGCTGATCTTGACAGAGAACAGAACAGAAGGCAGAAACTGTCAGGGTCTTGGGTCTTTGACCCAGCATTTAGAGGTTATTTTGCATTTGTGATTCTTTCTGTGACATTGTGAGGAGTTTTACAGGTTTTACAGTTTGGTTTGGTTTTAGTTCTTTCTATGTTTCTTAGTTACTTCTATTTCCAGTTAATGGTTTCTTGTCTGTGAGGTTCCTCTTGTGTCTTTGTCTCAACCCCATGTCTTATGTGAGTGTCATCTGTGTTTACGTCTCCCTCTGTGTGACTTCAGTCAGTGAACCTCAGCTTGCTCTACAGAGAATTTATCATCATCGCAACAAGCAAGGAAACGAACTGCATTTTGGTCTTTATCTATGTCCAGGAATCTGTGGGGGAGAGCACGTGAGAAAACCAAGTTGGAACTCACTTCACCGGGAGCTAGGAGATCACTGTCATCACGTTTTGGAACTGTTTCACTGTGTTTGCTGGAAGTGCTGCATTTAGGTCCTGCTTTCTCGTCTGCCTTAACAGAAACATCCAAAGAAGAGCTTTGAATGTCCTTCAAGAAGCCTGAGAACTATTCCTGATGACTACTTAAAGAAATGACAAGAAAGCTGCCTAAGAGAGTTCAGACTGTACTGAAGAATAAAGGTGGTCACAACAAATATTGACTTTCAAACTCTGTTTGTGTGGTCAATCTTAACTCACTCCTATAAATCTATAAAAGCAACTTGTATGTTCTGTAAATTTAAAATCTCTCAGCTTCACGAGTCACCTGAAACTTTCCACTCTTGTGCCGCCATCACATGTGAAGGTATGCAACTACTTTGTTCCAGGGAAAGCGCAACACGTAGACCTTCTAGTGATCCACTTTGGGAGGTCATCTATAATTCAGAGGCAATCACAACCCTCGGCTCAAAACTCAGGTTAACCAGCGAGCGTTGCATTTGTTTTGCCGCCGGCGACGTTGCTTTCTCCGTTCTCCAGGGCAGTAATCCGCCGCTCTCTCACGAGTTTCCTTTTTGTCCGCGCCGTGGCCCAAGGTACATTTTCACCGTGACGAGGTAAAAGCATGGATAAGATGTTTTATACTTGCAGTACAAGTGCACAGTGCAGGGGCTCAGCAATCCTGCTGAATAATTCAGCCGAGCATGTTTGAACAGGTACGGAAATAATCTTTCGGCAAAGTGAGAGTGGATATATCCCCCACCTCTCCTCGCCCTCTCTCTCTCTTTGCATCTTGCTGGTTTCAGAACAACTTGGAAGTGCAGCGAGGTCTCAGAACGTATCGGCCCATGCCCAATGAAATATTAAAGGTTATTGGTTAACGTGAGAGCTCCTCAGATGTCTCCTGTGTTGAGATGAGCAGGTAAATTTAACTTCCCTTTCAAAGCAGACAGGTTAGGATATCTGACACTGGTAAATATTACATGGAAGTGTTTGCTAGCCAAGGGCCAGGTAGGCTGTTTTTACAGCTCCACAGTCTCTACTTTAAACTACTTTTTACTTTTATTTGATCAGTGATGATTTCCTTTTTCAGTACTCTTGTACATCTATACACATACGCCTTAAATCATATTTATAGGAACAAACGCACACACAGCTGCACAGCAAAACATGTCAGAATAGCTTACTAAGAACCCCTGAGAACCTCCAATCGTGCTATTGTGACAGTAACGTGTGCTCAAGAGGGACTTAGCACAAAATTAAATGATAAAAAATGGCATTAGAAATTGTTATGAACAGACTTAGTAGCAGTTAGAGTTCAGAGGGTTTAAAGGCAATGGTGTAATGAACAAAAATGAAATCTGGAAGAGCTGTAAAAAACAATAATGATGAAACCAAGTACACAGAAGTAACTGAGGCATCCTAAATCCACTGAAGATGGTGGCAGAATGCTTAAAGCGACCTGTCTTTAAAAAACTTTGAGCATGTGAGCCTGGAGAACTGGACATTACTGTGTTTTCAACAAAAATGCAGTAAAAATGTAAATAAAAAAGCTTTCTTACGTTGCACAGTATTGTATAGGATATTCAGTCATGGTAACAATGAAGCACTGTACTTGAACTTGGCTATCATGTCTCTCTGCTGTGAGTAAGAGTGACCAGTGAGACGTAGAAGAAGACTAAACTCATTCACCCACTTTAACCTCTTTGTCTTTTTGCTCTGAGCGTCGTTGCAGACCTCAGGAAAGGATGGGAAAGATGGGTGGAAGGGTGGGGTAGGAGGCAGCAGTGTCACGGTGGCCGCAGGCGGGAGGGGTGACGGGGAGAAGGAAGGAGGGGGTGAGACGGAGGGGATAATTAAGCGAGCACGGTGACAGCTGCAGCAGGTCCCGAGCAAAAGGCCCGAGCTCCACTGAGCTGAATTAATGGCATCAGTGGAGCCCGGCAGCGCCGCCACCGCCGCTAACATTTGATCATTAATTATTAGCCTTTTGACAGAGCCGGGCCTTGTAACCTCACACCTGCCCGCCGGCAAGGCCTCACCTGTACCACACACAGCTTACATCCACAATATGAATTTATGGAATTAGAACATTTTTAATAAATTAAAGATATTTATGCTACAGTCTGCAAATTAATGTTAAAATGTCTCACCTGCTTCATCCTGTGGCCTAATTACTTTCTGATGCCAAAAATAAACGCTTTTAATTAATGATTATTCTGCACAGGTTAGTCACTTCCTGTTGGATTCCCATCTTGTCAGCCGCTCGCTGGAATGTCACCACTCTCATGCTGGTATAATTACATAAATGGCACAACTGACACCGATGAATAATATAACCTGATATTTTCCCAAAGGGGATCCGAGGCAGACAATCATCACTCAATAATACAAACCTAAGAAGGTGACACTGACAGGGACTGTTATGAAAAGAGTTTAACCCGTTGCTGTTTTGAAGCTTTTACTCAATTTAATTTTTTTCTTCTCCATTTAAAAAGTCGGGTTGTTAGAGGACAGTTCTGCACTCTTCTTGTGTGACATATCCACTCAAATCAGTAATATAATTAGAGGCGTATCGAAACTGATTCAAAAACCCACTTTCACAGCAAAACTTGCAAGCATGAAATGTTTTTTAGTCTTATTTTGGCCTGACATGCAGTCACATAGATGTCAAATTTCAAAGCCGGTAAAGTTGTTGGTGGCGTTACAGCACGTTCACCAAGTTTTCACTTCTTAGTCGCTGCTTGTTTGGGAGTTCGCCATTTAAGCAGCTAAACAACAAAAGCATTTACTGTAGCTGACTGACTTCCAGATATAAAAAGGTCACACTTCAATATTTTTGAACTGCAACATAGCGATATGTCCAAATGAAACAACATTTGCGTTTATTTCTTATCTCTTCTTCTTCTTCTTCTTCTTCGGGCTTCTTGAACTTAATTTAGTTCAATTCCATTTTATTTATATGGCACCAAATGACAACAATCTCACCTTATGAGCAAGCACTTGGCAACAGTTGGAAGGAAAAGCTCCCTTTTAACAAGAAGATGGGCAGTCACCTGGTTGTTGTTTATGGGACGGGATAAAAGACGCACCAACTGTCTGCATGCCCTCCTTCACCACATAAATAAGCCTCCTTTTTTCCTCCTGCCTGGCAGCTCTGTCTTCAACAACTTCTTGTCACTGCAACATCCTCCATACTCTGTTAAATATATAAATAATATAAAATAACTGTCTGCGACCCCTCTATCAAAAACACAATGACAATTTGCTCAAGAAATATATTTAATAAAAGAAAATTCATGGTGTTTGGGGCTCCAGCTCTCTAGGATTCCCTTCATTTTGACTACCTCAGTATTTTGTTAAATACAGGAATAGAGTATCATTACCCGGCAAAAAAGGTTATGTTTGTGGTACTGTTTGCATGCATGTTATTCTGTCTGTTAAACACAACAGTTTTGAATGGGTTCTGAACAAAATTCCTGCTAACAATCCATTAAATTTTGCCTCACAAATTTTGTCTGGTAAGAAGATTAGTCTTCTTGTGTCAGAAATCAAAGGCCTTCTTCAAGTTATCAACACAAATCTGGAGGAACCTCACTGTCTAAAATGTCTTCACACACTGAAACGCCTGAACAAAAGGCATTTCCACATACTTTTGGCTATTGAGTGTTTTTTTTCTCTGCTAGAAGAGGTAAAATATTGGGAAACACGTCAGACATTTGAAGTGATCTGCTTTACAGAGTAATACTGAATATATACACTAGAATCAGTATTGATGTTTCACACTAAAAAAGCATCAGCATCCGTAAATCCCTTGTACACAGAAATCCAAAAATCTACTTCTGCTTTTTTCATTCCAGTCGACATGTGAAGAGAGTCGTTTCCACCTTTCAAACATATTCCAGGTTTTTATCACACTGCAGTGATTTTACCCAGACTAAAAGGCCGGAGAAAGGAAGAAGCGTTTTGAACAGAGAAGCTCGCCTCTTCACTACGTGCGAGGTCTGTTTCGTCATTCCCAGAGGTCCCTCCGTGCATCCTCCGTGTTCTCCTTCCTCCATACCTAGTTCTGATCTGAACGTAGGCATTCCACACGATGGATGAGGTAACACCAGGCAATCTCAACATGGTGCCGCTTACATCAACTCGCCCGTTCAGATGAGCTGCCAGACCATCGCTGCTAATCAGAATTTCTGCTCCTTTAATTGACCACCCCCCTCCCAACTGAATAAAAATTCAATAACATTAAAATAGAAATTGCTGGTGCCGATCCACGACCAGACCTGGCTCGCTCACAAAGCTTGTAATTAATGCTAATCGGGGACAGGCCGTCCAGTGATTTAGGTGAGGACGTCTGGAGAAGACTGGAGCATGCCAAGGAAGCCTGTTAGCAAGGAGCGAGGAGGGACGCTTTTTAATGATTGAAACCCTGGCATGTTGTGACAGGGTTCTGATTACAGTCCGCCGAGCAAGAGCCCCAGCCCCGAGGAAATGTACATGTCCCGGCCTCTGCTATAGGAGATGCAGGTTACTCCACACGAGGCATCACAGGTACAGAGGAAGTAAAAACACAAGTAATTATGCAAGTCTTTTCAAAATAGAAGCTAGAAGAAACAGTGAATATAGAAAAGATGGGCATGTTTCATAAAAGCCACTGATTTCACTCGAGGTTCAGTTTAGTCATTACAGGAATTACTGCTCAGCTTGTTATTTAATTTAGTGAAGGAAGCCTTGCTAAGTTAATAAGAACGATGATGTCAGTGCTTATTTTCAGACTCACATATGACTGCATTACAAACTGCTTTACTGTGGAAGCTCATAACTTCTGAAATAAGAAGTCAGGAACAAGCAGAAGAAAAGACTGAATAAAAAGTAATGAGTTCAAAGTGTTTTTGTAATTATATCCTCTTGTTTAAAATTTCAGTAATTTATTTATTTATTGGCAGCTTGATTCTTCCATAGAATACTTGACTCGCTATGGAAAGAAAGAGCTCACTGGATATTTCAAAGTTTTGATAAAGCGGATCATGTGAATCCAGTGTTTCTGTTGGTGTTTTTATTCTGAACATGCTCTACGTTGGAAGGCAAAAGACAAAAACAATAGACTCAATAAAAGTGAGATATGAAGATTATATAACTGGCAATCGGACTGTTGCTTTTACAGCGCTTTTCTAATCTGAGCACTCAAAGCGCCTCATTCGTCCATTGACACATGTTCATGCAGGTGCTCTTGCCTCTATCCAAGCACACACCTTCACGCTGATGGATTCATCAAGTGCAACTCCAGGTTCAGTATTTTGCCCAAGGATACATCAACAGGAAGAAAGGGAAGAGCCGGAGATCAAACCACCAACCTTTCGACAGGTAGTAGATGTGCTCTTCATGTCAGGGGCGACGGATGGGAGGGAGGCCCACTCATTGCAAACACTCTTAGAGAGACTGCAGACTGTTTGAAAATAACTACTGTCTAATATCACCTGAGTCCATCTGCATCGTTCAGCTCAACTCCTCTGTGATGTGTCAGGGACTCAACTCGTCTTGTTGTATTTGGAATATAAAATTGAGGCTGTACTCTCAATGTAAGCAGTTCATTTCAATTTCTGTGTATTTACAGTTAACCCTTTAAGACCTACCATAGAACCAAGTCCGCCAGAGCTTATATTATATTTTTACATGGTGTGGTGCCATTTTTGGGAGCATTTCAAGTTGCTATACATCAATACAACAATTATAGCCCAGATTTTAATAATATGTATTCATTAAGTGCATAGTAATTACATAAATTGCAAAAAAGTGCAATAAACTACAAAAGAATTGAAAATCGTTTTTGCTTTTCTAACATATATTTCTAGTTAGAGAAATTTAAGAGGTTTATCCCTCAAAACTGTAAATACAAAAAAGTTGCACAAAATACTTTCCTACCACAGGAAATTTATTTTGAGTGTCTTCATAGTTTTATTTTTGAAATACACCAATTTTTATACACTGCAGGAAAAACGAAAATATATATTATACTGCAAATTTGCAAAAAAGCAGCATCTGCATCAAAATAAACTATTTCCAGCAGTGCAATATGAGTCCTAAGCATCCCAGAAACGACACAGAAAGTCATAAAGTCAAAGATAACTTTTAAAAACACCAGTATAGGCCCTGATGCCCTGATGGTAAAAAAAAAAACTGCATTTCCGCGGAAATGACGTCACTTCCGGTTTCGGGCAGGTAATGGCGGACATGCAAAAGTTCGCGCTGACGTCTATTCCAACGTAGGAAGTGTTATGAACAGCTGATCGGATCGGCAAAGCGTGTTTCTGGAATGTTATGTTTTTGTTCCTGCAAGTGCTTTTTATGCAGTTTTTGCAAAGCTATATGTGGAAGGAAACCGTGACCGAGGACAAGCTGATGGCATAAGATGTAAGTACAACTCCTCCGGTTTCATATGCAAAAAAATTTATTGCGCTAGCTTACGTGGTTGCAGAGCTAATGGGATTTAAAAACAGTTACGTAAAACAGAGCGTTCCCGCTGACCGGCTTTAAAGGGTTAATCATCATCTTCGCAAACAGATTGCATGTTACTGCCAGCATGTCCCCCTTCAGTTGGAAACTGCTATTTAATCATTTAATCACAAAGAAAATTTAAACACAGCGACTGACTGGTCCCTGTCTTCGAAACAACCA
This sequence comes from Mchenga conophoros, assembly GCF_057382185.1. Taxonomy (NCBI): domain Eukaryota; kingdom Metazoa; phylum Chordata; class Actinopteri; order Cichliformes; family Cichlidae; genus Mchenga; species Mchenga conophoros. Next base: position 27,211,029 of record NC_140547.1, on the reverse strand, counting down.
TTTCAACTCCAACACGACTGCACGTTCGCGGCACACTGTGCCAACTAATTTGGCTGTGCCACGGCCTTTAACCACTGTTCTCCACAGGGCGACCATAGCATTAGTTCAGACTAGAAATCTAGTCTCCAGTTTGATATATTCCCAACTCCTCATTCTAAGTTGTACATTTGAATGTGCAAGGGGCATAAAATTCAACACTACAGCGAAAATCTTTTCCTTTTTTATGCTGCAAAAACAAAATAATAATAAATCCTGTCATTGAAGTGAATTAGTGCTTGTTGTTGATTCCTTGAAGGTCTTTACTTACAAACAAGTGTCTCAGTTTTACTTGATAGCGTCTTTGAGGTGATTTCAGCTTATCGCCAATGTAATTTCCAAAATCGAGTTTGCTTTTTCTCGCGGGGCAAAGAGAAAGAAGCTTGTGCTGCTCCTTGATTTAGCAGAGAAGGTTTCAGACCTGCAGCGTGCACATTTTTGTCACAATAACCCATAAGATGCATGCACTTAATAGGTCACTCAGAGGGAGCACGTGGTATTCTTTTCACAGCCTGCGCTTCCTGCGTGCAGGATCCCCGGCCGCCACGTCGAGAACCTCCGCTTCACTTAACGTGCTCATTTACCTTGAGCTATATTTACCCCGATCACAAAGAGAGTCTCTTAAGACTCCACTTCCACTCCTTCTATTGAGCCTCCTCACAAAACGTCTTGCCGTGCACAATGAAAGCATGCACTGAGTGTAACGAATAGGAGGATGTGCGTGCGGCGTAATGGCCCACGGGGCCCTAATTGCGCCGATTGATTCGAGTTGTCAACTTGGACCATAGAATTTTTATCTGAGGAAACTATCTTAAAGGAGAGGCCAATGATGACATTTATTTTTCACAGTTAACATCTTTAGCCTCCCTCCACACTCACCGAGTTTACATTAGAGATGGAGATCACGAGATGTGCCGACTCTATGCGTGAGCCGTGCGCGGGCATGTGTGCGTCTCACATAGACCTCCTTTCAAAGCACTTTAGATCCCAGTGAATTGATATGGCCATTAATGCATGGAAGGGGAACCATTTTGGTGTGACTCTTGATGTGTCTGCATTTCGCTGCCACATTTCTTTCTATAGAGAGCTTCTATAGAAAGCTTTCTTTCTCCTTCAGTTCCGCAGCATTAGTAATTATCACGAGGATGCCTCCTAGTCTCACTGCAGAAAAAAAAAAAATGTCTTCGCTCATCAGAGAACAGAGACGTCAATTTAGGGCCAACTCCCCCCTGTTAGCAGAGAGAGGTTTGAATTAAAAACATCCCTCACAGGTCGTCTCTTTGTACGACGCTGGGCAGCAGCAGCAGGTTCGGGAAAACTTCAATTATTTTCCATTAACAGGGACACAATTGATCTAAACATGTGGTGAGTGGTGCAGTGGCTCTACCTTAAAGGGAGGTGGTTTTCAGGGAGCGGAGCTGCAGAGGCTGAGCACCCCTATGGATCGTCCCCTCTGGTTCTATACAGTCTAGAGGCCCTGCTGCCCCCGGCCTGATTGAACGCCACGGAGAGGGCCTGTGGAGAGGCTCTAGTAACCGTATGCCATTGTCCAGATGCTCACCTACAGTCACGGAGTGGGGGTAAAGAGACTGCGGGAAGGATTGGTGGCACTATGGAGGGCAGAGGAGCTTTTGACCGACTGCCAGTTCAGCTCTGCTTAAGGGAAGGGATGTGTTTAGCAATGTGGAAAAAGCTGTAGGAGATCACACAAAAGCACTTAGGAGGGTTGTTTCAGTCTGGAAGGTGAAAATACTCGGAGTTTCTGACCAAGCAAAGAATGCCTACGCAATGAAAACAAAATGATTTCTACTACTTATCCAACTATGTTTGCTGCCTTAACCAATATATGTCAAAATATTGGCTATTCGGTAAATTTTTGTTATTGTATCCACTTTAAAGTTCGTTATAAGAAGATGCTAATCACCACATAATAACCGGGCTGCTGCAAAGTTCAAATGGCAGCTACCCGGAGTGAAAACAGTGAAAGACGAGTCTTCTCTACATAAAATAAAGGTTAAAGACAGAAGTGTTTTCGGTCTGCACACAGAAATACTCCTGAAACACAAAATAAGTGTCTGTGCTCAGCGTGAAGTAGCACGAATCGAGTCAAACATCCACCCTCCAGATGTCTGCGGCGGAAAAAGTGAGGAATAATTTCTCATTGAAAAGCTGCTACGTGTAAACATACTCATGAAACACCTGATCTTAGACTTGTTTCATGTCACCTATGTCTGTGAGAGTGCTGATGTATGTTTTGAAAAATATGAGAGAAAGGGAAATCAGACATCAAACGGCGGGATGAAAGGAGAAGCACCCAAAGTTGACTGTGACAATTCCTAATCGCTGGTGAAGAGGTGTTGTTGTGGAAACAGGTTTATACCGACACCTTTTCAGAGGTACAGAGGAGCAGAATGCTCGGCCGTGTAATTCGGCAGCTTGCCAAATTTCTGGTCATCCCACCTTTAAAAAGTAAACATCGACGAGTCACCAAATCGCATTAACTTGTGAAGCCATCGGTGTTTCTTTTCAAAGGGCCACGACTGGAATCGACACCAGCGAGGGCTTCACTCACAAAGGCTCATTTTTCAGCGTCTCTTCTCACCCTGAAGCTGTTTGCCAATCTAGCTCTGAATACACCCTTCACTGGCTTGAGCACCTTGAGGTGTGCTCATCTCTAATCATTATTTGATGACAGAAATCTGCAGGCAAAAAACCAGGAGAAACACAGTTCCTTAGCAACGGGCGCCGCCAGTCCAAACAATTTCATTAAAGCGTGGCACCTCTTAGCAGGTGGGTGAGTGTTAGAGGAGATAAACATTCATGAGCAGATTGGCTGTGGTATTTGCCAACATCACAATTGATGATATCAATTTGTTTGCGTAGCAGCTCAAATATTGTAAGTGGATTAAGCAAAGGTGTCAGGGATGGTGAAGGAGTGTATCAGGATGTCTTTTTTCCTCTTAATTGATGGTGAGGAAATGCAGCGAAAATGTGATTTCTTTTTTGTTTCGAGGTGAGCTGGAATTACTTTAATCCAGGGCGACAATAAATTTACATCATGTTATTGATACACAACGCAAAGAAGAGCTGGATACCTCTACCGTGATTTAATTTAACTCATTCACTGCCATTGACGTCTATAGCCGTCAATGGCAGTGAATGAGTCAATGGGTTTAACTCATTCACTGCCAATGGCTGGCAGTGAATGAGTTAATTTGTTTGAAGCAAATTAATTCAGCGTAATCAGAGTATACAGGATGTCAAAGTGTGTTTAATGAGCAAAATGCAAAGCCTATATCAAATCAAATCAAATCACTTTTATTGTCACATCACATGTGCAGGCACACTGGCACAGCACATGCGAGTGAAATTCTTGTGTGCGAGCCCCACAAGCAACAGAGATGTGCAAACACAACAACACAAACGAGCAAAATACAAGAATGGCCAACCAATATACATCCAAGACTGCGACAAAGCAAGTCGTTTAGATTCAGTTCAACCTTGTCAGCTTACTTTGTGTTTGTCACCCCAAATTCCCTCTGACTGTGCCTCTGTCACGTATTTCTTTTGGTCAGAGTTAAACATTTCACCATGAACCTTTAGCCTTTAGTCTTTGTTTGGGATGATTCAATGGTTAACTGTGAGAAATCGGAAAAAAATCACAAATTTGTTTCCATCCACAAACGTAGAAATTCTGAACTACTTATATTTAGAAACAGAAATTTCTTAATGAATAGTGATGTAGTTCCCGCAGGATTTCCACTTAATTGCAAAATGACTTAAGTGCTTGACAACCTAGTTTTTATACAGAAATATAACCAGAATACAACCACCTGAGATGGTTGTACAGATGAATTGGGCTGTCCAGCACAGATTGACTTGCTTATACTCCATTGCAGATATGGACACGGACAGCTGGACACCTGATGGATGAGCAGTTATTCGTGTCAATCCGTTTATCACTTCTTTGAAGACCATTTGAAGTCAGGCGCCAGGGACAAATATGATGTTGGTGCATTGTGATCAACTAAGCAAAGCTGGCCATTTTACAAACTGTACACTGCCAGGCCCTTTAGTAATTCTTTCAAGGCTGAAAGCTGAGGCGGATCATTAAATCAATTTGTTGCAACTTCAACCCTTTGTCTCTCAGAACTGGACATAGTCTGACAGATTCACCTGAGATTTCTCTCCAAAACAAAAGCATGGACCAATAATTAACTTTTCCAAGAATACAGGAGACATCTCCTCCAACCTTTGTCCAATCCTTGTCTCATTAACAGGTGTGTTCCACCTGGCCTCACAAAGGTAACCACAGTTTGACTTTGTCCCGGTCACTAACAGGTAATGTACAATGATTAACATGACCTGTCTGAAGAGCAGTCAGGTGTCCAAGGCACTACACTTGTTTTTTTACACAGGAAGGATGAAATGACACATCAAGGACACATTGTGCGGCAGTGAGTTCATATATATATATATATATATATACACATATATATACATATCACTTTAACAATGTGGAGACCTAATAGCATTGATTCCATTTGACTTATAAGGAGTTGTTAGATAATTCCTAATCCCATTAAAGTTTTACCTCATCAGATCACTAGAAACTGTTCAATCAGAGCGTCCAACAGCAAGGAAAAAGCACATGATGGACATTTTATCTGCAGAGCTTACTCCTGCATACATCCAAAGGCAAGATGGTAATGAAGTAAGTAGGAGTGTGGTGAACGACAGCTGCAAAACACCACATAGTAGGTCTAAATTTGGTCATTGTTTTGAGCGGCTCAGTCCGTGACTCCTCCAGTCCGCATGCTGAAGTATCTAGGGCAAGATACTGAATGTGAATGTTAGAAAGTCCATAGGCACAGATAAAAGTGCTGTGTGATTTGGTGAATACTTGTAGTAGGAAGCGCTTTGAGTGCGCAACTGAATAGAAATGTGCTATATAAGTACCAGTCCATCATTAAATGGCAAAATGTTGGTATTTTAGAAAGAACTGAAATTCCTGCTGGTTTGTGGCTTTTTGGTCACGACAGAAATAAATTTATGCATTTTTTTTGTTTGAGCTGATCCACGACAGCTCGCTAGCCACTAAGATAACATAGAAAAAGAAGACGCTACTTTCAGCTGCTCCCTTATTCACAGTGGATGACCACAGTGGGTAAGTCCACATATCTGATGGTGAGTCCAAAAGTTTGAAAGGGGGTTGGGATCCTCTGGTAACTAGGGAAAAATGTGTATTCTGCAACTGGTTCGGGAGTGGTTACTGGGTGAATATGCTCACAAAGAGGGTGCTTCGCCAAATACCTCCTTCTTGACACTAGCAGGTTGTTGCGGTTGACCACAATTTGCGTGAAAGACACCAACTTGTGTACAAAAGTTTAACAGTTACTCTCTGAGCTGTATTGTGACTTGAAAAAATTCAAAAAAGTTGAAATCAGTCTTGTTATTTGGTTCGTGCCACACTTCGTAGAATTTGACCAGTGGTCTGCATGTTGTTGTTGAGTATTTACAGACAAGTTGATGTCTTCCATGGAAGTTACAGGTGACCATGGAGTAACCACAAGGACATTTTTAGTGCAGCATCCTCTTTGCAAGCAATTTCACCTGGCAACTGCAACCAGCTGCCAAACAGTTGGGGGATACACAGCGATTTTTTTTCACAGCGACTGGAGGTTGCTGGGGGAGTGGTCTTTTAGGCCTGTGCGACTAAGACCTGGTAGTATATACTGGTTCTTGAAATTGTTTAAACTAGGTTTATTCCAGAATTTCTTATATGCATGTGTTTTATAGAATCACCTATTGCAATTTTGTAGGGTTTCCCACTGTGCATTATAGTTTATAATATGTATCTTGTGAGAATAAGAATGCACTAAGTATAAATGCATGCCTCCCTGTCATTATTTATTTAAAAACAGCAAAGTAAGGAGCCAAATACTCCTGGCAAGACTTATTGTACAGCCTGCCCTTCCATCCAGATGCTGATCTATGTTGAATTAGCACATCTCTGATTTTAATTTGCTGATTAAAAACTGTTATCCTGAACAAATTTGCTACTTGGTGGCAGCTGTACAAAAATATGTCATTACTTAGAAAAAAAATATTTCTATGACCTTTTTTTTTGCCTTCTTAGACCTCATTTCATTCCTTTCACCAGTGAGAAGGGGCCTCTCAGACATAAACTCCCCATTTCCAGTGTCAGAGGCAAACACCACTTGATTTAAGCACTTTTATTCATTATCACTTTGATCAAGGACAGTCCAATCAAAGACTGTAGACAAGAACAGCTCTTTTGAATCTGGAGCGTCAGTGCTCTAATTTGAGGTGCCATACTGTACATAGCCTGGAGGTGCTACACTGACCATGAATGAGATGAAAGAGACTTGCATGTATGATGTGATGCTTTTACAACCAAATCTGCTTCATATTATTGTCACAAGATCAACCAGGTGCCATAAAACGAGGCCCGGTGCCTGGAAATATATTCAGGTTGCCCTCAGGTTTTAGTACTGTGTCTCTGCTGATTAAGGTGCAGGACAAAGACCACTTCTTTGTTTTGGAGTAATGAGCAGCAGTGGTGAATGATTTCTCAGAGTGAGACATTTGAAAGTCTGATATATACCCATGATTATCTAACTTTGGTAGGTTGTTTTTCAGTGTACATGCCATCCTGTCATCTTGCTGTCAGCTCATTTGGATTTTATAGAGGGCTAAACCTTCCAACATCTGAAATTACTCCTAAAAGTGATCTTTCTCTTAATTTCCTTCAGTCCCCCGTATTTATTCACTTTACTGTTTTATTTTTAGTTATATTAGTGACCAAGTTTTCAAATTTCAAATTCAAATTGTTCCACCTGGCTCAAATCTGGGAGTTGCATTCTGGTAGTTTAGGCTCTTGTCTCTTGCACTCATTAAAGTCTTTGATGTCCCATTTGAGAACCTACACAGAAAACAAGTGCATTAGGGAAATGTTGTGCAGCTCTGCATGTTTCTGTAGATATGTTTAAGAGATACAGTCAGAGTATTAAAGACTGGTCTGCGGTCCCTTGGCAACCACTGGTCACTTGTGAAGATTGTGTATTTACCAACCAGTCAGCAGGTTGTCACAATCATACATAGCTTGTATGGAAGACATCGACTTGTCTGCAAACACTTGCCAAGTGGTGGTAGCCCTGCAATCGACCTATCTACCTAAAAGTACATCAGCCTACTGGGCAAATGCACAGTATGCCAGATTAGCAGTCTAACCCTGTGAATTCAATTCAATTCAATTTTATTTATATAGTGCCAAATCACAACAAAAGTCGCCTCAAGGCACTTCATGAACAACCCAAGGATCAAGACCACCATGAATTGGAAACTTCTGGAATATCAGCATCACTGTTAGCAGTCAAGCACATGACCATGGACTGAAAGGATGCCGACTAATGATGATGCTCCTAAGAAATTGATGCCTTCAAGCTCGACATTTGCACCCAAATGCTTTCTGGAGAAAAGTTTTATGGTCAGACAAGTAACAGATTGAGTTGTTTGGAGACAATGACAAGAAGTATTTTTGGAGGAGTAAAAGTGAGACTTTCAACCCTAAGAACTCTGTACCAGCTGTCAAGCATGGTGGTGGTAGAATCATGCTTTGGAGCTGTTTTGCTGCCAGTGGTACTGGTACATTACATAAAGTGGATGGATAGGACTGCCTCCAAATTCTTCAACTTCACCTCAAGTCAACAGCTCGAATCTGGCCTTTCCAAAGCCCTGATGTCAGCCCTATTGAAAAATTGGGGACTACGCTTGAATGTTGGGCCTGCGTCACAAAATGAACCAATTTAAATGAACTCTACTAATTCCTCCAAGAATGCTCAGTGTGTACCCTACCTATCACCCTATGGTAGCTGGGATAGACTCCAGCCCCCCCTCAACCCTGATAAGGATAAGTGTAAGAGAACAGATGGATCCATATATTTGACCCTGTGTGGATTAGAGAAAATTCCAAATAAATTCAGACCTATGCACTTAATTCTTGCTCTTTAGAGTCATTAAAGATGTGTACAATCATTCCACGCTGGAAAAAGAATGAAGTAAAGAAATTATTAAAAGCACAAATTTACCATGACATTCATCCCCATTATGAGTGGATGTAAAGTTCTAACCAGAAGCAAAAAAGAAAGAAAGACAAGGAGGAAACATGATAAGTAAGACTGAGAAAACAAACACATCAATTATGTCACAGTTTAATAAATTCATTAGTTATTGCATATTCACTTGTATTTTCAGTCGTTTATGTATTTGTATATTTTTTTTATTTTGTCAGTTTTGGTCTTCCATACCATCAAAACTACAGAAAGCCAGTTTTTTGAATAAATATATATGTTTACTTTTTATTTATTCATGCATTGTTCTAACTTTTGACTCTATTTAATGCACTAAGAACCACTTTTTGGTTGCATGCACCAGCACAGGGCATGACAAATCTCTCTCCATTTACTGTCCTGGGTAAATAATGAAGTGATTGCTGTCTAGGTGCACTTAATCTAAATTTTGATGCTGCAGAGCTGAGTGACCTGCGCCTCTGCCTGTGCTAACATATGAATTTATGATCACCGTCTCCATTTGAGACTGACATAAATGAACCGGCATCGCCTCTTGCTCATGACCCCCTCCCCTCCTTCCTCCGCTTTCCCCTCTGTCATCTTCCTGACACCTCCAAAAGATGACATGGAAATACATGTGTCGGCAAGCCTGACAATGAGGAGCCATAAAGCAATAAAGCGAGGAAAAAAGAGGAAGACGGGGATCTCAGAGTGTTTGTCACTGTCATGTCTATTGATTGATGACAAAGAAAACGATTGAGAGGACCTCGACAGCAGGGGCAGGAGGAGACAGACAGAGAGAATTTCATTTGTTGAGTCAAATATTCAGAAACAAGACGTGCTCAGGCATTTTGGCCTCCCATTTCTCTTATTGTATTACATTAATCAAAGGGCTTCCGGGAAGTTCATCTGAACCGTGTGTCATCGTGATGTTTTGAGGAGAGAAAAAAGAAAAGAAAAACAACAAAAAAAAGCATCCTTTGGAGATGTCTCTTTCCTGACAGTGGTATCAATTGTCTTGTCTTAAATGATCACGGCCACTGCATTACTTGGAAATTAACAGCTAGAATTTATGTGAGTGCCTCTCTCCTCACTTCCTGCCACGGCTGAGTCGCAGAAACAAATAATTGAATTGGTACAAGTACATAAAGCATTCCAGCGGCTAATGTAACAGGCCTAACTCAGTTAACAAGGGCAAGGGCACAGACAAGAGTGGGGTTATAAAAAAAAAGAAAAAAAAAAAAGGCCATGCAGATTTAAACCTTTTTTCCCCTCTTTTACCAGACTTGTTCCTTTGCATCTCTCATCACCTTCCTCCATGTCACTCCCCGTTTCTCCCTCCCTCTTTAATTGGAAGTCTCCGCCTCAGTTGTGGATCACCTAAAAGATCCTGGGGAAACCTAAGCTGTCACAAAGTGTGCTTATTAAAACAGACGGGGGAAAGATAAAAGCCTAAACTCCTCGATTTTTATGAGGCGGCGGTGACTGTCTGAGAGCATTAGGCGTGGCTGAATGAGACACTTTGACCCCGAAGCAGTGTGTTTACAAAAAAAATGGGTGAATTGCCCCTTTTATAATCAAGCCCAGAATCACTAAATGCATCATTTAGCATAAATGCACAGGAATTTGTCTCGGAGGCAGCAAGGAAACCAAACAGAGAACATATAGAAGATACTTGAAACACATAATGATGGGTCAGACGCACTTAAAACTGCCAATAGTCAATTTTGTTCTGATGTCCACAGCAGATATCATAAACAGTGCTCTGGTCCCGGAGTTTATTATTAGTTTGGGTGGAAAAAACTGAAGAGAATTGTTCTTCAGGGCAGACTGATAGCAATGTGACTTAGCACAGATATGAAGCTGTGGTTTATAAATCATTAGAAATAAAATTTCCTATATATCTCAGACATATATGACTTCATCAGTCACTGAAGTAACAATGATGGAAAGGCATTTTATAGCCGACCATGGTCATATTCTCTGAATGTACATCCTGCTCAGTGTTTTATCTCCCCACCCCCAATCAGGTAGATTTGACTTTTCTCAATAAAGAGAAAGTTTTGATACTTTCTGGCTCAGTAGCTGTTGATTATAATGCACCACGTTTCATACCATGCATCAAAAACATTTTTCAGCATTTCTTTTGTCCAAAAATGTGCAAAGTTGCAGTTTGTAAAAGAAGAAGCATGTAATTTGTCATTGTACATGGGGTCACCTCACAGGGTCCAAAGGTTTTGCTGGAGGGCATTTACTTTTTCACACAAAAATACCCGATGCCAGTGCTTAAAGAAACAGTAATAACAGTGGATGAGTAACACGGAAACATTAGAGAATGAATATAACAGCAACACTCTAATTAACAATATAACATTGTAAGTTTTCATTTTTAATTGCTGTGCATTTAACAGTGAAACGTTCCAGAATGAATGTAATTACAAAAAAGATTCTGGAATTAACATTATAGCACAGTAACATTCTAGTACTGACAGGACAGTAACAATTGAGGATAGATACTGAAACACTGTGACCTTCCCAAATAAATATTGTAACATTCCAGAAAAAACATGACAGTTACATTCCTGAATGGATACAAAACTGCAACATTCCAAAAAATGACTATTATAAAACTGTAAAATTACAGAATAAATATGACAACAGCATTCTACAATAAATATACCTAATTTACACCTTTAGATCAGTTGTACTGTGGCAGTCTGCTATTTAGCACTAATTAGCAGGAAAGCTTGCAGATGTAGTTTGTTATCCAACCTTGCTAATGTTAGCTAATAACTTAGCACTTTACCCTCTTACCCTTTATCCTCCAAACATGTTCTCTTCAGCTATACTCATCTTTTACACACAGTTTATGGTCAGTTAACTACAAAAGAAATTATAAATACAAACAAATCCAAGTTTTTCAGTGTACTGTGGTTATTCTCTGCTGCCTAAGTGCTGTATTGATGTTTTTGGTTCTTTAAAAAAATATACAGTTTATTGGTGTTAAACATTTTCATTCATACATTAATAATCTAATTAGCATGTCTAGGTTAATTATTCTGAAGTAATTAAACCACAGTTTCCACATCAGTCAAAGCTGTTAAATTATGAAGGATCAAAATCTGACTTTGTATCCGACCTCTCCACATCAAAGCAAATGGGAAAAGTTACATCAGATGTTTTGCTAAATATTCGTGCAAAAAAAAAAAAAAAACTCTCAGAATTCTCACACTGCATATCTTGTGTATAATCAAGAATCGGTTCTTCGTGCCACCGTTTAGCTCTGCAACTGCGTGGTGACCCATTTGGAAAACCTCGAGTTAGATCAGATTGGAGTTCCCCGAATGCCATTCCCCTTCCACCGCCTTGACTGGTGTAATGTCCTACTCCTGAACAGCTTCTGTTTGTTGTTGATATATGTTTTTTTTCTTCTCTCCTTTCTGCTGTGTATTTTGCTGAAGCTTTAGACTCTCATTAAATCAACTGAGCAACTGCAAGCCTCTATAAACATCAAATCTATAAATTGCACGGATGGTCTTACGCTAGGTCTCAGACAGCGCTACCCTTTGATGAAAACTTCTGGGACAAAAACAGAAAAATAACTAGAGATTCTGAAGCAAGAAGAGAAAGTCTTGTTTTGACACTAAGATTAATTTTCAAGTTTTCCCTCACTGGCAAAAAAAAAAGGGATGCGTTTGTGTGTGAGGGGGGTGAGTGGAAAAAGAGAGATGAGAGGAGCTTTTGATATTTATTAGGCCTGGACCTCACCAAAGACCTCTCCTAGGACTGCCGATGTGACAATTAAGCCAGGTTGTGCTTTGACACTGTTTCCATAGGCAAGTGGCCAAAGTATATCTCCAGTCAAAATATCCATGCCAGCTAACAAGCTTGTTCCCTCTCCATAGAGCTGAGAAGAAAGAGAGGCTGCAGCCTTGAGACATGAACAAAAGCGGGGGGGCGGGGGGTGAGGGGAGTGTTGGAGGAGAGTATAAGACAAAAAAAATAAAATAAAAAAAGGCGATCCCCTCCCAAAATAGAGCCGCTGGAGTTTGCTGAAGAAAACGGTGTCAGCAAGTAGACGTGATCAAGGTGTTGTGTTCAGCTCCCCCGTCTGAAAACGTCCAACGCCGTCAAGGCCTGACACAATGCCAGATAGGAACCAGGCCCCTGGGTACGCTCTCACTCGCTTTTGTTCCGCTTTAATGACCCTGCCTTGATTCCTCCCATAATGCTCACAGCTCTCGCTACACCTTGCCTATTTAGCCCACAGTCATGTCAGCTCGCTTCTCCCAGTGCTCAATCTTCGCCCTCATTTCTTTTATTTTGCGTGTGTGGATGTGTGTGCGTGTATGCGTTTTCGTGAATGTGTGTGTTTGCTTGGAAATGCTGTTGTCTTAGAGGAGATCCCTGCTACACAATGGCCATCTAAACTCATTAAGAAAATTCCGTAAAGAGCCATTAACAAACGGGTTCTCTTTGGCCAGAGATATCAGGTCTAATTAGGTGACCGTTCTTGACAGGGTTGCAAAAACAAAAGGCGCACTCACATTTGAAAAGGTTCAGGTCCCGCAAAGGGCCTCACGTTTTTTTTTTTGTTTTCCCCCTCTTCCTCCTCCCTTTTCTTCATCTCCCTCCACTGTAGCTGACTAATGACTGTGGGTTTAATAACAAAAAAGACAGAAAAAAAAATACCTTTCTTCCCTGGGAAGGCGACGGGGAGAGGTTCGCCATTCGCCAAACAAAAGCCTTTCCACTTCGGGACCTTTTTCCCCCTCGCCAGGTGATTCGCTGTCCTCATTTACGAGACAATGAAGCCACAGACAGACTTATTGTAAACACTTTGCATGGGCTGTTAAATGGACTGCCATGCCAAGCCAGCAATCCAGGCTTGAGCGCCCATCTCCCGCCCTTCTCAGTCCTTCTCCCAGTTTTCAGTACAGTGTCGACTGCTGCCTTTTTTTTTCTTGTAAAGGAATTTGCTGTGGTGAATTTGGAGCAGCAATGTGGTTAGATAAGTCTATCCTGGTACAACAGCATCTGATATAGTACAAGTAATAACTCTTTTGCATAGATATCCTTTTAGGACTTTTAAAGCAAGGACCTTGCTTTTCATTTTTTTAGAGTAACACTGTGAATTAGCTTTAAAATTTGCCAAGTTAAGCTTTATTATAAATCTCCACCTGTTTCTGGACATGGATGTCATGCAGTATAATCTGACCTGTCATTTGTCCATCAACAAAAGCTCAAGAGAAGTCATTCAGACTGTCCAACCAGCAGCCTAACACCCAGATCAGTTCACTATTATTATATTAACAGTTTCAATGTTTGAAACAGGCTGAACACTGATGGTTTTGGTGATTTCTGGTCGCTATCCAGAAAGTGAGAATTCTCGGAGATTTAGAAGTTTTTCGATTGTGCACAATGAGCTGACATTGTCCTAGATTTCAAACTGGAAACAACAAACGTAATCAAATCCATTCATTTTCAGAAGGTTATTCAGGTCCCAGTCACCAGTCTAAACAGAGAAGCTCAGACTTCCTTCTCCCTAACCATCTCCTTCAGCTCTTCTGGGTGATACTGAGGCATTCCCAAACTAGCCAAATCTCTCTAGTGTGTGCTGGTTCTGCCCTGTGTCCTCTTCCGAGCTGGGCATGCCTGAAATGCCTCACCAAGGAGACATCCAGGAGGCACCCTAGTCAGATGAACTATTTCGGCTGGTTCCTTTCAATGTAAAGGAGCAGCGGCTCTAGTCTGAGCTCCTCCCACAATGAGTTTCTGAAAGCTACTAAAAACAGACAGTTGGTGAACTGGTCTTTAAGTCTCAGTGGACACCTCTCTTCACCTAGACTTCAGCTTCTTGCAAATAACTTTTGCAACTCCAATTTTAGTCCCTGTTGCTTAAAATCCAATGTTACATGAAAGCAGTGCAAGACACTAAACAGACAGGAGTAGTCTGAGTGGTGAAAGTCAAAGAACAACTTCAGTGGTGCTTCTCATGACGGGACAAACTGCTCGTGATAATGTAAGCATGACATTTACATAGATTTATGAACTACTGCACAATGTGGCCTTCAAATCATGCTACTTTATCAGTACTGCAGTTCATTCTTCTCTGCGTGGGTAAAACAGGAAGGTTTTTTTCTTTCTGAGCAGAGGACAGATTCAGAAGTCGGGTTAAACCTGAGAAACTGTACCTGTGTAGGGAGAGAGGGTTTAAGTTGCATGTGGCCACCCTCTTCCCTTGCTCTTCTCCTATTGGCTGTCGCCACCTCATCCCTTCAAACGAGCCCCAGCATCAAGTTTGTTTCCTCCCGCCGTCCACGTCCGAATCTATTTACAGTCGGGACCTTTTGCAGCCTGAGCAATCAATTCACGTTTGAATGAAAAGATCTTTCACCGTAATGTGCTACGTACCAAAGACAGATGACCGTGACCTTTGTTCTGCTTTACATTGTATGTGACGGCGTAAAATATATCACCTCTATTTTCAGTGAGTAGCACAGCATAAATAAGACACAAAAAACTTTGACATGCTCTTTAATTTACCCGGACATTAATGGCTTTTTTTGAGGGGGGGGCTTGGTGTTCTGTACTATGATATACGTAGCGATCGCACCATGGGAAAAAAGGCTCGGTGTCTTTCACAGTGTTTGGATGTTTTGGGTTTTTTTCAGGAACTGCTGCAAACACTGTAAAAGGAGCTCCACTAACACTGAGTTTATAAAGTATACCACTCTGGGAAATTGCATTTTCTCTCACATGCTGAGTGTGTGTGTGTGTGTGTGTTCCTATCTAGCTATCTTTGTGAGGACCAAAATCTGCATTCTACTATACTTGTGAGAACCAAAAGTCACTTGTGAGGACACACAACCCGGTCCTCACAAATATGAAGGTATTTAAAGGCATTTTTGAGGCTCAAAATGTGGTTTTAGTGTCAGGGTTACAATTAGGTTATGGTTAGGTTTAGGGTTAGGCATTCATTTTTAATGGTTAGGGTTAGGGTAAGGGGCTAGGTAAAGCATTATGTCAGTGAAGGTCCTCACTAAGATAGCTGAACGGGGTTGTGTGTGTGTGTGTGTGTGTGTGTGTGTGTGTGTGTGTGTGTGTGTGTGTGTGTGTCTTCTCAACCTTAAATTTTTCTTTATTCGTTTTCAGTTTTTACACCCAGCAGTCCTTTAACTGCATATTCTTCACTTATTTTTTTTGTCTTTTCCCATTTTAATCTCTCTTGTTTCACACCAGACTGCTTTAGATTAACATCTTTTAAGCTTCAGGTTGGCTTTACTTCCAGACAAAAGAATTTTCCCATGTTTACAACGGAGAAAGCAGCTACATTTAAATGCACACCAGCAATACAAGAGTAACATGATTAAGGAAATGGCCCGTGAAAAACTTTGATTATTCCACTGCCATTTTGCTCTTATCTAAAGTAAAGCTGCAATCACACCTATAGTTTGTTTTTGTTGGTCCAAACCGGAGTGGAAAACTTAATTTGAGTTTAGTTTCACACTGTCCAATAACAAGGCAACCACGAGTTGTAAATAAAAGCCATGTAGGTTCGAAATGTTGGCAGCGGAGGTGGAAATTAATGGCTGATATTTTTCTCCCTGGCTTTGCGAGCAGGCAGAGTGGCTTCTGCCTCCTTCTTCCCATAATCCCTCGAGTTGTTTCCTGTCGTTGGTTTGGATTACATTTTCTACTTCTAACGAACCACATCACAGTTCTCTCTGTAGAGGACTGGGAATTTGTCAGCCATCGTGGTGCCGTTTTTCTGTTTTATTTGGGTTTGAGCATTTTTCTCACCTAACATTAAAAACACAGCAGAGTTCATGAGCAAGCTCTGACCGCCCTTAAAGACCAGACGGCTTTCTCATATAGGCCATTCTCCCAAAAAGCCAGGATCCTACAAAAGAGCAGTTTTTGGTCTGATCTTCTTTGCACATGCAGGAGTGTTGAGAACTGAAAAGAAACTGAAGTATAAGTAGAAATAACTGCAGTTCATTTAATCTCCACTTGAGACTCTTACCACAACTGAGTCAGTCCCCATACGGGAATGGCTGAGTCCTCCTCTTACAACAACTTCTGAATTATTTTTTATGAAACTCAACAATTTAAATTGTGTAAAGATGTAAACGTTGCCTTATTTGGTGCAGGGCTTCTTACACTTTATCAAAATCCTTCTAGAAGCAAGTCTCGCAAACATCTTGAAACCCCTCCAGGCATTTGTTTTAAACCATAGTCTCAATTTCAGCAGCCAGCAAGACATAAAAAATGGAATGCAAAAATGGATGCACACAGTCACCAGTCAAACCTCTTTAAAACTACTTAACAAGTCTGAATTCTCCTGCATGTGACTTCTACCAACATCATGGCTTTTAAGGAATGCCCACTGTGTTGGTGCCCTTTGGAGAATTTTTGATAAAATTATCTACCAAAAATTGTAAACTGGTGACCTGCACAGTGCGTACCCTGCTTCTTGCTCTATGACAGCTAGGATAGGATAGGTTCCAGCTCAACCACAACCCCGAATTGGATAAGTGGACAAAAATGGATGAATGGACGGATTACTGTGCAGTCAATTGAGCAAACAGCTTGTCCATACATACATCCTGTATGTTTCAGCTTTTGTGAAGATAAATGACATGTGAAATGACAGGATGTTTTCGTAAGGTGTTGTAGGTAACATGAGGACATCATAATATTTGGTATAATCAAATCAAATCAAATCAAATCACTTTTATTGTCACATCACATGTGCAGGTACATTGGTACAGCACATGTGAGTGAAATTCTTGTGTGCGAGCTTCACAAGCAACAGAGTTGTGCAAAATACAATAATGTAAACAAGCAAAATACAAGAATGGCTACATCTGAAACTAATAAATATATGTACAATATATAATAGTATATGCATTTCTGGATGTGTATACTAAATATTTTTCTACGTGTGTGTGTGTGTGTGTGTGTGTGTGTACACATATTTTACAAATTAAATAGAGTAAACAATAAATAAAATATATAAAATAAATAAAATAAAATATACAGAGTGAGACATGTGCAAAACAGTGGCATTACTGTACAGTATGGAGTGCATAATGTTAAAGTTCCAGTAGTGAAGCTGAGGTGTCTATGAAGTGTTCAGCAGTCTGATGGCCTGGTGGAAAAAGCTGTCTCTCAATCTGCTGGTACGGGACCAGATGCTGCAGAACCTCCTTCCTGATGGAAGTAGTCTGAACAGTTTATGGCTGGGGTGACTGGAGTCCTTGATGATCCTCCCCGCTTTCCTCAGGCACCGCTTCCTGTAGATGTCTTGGAGGGAGGGAAGCTCACCTCCAATTATCCGTATAGACAAGGAACCTCAGGGACCTAAGATGCCAATTTTGGTTATTAAACTCGTCGTCTAGGAGAAGGTGGCAGACAAGGAAGCAAACACACAGGCATGATTAGATTTGCAGTAAGGTGCTACTCTGCATTTACTCAGCATTTGCTTTTATAACGTCTAGATTTTTATGTTAATTTAAAGTAATTCATTAACTTCCATCGGACTCACATTATATCTTAATCTTACTCTTATTTTGATGTTGCACTTGAGTCTTGCGTGGCCTATTTTGATTATTTTGTGATTTTTTTCCTCTGTTATTTATGTTACACAAATAAAATAAAATAAAACACGGCATAATGTCCAGTAAGATATTTGGATCCAATGTTTGTGAATCTGTGATGCACATAATCTAATTCTGTCCAGAAATTCCTGGATCCAGATCCAGACAAACCTAAAGTGACTCACTTTTATGCCAAGGTGTTCACTACTTTTTGTTCAGGTTCATCAGTAGTGGTTTGATTAATCACATAACCTTCTTGGAGAAGGTAATGAGACACCACAGTGATGTCAGCAGGAATTGTTTTCCCAGAATATTCCAGACACAGGAGATATGACGCCTTTCTGTTTACCAGCTGAGTCCTGACTAGTAAACTAACCTTGATGTGTGAAATTGGTGGAGTTTCCCTCAGATTCCTTTGTGCTACTTTATTTATGGACTTTAAATTGATTATATACACCGATAAAAACAAAATGCTTTAGTCCCATTCCACATCCTGAAGCAAACAGAGTCTCAAAAACGGTGTGTTAGTTTTCTTTTGTTGTGCAAAATATTCATACATAAAACATGCATTCGGGCACACTATACATAACAAAAGCTTGACTGTAGAGGAGCACAGAAAGTACTGTAAATAAGGGGGATGTGATGTCAATGTGATGGCATATGAGATGAATACGAGTGTCAAATCTGTCCAGACAGTGACAATGATCTGACCACCACAGCCATTCATGATACAAACGCACACACACAAACGCTTCTTTGATGAGATAAAATGACTGCTGCCACACACACTTTTACTCCAGGAGATTACGGCTGCTTTAAAATTATGATTTATTTGGAGTTTATATTTCAATGCCTTTAAATAAGCAACATTTAGTTGCCGTGTTCTTTAAAAACCTGTTTTATTGGTTTAACGGTTGTTAATGTAGTGACGTTAAAGCTGGCCATCAGAAGCACATGACAGTAAACAACCCTGAGGTTAGCCAAAGGGAGCCATAAAAATATAAACCAGATTGTCTGTTGCATCATCCATCACAGTTTACAGACCCCCTGCAATTTCGGCGCACAGTTTTTCTGTGCAATGAAGGGATTGTCCCAATATTTTATGGCCCACTGGGTGGTTAGTCTTCAGCTTGATTAGTTTGATATTTGACTGATTTCCTGTCACTTGATCAATAAAAGTGTGTTAAGAACTGGAGGTAAGGAGTGTATGAAAAGTAAGAGACTTGCAACAATGTAGAAGCCAGAGAACACTGAGTGTCAATAAAATCAAGCAACTAAGAATGAAGAATGATGTTCCTTGACATTTGATGAGGTGGCCAAGAGTTTAGAGGATTATTTAGACAGCTAAAGCTTGTCCATTAGCTGTCATTAACTGCCGGCTACAATGCGATGTAAGGCAAGCGAATTGCTTTTTGTTTTTCTTTGAAGCCGTCTGGGATGTAGCAAGTAAAAAGTGAAGCTAATGTGGAAGTGACTTAAATCTGCTTTACTTTTAATGGCCAGCACAGTTGCAAAACCAAGTCAAGTAGACTATGAAAAAAAGTTCCCTCAGTTCCCCGAATTTGTGACTACAGTAATCATTTTCCAGATAAACTTAGTGTTACTGAACACAACATAGTGTTCATTTAGTAAATTATGGAGCCCAGGGTATGCTTTAGGGTGAAGCCCTTTTCCTGTTTCTCAGTCAAATCCACCTTTCACTTGTCTTGTCTGATTTCAAAATAACAAGATGGCAACAATTCACTAATTGGTCTGTCACACTACAGTAAAACAGTAACCTCATTGCCTGATTGACTGTTTGCAATTGTCAACCTATTGCAAATAGTTTTGACGACCAACTGATTGGCCAGAGACATAGCATGCAACACCTTCAACCTCTTAGGATCCAATTTCAATTAGACAGATTGCCTCATGGGAGGCCAATTTGTGTGGGTTAGACAGGAATGTTTTTAGACCATGTAGACTCTCCAGACACTTGAGTAGATAGACCTGTTTTGCTTCTCATTTAATATCTAATCAGCCAGTCACTCAATGCGTTCAAGTATATATACATGGTCAAGATGACCTGATGAAGTTCAAACTGAGCATCAGAGTGAAGAAGAAAGGCGATCTGAGTGACACTGAAGTGGGATGTTTGTTGTTCTGAGTATTTCAGGAACAGCTGATCTATTGAAATTTTCCGAAAACCCTCTCTAGGGTTCACAGTCAATGGTCGGCAACTCTCTGAGTGAAAGTGCCTTGTTGATGGATAAGAACAGGGAGTCAAATAACCACTCATTACACCTAGGTATGGAGAAGAGTATCTCTGAAGAAATGACATGTTCAACCTTGAGCAGCAGCAGAAGACCAATGGATCCACATTGCCTTGTACCAGCGGTTTAGGCTGGTGGGCACTTTGGGCCCCTTAGTACCAAATCGACATTGTTTAAACACAACAGCATACCTGAGTATTGTTACTGACCATGTCCATCCCTTTATGACCACAATGTACCATCTTCCGATGGCAGCTTCAGCAGGATAACACACCATGTCACAAAGCTAAGATCATCTCAAACTGGTTTCTTGAACATGACAATGAGTTCACTGTACTCACATGGCCACAGTCACCACATCTCAGTCCTTTAAGACTGAAATCTGGTTGGCTGCACATCCATGATATGCAGCCAACAAATCTGCAGTAACTGTGTGATGTTGATGTCAATATGGACCAAAACCTCTGAGGAATTTTTCCAGCACCTTGTTGAATCCGTGCCATGAAGAATTAAGACAGCTCTGAAGGAGGTCCAACCCCATACTAACAAGTATGATCTGTAAGTATATGCATGTTTTGATTTTATTACTCTACTTATGTCTTGATACTTTGATATGTAATTGCACTTGATAGCTTATTTAATATTGTGTTCTCCTTCCAGTCACTGCAGATGGTGTTTTTAAGCATGGCCCATGACTAACACATGATTTAATATGTTGGAAATACTAGATTTTTCTAAATGTTACTCATTTAGACAACTAAGGCTGCAAAAAGAGTTCTCTAGCTGTAATCCTGCTGATTTTATTGATCTATAGATTTACATTTGCTTAATTAATTGATGTAAGGGTAAGCACGAGACATCATTAAAAAGCTTACAACAATATGCCAATTTATGGACATTTCTACAAAATAATATATGAATAATCTAGTTTTTGTGAAGATTAAATAACTTGATGTTAAATTGCATAATTCCACCTTTAAAATAAGTATATCATAGTCTAAACGCATAGAGTGCTGAATTATTCACATATTTTAATAGTCCAGCCTTGAGCTCAAATCATTGACGCCACATTCATGTTTAACAGGTGCAGTAAAACTTTATCAGTGAGAAAAAAAGGGAGAGACATAAATGTCTAGAGGCCCATATGACGATGATTCACACCAGATTTGCCCATACTGACAATGACTAATAGCTCCACTCAAAGCTCAAACCAGCAGCAGGAGTGTGTCTGTGACAAGTTCTTGGGTTGCTCAACAGGTGCCAGGTGAAACCTCTCCAGCTGTCTTCTCTCCCTGAGCTCCCATTGGTCAGGAATCTTTGGTGTACATTCCTACTAGCTACAAGAGCCGCGTGCGTCTCTCACTACCTTGGCTGAAAAGGTTAATGACCAACAGGTGCCAGTTTATGTGCTGCTAGCTCAGCTGTTTACCTTCATGGAAAATGTGTTGCAGGAGCAGAGCTTTGTCACGGTGGGACTTTTGACATGTGGATATGTGACCACACACTGTACACAGATTTATCTATTTTCATGAACATAAGTGGCCAGTACAGACCTCCAACCTTTTCTTGGTCAATTAAAGGGATACCTGACTAAAAACTGTCTGGGTATATCGCAGTAAATGTTCTTCACTTACAATTTAAAAAAAATATATCATACATGCAATGTTGCAAGTCTTCTTTTAGTCATAGCCAAATCTTCAAATAATGAGATCAGGGCATCTAGATGTCATCCCTCAGGCTTTACTCCTTTATATAGTTAGTTTGAGACACTTTCTTTCCACACTTGGATTTTTATAATGTCATAGAGATTTGCAATCTGGGGCAAATGAGACCGGCTAAAGGTTACCCATATGTTGCTCTGTTTTTGATGGGCAGACAATCAAAAGAAAGCTAGCTCAAAGAAGGAGTAGCCTGTTTCAAACAGTGCCAATAATACCATAATGGTACTTCATATCATCATAATATGACCACTTTTTTTCTATTTAGATTAAGTTTTTGCATCTTGAGCTATTTAGAGATCAGTACAAACGTTTCGTCACTCATCCAATTAACTATATATATATATATATATATATATATATATATATATATATATATATATGTGTATATGTGTGTGTGTGTGTGTGTGTGTGTGTATACATATCTATTTATATTTATATAGATAGATGTATATACCTGCTGTTCCTCTTTATTAGGACCAGTGTTCTTCTCCACAGCTATCCATGTTCCTGCTGCTCTGACTGCTGTACATGGAACATCAAATCTGATATATAAAATATACCTGAAATGTAAAATCTGTCATTCTGTGTTTCTGTGAACCTGCAGCCAACATGATATGACTGCGTGTGTGTGCAGTGTAACCCACCTACCTTCAACACACACACAATTCTTTCAGCATTTATTACTCTCCTGGATTCGTGAAACTCTGTTTGCAATTTAAGGCCACAAATTAGAAGCGTAAGTCATCTGTTTCCCATAATTCCCCCCCCCCATCAGACCAGGAGCTGGATGACCCCCCATTTGCACATGCATGCACAGAGCCACACGTGGATTCATGTGGACATTCATACATATGCATTGAGCACTTTAACCGTGTATTTTTCTTCTCTTTTATACCTACACGTCTCTTAATCGAAAAAGAAACAGTTTAGTGAAGAAAAGAAAAAAAGGGTGGTTCATCATCGATTCATCTGTCTGCTTGTTTACTGCGTGACATAACACCCAATAGATGCCTTGTGTAAACACTTGTGATTCTTAATACACTGAGTGACTCTTTAAACTGTCAGGCTTCCAATTTAACATATTACAGACAAGCGCAGTAATCTGCAGAGGTTAATACTCTGTGTTTATCTGTGCCGTGTGACTCTGAATGTGTGTGTGTGTGTGTGTGTGTGTGTGTGTGTGTGTGCGTCAGTTTAAATGTGTGTCTTTTGTTTGTCTTGACTGTTCTCATGTGCATACCTTTCTGCATGTGTAACAGTGGCTTTTTCAGGGTATGTGTGATAATGCAGCAGCTCTACATCTGTGTGTGTGAGAAACCCCGGCAAAGGTGACGTGTCCTACATGTTCACTGACAGCTTTATAGGCTCTGTGGCTCATGAGGGGAACAGGATTATGGGAAAGGAAGCACACACACATATAGAGACACACTCGAGCTGGCTATTGTCCCAGACAGTGCCGTCAGGTGAGGTCCAAGGTTCAGTGCTCATATTATTAACAGGAACAAGCTGGTGCCCAGTAAACACACCTACAACTTACTCAAGCGGAAAGCTGAATTGTTGAGGGTCAAGCAGGGCCGAAGGGGTTGAGTTTACCACTGTAATTATCGGAGTGGGCAACTATGTGATCTGAAGGGTCCAGAGAGGTTGACAGAGTGTGTTTGGCAGAAAGATTTCATGGGATGTCTAAGAGTGAGTGTCCAGAGGGGTTTTACTTTTTTAATTTCTTAGCTCTGTGTTTAGTTCATTTTTCCAGATGGGACATTTTATTCAGATCAGAATATGTCACGAGGACAGTCGAATGTGATATTCTTCATGCAAGATGGTATAAAAACATGCACCCAATCAACATCATTTGCACCTATATATGTGTGTTTCAGCCTTCAGAGCAAATTCAGCTAACGTTTCTTTCTTTTCCTTTTTCACTAATGAACTGCAGCTTAAAGTTAAATGTGATATTTTTGCATAATTATACATTTCAAATGTGTTTTGCTCAGTTCGATTCAACTACAGCTAACACATGATCTTATTTTTCCTCAGCTCTATAGTTCTCTTTTCAGCCAATGTGAACAAACCTTTAAGACAAGTATTGTGTTAGCAGTTTATGCAATTCAAGAGAAAGGGATACAATAATCCATGAGCAGAGATGGAGATCGATTCAGTTCATCCATCCATCTTCATCCGCTTTATCCGGGGCCGGGTCGCGGGGGCAGCAGCCTAAGCAGAGATGCCCATACCTCCCTCTCCCCAGCCACCTCCTCCAGCTTATCCAGGGGAACACCAAGGCAGGCCGAGAGATATAATCTCTCCAGTGTGTCCTGGGTCTGCCCCGGGGCCTCCTCCCGGTGGGACATGCCCAGAACACCTCACCCAGGAGGCGCCCAGGAGGCATCTTTGTCAGATGCCCGAATCACCTCAGCTGGCTCCTTTCGATGTGGAGGAGCAGCGGCTCTACTCTGAGCGCCTCCCAGATGGCCGAACTTCTCATCCTATCTCTAAGGGAGAGGCCAGCTGCCCTTCGGAGGAAGCTCATTTCCGCCGCTTGTATCCGCGATCTCGTTCTTTCGGTCACTACCCACAGCTCGTGGCCATAGGTGAGGGTAGGGACGTAGATCGACCGGTAAATTGAGAGCTTTGCTTTTACACTCAGCTCCCTCTTCACCACGACGGACCGGTACAGATACTTGAACTCCTCCACTTGGGGCAGGAACTCATCCCCAACCCAGAGTGGGCACTCCACCCTTTTCCGGCTGAGAACCATGGCCTCAAATTTGGAGGTGCTGATCCT
This sequence comes from Mchenga conophoros, assembly GCF_057382185.1. Classification (NCBI taxonomy): domain Eukaryota; kingdom Metazoa; phylum Chordata; class Actinopteri; order Cichliformes; family Cichlidae; genus Mchenga; species Mchenga conophoros. Next base: position 27,186,540 of record NC_140547.1, on the reverse strand, counting down.
CATTCCCACTGCTTCACACTCAGCTGCGAACCGTTCCAGTACGAGCTGGAGGCCTTCACTCGATAAAGCCAACAGAACCACATCATCCGCGAAAAGCAGAGATGAGATTCCGAGGGCACCGAAGTGAAAGCCTTCCGCCACTTGGCTGCGCCTAGAAATCCTGTCCATAAAAATTATGAACAGAATCTGTGACAAAGGGCAGCCCTGGCGGAGCCCATCACCCACCAGGAACGAGTCCGACTTATTGCCGGCCATGCGGACCAAGCTCTTGCAACGGTTGTATAGGGATCGAATGGCCGTAGCAATGGGCCAGACACCCCAAACTCCTGCAGCACCTCCCACAGGACACCCCGTGTCGAATGCCTTCTCCATGTCCACAAAACACATGTAGACTGGTTGGGCAAACTCCCATTCGCCCTCAAGTATCCTTGAGAGGATAAAGAGCTGGTCCAGTGTTCCTCGACCAAGACGAAAACCGCATTGTTCCTCCTGTATCTGAGGTTCGACTAGCGGACAAACTCTCCTTTCTAGCACCCTGGCATAGACTTTCCCAGGGAGGCTGAGGAGTGTGATCCCCCTGTAGTTGGAACACACCCTCCGGTCCTCCTTCTTAAAGATGGGGACCACCACCCCGGTCTGCCAGTACAGGGGTACTGCCCCTGATCTCTACGCAACATTGTAGAGGCATGTCAACTAGGACAGCCATACAACGTCCAGAGCCTTCAGGAACTCGGGGCGGACCTCATCAACACCAGGTGCTCTGCCACCAAGGAGCTGTTTAACTGCCTCAGTGACCTCACCTCCGGAAATTGGCGGGTCATTCCCCTCATCCCCAGACTCTGCTTCCTCCTCGGAAGACGTGTCACTGGGATTAAGGAGGTCCTTGAAGTATTCCTTTTACCGCCTGACAATTTTCTCAGTTGAAGTCAGCAGCGCTCCGCCAGCACTATACACAGTGCAGGTAGAGCACCACTTTCCCCTCCTGAGACGCCTGACGGTTTGCCAGAATCTCTTCGAGGCAGTCCGAAAGTCTTTTTCCATGGCCTCTCCGAACTCCTCCCACACCCGAGTTTTTGCTTCAGCCACTGCCTGAGCCGCATTCCGCTTGGCCTATCGATACCTGTTCAAGGTTCTTCAAGGTTCAAGGTTCTTTATTATTTGTCACATGTATAGTTATACAAGTATAACACACAGTGAAATGTAGCCTGACACGCTCCTCGACATGTGCAAAAATTGGGGGGGGGGTGTGTAGAGGAAGAACATTATATATATATATATATATATATATATATATATATATATATATATATATATATATACACACACATAGTATATACACTGGGTGAATGTGCAGTAGTAGCAGCAAGCAGGTGAATTCTGTACATTAATATGAATAGATATCTGACTATTTTACAGGATAGACAATATAAACATATTTAAAATTAAAGGAATTGAAATGTACATTGTGCTTTGGGTTAGTGTCTGGAAGAGTCCTGTCTCAGTCAATTATAGATGATGTGAGAGGGCGGGTGTGTGTGTTTAGGGCACGGATGGCTTGGGGATAGAAGCTCCTCTTGAGTCTCTCTGTCCTTGCCCGGAAGATGCGGAACCTTCTACCAGATTGCAGAAGTTGGAACAGTTTGTTGCCAGGATGGGACGGGTCCTTCAGTATCTGCGCTGCTCTAGTCCGGCATCTCCTGGTGTAGGTGTCCTGAAGCGGGGGGAGAGCAATCCTGCAGCAGCGTTCTGCTGTACGGATCACTCTCTGGAGAGCTTTTTCGTCCTTCACACAGCTGTTCCCGAACCACGATGTCATGTTCTGTGTGAGGATGCTCTCCACAGCGCCTGTATAGAAAATCCTGAGGATCTTTGGAGAGACCCTGAACTTCTTCAGTTGTCGTAGGTGATACAGGCGCTGCCTAGCCTTTTTGGTCTGGACCTGAATGTGGGCAGCCCATGTCAGGTCTGAGGAGATGTGGACACCAAGATACTTGAAGGACTGCACCCTCTCCACTGGAGCTCCATTGATGATAATGGGCTTGTAGTCTCTGTGCTGACCCCTTCTGAAGTCCACCACCAGCTCCTTGGTCTTGCTGACGTTCAGCTGGAGGTGGTTGTCCTGGCACCACGATGCCAGATTCTTCACTTCATCCATGTAGGCCGCCTCATCGTTGTTGGAGATGGCACCCAACACCACTGTGTCGTCAGCAAACTTCACAATGGTGTTGGAGCCATGGGTGGCCACACAGTCTGAAGTGTAGAGGGAGTAGAGCAGTGGCGAGAGGACACATCCCTGAGGTGCTCCTGTGTTGATGGTGATGCTGTTGGAGAAGCACCTGCCCACCCTCACCAACTGAGTTCTGCCAGTGAGGAAGTCCAACACCCATGCACACAGACGGCTGTTAAGTCCCAGATCCCTCAGCTTTGTGAACAGTCTGCAGGGCACTATTGTGTTAAACGCTGAACTGTAATCAACAAACAGCATTCGCACATAGTTACCCTGTTTCTTGTCCACGTGGCTGAGAGTGGTGTGTAGGACGTGGGCGATGGCATCCTCTGTGGATCTGTTGGATCTGTAGGCGAACTGCAGCGGATCTGTGGTGTCTGGGATGGAGGAGGAGATGATGTTCTTCAGCAGCCTCTCAAACACCTTCATTACTACCGAGGTCAGTGCAACTGGCCAGTAATCGTTCAGGGATGAGGGTTTGCTGTTCTTGGGCACAGGGATGATGGTGGATCTTTTGAAGCATGTGGGGACCACAGACTTTGCCAGGGACGCTAGCTGGTCAGCACAGCAGCGCAGCAGACGGCCGGTGATACCGTCTGGCCCCGCCGCTTTCCTTGTGTTCACTCTCCTCAGTGCCGCTCGGATGTCATGCTCCGCGATGCTGGTCACCGGTCTCTCGCTGATGACGTCACTGTCCTCGGTAGTCAGGCGGTAGATAGCATTAGCCGCCTGGCTAACCTCGAAACGGGCTGCCTCCGGAGTCCCACAGGCTAACCAAGCCAGATAGGACTCCTTCAGCCTGGTGGCTTCCTTCACCTCTGGCGTCCACCATTTGGTTCGGGGATTACCACCATGGCAGGCACCAACCACCTTGCGGCTGCAGCTGGTGGACTTCTATCGTTGCCATCGAGAGCATCCTGACCAATTGTATAACAGTCTGGTATGGGAACTGCTCTGCCTCGGACCGGAAGGCGTTGCAGAGGGTCGTGAAAACTGCCCAGCGCATCGCCGGAGCACCACTTCCTGCCATAAAAGACATCTACAGGAAGCGGTGTCTGAAAAGGGCTGGGGAAATCATCAAAGACCCCAGTCACTCATCACATGGACTCTTCACCCTCCTGCCCTCTGGGAGGCGCCACAGGAGCCTCCGGACTAAGACCACCAGGTACCGGAACAGCTTCTTCCCCACAGCTGTCAGACTCCTGAACTCTGCCTCCTGACATCTGACCCACGTTAAACTCATGGACTGAACATACACACACCCACAATGGACAACTGTACCCTCAAACACACAATAATAACATGGACTGAACCACCACTCACAACCACTAGCACTTTATATAGCCTCTGTAAAAACTATCTACACCCTCACTTATCTTAACTGCACTACTGTATAGCTCTGTGTAAATAATCATTCTGTACATTCGATAATCTTTAATCCTACAACTGTTTACAACTTGCATAGTTCCCATTTCTGTATAGCTGTATATCTCAGATTCTGTAAAGTTATTTATTTCATATTCTGTATAGTTTTTCATATTTATATCCTGTTCATAGCCTGTACATAGCTTGTACTCACTACAGCCTGTACATACTTATAGTTATAGAATATTCACAACATACTTCATACCGTGTACATTATAACATACCATAATAGACCCATTTCTGTAATATACTCACATATCTATATTATTGCTAATATATATTGTAATATATCTATATCACTAAAGCACTTCTGGATGGATGCAAATGCATTTCGTTGCCCTGTACCTGTGCATGTGCAATGACAATAAAGTTGAATTCTATTCTATTCTATTCAATGCAGCAGCTTCGGCAATGGAGATGCTGAACATGGTCCATTCAGACTCAATGTCCCCAGTCTCCCTCAGAATGCTGTTGAAGCTCTGCCGGAGGTGTGCGTTAAGGATCTCGCGGACTGGGGCCTCTGCTAGATGTTCCCAGCACAACCTCACTACGCGCTTAGGTGCACCGGGTCTGTCCAGCGTCCTCCCCCGCCACCTGATCCAACTCACCACCAGGTGGTGATCAGTTGACAGCTCAGCCCCTCTCTTTACCCGAGTGTCCAGAACACATGGTCACAGGTCTGGTGATACGATTACAAAATCGATCATCGACCTGCAGCCTAGAGCGTCCTGGTGCCACGTGCACTTATGGACACTCTTATGTTCGAACAAGGTGTTCGTTATGGCCAAACTGTGATTTGCACAAAAGTCCAATAGCAAAACACTGCTCGGGTTCAGATCAGGGAGGCCATTCCTCCCAATCACCCCACCCAGGGACTCTAAGAAGGCTGGTTACTCTGAACTGCCACTCAGCACATAAGCGCAGATGATAGTCAGGACCCGTTCCCCGACCCTAAGGCGCAGGGAACAAACCCTCTCATCCGCCAGGAAAAACCCCAACGTACCGGCAGCAAGCCGAGGGGATATTAGAATACCCACCCCAGCCCGCCGCCTCTCACCAGGGGCAACTCCAGACTGAAACAGAGTCCAGCCCCTCTCCAGGAGACTGGTTCCAGGGCCCAAGCTATGTGTAGAGGTGAGCCCAACTATATCTAGCCAGTACCTCTCAACCTCACACACTAACTCAGGCTCCTTCCCCACCAGAGAGGTAACATTCCATGTCCCGATTGCCAGTCTTGGCAGCCAGGGATCAGTCCACCAGGGCCTCCGCTCCTAACAATACAGAGAAAACCCAACAAAACAGACACCCACCGGCTGTGGGTGATGGGAAGAAGACAGGACAAAAGACAGGCTGTGGAAAAAAGCCACTTCCTAGACCAGTTTCTAGTACTTAAAAAGATGAACAGGTCTCCAGTTGGGCCTCCTTTGGGTAGGACATGGCTGGAACGCCTCAACTAGTTGGCAGCATGCTGGTCAGTTACATGACCAAGCCACACCGGGGTTTTTTTGATATGGAAAAGTAGTGGCTGTACTCCCAAATAACTGAGCTCATCACCCTGTCTTTGAGACAGCTTCACTTTCACACTCAGCTCTTATGGCAAAGATACATCCATCGATCCATACATTACAACACCTATTATAGTGAAAAGAGAGCTGAACATCCATATACTTCAAAATGAATTTATGAAATATCTTATGAAATATGTTTATATATAGACATTGATAGAAAATCTATGCTGACTGTTTGGATTAATGCAAATCCAAACTTTAAATGTATCAGAAGTACATTTAGGTTTTGGACAGTTGATCTGTGATCTTTTCACTTTCCATTGTTGCTGTTTTATAATTAAAATTGGCCATTTTTACTGTTCCATATGTCTTAAATTCACTTTGCAAAACTGTCAAATAAATGTGGGAACTGTAAATTTGATTTGCAGATGTCTGGAAAAAAGTGGGAATCCCCAAATGCTTCCCATTTTCTTCTCAGTATTTAATAGAGTCCAAGAGGGAGCGCATACAATATTTCTAACCAGGTGCTTGATACAACTGGTAAGACTATTAAACAGACACAGTGTGGATCTGCGGTCCTGGGTGGATTATTCAGGGACATTTGGGGCTCAGCTGTTCATCCAACAACATACCAAAGGAGGAAGAACAGGTTGTCTTCTCTTTTTACTGTTGTAATTTTCATTTTGAGTGCCAGATCTGCAGATGTAAATGTAAGCTGATCTGGGGAACAAAAAAAAGCAAAAAGCCCCACATTATCTGACTAACAACATTCTCGCCATCAACGTGGTAACTTCACACCACACACTTCTGAGTACTGTAGACCATTACCGTAGTACTTGGGCATCAGTGATATCTGTCACCGATTCGACATAATGGCTTTAGACCCTGTCTTGTGGAAATCTACATCTCACCACTGTTAACCCCACAAGAAACAAGAAAAGCATTTGACTGCAGCAGTTGGAACCCTTAATTAGGTTGAAGTAGGTCTCTTTGAACCAACGGTGTTGGAGAAAAAGCAAAATGTGAAACATTTTCGGCCTCATTATAAGTTATCTAAAAGGCAAGGGCTCGTGATAATGAGGGCCATCCAGTGGGATGCGATGCGGTGGGAAGAGAGCGCCTAATTGTGTCAAATGGCTGGAAGTATTTCACTTTGAAATACGGGAGAAAGGGGGAGAAAATAAAGCAGAGATGCACAACACGGGCACAGAATGTAGCATTAGTGTCAGGAAATAAATGAGGGACCACAAAAGCTATAAGAGCGTGAATATATCCGGGTAATATTAAAGCTGATGTGTGTCGTACACTTTGTCAGAGTCCCACCTCTTAAGTTTAGTTGCAGCATTGCCAAACAACATACATCTAATTTAGTCCACAGTCCAGAGGCAAAAACAGGTCTCAGTGTTTTAAATGGAAACACCAACCTGGTATTTTTGTTTTCTTGTCTGGATTTAACAAAAGTTCATCATAATTCCAAGCAGTTTTGTTTTTCTAAGCAACCAGTAAAGGAAATAATAAAAAGTATTTCTTATAGGCTCATTTGATCAAATCAGTCATAGCAGGTTTTTCTTTTTTGTGGTTTTAATAAATAATTAATTTTTTCCCAACTTGCATTCATTATTGGTAAAAAGCTTAAAATCAACAACTTCTCCATGTTCTACTGGAGAACATAACGAATTTAAGTTCATTTCATGGCTAGTTTCTAGCCTGTACAGGCCAGTAGTCCTGCATTGAGAATACAAAGCAACGGGCTACGGGATGTTTTTTAGCTCAACCTTGTGACATACACCTGGTAGTTTGTTGGGATCGGGGTCATATCACATTCACACCATAAACGGACTGTTTATGGAGTTCATTTGAAAGTGTACTGAGACCACCTCCTCCAAAGAGTCTCAATGTGGTTGTGTTGGTCCGCACCCAGGTGTGATTACTGTGTCCGCTCCAGCACAAATGAACTGCGTGGGAAAACTAAACTAAACACTGCATGTGTAAAACCCCCTCAATCTTCACTGCTGGAGTTAACTACCAAGGAATTTGTGTGGCCACCCTGACAAAACTCCTCAGTTACTCATTGTCTATGAAGTACTAGTACTAGTAATCTTGGAAACCAATGGCTAGTCTGCGACTTAATCTCTGGAGACAACATCCAGGTTTTTTGGCACTCTCAGTGCTGTTTTCTCTGCCAGTCTTTGCATATGAAATCCTATATTGCTTTCCACATTTACTTTTACCTGTATCAGCCGAAGCATGCTCAAATATGATTGGTTAGTAGAACCCATTACCAGAACTATTCTGGTAAAATATTTTGATCATGACAATACCAATTCATATAGATTATCACAATGCAAATGTGTCCTTGAGGATTTATTTGATGTATTTCTGTGAGGCAGTGTTGGGCTGGAATCATTTTTTGGCAAATATGTTGTAAAATGTCTGTATTGCAAACATGCAATATAAAATCACAATTGCTCAAAAAGCAGCAGTCTATATGGAAGCAAATACAATGGCTGGCAATGACCTCCCCTCATTGGCGGTAACAGTAGCAGGCTGCACTAGTAAACCATGCCTTTGAACAGTAATTCCAAATCAAGACAAGAGGTTAAGAGGGATGGTGATGGGAGAGGGAAGAGAGGTGGGGGCTCATTGGTGAGATGAGAGAGGAGATGTCGCTCTGACAAAGGATGAATACCTTGTTTTCACTAGCTGACAGCCAGAATAGAGCAATCATCACCAATCTGCCTCGTCGGCTGATACACATCACAATGTGCCTCTTGAAAAGGCTCATTTCAGCGACAGGAGTTAAAGTGCTTCATACAGGTGACAGTCGATAGGCCTCGCCATCTGCATTTCAAAGCTTCCCTGTCTCGTCAGCACGAGTGTGGCCTCTCAGAGTCTTTGGAGGCTGCTGAATGTGATGGGACTGGCGAAGTTGGCAAAATCCTACTGTATTTTGTTTTATTTTACCCAGATAAGAACAACTGGGACCACCTGAGCTGTCGTAGCACAGTTTACGATTAGATGCTCTCAGAGAACTTAGCTATATGTGTTTTTTACAGGCTTGAAGTGAAAGAACTGAATTCACTCGTAAATATAATTGAATGTATCGTAACATAAAACAATCTGAGCATAAAACTGGCCATGCCTAAATGAATGGGGGTAGGGGCTTTTTGCCTATAATTGTCTGAGGAGGCACCTCATTATCATCCACCTGTTGTCCCAGTAATTCAAACAGACAGCAGCTGCAGAAAAATGTGTAAAAGTGTACTTGCTCTCATATTGAACCTACTGCTCAGCCTGCCGTTGATACAGATAATAAAGTTTATTTTTTGGTAGGCATTTTAGTAGCTATTCATAAAAATAAAAAATAAAAACACATTGCATTTGCAGAAGCTAGTCATTTTCTGAAATGAGCTACTTTGTTTGAGAAATCTGCCCAAGAAATCATTTAGTCATTGATATTGATCAACTTCTCTTACACCTTTTTCAGTTTGTGCAGTAAGGCCATGGTTGCCAGCCCCTCTGGTAATAATGCTCGAAGGAAAAAGGCGCTTAAATAAAGGATTAAGAGCTTGCTATTTTACCTCGCTTGCATACTGAACACGCTCAGAAGTCCACATGTGGCTCTGCTACGTATACAGAGCATAGTGAGTGATCTGCGTCCCAACTCTGCGAATTCCCTTTAGTTTGACATGAATCAAGCCTTATGTAAATATTCATTAAATGTATTCCTTTATTGGGAGGTGTTTCGCTCATGGAATATATTTCTTTGGATGGCCTATCAGCCTGTATAGCCTGTGTTAAATCTAAAGTAGCTTTCCACAGCCAATCCAAACACATTTGGTCATGGCTTTGAAAAACATTACCTCTCGCAGATATATAGTATTCCAGACCTTTGGGGAATACGGGTAAACATTAAACTGTGCAGCTCTGAGAAGAATGCAGCCGTGCCAGCGATGCTCTGGTGGAATTACTCTCAAATCCATGCGGTGGTTTGTTGAGGCTTTGGGATATTGAGCTTTGCTTGCTGTTTCAAATGCACACAGGTACTCATCGTGAATTTGGTGAAATCCTAGCCACTGGATTGTCGACAAGGCGGTTTCATTTGCATGACATACTGCACAGTGTTGTGAAAATTCAGGGTTTTATTTTTCATTTTGTCATTTTTTAGGAGGATTACACCTGGTGCAATGAGGAAAAGTAGCTATTTTGTGTTGCTACCAGTGGAAAACCGTAGCTGTTTAGAAGCAAAAAAGTTAAAATTTAAAGAAAGGACTGCTTTGCCAAAATTATATGAACTATTAACTCTTTAAGGTCCATGTTTTCATAGCAAGTAACTCTTTCAAACTTTTATTTCGAATAACAAAACAGACTTTGAAGGGGAAAATGTGAGGAGTTTTTGATGTATGTCATTTGGAATGGCTACCTTCTTTATTCCCTGATTGACAACACTTACTGTAGAAGAACAATCTAATTTAAAGAAAATATACATACTCTTATTACTAGAGTGACCATTGGGGTCATTTAGACAGGATTCATTTTAAAAGTGGGGAGGCCAAAAAGTTGTTGTTGGGTTTTTTTTTAATTACTATCTGAAACAGCAAAGACTGGGCACTGAACAATGGGTGAGATGATGTTTAAGCAGCCACTACTGATGGATCTAGTCATATCTCTTCACAGTTAGGGAAAAGAGCCATGAAAGTGTGCTTGTATTACACTCAAAATATCATTACAAATAATTTACTATGATTTAAAGTGGCAGTTTTTTGTTGGTTAACAGTCTAGACGTGATCATTAATTAAGTCATCAGCTAATACAGGCTGACTTGGTACAAATAGGACAGCAAAGTTCTTGAAAACAGGAAAAATTGGTGGTTGCCTGATGATTGTGCCAACATTTCTTTGCTGTCTGCGACTGACTGCGAGTAGTTGCAGTGACTAACTAGCTGCTGAAAGGTTGAGCATACAACACCTTCAACCTCTGAGCAACCATTTTTAGGTAACTGCACAGGTTGCCTGATCTGGGCGAGACCTGTCTCCATATAGTCAGAGTGAGAGTCAGACTGATTGTAATCACTCTCAGAGAGTTTAGCGAAAGTTTGCATGTAATTGCAAAGTTTCTCATTTATAAACACAGACAGATTTCCAACATCTTCCAGTCTTTTTGAGTCAGTATGTTCTGATGAGTGCAACTCATGTCTATCTGCAATAGGAGACTCAACTCAATTGGTTGCCAGATCGTTGTATTCCTATTTGAAAGCAGGGATGTTGATTGCGTACATCATTTTGCAGCAGCTATGTGACTATTTGTGGGGGAATTTCTGTTTCAAATCTATGAAGCTCCGGCTGTCAGTATTAAATGTAAATTTATGTGTGACAGATTTGCAACAGATAACCAATTTATCACAAGGAAACTTCATTTAACTGCCGACTTGACTCCATTAAATTGCAAACTAATAGCAGACTGACTTCATCTTACCAAAGTTGCTATAAAGATGGCAAGTGGCTGTGAGTGGTTGCAGAACTGGTTTGAAAGTTCTTTCAAACAGCAGCAATAATTTTGTTCATGTCACAGTCTCCAGCCACTGTTTTCCCCAGTGTGACTGTAGCACAACATCTCCTAGTTTCTGTGAATTTTCCTAGTTTGCTTGTGGTTAAATAAAACCCAACTCTAACCCTAAGTTGATCTTTGGTGACCTGGTGAACGTTAAGATGTGTGGAAATTTAAATATTTACCTTGTTTGTTTTGTTTGTTTTTTTCCCTTTCCTTGTCAGAAATTATCATTTCAAATTGTAATACTGCAATTCACAACTTAACGCTGAGATTAAAGATCAAAGGTCATACTGACCCTAACTCTGTATGATAATACTAGAACATGTTACATTTATTAAATTCTCCAAAATACAGGGTTAGGATTTGGGTCATCACTGATGATGACTTGGCAATCACAGGGTTAAATGTATTGCGTAGCAGGGGTGTACAGAGGCCTCTTACATCCGACGCCCTTGGTTAAACAAGCCAAAGAACGATCCAGCAGTTGCTGAAAGTTTCACTGAGATAACAAAAATATGAAATTTTTCAGTTCCACTTCTCACTCCACCTGGAATAGTTGTTAACCAGTCTAATACGGTTTGATAGCCCAAAACAAACACCACTAAATTACATTGTTGAATATCTCGTTCCACAGCCCCTCTGGTTGGATTGTCAGGTCTGGTTTGCTGTTGACGTTCTGGTTCATCCCAAAGGTTTAAGATGGAGTTGAAGTCAGAATCAGTCAGATTTTTCCACAAAAAGCTAGGCTAAAGTTTTTTTGTTGTTGTTTTTTATGGGCCCAGCTTTGGTCACAGGGGCATTGTTAAGCTGAAACAAACTGTAGTCACAAAGTTGGAAGAGCACCACTGCCCAGAATCTCACTACATTACGTTTTCACCTAATTGTGGTGTCTAGATTTTTGGCCGCTTTGGCCGATAGCTCCATATTTCACTGAAGTAAATTGCCCGTCTCCGTCAATAAAGTGGAAATAAATCAGAAATGTATGAGACATCACCTTCACTTTAAAATCCCAAGGAAAAACAAAACATCACATTTTGGCCCGGCGGCGATGAGCTTGGATTTATCCGAGACACCCAACAACTGTATAAATCTGAGGTCACACAGCAATCCCAACAGCAGTAAAACCCTTTTTTTTTTCTTAAACAGTTGCTTTCTGTGCTCTGGTTTGAGAGCAAACATGTGCAATAAAAGAGAAGAAAAAACAAACTCGTGCTCTTTTTTTGGTCCCCTGTCCGTTCTCCACCTGCAGCTCACAGAGCTGACATCATGGATTACCTCACCATGAGAACATGTTCACCAGGGACATGGCCTAGATGCCGACACTGGACGCCATCCCAGGTCGCCCTGGATGAATGCAGCTTGTCGCATCACAGTCCCTCCTTGCAGGAACCCTCCGGGTTTAAATCAAATGCAGCAAGCCGACTCTGTATAACTGACCATCATAAAGCGCTTTCACAAACGCGCCGGATATGTTGTCCTCCTGTGCTGCATTAATTCACAGCCAGGAGAGCTTTTTACAGTCCTCTTGTAAATGTAGTGAACTGATGTTTTCAATTAAAGCCAGCTCAGAGGTGAGTTTCTACCCTTGATGCATAAAACAACCTTAATAAGTTTTCATCGAGTCGTATCTCTCGAGTTGTTGGGAAGAAATATGTCCTGTGAGGTGAAGGCGCTGGAGGTCGGCCACACAAGAACAAGTCCAGCTGTGAGAGGAGGTGAAGGTTTGATGTCAGCTCTGGGAGGATATACTCCTCCACATGTCAAATGAACTCGCAAACAGGCTGCTAGAGAGACACAACTACTTTTTGTGTTTGTTCAGGATGATATATGGAAGTGTGCGCACCTTTTTTCACACAAATCAGTCTGTCTTTTATGGCTTGGCCTTCTCCTATCTTTACACATTATTAGTATTTGGTCTTAAATCACTGTATACCACTGTTTCCACAAGTTGGTGCAGTTTCTAAGTACATTTGTACAATAGACTGGTTTTTAGGAGTTCCATCAGCCCTAACTTCGGATATTCTTCCTGGTGTTTTGAATACATAAACATAGACAGGTAAACTTTCTCAGAGAGATATTTTAGAAAACAAAAAACCCCACCATGTAACAGGACATTAAAACAACGGTGATAAATATTTCCTGTGCAGCTTTAATTGTATTTTCACATATCTTATCTCCATCCTGCTGCATGTCCCAGAACAAATAAAAAAACAACATTAAAATATAGAAACTTATTGTGCTCGTTTTGATGGAAAAGGTGGCTTCACACATGTCCCTTGGCTAAGTTGGCGTTCTTTGTTTGTATAGTGCTGTAGAAAGAAAGCCATCATTAATTACACCTTTGTCAGTGTAATTACACCTTTGATATGCATGGTTATGTTACTTGTTGCTGGCTAAAATGAAAATCTTTGCAATAACAAAAGTAGCTTGTAAAAATATTTGGCAAAGTGGCCAACTAACATTTCCACTCTGATAGTGTTTTGCTGGGGGTAACATTATCAGTGTCATCATTAGTATTGATGCACTGCTGCTGTTATGACGTCCTGGGATTGTTGTTAGCCAGGGATCATATCATGGATAAGCTTCTTTACTGAATAGACTTTCAATTCAGTATGACCAGAAAAGTGTAACTGAGCCCATAAACTCAGAAAAATTAGGACTTCTCTGCAAGACTTTTTACCACCACAACTATCACCCAAGTTAAAAGTGTATTAAGACTTCAGATGTCTACAGGACTGAATGAACTTCTTTCAAAAATTGTGTCTTTTTATTGCAATACGTAAACTGATTTTCCGGCATCTTGTCTTTGCCCGCCATGCATTATTTATTTAAAAACACTTAACACAGAAACTATTAAAACCTAAAACTGAAACTAGCAAGCCCACTCTGGAAACTAACTGAAACTTAACTGAATTAAAAGCTAAAAACGACTTAAAAAAAAGAAGAAGAAGATAGATTTAACACATTTCACAATTGTTTTCCATCTTACTACTCTCTATATGAATCAAGCTAAAGTGGCCAGCTAGTTTAGCCTTGGCTGAGTTAATTTTTAGCTCTTGTCCCTCGTTTGGGTTATGCTGAATTAATAAGGGTAGGTCTGTTTTGTAAATCTCGGTCATACTGCAAACATTCTTCCTTTTGAAGAAGAATTATCTGTGCTATGAAACCGCATGCTCGTTGGCTAGCAACTTTATAAATGACAAGTCATTGAACCAGCGACACAATGTGAGAAATGCTCAACCTGAGGTTTCAAAATGGGACAAAAGAAATCAGTGGGTGATGCTGCTGTAGCTATGGTAGGTGGCTAGCGATTCATCTGCATTAGTAGGTAAGCTAGTGTTAGCCAGAGAAAGATGACTTGTGCTTGATTTGGATCCCTCAAACCAAATTAAGCTTCTTACAAATACATGCTACAAACACATGAAAGATGTTGATTCTAGTTTTCTCTCACACTAATCTACATTTTTATTTGGCCATATTAGCTTGACTAGACAATGTTAATGTGGCTGATGTTAGCTAAACATTTGCTGTCATTTGACACAAAATGTTAACAAAAACTAGATCATGTTTGTGTTGTGCCAAAAGTTGGTAAATTGTCGATGCCCCTGATTAAAAGACCCATCTTTAGGCTAACAATAGCAGGTCTTTTTCACTCTAGGGATCTGAGGTCCTTAAATGACACGTCCTTTGGATATTGCTTGAAATTCAGACTAGGTCCTTTATGATAAAATCTGGAATTATCATATTATAGGTTACAGTCTGTTCACACATTAGTAAAAGAAACACAAAACTGCTTCACAGTCTCACCAAACCTTTTAAAAATAAGTTTTAAGTTTCTTTCCTCCTGTGAAGTGTATGTTTCACCACTTTCCAGAGCAGAGGGCATAGTGAGCTGGGAAGAGAAACACCCTTGAGCTCCTCGGTGCAAAGTTTCCCTGCAGCTCGTCACTGATTCACATGACCTCAGAGTGACTGATGAAGCAGGAGTTGGCTTTCGACAGGGCTGGTGTTCATCTATGAAACGTTGAAGTCACTCCTAATTGTCACGCTCTCGCAGCACTGTATTTCATATTTTATGCAGAGGTAAGTCTCAACATGATGCACTGAGGAGAGCTTTTTTTTTTTTTTTTTTTTCAGCTTGTATGGCAAAAAAGCTTCTAGTTACTTTAAAGATTTGGGGAAAATGTGCCCAAATACTCAGTGTTCTGCTTGTCCTCCATTCAACAAAAGCAAAACTTAAAGTTGTGTACAGAGGTTTACATCCACTTATCATAGGCTTGAATGTCATGGTAATTTTGGACCGATAATGATCTTTTAACAATCTTTTAATAAGTGGTGCTAAAGGTTCTACAGTGTCTTTTAACTTGACAAGGCTTATCAAGTTCTCATTAGTGATTATCATTGACTACATCTAGTAGTTTCTCTATGCAACATAAAAATTACTTGTTTGACAGCACTCATTGAATTGATCAATAATCAGAACAGTGGGAAAGTCGAGGAACTCAGTGAAGATCAAATAAATAGAACTATAGATTTACACAAAATAGTCATTTCAACATCTGCAGACTCTAAGATCATCAGTTCAAACAATCTTAAGTACAAGTTTCAAGCTTGGCTAAAATTTCCAGCTACCAACGTAG
The DNA here is from genome assembly GCF_057382185.1 of Mchenga conophoros. NCBI lineage: Eukaryota > Metazoa > Chordata > Actinopteri > Cichliformes > Cichlidae > Mchenga > Mchenga conophoros. The sequence goes on along the minus strand of NC_140547.1, from coordinate 27,171,190 downwards.
ACAAGTCAAAGGTCTTCTGCAGAAATGTTTTATGGTCAGATGCGAGAAAAACTGTTAAAGCTATTTGGCCACAATGACTAGATGTTGGAGGAGTAAAGGTGAGGCTTTCAGCACTGTACACGCTGTCAAACATGGTGGTGATAGCATCATGCTCTGGGGTTGTTTTGCTGCCATTGCACAAAGTAGATGGAATAATGAAGCAGGAAGACTACCTGCAAATTCTTCAACTTCACCTCAAATCAACAGCTAAACAGAAACTAGTTTAGAACAGGACAATGATCCCAAACACACATCAAAACTGGTTTTGGAACAGATCAAACAGAATGGCCTTACCAAAGCCCTGACCTCAACCCTACTGAAAATGTGTGGACTGCACTTAAAAGCCAGGTCTGTGCCAGTAAACCAAACAATTTAAATTAACGTCACAAATTCTTCCAAGAAAAGTAGTATAATATCAGCCAGAATTATACCAGAAGCTTGTTGATGGCCTCCATTGTGATCTGATGTTATGGTATACAATTATTCCACCCAGGAAAAAGAACAGTCCAAAGAAAACATTAAAGCACAAAATTACCCTGACATTCATGCCCATGATATAAACTTGACCACAAGTGTAAAATAGAGCCTAAAGAAATATTTAAACAGACACAATAACAGTCTTTAAACCCCCAAATTTCTATAATTTGTTATCCCTGAAAGCAACATCAATAGCCCAGTTTGTAACCCAGTTCATTATTTTCTTCAGACAAAATGATAATAACTAAATGACCCTCAGTCGGGTTCAGGCCTTTTTTAGTGGTAGAAAACCATTTAAAAACACCACTAAAATTGAGAATTGCATGTCACAAGCAACTTTTTAGGCTTCAGAGAAGCCGACATTTCCCTGATAGTGAGTCCCCCGCCTCCCCAGACAGCCAGAGTGTATTCACCTTTGATATCCAAACAGGCATCAACACACACAGTCTGTCTGTTTTGACTGCATTCATCATCCTGAAAGCGTGTTTCCACCATCCTGCCGTCAGCTTTCACCTCTGCAGCCAGAGTCAAGACTGATGTTATTACCTTATCAAAGGTGGAGGTGTCTGCAGCTCTGGGGGAAACGAAAGAGAGACCAGGAGAGAGGCGGTGGGAGGGGTTGATGGTTTTCTTTGACTGGCTGGCAGCCGATGGGACACCGGGCGTATTTATCCCTCACCGCCAGCTTATCAGTGGGGCCTGTAAATCTACCTGACAGGTCTTTACAGGTGCCGTTAATCCCGCTGATTCAATTCATTTTGCTAACTGCTCGGATACGAACTCTCTCCGCAGGGAAGATCAAACCCCTCGCCCCGTTCTCGGCACGTTAGTTTGTGTTGTCCTCGTGATAGAAAGGCAAATCCACTCTCTCTAACGTGGAGATGAAAGGTGCAATGCAGCCTCCGTAGCCATCAGATTTATTCCTGCAAACATGTTTGTGGTTCTTTATTTGCTGCACACAGGGTTTGGCTTTTTCTAAATGCTATTTACAGAGGAGAAATTTGCAGTGGAGGTATGCCGTTTTTCAGCAGTGCCCTGTTACACCCTCGTAATTATTTGTACCTTGGAGGTGCTCGGTTTAACTCCAATCTTGTGCTCCACAGTTATAAAGGCGCTACTGTTTCAAGGTTCAATCATCATTTCTTTCTGTCCTTTCGGGACGTTTTTGCCAAAACAATACTCTGAAATGCCATTTTGTTTTCACTTAATTGTTTTGCGTTCTTCTTAGCTGGTGTCTGAGCTGTGGGTGTTAATGTGCTTATATTTGTTTGCGGGTTTCCCTGCATTCAGTTTGGTTTTCGTAACTGGAAAACGTGCTCTGTTGGGATCTGGCGACTGACCAGGCCAATGAAAAATATCCCTTTTCGTTTCATTGAAATTCAACTCTTTGGGTTGGTTCATCAGTTTACTTTGGGACATTATCCATTTGCATTAGCATTTGGCTGAACCTAAGCAGAGAGTATAGCTCTGTACACTTACGAATTAACTGTATTTCTTCTATCAACATCATTACTAAACACTAGTGACCTAGTTCCACTTGAAGCCATACACGTCAAGACCATAATATCACCACCGCCATATTCGACAGATAATATGGTATGGATCTCTGTCTCCTTCTCTTCTTTGCTATTCTCTTCACAACTTCATCTTGGTTTCATCTCTCCAAAGACTTCCTTCTAGAACTGGGCAGATCTATTTAGATGTTTTCTCTCAATGTATAGTCTAGCCTTCCTGTTCTTGAGTGGAACTGGTGGTTTACCCTCTATATTTTCATTCATTGAGTGGTCTCTTGGCTGTAGTGTTTGATATGTCTGATACCTCCTCAAGAGTGTTTTTGTCTTGGTTAGAAGTTACAAAGTTTGTATTTTCCATGGAAATAATTCTGTGATCACTTTAGTCATTTGGTACTTTTGCTGAGCAAGTCATTTATTATTTTCAACAATGTACCTGATTAATTTGGCTACTTTTTGGGACCTAATGATGGCCTCCCTCTCTTTCCCTGACATCTCTTTGAACCTCTTATTAAGAGTTCCAGTGAAAAGCTATAAAATACAAATTCAACACTTTGGACCAACTTCAGATATTTTGTCGACTTCATCCATGAAACTACTTCTGAGCTCTGAAAATGGGCAGCTGTTTATAAAAATGCCTGAAATTTTTAAACAGTTAATGCAAAACTTTTGTTTAACCACTTAAATTAAAACCAAATGTCTGACATTCAATACAATTTTGATTAATTGATCTAAAATCCACAATGCTGGTGTATAGAGGCAAAATCTTTGTCCAGCAGTTCATGGGCCTATCTGTATTTCTAGTGAAGACAGCGTGGCCAGATGTCGATGAAAAACTAGGGTCAACATCTGCTGAGCATTTGATTTCTGAAAGTACCTTTGTTTGTTTTGGAGGAGTAAACTCAGGCCTGTTGTTTATCTAATATTAATTTGCCTGCTAATGCAGATGAATTTCCAGATGATTGTATAGAAGATTGCCAGTATAAATGATGACTGTACAGTTGCTTATTTGTTGGTTTTGAGGACAGGAAATGCTATTAATCATTTGTTAGGAGACTTTTCGGGGGAAGATGATCAAGCATACCCTAGCTTGACTCAGTGCTTTGCCTGGAGTGCATGCCCATATAGAGAAATCTATGACAAAAGTGATGTCAGCTTATTTTTGCACTTGTGTGTTTTCCTAATTATCCAAAATCCTTAGCCATATTTAACATTAAACAAAAGATAATAAGTCTACTTTAATACTTCCTTAGAGCTTGATTAAATTCAGAGGTCTGGAAACCAGCTAGGATGAGGTCGCCTCTGCGTATTGTTTTCTTTGAGATTTGCTATCAGTGATCTGTCAGACGGTGCACTGCGGTGTCTCAGTCCGTGTTCGCAAAGCAAGCAAAAACATCCAGGGCTCAATGAAATCAGGGAAACATGCGGATGACCTAAAAATAAATAAATAAATGAAAGTGTTGCAGGAGCAAGAGTTTAAGTTTTGCCACCTTTCTGAGCTTCCTCATTTCACTAACAGGATCCGATGTGGGAAAAACCTTTGCTATTCAAAGCCTGATGCTTCCATCTACAGCTTTACTCAACATTAATAAGGCAGCGAGTAATAATCTGAAACTTGATCGATCGCCAAAGCAGAAATTCCCCTTTTTGTGTCAAACCCGAAAGGCAGGAAAGCCATCATGCACATGTGGAGACCAGCAACCTTAAAGTCGTATATCTCAAGGATACCTGAGCAGAAAAGAAACTGTAGAAACACATCGCTCCTGCCTTGACAGGATTTGCTGAGCGCAGTCATTTTGAGTCACTGAAGTACTAGCCTTTGTCTGCCCATCGTACCGTACTCTCACTTCCTTCCTAAATGCAGCACCAAGCTTCTTGTCAGTGATTCTCCAAGGCCCTTTTTCTGATCTTGAGAAGGCCACTGGCAGGGGGCGGGAGGGGGGGTAGAACAAGTGTAGATTGAATCTTGGCAGGTTGGCGTGTTTAAACGCAGAAGTCACCTCCGCCTGGCTTCCTGCTGCAACCATCAAGCACCAACCTTATCATTTCCTCGCGGTGATTAGGCCGCTTCCTGGTGACTGCGTCGCAGGTTCAAGTTCATTTATGTACAGCAGTTTCTCAACCTTCTGGTGAGTCATCAAATGAGAAGAAAAAGATCAAAACAATGACCTTTAAAAGTAAACATGACTTTAATTGCCCTTTTCCTTCCAACAAATTGTAATCTCTTGCATCTGTCTAAGAAGACGAGAATGTGAACCTGTACTTTGGACTCTCTCGAAAGCCTTTGTTTCGCATGCAGCCTCACCAAGTACGCACGCAAACTTTCTTTATTTTTGCAGCCAGTTTTTCTCACAACTTCCATGTCATTAGCATACATGTGAGGGGCAGAGTGACGGTGCTGTTAATTAAGCACTATCTACTAATGTGGTTGTTAATAATAAAAAAAGAGAGAGAAGAGCGTCCCACACAGCTCTGGGATTTCAACCTGCAACCCCGTCTGCTGCCAGGCCCTCAGCGAGCTGCCTTTTTCTGCTTTCCCTCCGTCTCTGATGGGACATCCTCTCGCCGGCTCAGAGCTGCGAGGGGCGTTTATCTCTGACCCGCAGGTTCGGCCTCGCTGTCTCAGCTGCCAAAACAGTCCCATTCAACATTGTGCTGAGTTCATCAATGCTCCGCTGACACAGTCACACACACACGCACACAGATATGCGGGCATGCTCGCACAGATGCACACTGCAAAAAATGTCCTCTGCAAATTGTTCGTCTGTGAGACTCGTTGGCATTGGGCTGTTTAGTCAGTGAAGGTGGGATAGACTGTGACATTTTCTTTATTTGTTAAGTTACATTTGAGCTTTTGATATTTTCATAAATTATTCTGTAACTTACTATCAACTTAATTACTATCTGTGGTACTTATAAAGTGCTTTTCCACTCTAATTGAGCACTCAATTAGGGTTATGGGTTTAGAGCTGGGTGGGACTTTATTCTCTTTCTTTATTAAAAGCTGCGTTCATGGATAATGACTAAATTACAGCTGTATCATATTTTAAAACTCCCCCCCTCATGTACGTTAATGGCGTGAAAGTTGTGAGGAAAACTGGCCGCTATAAAAAAAAGTTTTATGAGAAGCTTCATTCCCCTATTCTCACACATTCATGCAGCACTTTTAGTCTACGCCTGATCACAATCAGAATCAGGGGGGTTACTTATGTCAAATATGAACATGAAAGATAGAAAATTTAAACAATGCATAAAAAGGAACAAGTAAAAATAATTAAGTGTAATTTTAAATTTGGAAAAAGTTAAAACAATGCTATCTGCTGTATAGTGATTAGTAATATAGGAGTAATATAGGAGGCGGGATAAGTATTCTAAAAAATAGTCCAGGTGTGATAACGTGGAGTTTCCTGACTTTCTGCATCGTGGTTCAATGAGTCTTTTACTAAACATTGTCCAGGGGCTGTGCAGCACGAGTGTGAAAGATTGTCCTGTATTGACTGTTACTTGGACAACACTGTTTAGCATTCACTCACTCACTCTTGTGGGCAATTTGGGGTTCAGTATCTTGCACAAGGTTACCTATGCCTCATTTAAATGTGCCCGATCTCCTCTTTAGGTTCCTTATTTTTAGATCCCTCCCTAAAAGGTTTTGATTTGGGATGCTCCTCACCATCAATCAGTCACACTGAGCATGCCCTAACAGATTAGGTTAAACTTTTGTATTGTTATGAGATCCTTTATTTATCTTGGTACAAGTCAAATTGCAATGAAAAAAAAATCTATTTTTTAAGAGAGCAACAGAGACTGCAACAAATATAAACACAAAGTAAAGAAAGAAGAACAAGTGATGCACAGTGCAGGCTGGTTTTATGGAATAAAATGTCAAGAACAAGAGAGACTTCAAGAGCAGCCACCTAAACTCCTTCTGACACCTCCAGCTCCTTCTGTACATTATTCTAGGAATCAGACGCAGAATATTTAAATGGCTTTTTTTCTGCTCTGACTCTGAGGACAACCATTTCCCAAATATTTTAAAATATTTAACAGCTGAATGAAGCTGTTACTATCAAATTTCCCAGTAATCAAACTGTGTTTCAGATGTGTGGCATTGTGCACAGATTAAAAACAAGGGTGAGTAATTAGCTTTGAGAAACTGGGACTGGCTCTCCACAACAGTCCCAGTTTCTCCTGCAGCCCCTTGGGAAAATTAACTGCTCACCCCTGCTCTATAATGTCGTGCACGTTGTCGTTTGACATTGTACAAGTGCATTCGTTAGGAAGATCCTACTTTTCTCTCACCTTTATGGTAAACATGTAACTACAATACTAATGACTTTTTCATCGTGTTTTGGGATTTCTTACATCGTCTCACATAATGGCCACAAACAATAAAAATCTTGCAAAAAGAAAAAAAAAATCCTGGAAATCCCCATCTAAAATTCATCCAAAGACCAAACAACAGTTTTTCGGTGGGAATGCACACAATCTCCAAGCCTGAAGGCAGTGCATCAGGTTAGGTACGTGACCGGGGGAAAATTGTTGCTTGACATTTGTGAATATGTCAAAGAGCTTTCCACTGTTATGGCAGTTTAAGGCCCTGCTTGCCGGATTTGCCTCCCTGTGACTTAGCATGAAATATGTCCTGCACTGTGTCAACACAGGAGCCCTTCAACTTTAAATTTCATTCTGGGTAAGAGAACAGTAAGTGCACAAGTCAAGTGACTCTAAGGGGACTTCCAGGGAACAATATGAAAATCTTCTGAGGAAAATGCTTTTAAGGGAAGATTGTGGGTTTTTTTTCCCTTTATTAAGCTAGGAACAGTTGAGAGATGACAGGAGTGCAAAGACACACAGTGCATTCAAATCTGGGTCGCCTCGTTGCATATGGGTCACCTGGTTAACCCGGTGAGTTAAATGGCACCCTGAAAGGCTGGCTACATTCAAATCAAACTTTACTTCTTGAACTTAAAAAGCTGTAAAGCTTTAAATCAAACTGACATGGCTTTGTCACTGACAGTTGAGCCATAGATTATATAAAAGGAAAGTGTGGATATGAAAAGTGAAGCCAATGCAATGCAAAAATGGTAGCAAAAAGACTTGTGGTCTTATAAAGTCTATGGGCTCGACCTCACAAAACACTTTCCTGATGAGTTTATGAGCTCAATTACTGATTTCGGGTGAGTGAGCCCATAGAGATGGATAATCCAGTTTATACTCATGTCAAAGTAAGAGCCACACCTCCTATTTCAAATCCAATTACAACACAATAAAATGGCGATGGCAAAACTGGTCAACTCCAGTTCTCAGAATGAATGGGTACCATCCCAGGACAGCTACGCTGGTCTTTTTAGCTTCTACTGAAAATGAATCCCACAACTTCCAACTGGAATTACGCTGAGGACAGGAAGTTGGCAGGGTCAGAGAAAAACCTTTACCTACTTCCAGGTGAGCGACTGAAGCTATGATCAATGAGGATAACGAATATCACTGATTGACGTATGACCTGGTAGTAAAGAAATTAGAAGGTTACCTAGGCAACCAAAGCCTAGCATGTCCACGAGCAACCGGCTTCAAATTCCAGTGTGGACGCAGCTTTATATTGTCTACAGGTGGATCCCTACTGGATATTTAAAGCTATAGTTGCCTAGGTAACCCTCATATTTATTTACCACATCATTACCACATTATTAACATTCATCGGTCCCTGATCACCATGCTAGTTGCTTCCTCTGTGGATGCCTCTTTTACTCTTAATCCAAATAACAATTAAGATCCAACTATGTATTAATAAAGCTTCCACATGAATTTGTTAACCTAATAAAATACAGTCTCATATTCTGAATCTCGCTATAGCATAAAAAAAAGTCCTGAACCCAAATATAGACATATGTAAAAATACCTCACTTTATCTATTTTTATGTGTTTACTGAAAACATCAGATAAATAGTTTTCTGTTAATCAAGCTGCCACTGATATAACATTTCACTTGTGTGTTAAAAAACAAAGGATTCAAGCTTCAGTATTGAATGCAGTTTATTTTTTATAGTGTACCCATAACTTGCACATTCACACAAAAACACAACAAATCCCAGGCAGGAAAGAACCGGACAACCTCAGTCCTTTTGGCTGGATATCTGGGGGCCTCTGTGACAACTCACGCCCCCTCCATCGCCTATACTGCCTATCAACCTCCGACAGGTCAGGTCCTCATGCACACGTTCGCCGAAGGTCCCCAACACACGACCTCTCCCCTGTCACAACTGTCACTTGACTTTAGCAAGCAGAAACCCCTTTTATCAGAAAACCTGAAGCTCGGCTCTGACAAAGCCGGGGAACTGCCAGAGACTGACCCTAGTGTATATTTAGCAGCAGCTTGGCAGTCGCCCATCCCAACTGTTGAGGCTGTCAGAGCCTCACATGCAGAGCAGCCTGCCCTCTTCCCCCACCTCACTTTGATTATGTTGAGAGGGAGTCACACAGAGTGGGCTCATTGTTCATTCAGTGGCACATAATCAGGTAAAGGCACATTTGTGGCATAATTATCCTGTTTAGCCCTGTTGAGACTCTTTGAAGTGTTGATATCTGAAAGTATGACGCAGGCTTCTGAAGGTTTGCTGGCAGTTTCAACATCTTGCAAAATTTGGTGTCCAACAAAGAGGTTTTGGGCTTCCTCCAGAGGAAAATCACTTGCTTAATCAGCTTTCTTTAAGTTCTGATTAATTTATTCAAGCATAAAATACATTTTATATCAGACAGCTAGAAAATTGACAGACTTCTGTTAAGTAGGGTCACACTGATGCTATGCCTACACTATATGCATACCAATTGTACTTAGGTTGGCTGACACCCCCCCCCCCCAAAAAAAAAAAGAAGAAAAAGAAAAGGCACATTGTTGCCCAGGGAAATCCCTGTTTCAATCCTTGTTAACAAAGATTCCCAGATGTGACAAAGTTTGAAAGGCCCAACTCAGTTTTCAATCCAGGCAACGATTTTGAAATCTTGCATCGCTCGTTTAAAGATTTATCTGCTTTTAAATTTAAACTAAATGTTAATGCTAGATGAGTAAAACTCCTTCTCATGTACATTTGCAGATTCTCACTAACTTACAGACTCAACCTGTATTCAAGATTACAGTCATCACATTGGGTTTCTGTTAGTATCCACTCCTACCTACAGATGTTCACCATTCACTTGCCAGGTCATCTTGTTTCCTTGTTATTCAAGTCAAGTCAAGTCAAGTCTTTCCGGCTTTCATGAACTTTTGGACTAGTTTTTGTTTGCTGTCTATAATTTATTGCCTTTATTTTATTTCTCTTTTATGAGCTCTGCCTGATTCAGATTAAAGACCAGATTTTAATTCCCTTTTGCTCTAGTAGGAAGCTCAGACCAGAAATTTTTTTAGGATATTCCTGAACGTGGCCTCTATAACTCTCGAGATATTTCACTTTAGATCTGAGTACCAGAACCAGCGACCAGACCAACATATATGATATTTCGCTAGCTATAACTAATGGCATCTGATCAAAAGTGATGATGTTTGGTCTAAAATGGCTTTAAAAGTCATGAGCTGACTGATTCATTTGATATATAAGGTCAACTGCCATCAGAGCTATCTCTTTGTGCACGTCTGGATGACTTGCAGCTTGGTGGATATTTTTAGCTCGGCTCCTGGAAGTGCTGTGTAAGCATACTTACCTATGCATTTGTAGTGGATCTCCCTTCTTGTGTCAAAATGACAAACATTCAACTTGAATTTCATTTTGGGGGAAGAGGACAAAGTCAACTATGGCGAACAGAGCAGGTGTAAGGATTGTGTCGGTCTAGCCAAAAAAACTTCAGTGTGAGCAGATGGACAATGTTTCCTCTCAGGTATCAGGATATTCACAGAACTTGAGCACAGTCCTGTGAATGTCCAAAAACAGCACTTCCCATTCACGCCCTTGACATGTTGCACCGTCTTCGGACCGGGACACTGTGGGTTCTTCCACTGAAAATTGCTTGTTTTTTCTCTGGTTTTGGGAAGAAGAACACGCTCTAATCTGCAGTTTTGCTCCTAAATGTGAAGGTTAGGTCAGTATGAAACAGAACTAGACGTCTGCTCTCTGTCCAAGTTTGAGGTCCATGGGGAAATCACAGAACACGAACGTGGAAGCACAAGACCTCAAGGGAGCGATCTAAAAATAAAATAGTGCTGGAAAAAGTCCAGACTTGCACAACAAGTATTAAAGCACCCGAATTTTAATCTGGAAAGTTTGTTTGCTTATCTGTATTTGTTTATTAGTTTTTTCCTGCTGTAAAATTGTTTATAGAGAGATTTAAAGAGATTATTAATGACTGAGAGATACACAAAGTGGAAGATACACAATATAGTATTTAGCTACTGTCATGGATATATAAAATCAAGCACCTAGCTATTCTTTTCTTCCTCCTAGATATTCCACCATCAACTTAATTGATTTATTGCAAAGTGGAAGTGCTAGCAAGCTTCTAAATTTGCTCAACCTCTAAAGTAGGGATGTTTTATAAAAGCACGGCACGTCTTTTATAACCGAAATCTGACGGTTTCATCTTTTATAACCCTCAAAACCCCATAACCCTGCAGTCTTCTGATGAAGTGGGCCAAAGGAAGTTATCTAAATTAGACATTCAGCATCAATGCAAAATGAAGCAGGGCCCCATCACCTTTCGAAGCTTTGAGTGACTTGCAAAAAAAAAGTGTGCTATCACATGAAGTTTGCCACCACTTGGGCATTACCAGGGGTGGGTTGTACTTTTTTTTTCATGCTTCATAATGTTCTTCATAACATCATAATGATATGCCCTTGTTATGCCCTGCTAATACCTTTGCTTCCCTTAAACCCCAAGTCAGCTCAGCTTCAGCGTGATCTCCCCAGCATTCAGGACTGTGTCATCTGCAGCTTGTTTTCTACAGTAAGAGTGAAAAAGGTTCCAGTGTTATTAACATACAGGCTTACCTTTGTTCCCATGCATGCTTGCATTATTCCGTGTCAAATCGATGCAATGTGATGTGTGGTTATTGTGGCGAGAGGAAACGCATGAGGTGTCCTTTGCTTACCTTCATCTCTGTAGCTGTAATACAATGAGCAGCAGTGCAGTGGTGCAAACTTTGAGCTTTAGATGATGTTCGTAGACACACATCTTTTAGCAAGAGGGGACGGTGTGAATTATTCAGCAGCGCAAGATGTCATCTCCTCTTCCACTTTGCTTTTTTCTCTTCTTCCTCTGCTGTGCATGCTTTCCTATTTTTCCTCCTGATCTTTTTTCTTTTATGTCTGAGGTCTCTCTAAACTTCAAATAAACTGATTAATTTAATCTAGAAATGTATTCGTTATAATTCTTCTAACAATAAAATCTTAATTTGTGTCTTAAAGTTGGACGTCAGGCATTAAATTGGCACTAAATAATATAGCTATTTCCAAAACAAATGCTGCTTTTAAGGTGCATTAGATAAGCTGCATGTAGTAATAAACTAGAGGAAGTAATCTTTTATGAAGTGGAAGGTAGAAGCGCTGCCTTCGTCTTTTTCGGTGTGTTCACAGTCTTCCCGTTGAGTTACCTTGCAGGCCTCAGGGAAGTTAACACACACTGACTTTCACTGTATCCGAGCGCTCGCTCTGGCTGAGCGCCACACATTGCTTAGCGAGAATCTCAAATTGAACCTAATCGGTTCTCCAGTCACCGTGTTTAAATGGTCTTTCTGCCAGGTTAATGGGATTTCTGTTGAAAGGTCTGCGCTCGACGTCTAAAGTGGTCCAGACAATCGCAATGAGCTCCGAGTCAAGTGTGATTAACCCGCTGACCCGCCTGTAGCCATCGCGCCTCTGCTCCCTCTCAGCTCCACTGGAACTGTGTTCGAGTCAAGTCCGATTTACTTATTAGGATGTAAACAAGGACGCAATGAAACAAAGAGCAATGAGTAGAGCGGACAGGAGAACTTTATCCCAAGCCACAGGGCCTGCAATTTTTCTTTTTTTTTCTCTCCCCTAACACCTTCAGTTCAGAAAAACAAATTCTGAATCCAAGTCTTGACACTCAACAGCCATCTTGGCAATGCCTAGTTATTCTGAAGCCCCTACAGTATCTCAGTGATTGTGGACACATGGTTAACTTTCATTTAAAAGGTCTTAAAATCAGATCTGAAATCTGTGATGAAAATTAAAAGTTTTCTAGCATTTGCCTAAAATAAGGCCAAAAATGGATAAGACTAACTATTTCATGAGTTCCTCCTCAAAACACTTTGGCTGGCAATTAATTATCAGTTATTATTGCTTCTTCAGCAGATCATCTACCTCCATCTCACCCTCCCACGCCTCACTTTCTGCCCAGCAGCTCCATCTTCACCTTCTTTGTCCAGTATAGCTACTATCCCTCCTCTGCACATGTCCAAACCACCTCATTCTTACCTCTCTAAACTTTGTCTCCAATCTGCTTGACCTGAGCTGTCCCTCTGATGTACTCACTTCTGATCCTGTCCATCACTCACAGTGAAAATCATCTTCAGTTTGGCCTCCTGTCTTTTTGTCAGAGCCATCATCTCCAAACTGTACACCATAACAGGCCTCACTACCATCTGGTAAACCTTCCCTTTCACTCATACTTCTAGCCTTCTGTCACACATCCACCTGTTTTTGTTTCTGCTGACATTCATTCCTCTTCTCTGCAGAACATACTCCACCTCTTCAGGCCATTTTCTACCAACTCTCTACACTCACTACATCTCATTCTTGATGATCTGCATGCTTGATTAGGCAAAGATTTTATATTAGATACCCTTAGTGACGCAACCCTCCCAGTTTGTCCAGGCATGTTCACTGCCTTGTGGTGCCAGTGGATGTGTTACCAGTTATTATTGCTTACTGTTCTTAAAATAGTTAAAGCAGACAAACCTCTAGCTTCAACCAGATTGCCTTCAGTTTTTAAAAATTTGCGTGTGCAAGGCTAATAAATAGGTAGGTTCTGTCAAGTATTGGCCAATGAAATCAAATGTTTAAACGCTCTCAAGTGCACAATTCGGCTCAAGTCAAATTCTGTCCCTGTAAAAAAAAAAAAGCCAAGATATTCTTGCGTTACTGGTGTCTTTACACCTTCTACCTGTGGTTTTGCTAATAGTACCTGGAGATATAAATGCACTAATTAGTAACTAGTCTTACTATCAAGGTTTTGCAACTGACTTCCTGTCCAGTGGAAGACAGAGTTACAGAGACAAGCTACATGAGGCAAGCACTATAAAGATAAAGCCCATTTAAAATGAGTTTTCCATCTCTTCCAGTGGTGCATGTTGATATCACTATGAGATTATGTACAAGTAATTCCTGCGAGCCAAAGGCTCTCTTGGATCAGGTCAAAGAGAGGAAATGCCCTTTATATGATCACCTCAGGTAGGTGGAGTCCCTCCCACCTCCTGTTTGTGAGGGACAGCCAGTATGAGGAATCAGAAGATGGCTTCTTGTGAATCATGCAAAGCTACTGGAAAAGAGCTAATAAGGCCCCATTTAAACAAATGTGCTGTACTTTCGTAAGCTAATGATTAATTTGAGTGGTATAATGGGAATTATCAACAACTTTGCAGGTGCTTTTAGGTTTTGGTGGTTGCAGTGGTATAGCCAGCGCTCACCTCACCAATGTCAGTTTTGTGGTCAGTACCACAAGCACAACTTTAACTTGTGATAAACTTGAAAAATGGAAATTTTCAGGGAGGCAGAAATGAACACTTGAGTTGTCCTTTAAAAGTCTCATTCAGAGGACATATGGGACCATTTCCAATTCCCTTTTGCTTTTATGTTCCGGTATTTTATCATCTTATTTCTGGTAAACTTTTGTTGCTTAACGTATCGTCTAGTCTGTTGTCTAGCTATCCAGCCCTGATAATGGAGATTTTTCCGCATTGATCCACACGGAGCTTTTATGGCGGTAATCAACCGTTTGTGTGGGTCAGTGTCTGTAATGATTTCTCTCGTCTTCTGCCCCCTGACCTTCATGTAGTATAAATCTAAGTGTGTGAGTGTGTGTGGTGTATTATTGCTCAGAATTAGCCAGTGAACCGTCGTCGTACATGTCAGGGAGGCAGAAATGAACAGTGTTATCACCTCCGACGGCATCCCCTGAATGAGTATTCACTTCTTTCTGATTCAGTATGTGAATCAGTGAAGCATTGCTGCTCCTGCATGTGTGTGAGCACATGTTTATTTTACCTTTATTTAACAAGTGAAGTCTGACTAAATGTGACAGCTTTGTTTTCTGTTTGCTACCAAGAGAAGCCATCAATATCGGTCTTGACGCAGGCTACATAAATGTCTGACATTTGAGCTCTACCTTAGGCAATTTCAGTGCCTTTATTAAGTCCTGCAACTGTATTTCATGTTAAAGATTAGCTGAAGATTAGTCAGGGTGTTCCTGAGTAGCACAGTGGTTAACACTGTAGTATCACAGCAGGAAGGTCCTGGGTTTAAATCCACCATCTGGCTGGCTTCCTCCCTCTGTCCAAAGACATGCAGTTAGTGGGGTTAGGTTAACTGGTGATCGTAAATTATCTGTATATGTTAATATGAGTTTGAATGGTTATCGCTCTGTTTTAGCTGTGTGATAGACTGGCGACCTGTCCAGGGTGTACACTACCTCTTATTCTATGACAGCTGGATAGGCTCCAGCCCCTCTGCAACGCTGAATTACATAAGTACAAGAAAACAGATGAAAGGCTGGATAGTCCGTGTAGCGGGTGCGAAGTCAAAGTCAAAATGGAACTTGTTTGATAACTTTACTGCTGCACTTTAAAATAAATTTCCGTTCCAGGATTTTGCTTTTGTCAGCAATATAAGAATTTTTTTTTTTTATGGAGCCACATGATCCATAGTAGTAACTCCTAAAGAGAGCAGGCGGAAGAAGAAGGTCCATTGGGCCGTTTTGTGTAGATTTCGCAGCTGGCCAGGCCTGGGACTTAAACCTAAGCAACGAGAAGAAATTTTTTAAATAATTAAAAATTATTTATTAACAGCTCAAATTAAGTTACATTATAGAGTAGAGTGCCAACAATGGTAAGAAGTAAGAGAGGATCCTTGGAATGTAGATGCTGGTGGCGGTGGCTTGTCACGTGACAAGGATGAGGTGGGTCACATTAATGAGGGTCTGAAAGGCAGAATGACAAAGATCACTGAAAGTGGGATTATGGTGTCTATGTCAGGGTGTCCGCTATGGTCCAGTCAGGTCTGAGTGATGATGACAGTGAGGATCCGTGATGATGTTCACATACCTGCTTGTTTTTTTGTGACCATACACCTAAATTGTTTTCCATGAAAGTAAGACTCTGTTGTCCATGGAGAACTAACATGACAATGGACCAACTCCACTCTGGTAGCACAAGTCTACTGTACTACAGCAATAACCACAACCAGTCATGTCAAAGCTGTCCAAAAATACAAAAAATACTAAGGAGGCTATGGGATTGGCCATGTTTTGTTGGTTTGCTTGTTTGTTAGTAGCAATAAACTTTTTAAGCTGATCTAGACCTGAATCCATTAATTAAAGGAAGGATTCTTTTTCAAATTAACAAAACTGAGAGAAATCATGTTAATAATCTCTAGTAAATATGACAGACTAATGGATTAATGAGGATCCAGTTATCTTGGGCTTCTGAATTGCACATTAACAACACTACCTGGACCAAAGAGTAGAAAAGCTTCTTTTCCATCCATAACTGCAGAGGTTCAGGCCCTGACAGCTGACGGTGGAGTCCTTCCCATTTGAGGCTCTAATTGGGAGCTTTAATAATGAGATTTTTTCAGCATTAACCTACCTAATATCTATTCCACCAAGAGTTAAAGAGATCAGGTAATATCCCAGCTCAAAGCCTATAAACCACTTTGTCAACCGGAAAGCTAAGACACACCTACTGTCCATGGAAAATTGCCATCATTTGTTTTAACTGAGCACTTTTTGATGTCGCAGTCACTTGTTAGTGGATATCTCGTTTGGGAGGAAATCTTCACATGTTCACTTCAAACGCTCCAGGCAAAGGATTTCCCCTCCCTTTTTGTCAAAAGGAGCTTGCTTTCAGAAATTGGGGTTGATTCTGTGACAGCTACAGTACATGTGTGAGAACTAGGTCACACAGTATTTAGAATACTTATTTATCAGCACTTAAAGAGGTTACTCGTGCCCACCTAGTGTGATTGGAAAGTGTTATTCCATCAACTTCTGTAAGTGAAGGGCTTATTTCAAATATTTTTGACCAGCTTAATAAGATGGTGAAAAAAATTAAACATGACGATAATTTTTTCTCGAAGTTCTTGGTGATGATAATAGGTGACATACAATTGTATTCCTTCCTTAATCAAAGAATGCTCACTTCCACACACATATTTTAATCTTGGACTCTTCTAAAGTACCAAGCTTTGGTGCAGCCCCTCAATTCATCCACTCTCTTAAACAACCAGTTTTAACCCCTCCTTGACTTGATCCATGATTATGTTTGGAATCCCTGCTGTCTCTGACATGCATGCAGAGGCAAGAAAAAAAACAGTCAAAAAAGCAATCTGATACGTGGGCTTTTGGCTATCAGGGATTATTTGAACATATAAAGTCATCTTTTGAAATCTGAAACCATCACCTTGAGGGTGCAAGCAATAAGACGAATGTTAGCCAAGTAGTTGGCTAGCATTTTTGGTAGCCAAGTAGTTGGCGCTTTGCATGTTTTTAAATTATGGCATATTTAAATGAATAACTTTCGCATTTAAGAAAATCTGTGATGTGTATGACTTGAACTTGGATCCACAGCTGACCCATTCAACCTCCAAATCTGTTGGAAGTGAGGTCTTTTTGCATTTAAAAAAAAAGTGTAAAATATTACTTTAGTGTGCACAGACATGACTCCTGTGTTCATGAGAACACACAGATCAAAATTTGTGTTCAGTAAATGAATCAGGAACACAATAAATGGCAGTTTATGACTAGTTAATGAACTGCTGTGTTGGTGAAACACTCATAAACTGCTGTGATGCTGCATTGTGTAGTAAACCAGGAAACAAATAATATTGACAACTATTAACAAAAAGTTCCATTAATATTAAATTGAGACAAATATTTCAGAGCCTGAAATTGTGACAATACATACTCGGTAGACATTCTTGCTTTAAGCATACAAGCTGATGTGTTGGAAAAAGCATAGGCCTGATTTATTTGTGCATATCCTTTCTAAACCCAGCTCCAGGATTCCCCATTTAAAGCATTAGGATGTTTCTGCTCCGCTGTAGTCCTGGACTGAAGCTGTTTTAATTCTCCACAGCTGAACTCCGCAGCTTCAGTGTTAAAAGGGATTTCAAATAAAACTCACGAGCCAAGTCTGCTGTATTCACTTACTAATGTTAACGGTCGTGCCTCGGGAGTGGCTGACATAATATTTGACGTGAGATGCCAAGTGTGAGAAAGTGTGTTTTGTTCTCCTCAGGGTGTGGAGGTATTAAACCAACTGGCTGGATTGGACTGGAGAACCTGTTGACTGACGGGCCAGAACAGATGCACAGGTACACACACACACACACACACATTATGTACAGTGCATGATGATACTGTGTTTGCCTTTCATGCCTCATTTTTAGATTGGCAAACCAAAAACCATACACAATGTGGATTTTTTTTAAATATTCTTCCTGTGTAGGAATATTGGAGGCTTAAGCAATAAAATTTTTTATTAATGAGTTTTGCTCAATATTACCTTCCTTACATCATATTTGACCACAGCCACGTTCTTCCTATACACCCCATGAGGCATGAAGCAATCATTTTTAAGTGAATTGTAAATGAAATGTAGAAAATCAGTGGTTGTTTGAACATCAATCAGTAAATAATCGTAATTAAGGTACAAACATTCGGTGCAAACTCAATGTATACCAGTCAACTAAATTTCATTTAACCAGATCCCATTCAATTTAACATTTCACACAGAGAGTGAAAAAATGTGAGTGAACGCTCAGTGCATCATGGGAAACACTCATCATAGGGATATTGCCTTACCAAAAAGGAAAGTTTTAAGTCTAACCTAAAAAGTAGAGAGGGTGGGATATGTGACTGACCAGGTTGGAACATGAATATTTTTCCCTGGTGACCAAAAGTTTTGATAACATCCTCTAGGCCTGTGTGACTGGGCCTAAATTAGCTATAGAGAACAAACCAGTTTTTGTACCAGCTTACTTACTTATTTTTGTTTATTTCTGCTGTACAGCATATTTTAGCACAGGTGTCTATGTATATCTACAACTGTGGCTGAAATACTATATCCATGAATATCTAAATTGCTCGCTTCAGCCCTGAAGTTTTATCCTGAACTAAGAATGAGCCAAAATGTCATCACTAACTGCGATTACCCGTAAAATTCCTGTGCACAAAACCGACACGCACAGACACACACGCTATTTCCCAACAGGTGCAGAAGAAGATCAAGTTGCAGCACTTTTTCTTCCTCCCTCCTCCTCTTGTCCTTCCCGCCTCTCTCTTTCTCAAATTAATGCCAGCGAGAGCGGCTTTAGAAACATTTCTGACGTGCTTGTGTATGTGTGCGAGGGGGTGAGGAGGAAGGAGGGGGGGTTGCTAATAACCAGGCAAGGTACACTAATCTCCGATGGCAACATTTGGTTTACCTTAAGCTGGAGGGACAGCTGTATTAAAAGCAGGAATTATCCTAATCAGTTCAAACTCCATCCTCCTCCCTCCCCACCCTCCTGCTTCACCTCTTTGCATATAAAACTTCCACATTAGGCTTAAGAGTACAACGGCTTAGCTGCTGTTCGCCCTACATCTGTCTTCCCTCTGTGACGACCAATCAGAAAGGTGGATAGAGGAATGAAGGGAGGGAGGAGAGACGGGGGGAGGGAGAAGGTGGATAAAAAAAATGAAAGATGGAGAAGAGTGGAGGGGAAGACAGTATAGGAAACAAGAGAAGTAAAGGGGAAGAGGGAAGGAAGGGAAAACTGAGAGTCGAGGATACAAACGTGGAGAGCTTAGTGGTAGTTTTGAATATCTAGTTGTATCTTCTACTCGTTTTACAGTTTGTGTGTTGAGTTGTTGCAAATAAAGGCATGTAAAGCCATGATATTTTCTAAAGAGAACCGGACAGTCTCGGTCGTTGTGTCCTTGGGCAAGACACTTCACCCGTTGCCTAATGGTGGTGGTCAGAGGGCCCGGTGGCGCCAGTGTCCTACAGTTGTGTTACATTATGCTTTATTTACCTCTGTGTTAAACAATGAATATTGCACCCATGGCACTAATAATGCATTGTGTTGATGGATTAATCAGACACATGTGAAATTTAAGTGTTTCGCTCATCTCACTCAATGTATCTCCAAAAAGTAACAGTAACTGTTTAAATTCAATTGTTAGATATGTAATCTCTAAATGAATCTGATTACTTAACATGTTGCTTTTGTGTAATATTTAGTGTAACTATTGCCTTTTCAAATTCATCATCCATTCATATTTAGTGATGAGTGAAACAAATTTTGGTGACTGTAATGTTACGTACGGGCTTATGATAATCATTACAGATTGAACAAATGGGAACGCGGAAATATTACGTTCACAGGGTGATGATGAGTTTGAAACTCAAAAGAACTGTGTTTTATCATACATCTTTCTTAAAACATATAGATGTTAATAATGGCTGCATGTGTGTTTATTGGGCAAAGTTTCATACAGATTGACTTACCGGTTAAGGAAGAGATATAATGTATGCAGACATATAGACACTGATTGGCTACATATTAAATATAGCTTATGCCGAAAGGTTGGTGAATAAAAATGAAATTCTCTAAAGAGGAACAGAAATATAATATGGCAAATAAATCACCACATGCAAGAATCACGTGCCTGAAAAATGCAGAAATTTAATGCATGAAACAAATATAAAGGCCATATTTCCTGTACTGTGCTTGCCACTATTTTAGGTTGGGCTGTTGCTCTTTTAATTGCACAAGCTCTTCCTTTGCAATGCTTTAAAGGCACATGACTCAGAGTAGCACAATAACTTGTCCTAATATGCTGGATTATAACAGGAATAAATGCAAAAGCACATTAGTTTGTATTTTATTTAGCAGACTTTCTGAAAAGAATGCCGTGCATTTGAATTGAAACTCATGCATATTTTACAACTATTAATGGGTCAATTTTTTTCTTTCCTACAGCATCCTTTGGTGGTTGAATTGACGCTCTGGCATTGGCGTAGGCACTGAAAAAGGAGCATTTTGCTTATGCTTCTCAACTCTACATTAATGGGGAACACTGGTGCATAATTACATCATTAAAGTGACATGTACTCATACCATGACTCTTAAAATATGAAAGTATTGAAATAATCCATTTAAAATTCTAAGGAATTTATAAATCTTTACCTTCAATACTTTTGTATTTTATCTTCTATTCTGACCTACCTTTAGGTTCAAATGTTCACAAATGGTTTTAGGTGTAATTAATTTATGTACGTATTAAAAACTTCCCATTTTAGTAATTTTTTTTTTGGGGGGGGGGGGGGCACTGTGATTAGTTCAGGTGCAGTAGGAAGCAAGATAAACTCTGCCCTTAAACAGTTTTTCTGCATATGAGGTATGTGTATTTCAGACCTGCTCTGCAAACAGCTTCTATCTGGCTTTTTTTTTTTTTTTTTTGCCTCTCTCCGAGGCCCTCGGCACCATAAATCCGACTGATTACTCCGCACCCCTTTTGCTTGACTGAACCTTCACAATCAGCCGTGGCCGCCAACAATGAGGCCCTGATGAATCAAACATCCATGGCATTAGTTTCACCTTGCTGCCCCTTTCCCATGCGCCACCGCCTCTTTGTCAGGCCCCGGTTTGATGAGAAGGACTACTGACACTGGCTGCACCTATTGATAGACAATTCTGTAAAGACAGACCTCAACAGCCCTACCAATCCACAAATGCTCCTCCCTCTTCTGCACACACCACAATTCTTTTACCCCCAAAAATAGGCAACAAAACTTGACTGGTACACCAAAACCCCTGATGTCTGTTTTGCAGGAGGCCTTGTGTTAAGGTTTGAGCTTTTGGGGTGCTTGATTGCACTGTCCGAGTATTTGCCAGACTTTTATGAACTGCCCCTACAGTGCACACAGGCAGCATTAAACACATTAAAACTTAATAGATAATGATAATGGACTCAGAAAAGTAGTTTGGCAGTGAGGCATTGCTTTATATAAAGGCTAAACAATTCAGCCATTAATAAGTCTTAAACCCCGATTTCTTTTCCAACTCTAAGAAAACCAACCTGTACTTGCCCTAAAAAATAAAGCAAAGTAAAAGATCAAATCTTACTCCATTAAAAGAAAATGCAACATTCAAAATTGTACCACAAACCATAGATGTACACTCACATCTTTATCTTTTATAAAGTTCAAAAGTTTCTTAGTGTAAATATCAGCCAATCACATGGCAACAACTCACTGTGTTTAGGCATAGGGACATGGGTGAGCACGAAGTTCAAAGTGAGCATCAGAGTGGGAAAGAAAGGATTGTTAACAAACTTTAAATGACTGAATGGTGCATGGTTGTTGGTTGTTGGCACTTCTAAAAAATAGCCGTAAATGGCTTGGTGACGCCAGAAGTAAATTCATACAGGCTCACCTGAATTGAATAAGAGAAGATTGAAAAAATATTGTCTCATCTAATGAGTCTTGATTTCTGCTGCAACATTGAGATGGTAGGGTCGAAATTTGGTGTAAACAACATGAAAACATGGATTCATTCTGCCTTGTATCAAAAGTTCAGGTTGCTGCTTGCTAGATTTACACCAAATGTTGTTATATGTTAAAATTTAAGTACCGTACATGGACATGCAGTGTCAGAACCAGTTTATGCCTTTATCCCATTATCCCCTAATGGTGCCCATATTCCAACACTTTAACTGTTTCTGGCTATGGTTATGCTAGGGTAAAACCAAAAGTGCAAAGGTTAAGCTGGGAGCTTCTCTCAGTTCATGGACCTCTTTTGTTTGAACCTCCAGCCCCATTTCCCTCTGATAAAAAGCAAATCTTTGAATGTGAATATAACGTATATTTAATACTTGTGTGGTTTTAGTCAAATTTGGCACCGAGCTTCCTCAATGAGCTTCTTAGGTTACACGCTCCTGTCCAGAGATGGGCAGTAACGCGTTACTGTAATCTGATTACTTTTTTCCAAGTAACGAGTGAAGTAAGGGATTACTATTGTAAAAAGGGTAATTTGATTACTGTTACTTTCCCGTAAGCACGCTGCGTTACTAAAACCGTGATTTTTTTGCGTGTCTCATGCCAAAGATGTAAGCGAGTGCCACGTTCGTGGCAACAGCTGTGTGCAGATCAACAATGGATAATATAATGAGTGCGGGAGAGAGTATGAGCATGCAGCGTTTAAAGCGTGGAAGTACTGACCTTACTTTGAGTTTGATTCTGTAAAAAGTGACAAAAACATTAGTGTCTGCTGTACAGTGTGTGAGAAGAAAACTTCTTTTTACAGCGAAAAAAACCCCTAAACTTCTGAGCAAGCACTGACAGTACGCTGCTACGGGAATGTGAAATTCCAGGATCCTTCCACTGAACGCTACGACACCTGCACCAGGGTAAACCTCCGCCTGCCCCACTCCTGCTATACAGGTGAAAATAGAGCAACAGGACTGCTGAGACTTTGATTTTATTTATTTTCTGCTGTGTTTCACTTGCATTTATTTGAAAGACTGAGTGTAAACACAAAAAACTATTTTATTTCATATGCTGGAATGTGCAGAAAATAGGTTTAAATGTTAAACAAATTTATTCCAGTCAGTGAATGTTGCATATAATTTAATGCTTGCTTGATGCATGAAGTTAAAAGATTAAAACTAATAAAATAAGTTTTAAAAAGAGACTTTTCCATTTGATTACGTTTTATATGATGGATTATGCAGAAAAAATAGAATTGGGCTGAAAGATCTATTGTTTTATTACCTATTCAGGTTGTAAATCATTTTTTTAAAAGTAACTAAGTACTTTTGAAAT
Organism: Mchenga conophoros; assembly: GCF_057382185.1. Classification (NCBI taxonomy): domain Eukaryota; kingdom Metazoa; phylum Chordata; class Actinopteri; order Cichliformes; family Cichlidae; genus Mchenga; species Mchenga conophoros. Next base: position 27,148,132 of record NC_140547.1, on the reverse strand, counting down.
TAAGTAATCAATAAAGTAATGGGATTACTTTTTGGGGGAAGTAATCAGTAATTAGTTAGTGATTACTTTTTTCAAGTAACTTGACTAACACTGCTCCTGTCAGAGCACTTAGATCTGCTACCCAACTTCTTCTGGAGCAACCTCGTTCTTGGCTGAAGCCTCGGGGCGACCGTGCATTTGCTGTAGCTGCCCCAGTCTTATGGGACAATCTTCCTGCTGCTATCCGGGCGTCTGACTCTATGCCACTGTTTAAATCACGGTTAAAGGCTTATTTATTTAATCTTGCTTTTCCACCTAGCTAATATTTGGTGTGCTTTGATACATTTTTATCCGTTATGCTTTGTTAAGTACTTTTATGTATTATGATTGCCATGGTTTTATAATTGCTACGTGCTAGCTCCTTTCTCTTTTCCCTCCCATCTCCTTTTTCCTATCTTATTTTGTCAAGCACCTTGGTATACCCTTGATTTTTTTAGTGTGCTTTATAAATAAAGTTTATTAAACACCTACAATAAGTAGCAACACTGATGGGTTAGATAGAGCTAAGTACTGCAACAGTTACAACCTTGGCTAAATTTTTTACTGCTATATTTTCAACTTTCCAACTTATTTCATACTTCCTGTTCATAATCGTTTTCTCCTTAGACTAATTTTAGCTAATGTTTTCTTTAGTTTGGTGAACTTTGTCACCACTCAGTCCATACTGCCTGACAAATTTAAATATTTATCACCCGCATTTTCTTAACCATTTAATTTGGTTATTCATATTATTAGCTATCAGTTTCAGGTGGTAGCCTGTAGTTCTAGAGAGCTATTTTCACAATTTGTTTATTTTTTGACTGTTTTTTAATCAGTTTGAATTTATTCCTTTTGCCTGTATATTTCCACAGCTTTTCTGTTATGTGTAGTTTTCTCAAAAGCTTTTATGTCTGCTCAAGTCCAGTTAAATATGTTGTCTATAACACAGGTGTTTTTTCTACCTGGGTTTCCTCTTCAGGGAAAATGAAGTCTTCGCTTGGTGAAAACCTGATTTCAAACAGCAAGTCCTTATTATCCTCTGCAGCCGGCACAGAGGTGAGTTTCTATACGGGTTTAAGTGGTCCTCTGCCTGTTTCTATGGATTGCCTATACCCTGTGCAGCAGGCAGCTCGGCCATGCTGCGCCATCATATCACTAGCAGAAGATCAAACTCTAAATGTACTGTGAAACTGTTTGGGGCCACTAACAGCGAGCACACAGCCTGGTGGAAATGTGTGTGTGCGGGGAAGCGACGAGAGCGAGAGAGAGGGAGTTGCTATAATGCTCAAGGCTGGTTCTAATGAGAGAGAAAGAGAAATGGCGTTCACTGTGAGCAGCGAAAGCTCATCCAACGTGCTACCCACAATGTTTTATTCATTGAGATATATTTGATTATATTTGAATTTAATTGACATTTGGAGATAAATGAAGAGTTTCGTTCCAAAACGAGACATCCACTATTTAACAAACTTAACACCTCTTCTTAGAAAGTGATGACTGGCATGGAAGTGAAATCATATTTAAAGCCTATTGTTAATTGTATTTATTACCTGAGGATACATTTTCTGAATAACAGTGAATATCGCGATTGTTGAGAATTGGTTAGTCTTTTTAAAATCTGTTATAGAAAGCAGCAGTATATTTAAAATAAATTCATCCAACTTTGCCAACAGATACAGTAATACAAAGAGCCATTCTGCATACTCTTTTTTACTACTTTTACTTTTGGTAGCTGTAATGTACACCTATGTACCTACTCAAAGATCTTTAAAATGTACTCACAGCCAGTGAGCTATTATTTCAGTCTTTTAAGAAATACATGAAACATTTTTACGTAACATAACTTTTCCATATGTTATTACTCCCCGTACTGAAAGTAGTAGCGCTGATGATATAATAGGTTGTTGATTTTTAGTTGATCAAATTGTGCCTAAACCCAAGTTTATGGTTAATAAATTGCAGGAAAGAAAGACACTGTATATGGGACATTCAACATAACTGTGAAAGTTAGTTTGGTATTGAAATAAAACACAATTTATCCAAGAGAATGATAAACTGAACTGACTAATTAAAGTTGGTGCCTTAATCTAACACATAGTTGAGTTTTGGCCCCGAAACCTAGCTCCCAAAGAAGTAGAGTTATTGGTGCTTAAACCTCATTGATTGGTTCAGATTAAATGTCTAAACCTAACTAAGTGTTTTAGTTTTGGTGCTTCAACCTCATCGAGTAGTTTGGTTTTTGTGCCTAAAATTAACCGACTAGTGTGGCTTTTGGTTCATAAACATAACCTAGCAGTTTAGGTGCATAAACCTCAGTGATTGGTTTGGTTTTAGTGTCTAAACCTCACTGAGTAGTTTTGTTTTTGTGCCTAAAGTGAACTAGTTTAGCTTTGGTTCATAAAGATAACCTAGTACTTCCTGGCTAGGTTTGAGAACCAGTTTTTGTGACTAATCTATCCGAGTGGTCTAGTTTAGATGCTTAAGATGTGGCTCTTGATGCTTTGTAGTGGGGTCCAGTTTGGTTTTGTGGTAGATGAACTGGTTCAGGATATCTACATCACAAAGTTCTGCTTAACAAGTCCTCTAAAGCTTCAGAGCTCTAAAATTATTGTATAAGTAGTAAAACAACTAGTATACGAGATACTTGCACTATTTTGACCCATAGTTTTTCCCTTGCAACATGATATTTGGAAAAACTTCAGGGTATTTTCTCTTTAGAGAGAACTAGGCTTGCTTTTTGCACCTATTTCCAGATTTTATGCTAAGCTAGGCTGAACAAGTCTTGGCTCCAGCTATGAACAGATATATTGAACTTTAAATATTAACAAACAAAGTAATTTGTTAGAAATATTGAGGTTTGACCCTTTTAGTCAGAGGTTCAGTCATATTTCTTATGACAAATTGTATCTGGCATCTTATGTGAAAGAAAGGTCAGCAGGTACATTCATGGGAGGCTAAACTAGACAGATATTTCAGGACATCTAAAGCCACCTTTGTGCTATTATAAAATGATGCCCAGTCTACATTTTTTATATATTTTCCAGTGTTCCATAATGTATTCGGCAATTCATCCACTATTTTCTGTGCTGCAGTTTGAAGGTTTCAGAAACAGCACAGGAAACATTTAACAATGTTGCTTTCATTTGATTTCATTTTTTTTTCTAACCATATAAATGCTGTCTCTTCCTCTTTCTTTACTGCACCTCTCTAATTTCTGTATGTGTGGGATAAATCAGTCATGTTTCTCTCTTTCTCTCTCTGTCTGTCTCTCAGTAATTTCTGTTTCCTTTCCTCCCGTGGAGGCGCTCAGCAGGTCGCTTCACATCTCCACCATTCCGGATGGAAAGGAGATAAAACACAGGTAAATATGCAGGGACGTGTTCAGTTAACCAGGCGGTGTGTGCGTGGGGGTCGGCAACTAGTTAGGAGGTAATCTAAGTGTGTGTGCATGTAGACTGGACTTTGCCGAGTTTGTGCACAGCAGTCTGTGCTTTTTTCTCCATCTACAGTATAAAGAAGAGTTAAGCTTTGTTAGTAAAACTACTACTAAAATCAGAAATAATGCTAGTGTAATGCAATATATTTGTTTTTAGTGTTCTTGTAGTCCAAGTTTTACCTGTTTATCGACTCTTTCACCTGAACCAACAGAGGAAAAGAGTGGTACCTAAGACACCAAAGATGATTTAGGTTAGAAACGTGTTAAATAGTCATAAAAATGTAATCTATTCTTGTACAAGGACAGAAATTGTCTATTTTTTACATTACATTCAGCATGACCTTCAAAGTATTTCTACTGGAGGAATGTGATGTAAAACACATTGTTTCCATTGTGCTTTTCTGCTCTTACTGATTATTAAAGACTGATAACAGTAGGGATGTCTAATTGAGCAGACTTAGTATCTAAACGCAAGCAAATGGTTGTGGTGTTTTTACCTAACTTCCATACCTAAACCTAACCAAGTAGTTTAGTTTGGTGGATAAACCTTAACCTGTAGTTTTGGTGTATAAAGCTAATGTATTAGTTTACTTCAAGATATTAAACCTAACCAATGTTTTCTAGTCAAACATCTACACCTAAGTGATTGGTTTCTGTTAACAACGCACTTTGGTTTTGGTGCCTAAACCAAATTTATTTGTTTTCTGTTGGTGAGTAAACCTAACACAGTAGCTTTGGTGAAAAAAACATAACCAAGTGTTTTGGCTTTGGTACCCAAACCTAATTAATAACTTCACTAGTCCCTAAACCTGACCCGGTGGTTTTGTTGAATAAACCCTGTGTGAGCAACAAAACGACTTCCTCTTCCACCAGCCGCTCCAGCATTCAAATTTGGACTTTTTGACCCTGAAAGCATAAAAAAAATCACTTCCTGTTAAGATACACAAATCATATAAGACTGGGCAAAAAATGATAGTTATGAAAAAAGAGGCAAATACCTATGCAGGAACATGAACCTGTTAAACTTTTTCATAGAATTCATAGAAAGTGTTAGAAGTAGTAGTAGTAGTGGTTAAAAACTGCACCATTATCAGAAGCTGAAGAAACCTTTAAAGCGCCCGTGTAGCCTATCAGAACTTCATGTTTAGTTATTGTTTTGCCACTGTAAACTTTTGACAGTGGTAAGTTCAGTGTGTCACCTTTGAGCATGGTGCCATGAATGAAGACTGCAGTTCGAACAATAGCCATTGAAAAACAATGTGACCGGGCTCCTTTATGGAGAGCCTTTCATGTGTTTAAACACCATAAAGGTCCTGTGTGGAACCCTGTGAAATGGTACTTGGCAGCAGCAAATGGATTGTTGAGGCTTACATTCGGAGCGCTGTTTTGAACAGTTTCTGTTGCATGTACGCAGACATTTGGAGTTTATCCATGGAATGAAAAAAGAAAAATCCCTCTTTGTTCGGGATGATGGCTTCCCTTCAGTCTCAACATGTGTCCAGCCCAGTGAGGTTTAAATCTGCCCACCTGTCCACACACTAATCCTCCCAGCCTTATTACAAAACTGTGCAATTAATTAAAGGCTCAATCGCCAGGATTAGTAACCTACATTCAACCTGATACTCATATCAGTATCTACAGAAATGATGTTTGCAGGGATTTAGGGAGGGAGAAAACGCTGAATTTAAATGTCTCGAATAACATAAAATCCACAAAATGAGTGAACAAAAACAAACCAGAGGTGGGTTTCATGCAGCAGCACTGCTGTTCTCGTTTACAGTGGCATTACAGAGATTAAGATTATCTGTGCTGTATGTTTACAGCATAATGAAGCAGGTCTGATATAATGACCATCAAATCTGGATTAGGTCATTCACAGCAGAGGAGGGAATTTATTCCGGTGATTATTGTGAGCGGGCTGAGCTCCACGACAATCCCAGGCCAGGCTGACGTATGCCTGAACACCACACACACACACACACCTTTGGATACACTTATTGACTTTGTAACTAGATTGTTAGATTTTCTCAGGAGTGATGAAGAAGATTCCCACCTTGGATTTCTTCCTGTTTAACTCGTTCACATGTAGAAAATCACACACACACACATTCACACGGAAGAGGTGAAGCGTGCGTGTGCATTTATGTGTGTGTGTGTGTGTGTGTGTGTGTGTGTGTGTGTGTGTGTGCCGTTACAAAAGCAGGTTATGGCGGCACAGAAATGACACGGTGCAACAGATGATGGGCATTATCCCATCAACCTGCTGTTTCTGTACACTCTCTGTCCCCTCTGTGTTCTCTTTGAAAGGACAGCAGGAGTGTGTGTTTGTGCATGTGTGTGTGTGTGTGAGAGAGAGAGACATGGATGAAGGGAGGGAGTCCTTTCACACACACACACACACACACACACACACACACACACACACACACACACACTCTGCACCTGTCACAAACAGCCTGTCAGAGGGGAAGAAAAGAAAGTTCAACCATGAGGAAGAACTGAGGGAAAAGGGGTGTTTGTTTGAGCCGATTTGGGGTTTATAAGGCCATAACTGACTGCATGTGTTGCTAAAATTAAAAAGGTTTTTGAATTCATAATTCAGTAGGTGTGGGCAATCAATCAGATGTGATTTTCAGTTAAAGCAACATTTCATTGTCTTCCAGGAATGATCAAAACAGGATAATCGACATAAAAAAAAGGATAATTCTGTGTTATTAATCCAGCACATCCCTTTTCAGTACAGTGGTGACTTTGCTCCCTTAATGTGTATTTATTCATTTATTTTTAGTTGACACCATCCAAGTGTGAATTTTTAAAAATCTAAACGGCATATCTCATATAGGACGTGCTGTTGAAGCTGCTTCAGCCTGCCTGCAGTTGTGACACGTCTGCTGCTTTGCAGCCCACCTTGCCATTCATGCCAGCTCTTGCTGTTATTACAAAGCGTAAACTACATTTGTTGTATGGAAATTGGAATTTTCTCTTGAATGTAGGGTCTTGATTGAGTTACCGAGTTGTTTTTCCAACTAGTTACAAATAAAGGCTTGAATTGTTTTGGCAACAAAAAATTTCGACTAGCCAGTATTGTTCAGATATAGCAATGTGTTCTAGCGTCATGATGGATCCTTTGGCGTTGCTGCCTTAAAGTGGTCGCTGTTGCATTGTTGAATAACCACAGATAACAGTGCTCTTTTAAAGAGTTGCAAAGATTTGTTGAGTAGAGTAACTCAGTAGGAACCAGTAAGGAAACAGCAATTTGCTTCCTGTTTGGGAGATTTTTGTTTGTGCTCATTTTCCATTGCTTGGTTTATACTTTACCTACTATACTTTCCTTTTCTTTCCGTTTAGCTTGCTGGTTACAATCAAAGGCAGAGTTCAAAATTAGTCTTTGGCTTAGTAAATTTGTACTACCTTATTTGACAGAAATCTGTGCTACTTCCAATCGCTTAATCTTGGGTAAATAATACTCCAGTTAACAAAACTGGATAAGTAGTGGGGTGGCTGTGGCTCAGATGGTAGTGTAGATTGTCTACTAATTAGAAGGTGGGTGGTTTGATCCTACCCGTGGTTCTTCCTTCCCTTAGAAAAAAGGGGGTTGCTTTGAAATGGCAACCCCGGCTGGTGTCCATAGACTTTGTCTAAATCTTTTAAACAACCATTTTAAAAAGAATGAGATTGCAATTTTATTCCACACAATCACAATAATTTAAGTCTTGCTGCTTAGATCTTATATCATTGACACTGCCACGTTATTGTCATTACAAAGACGAGAGTGTTAAGCTTTTGGCAAAAGATTTTGATTTGGGTTCAAAATTCGCCTCTTCACACCATGTTAAAAAACAAGAATGTGACCCTGGCAATAATCATCAAATTTTACAAGCTGTCCCACTGTTTCCAGGGAGTTCTGAGTGTCACCAACGCCAAGGGACACCTCAAGGGTATCTTAAAGTTGCCAGTGACTTGGAAAAACGTCAGCATTTGACTCCATGTGAATGGAGATGGAAAGGCATGAGGACAGTTGAATTAAGGATCTCTCACAGCAGGAGGAGCGACGAGGATCCTGACTGATGGACATCCTGGTCTTGATAAAAGACCAGTATCAGCGCAGCATATCAGCAAACACGAGAAGATCTGCATGCGTACGAGTATAAATGTACCTCACCAGAAGGTTAAGTTCACTGCCTGTAAATTGCCCCCCCGCTACCCCCTCTGTCACCCCCCCGCCACTACCACCACCACCGGACAATAGGCTCAGCAGTGGCCTGGTGATTGCCTCTTTTCAAATGGAAATGCCGGTTGCCTCTCTTCTGCCTGGTTCCCCTAAGCAGTGTACAAATTACAGTTTACAAGGCATGCAGGAATAAAAAAAAAAAGATGGAGTAGATAGACTGAAAAAAGAAGAAGGTGGGAGGGAGGGTGAGCAAAAGCAGAATATCTTTTCTCCCGCTATGTTTTTTTCTTTTTTTAATTCGGCAAAGTGACATGTAAATTAGCCTTTAAGTGCTCCACTTGGGGACTGCGATCGTGCCCTAATTGTCACAGTCAATTGTGGCCAACAGTCTCTTCAATCCAGGCAGCTTTTGACAACAAGCACGCTAGGATCAAAAGACGAATCATCGACTCCCCTCCTAACACATACGCCAACACACGCACACATACAAAGAGAAATAGAAGCGAGAGGTGCGAGTGATGGTTTTACTCGGCGAGGACCAAACGTGGAAGGAAGTGTTGAACACAACAGCAATTTGCTTCCTACACCAGCTTATATTCCCCAAAATCCTTTGAGTGTCAAGATAACAAACGCCATGGATGACAATGTTGGAAGGATAGTGCGTCTAAAATGAGCAGTGGAGGTATACAGTGCATCCAGCAGAGCGTGAACTGACTTTCTACGAGTTCCTACAGGGCCATAAACTTTAGCAGAGGATGAAACAGATCTGTTTGTCTGAGGCAGCTCTGAAAAACAATGCAAACATCTGAAAGCCCAAATGAGCAAACTGGGAACTCTGTGAAGTCTTATCGAAGAGGCCAAGGGTTCAAAGCTGACTTCTCTGCAAAGTTACCCCACAGTTGATGGCAAAAAAAAACAAACATTCATTTGCTGCAGTCTGGTTTAAAGTTAGTGATCCTTTGGGAAGACACACATAAACACACTCAAACCAGTTGTAGTCATGTGGTCCTAGGCAATAAATTAACTGATAGTGAGTTTGGACAGTTGTAGGTGATATTCTGGGAATCAGTTTGTTTTACTGAATTACTTCTGTGGTATAATGTGCTTGTTTTACGCTTTACTTCACCGATAACACCAACACCCTAAACTCTAACCCTTTGCTATCATAATATGTGGCGTTTAACTAACACACATCAAACACGTTTTCCAAATAAAGTAATTTTCCTTCCCTCCAGACCTTTTGGGGTTAAAATTAGGGGTTCAACCATCCAACGCACCAGACTCACTCACCGTGAAACTAGAAAAAGTGCAATGCAAACTGATTGCCTTCAAAGAAAAATTGCGCCTCACCACCAAGTTTTACTTACACCAATCAGGCATAATATCATGACGACCTGCCTAATATTGTGTCGGTCCACCTTTTGCTCCTAAAACAGCTCTGCACCTTCGAGACATGGACCCTACTAGACCGCTGAAGGTGTGCCTGGGTATCTGTCACAAGGTATTTGGAGTCCAAGTCAACACCCAAACTTGGTGTTGTGCTACTCAAACCGTTTCTAAACCACGTTTGCTTTGTGGCAGAACATTATCCTCCTGAAAGAGGCTACAGCCATCAGGGAATACATTTTCCATGAAATGGTGTACATGGTCTGCAGCGATGATTAGGTAGGTAGTACGTGATAAGGTAACATCAGACCAGGCCACATTCTTCCATCGCTTGCTCTCTAATATATCCCACCCACCAACAGGTGCCATAATGAAGAGATTATCAGTGTTAGTCAAATGGTGTCCATTTCTGGTTTGTATCACACGTTGCAGTTTCACCACCACTTTGGCGAGCAGTTTGTGACTCCCTTGCGTCTTCTATGCAAACAACAGGTGACTGTGGCTACGTCCACGCTAATGCGTTTCCGTCCACACTGAGACGGCGTTTTCGCTGATGGAAAACGCGTTTTGAAAACGCTCTCAAAAGCGCATACATTTGGTAACTGTGCTTTCGTGTTGCAGTGTGGACAGCAAAAACGCAGACTTTCTAAAACGATGATGCATGTTAGTCATATGATGCAGTCATGTGACCTATTAAACTAAGGCTACGTCCACACATACCCGGATATTTTTGAAAACGCAAATTTTTCTATGCGTTTGCACCTTTCGTCCACATGTAAACGGCGTTTTTGGTCACTGAAAACGGAGATTTTTAAAAACGCCTGCCAGGGTGGATATTTTTCGAAAACTCAGTTTTTGCATTTACGTTTGAACGAGAAAAACGGAGAAAATGCAGCGTCCAAAGGTGCGCGCCTTTTTTGACGTCACACTGTGCGCCACATTATTGTTTCGGTGAAATGACTTTTTACAATACTGTTACTGTTAATTGTACTCTCTGCAGTGTTTAAATGCTTACATATACACACACAGTTTCTGTCCCTCCACACATACGACTCAGTTCTGCTTCTATGCTCCAACTTTGTTTACTTTTTCCCACCGAGGCTTCTAGACTTCTGATTGGCCAACATTTCTGCACGGTTAGGAATATATCGCCACCTGTTGCTTTGGCATGTTCCTAGCAGCGTTTTCTTTTATTTCTGCGTTTACGTGTGGACGGGATTATTTTTTAAAACGAAAACGGAAAATCTCTGTTTTCAAAAATACCCGTGTACGTGTGGACATAGCCTAAGAATAGCGGAGGGCATTATACAGCAGTTGTTTTGTTTGCTCTCAATTTTGACTGCCCTATTAAAGATTAATATCAGTCGGTACATGCTCCAGATAGCTTTTCTTCAAATTCTTTAACTCTCACTCGCTTTTGCTACTTTGTACTTTTGTGTTACTCGCAGCAACAACTCCACCTCATTGTTAGTCCATTTAAAAAAAACTCTGTGCTTTTCCTCGACCTTTTGGCGCGACGTTTCAAAGAGGCAGGTCGAATCTTCTTGCGTTTCACGTATGCGCAGTACTGGAACGTAAGCGTTTTTTGGCCGTTTCAATGTGGACGCACAACTCTGTAAAAACGACTGAAAACATAGATTTGAAAAAGCCGTTTTCAAATCTATTCGGGCTAGTGTGGACGTAGCCTGTGTCAGACTGCCAATGTCTAAAGCAATCCACAGGAGGTTTTTGGTCCAGTGCAATCTACCTCATTTTAATAAGTTTCCCCTAGCAACCGTTTGGGGAATATAGAGGGCCTGAGTCTCTTTCCCTCTGAGTCTTTTTCTTTTTCCGTGAGTTGGCTAAATCACAAATTTCCATTCCTGGAGGCAACACCAGTTCTTAAAAAGTGGCCAGCATCCAACCCTGGTTGAGAGGATGGTTAGCTACTGTGCCAATCTGAAGAGAGTACAACGGCCCTCCAAACAGTTAGTGACAGAGCAAACTGGTTAAAAAGAACTCGTGTCTATGTATTTATAATCTGTCAACTTGGCCTATTTAATGGAAGCTAAAATGTTATAGCACCTAAAAGTAAGACTTTAAAGAGAATAAAAAGTGAATGTTGCTCTAAAAGCGAGTAAATGCCCCATAGACCATTGAAAATAACAAAACAGAGCATCTAATTTATTGCTAAAAATGTTTGCCACCAAAACCCACCCAGTGTTTGGTTCAAAATTGATTGGTTTGATTTCAGCCAAATGTGTTTACTTTTTAAGATATCTTGCTAACAAGCAGACAGGGGAAAAGCTTTAAAGGCTGATATTATTCCACCCAAGACTCATCCACTTCATACCCAACAAACTTTTAATACAGCTAATCATTTCAGCCTTTTTAATCAGTCCACATATACTTTACCTATTCTTGAAAAAGAAATGATACTAAGGAAAATTTTTAGCTGCAGTTGCATGTATTTGCATTCCTAGGTGTTGCAATATTACGTGGGATTGCAGGTCTTATTTTTCGCCTTTATCCATATGTTTAGAAACTTTTCCTCTCTGAGCAGTGCTTCTTTCCTCTCTGAGTGAGAACTCGCCGAGAGCCGGACAAGGTTTCTGCAGATGTAAGTTAGATCTTTTAATTCTATCCGTGCATCCTGAGAGGATGTAAACTCATATACGGAGGCAGATATTAAGAGCACACCGATATGCAAATGTCTGTCGAAATTAGAGCTACAACAATTATTCAAATGTTTGATTAATTATTCATCGGAGACGCCGTCAATTATTCATTTCGGTGAGCGATAAGTCGTCTCTCTTTTTCTCCCCCTTCATCTCGGAGTGAAAAGTTTTCTTGAGGGATCTATCAGAATCCCAATCAAAACCATTTTATTTGCGAAGTGCAGTAAACGTGCAGGATTTGTTTTGGTGGCAGCAGACAGACGCTACACTTTAAATACTGTCTCTTTGTGCTTGTTCAAAAATGCTCAGAGCGTTTCTGATAATGGTTTTTACAAGAAATAACTGATTTCTCTATATCTCTGTTCTCTATATCTATATTCCTTAGATCTCCATATTTCTATTTTCTCTGTGATCTGCATCTTTCTGTCTATTCTTTATTTTTCCATCTCTTCTTTCTATATCATTATCTCTATGTGTCTATTCTCTGTATTTATATTCTCCATATCTCTCTATATTCTTTCTATGTAGTTATCACTCCCTTTTCTGTATCTCCTTTAAGGTCTGCCTCAACATAGCTGTTCTCTATTGAAATCAATCTGTTTTCTAATGCTACACTGCGGTGTAATTATCTTAAGCCACCCCTCCTTTCTTTACATTTTGCTAGGATAATGGAAAACAGATGGGCTGGTTTATTGACATGTGCAAATATACGTGTAAATGCAGCATATAAGGCAAAATCCAGAGTTTGTACAATTCTAACAAGCTTGAAATTCAATATTTGTTGTGACCACCTTTATTCTTCAGCACAGTCTGAACTCTCTTAGGCAGCTTTCTTGTCATTTCTTTAAGTCATCTTCAGGAATAGTTCTCCAGGCTTCTTGAAGGACATTCAAAGCTCTTCTTTGGATGTTTCTGCCTTTTGTTCTGTTCTCTGTTCAAGATGACCCAACACTGCTTCAATAATGTTGAGGTCCAGGCTCTGGGGAGGCCAATCCATGACTGATAGTGCTCCACTGTGTGTTTTTCTATCCAGGTATGATTTTACTGCATTGGCAGTGTGTTTGTGATCATTGACATGATAAAAAATAATGCTGTTGACAGGATTGACCAGATTGTATTGCATAGCGAATCAAACCTGATGGTACTTTCTGTGTTCATAATTAATTAATTTTGACAAGATCGCCAACACCACAGACCCAAATGTAGCTCAAACCATGACAGAGCCTCCATTGCATTTTACAGATGGCTGTAGCCACACACTGTTGTTCCTTCCTGCTGATCTTTGTACATACTGATGATGATTTGAACCCCAAAATGTCAAATTTGGATTCATCACTCCATCAAACCTACTTCCATTGATTTTCAGTTTAGTGCAATCTGCAGTCTTGTAATTTGGCATACCTCAGCCTTTTCTCCGTGTCAAGAATGGCTTCTTGACAACCATCCTTCCACAGAGACCATTTCTGATGAGGCTTCAGTGAACAACAGATGAATCAGTTGAGGGTTCAGATGGATCTCTTAGGTCCTGTGTCAGGCCTTTGCTGGATTTGTTCCTGTTTCTTAAGGTCGTGACTTTCAGATACAGTTCACCTGCTGTAAATAGTAGTTTTAGTAGATAGTAGTTACTGTAGTTTTTTTTTCTTCTTTTGTCTTCCACATTTCCAGTTTCCTCAATTTTTTAAGGACACACTGCACACCATGAGAAGTTTTATATGACAAGTTTTCAGCCAATAGCTCTTTGGTAATCACAAAAATTGTATTTTAAATTTGTCAAACTGTGTTATCTTTGACATTTTTCATAGATTTAACTGAAAAATGACTAACTAACAAAATGTCAAATAATTCATAGGTCACTGCTTAACAAACTAGAATTCCTCTGAAAATGGTGAATACAAGAACTGATCCAAAGAAAAACTTTGAAATACCTCGAGGAAGCCTGGAGAACTATTGCTCAAGACCACATTAAAAAAATGACAATGAGGGGTTGGCTCAAGACTTTTGCATAGTACTATACATCTACTCTAAATGTCAGTTACGTCCAAGAAAATAATACATACATACATACAGTTATGTACTTGTACACTGAATATGACATATTTAAAAAGCTCACGTTTGACTTTCCTAAATTACAGTTTAACAAAAATTAAATAGTCCCGATCTGCTGGGGTTTCTTTACTCTGTTGCTGGTTAACCTTTGTGTCACGTGAATATGACAAAAGATGTCAACGTGTGTCTGGCTAAAATAAAAGTTTTCATTCAGTTTTCTTTCCCACACGGTTGCTTTTTTCCCCTCTTTTTTGAAGACTGTCCACAGGAGAAAAGGGCACAGGATGTGTTTGTCTTTCTTTTTTTTAAAGTGGCTCAGTCGTGGTCATTTGTAGAAGACTCTGCTCGGGTTTTCAGCTAACAAGAACAGCATGAAAAATCAATACCTTTTTTTAGTGCGAGCATTTGTTTCTGCACCAATCAGCTATGCAGCGATCTTGTTCTCTCTGCGAGCTTTCTTGTCCAACTGAGAGAGATCAGAAATGCTCAGAAAAAGAGCAGTTTTTCCTCCTCTCGCCCTTTTTCTTCCTCACGGCCAATGTAAACTAAATTCATTTTGCATGTTTGAAGAGTCCTCGCAGATCACACGCTCCAGCCTTCGCCTCTCGCTCTTTAATTGTCCGTCAATCTCTGGAGTTGTTGTGGTGCCGGGGCTCTTGCGGTGGCTATCACAGAGCCAAACCCCGTCGAGAGATTTCCAGTTTGATGTTGCAGAGCTGGAAGAGCCACAAACGAGTGCAGAGAGGAGCCAGAAAAGGAGATGTGATCTGGGATACTTCTGTCGTGCATTCAAACCCTCTGAACGCCAACAACAACCGTTATTTTAATTGAAAAGAGGCGAAGCTCGCTTTCGGGGCTAAAGCACAAACTGTATGCTGAGGCTTTAACACTCGAGGGGCTGAGCTGCAGCCACTTGACAGCTGTTTTGAATTGTAGAAGTGCATTTTCAAAAATGTCCCTCCTCTTTTTTTTCTAGACCCACTTTCTGGTCAAACCAGCTTTGTTTGATTTTCTACATGAAGTGGTTATAATTGTATTTACACCAGCTCCCTCCACTGCAGGCATGTTGTTCAAACTCTGTCCATCCTCATAACTTTGTCTAACCTCTGTCTTTCTCCATATCGCCATAAAACAGGAGTGGAGCAGATTTGAAGTTTCTAGCAGTTTAACTCGACACCTAGATTTCCACCCTGTGGGCAAATCTGAATCATTGTGATGATCGCCCAAAGATAATAAAAAAAATCCCCTCTTACTTAATGTCTAAGAGATGTCATATGCCCTTGACACATGAGCAAAGCGACACCACCCATCACATGAGGTGGAGCTGGTGTATATTACTGTCAGACTTTGTGGTTATATCACAACTGAACATTGAGCAGTTGTTGATTGAAACTCTGCAAGTGCCCCTTAAAGTCTCCATGCTCATAAAGGAGGGTGGGTTTTAAGAACAAATGCTGCTTAATGCTACAATCACACAGGCAGCGGCACGACCACAATTATGGCGGCCGAGTGCAATGAACTTGTGATCCTGACAAGTCCTGCAATGACTTGTGGTCAGTTGACGTCCTCAGAGCAACCCTGGTACATCAACTCAGTCGTAAAATACGATGGAGTCAGCGTGCTGTCAGTTTGTGATTGATCAAATTGGTATTTAAATGTAATTGTCACACACACACACATATATTCTTTGAGTCGCTCTTTTTCATGATTCACACCACTCAGTGCCTAGTTGCCAAGAAGTTGGTGTTTTCTATGCAAACAATGTTCAACAGAAAAAATCTGCTGTCATCAAAGCAGTCACGTGACATCCTCCTTGCAACTGATTCGACTCCCAGGAACTGCTTGCCAACTAGTTGAGGAATGGACGGTTTTCCCTAGTGACCAGAAATAAATGGTAAATGGACTGGTGGGTGGATGCAGCTGACATTTGACATCCAATTAGAGGATGACCTGCACAATCACCTGAGCTACAGCCACCCCAGGGGTTGCAAAGAGGCCCTGGTATGTAGTTGCACATATTATACATAAAGCACATATTCTCACACATGGTTAGAAAGTAGGGTTAGGGTTAGTCCTAACCCTACCCTCTGGTTTACCCGAGTTCTAGATTGATCAGCAGCCTGGCTCACTGTACTATCATTCATCGATCATTGATCAGTGCTTCAAATGTATCTTATTGGCGAAGAATTCGCGAAGAATTCGTGGCAAAGCCAGGTGTAGCTATGGCCTCGCAATCATTAACAAGGAAAGCCGACCCTAACAGCACTTACGGATTAGGTAGGATTATGATGGAAACCATGTTTATCAAATGTACAATGATTCTGTGTAGTTAGACAACTGTTTTATGGCATGTTTTAAAATTCAGATTTTTTGCATAGCCGGTATAAAGAGGGTGGCTATCACCTCTTCGTTTGAAGAGTGAAACCAGTGCACAAATGTGCAAAAAGCAGGAGGGTGACTCCTCTAGTTGTAGAGAAGCCTGAAAAAAACAGGCTTACTTCTCACTTACTTACTTTCCTAATTAGTTTTTAGGGTAATTTGCTACTTTCTAGTCTAATTTACTACAACATGATAATAATTTTGATAAAGTATGGTTTAAAAAAATAAATTAAAAAAAGATTGTTTTAGGTCAAAAGTTGCAAATGTGTGTGATGTGTTTGCAAACCAATATGGTGATAGAGAAAAAACTAAATAGTCTGTAAACCAATGAGAAACGTTACAGTTGCCATTCTTTATATACCGTCTATGATTTTTTAGTTATGTGTATTGTCACTCATATTCAAAATAGCAGTTTTTATAGGAGTGGGGGATTTTCTGTACAGAACTGAACAGTAGTTATGTTACTGGGACATTTGTACTAATGCTACTTCGCGATTACCCTGAATTTCATCTGAATCTCTCATTTCTCCCTGGGGAGTTTCGGCTTCCCATGTCGGACAGAATTCTTTGTAAGGCTATTTTCTGCTTTGATGTCATGAACCAAACTGAGAGGGAAACGCTGAATCATTGTTTTGCTTGGAAAAGTGTCAGATTTGTTTTTGGCAATAATTAAACTATTAACTGTGGGCACGAAACAGCAGTTTCAGCAGCTTCAAGCCAAATGCATCAGCGTCGGGATCGTCCTCCGTCTTGACCTTTGACCTCCATCGTGTCAGTTGTGCGTAACTGCAGATAGCGTTGAAAGTTTCGCCCAAATCTGGGCATTGGCGTCGACTGACAGCGTTTTCTCGGCATCAGCTCCACTCCTTAATGGATGGATATCGGTGTGTCGTGACACTTGCAATTCCCCGACTGAGGCGTCGGTGCCAAAACGAGCTCAGCTTTGGCCCGAATGTGTCTGCTGTCTGGCATCTTTAACCTGATCTGTAGTCACATAAAACCTTTCCTCTCTCTTCCTCTCTCTTTGATGTGTCATCAGCAGTGAAACTCCTCTCGGCGACCCAAAATGAGGCGTATCACCCCCTCACCGTCATCCTCCACGAGGCTGATTCTACAGCTCTCGCGGTGCAGATCTGAGCGGCACAGGTCAGTTTTAGATAACAGACACACCCGAATGCATCACTGTCATGCAACACTCTTTTATTTCTCCCTGAAATTAAACCATAAGAGAACAGCACGCACAAACGACCACAATGAGTATTCCCCTCATATTGTAACAGGTTTGGTTGAGCTGCTTCTGCTACTGATGATGCTGCTGCTGCCGGACTGGGCATAGATTCATCACCGCTGCGTCACGTGACGCTCACAGTACTAAATTAGGCCAATAATCAGGGACGCCTGGCGGCTGAGTTGTTGAATGCACAGCATGTACATGCAACAGTCCCGAGGCGTGTTCTGCAATGGCATCCTTCTCTCTCGCTCCCTTCTTGCCTTATTTCAGCGTGCAGCAAAAACCAGAGACGCACACAGACACGTTGATCCCTGCAAATATATCCCTAGCACATTGTGGGCCTTGTTAATAACCACACGCACACACCGGCGGTGTCAGATGGCCAGTGATGTCGGCCACGGAGAGGGGAGAGCGGGCACGGCTGTAACACAAGCGACCACACCAATCAGGGAGGAGACGGGAGTTGTTTGGTCATTTAAGGTTGGAAACAGGTCGACGTAGATCCTGGAGGGTTTTTTCTTAGTTATTTACACTATTCCAGATTAATTGATGTGATTTACACCAGAGCGAAGGGTGCAATTTGCAGGCAAAAGCGGGGATGGAGTGGGTTGTAGCACACCTGTAATCCTCAGTGTGTGACCCTAATCCCAACCATGTCTGAGACAAATGGCATCTGATTTTTTTTTTAGGGGGTGTAAATGTAAAAATAATATAAATAATAATTTGTTTTAGTTCCCTGATTGCAAAGACTGAGAAGAATAATTTTCAAAAGCCCACTCCCCCCAAAAATCAACTTTTTTGTGAGGGTTAGGGTTTGTATTTTATTCAGTTAGTGCAGATTATAATATTATATTTTTATTATATTAGGCACATTAAGACTTTATTTTTTGCTTCCTCCTTGTCCGTTTAGCGTGAGTGCACACCGTTACACTGAGAGACTGGAGAACACCACCCGACACGAAATCAGGAAGCTTCCAGGATGAAGATCTAGCCGTCTTCTAATCGAGAGGTCGGAGCGTCCCCGGGCAAAAATACTGAACCTCAGACTGCTGCTGACAGATCCCTCATCGTGTGTGTGGGGTGTGTGAGCACCGAGTAGAAATTAATATAAGTACAAACACATTTACACTGACAGAGGTATGCAAATTAATATTTTCAAAGGACAAAATCACATGCAAATTTTTACAAACCTAAAACAAAACCTTGATTGATTGAACAATTGGAAGCCAGAGGAGAAGTAAATATTAGCACATATGTGTGTGTGTGTGTGTGTGTGTGTGTGTGTGTGTGTGTGTGTGTGTGTGTGTAGTCTCTGTTTTCTTTCAGAGAGATTGCAGATTAAATTTTCACAAGGCAAAAAAAGAGAAAAAGATTCCATGTTTGTAAAAGCTTTTGAGAATAAGGGTGGGGTTTAAAAGTAAGCTGTAAGAGGATCACTTCTCAAAGGATACCTGCACGGACAGAAGTTAAGCCGCAAGTGCACGAACGTGTCTAACAGGTCAGCTTGTTACAGACGGACTCCCTGCACGCTTCTTCTAGAGCAGGAAGTTCGCAGCATCGGGTGAAAGTAACAACGAATAGCGTCTATCACAGATTCTTCTTTAATTCCAGCAAAGTGCTTTTTCTTATTATTATTTTATTTATTTTGAATTTTTTTGCTTGAAGCACAGCACGCATCTCTGCCTCTGATTCGGCTTCTTATTGCTGATTTTTTTCTCCTGCCCCATTAGCGGTAAATACGCCGCCTTTTGTAGGTTTGATTTGTGGTCGTTTACGTGAAATCTTCTGAGGACTCAGTCGCTGTGGGCAAAAACGATCTGCAGAAAACCCACTAAAAGTCAGCTGCTTTGACCTCTGACCTCCCCCGTTCGCCGCCTGTGATCTCAAAATTGCATCCTATGAGTGACGTTTGTTATTATTAACACGGAGGGTTTTTTTCTCTCTCTCTTTTTTTTGTAACAGCAGCTGACAGCGAGCGTAACCCGACTGCTCAGCAGTCGCACAAACAGAAGCCGTAATTAGACCGACAGATCCTCCAAATACTGCGAGACGTTCCTGCAGAAGCCTCTGCACTGCTGTCTTTGTGTGTTTACACCGTCGAAAAAAACTAAAAGTGGGCCTTCTCTCTCTCTCCCACACACACACACACTGAGGCTGGGAGAGAAAATTAGGATTATAATCTCGGTAATCAGCAGTCACGCCTGAGGCGGGCAGCTGCAGAACTGCAGAGCTCCAATTTAGGCGTCGGACATTAAAAACCATTAAAACCCAAGTGAATTTCCCACTTATTGATTTTTCTGGGGCAACAATTCAACTTCAGGAAGGAGGAACAACAGAAAAAAGAAAGAAAGAAAGCCAAAAGAAAAAGCAACAGCGGGTAATGTGCTGCGAAATGTTCTTGTTTTTATTTCCAGAAAAGAAAAAAAGCCATAAAAAAACACACGTTTTGATCATTTTCACTTCAAACCTGCACAGTTATCTCACACTTTTTATTCTGCAGGTAATGCGCACACACACAAAATGATGAATCATGCATGTGTTGTTTCGGGTACCCCCCCCCCCCCTTCCCCTCCCCTCCCTTCATTGAAACCAATATATTCATTAAGCACAAGGTCCCCCTATAGGTCACACACCGACTGTAATCCGTTTTCACGGTGAATATGTGGTGGCCCCACGGACGATGGAGGGGTGGGGGTGTGGGAGAGGTGCCACTCAGTGGGGGCAGAGCTGGAGCTGCGGTTCAAGTGTGTGTGTGTGTGTGTAAGAGAGAGAGTGAAAGAGGAGGAAAAAGGGGGTGGGGTGGGGGGATTATGGCGTGACTGCTTGGTTTACACCGTGGTAGCAAATTACACGTGACAACAATTCACCCGGAACCAGAACCACTCTGGACCCCGAGCAGCAACAGCAACGGGGGGCGAAGCAGCTTCGCTGGTCCTCGTCATGCTCAGGTTCCTTGTCTTCCTCCTACGACATCATCCTCATCAGGGTTTAAGGAAGGAGACGAGAAGAAACGATGGAAGTGATTAAAAAAATACAGAAAAACAAAAATAATGAGAGAGAGAGGACACTTCCTCTCCTTGCAGACAACAACAACAATAATAATAATAACAATAACACAGAGGAGGGGTTTCTATGCAAAAGTTTCTTTTGCAACCTCTGATGTTTTTGTTTTGTTTTTTTGGTGTGAGTGTTGGGGGGGGGGCATAGGGGTGGAGGTGGTGGAGGTGATGGGGAGGTTGAGGTGAGGTGGGGGTAAATCATCCAGTTCAGCCCCTTGATTGATGATTTAATTAGCCATACAGTGGCGAACTGCAGGGAGGACAGGACGCAAAATAATGCTTTATTTACATAACCAATCAGAGCACTGCAAAGGTGGAGCTTCCTCCCTCTCTCCCTCTCTCTCTCTCTCTCTCTGTGAGTGGTGCAGAGATGGTTGACTTCTGTAATAAATGCGGGATTCATCCTGTTAAGTGGCGTCCAGAAACACACACACAGACAGAGAGGGAAAAATCACTCGAACCATCCCGGAATATTCCTCTGATATTCCTGCGCGGGCTCGTGCGGCTGTGGCGGTGTGACATCACACTCACTTTATTCCAGTTGGGGTCTTTTTTTTATTTTTTTTTTAAATAAAAACAAACAAACAGAAAAAAATGTATTGATTTCCCCCCCTGCCTTCACACACGCGCCGAGGCTGCGCGGCAAGCATCGGGGGAACAAACGGCGAGGACTCCTGCAAACCGGCAAACATGGGACTATTTTTTTTCGTGTTTTATTTTCAGTTTTTTAAGTTGGATAATGCGCCGAGTTTGCGCGCAGGTGCATTGATTTAAACACACCTCCAGAAACGAACCGCAAAAAAAAGAATAAAACTTGTTCCAAAAGGATCAAAAAATAAATATGAGGGGGAAAAAAAATAAAAGAATTAAGACGAGCCGAAAACAAGAAAATGATCATTTCTAACATTTTTAACTAAAAAACGAAAACATTTTTTCAGAACCCAAAAACTAATAAAATTGAGGAAAAGCTGCGTTTTCACCAAATTTACATATTTACAGCGTAAATAAAAACCGAACATCTTTTGCAGCCAATTACAAAATAATAATAATAATAATAATTAAATACAGAACACATGTAACTGCCCCCCCCCCCCCAGCTCCAGCATCCCTCTCCTGTTTCTGCGACTTAAACCACATTACTCCTAACAACAGGCACACATTTCCACGAGCGAACACATATAAAAATGAATCATCCTTATGAGTTTTTTTTCCTTTTGCCCCCCCTCCCCCAACCACCACCACCTCACCTCCTCCACCTATCTTCTCTCTGCAACACAAACACTCAGAAGACAGGGGTTAAAAAAAGAAGTACACTCACTGTCGCCTGGTTCTTACTCCGTGTCGAAGCCCGACATAGTTGGTTTCACGCTCCAAAAAAATAAGAAGAAGAAAAAAGGGAAAAAAAGAAGACGAAGAAGAAGAGAGAGAGGGAGGGAGGGTAGAGAGAGAGAGAGAGAGAGAGAGGGGGGAACTTGAGCCCAGAAAGATGCTCACGTTTGGCTCTCCTCAATTATCCCCTCCCGTGAAGATAGGTGGCGTGCGTTTCAGGGGGCTTCTCCTCTCTCTGTGTGTTTGCACGGCAAAGAAAAGGAGGTGGAAAGGGAAAAAAAAATGTCATTAGAAGAGGCGTAACACGTCAGTCCCTACCCAGGTTTGTTTCCTGGAGTGGGTGTAAGACATCAGTTGTAAACCTGCCCTAGCAGGAATAGCGGTCCCTCCCTCCTCCCAACTATTTCTAAGGCTTTTATTTCTAAGGCTTTATCAACACCGGTGGAACAGGACCCGCTCACCGCCGCCAAGCTCCCGCTATCAGCCCGTCCTCGCAGCTCCTCTTCCCCGCAAAAAGAAGCCTCTGGACCCTCCTTTAAAAAAAAAAAGCAAAAAAAAAAAAAGAACAAAACAACAAAAAGAAAAACCCAAAAGAGAAAAAACAGAGCCGAGCAGGTATGTGCATCCTTACTTTTCTATCATTTCCACTCTTTTTTTCTTTTATATTCCTCCTCTCTCGCGCTCTCTCTCTTTCTCTCTCTCTCTGTCGCTCTCGCGCTGTCGCTCGCTGTCTCGCGGACAAATTGTGTCGGATATTACAACTTCCACGCGCTCGCGCCAGAGTTTGGGAGCTCCGAAACTTCGACTTACCTGCGCAGGTGGAGAAAGGTGCGCTTGGGTTTAAAAAATTTATTTATTTTATTTTCTTTAAAGGAAAAAAAATCCTCCGCTTTTTACATTTTTCCCACACACACACGCAGACACACGCCTCCCTGCGCTCTGCTCGCCGTCTCCCTCCGCGGTGTCCTGTAGAGGCGTCCTGCGGGGTTGTGACAGTCGGGGAGAAGCTGCTTTTTGTCGGGCGTCTGTCGCCGCACAGCCCCGGAGACCCGGAGAAAAAAAAGGCGATTCCGTACGGGTGTCTTTGTTTTTTTTATTCATTTATTTATTTCCTCTCGTTCTGGATCTTATTTGAACCATTTCTCCCACTCGCTCGCTCACTCAGCTCTCCACTCCAATACCCACTTTTCCCAGTAACGGCGATTTGCGCTGATAGATTCGCAGGCGAAACGCGCAATTTGGCTCTAATCGCTTCTTCTACTTTTATGTTTATGCGCCATTTGTGCCTTAAAGCTTTCTTTCCTCTCTCCTCTTTCTTCTTCTTCTTCTTTTGGCACATTTGAACAATTATCTCTCCCCCCCCCCCCCCCCCCGTCCATCTGTTATTTATTAGCAGAGTTTGGATTCACTTTATTAAACCTGAAAGAGCAATTTTTGCTCAAGTGTTTATCGGGTGTTGCGTGACTTTTAAATCCCAGGGAAAGCCCTCCGTTTTTAAAAGAACAGAGTGACTGAAATGTGAGTTTGTTCTCCCTAAAAAAGCGCAAAAAACTAGAAAATGATTGTTTTGAAGTTTAATTAAAAGAAGTGGATTTTTTTTAAAATATTTTGCTTACAACGGAGAGGAGGAGGTAGAGAGCGGGCTGTGAAACTTTCCTGATTTTAAATAAGAAGAATTCCGCTTCTCGTCCTCAGCCCTGATCTCTGAGCCGATCAGCTGAAAATCTAAATTAGACGGACACGGATCTCCCCCCCACCCTCCACCTCACCGCTCCTCTCCTCTCCTTCCTTTCCCCTATTTCTCCCATTTTTTCTTTCCTCCTCTCTCTCTTTGAAACGATCTGTCCCTCCGATCCAACACGCATTTTCAGCTTCTCGTCCGGGGCGCAAGTGGATGTGGATCACTCTCACACCCCTCCTCCTCCTCCTTCTACTACTTCACCACCACCACCACTACCTCCTCCTTCCCTTCACCCCAACTCACATTGTTGGTGCTGGTGTGTGTGTCTGTGTGTGTTTTCAGATCTCAAGCTGAAATCAAGGAATCGAGTCCATGCGAGCTGCCATCTGATCCCACACACACACTTATCAATGAAGCAGGAGATCATGGCGGATGGCCCCAGGTGTAAGAGGCGAAAACAAGCCAACCCGAGACGGAAAAACGGTAAGAGAAAAGATGACGGGACGCAAAGCTGCTGCTGCTGTTGTTGTGGTGTTAGTGATGGTGGTGGTTGTGTGTGTGTGTGTGTGTGTGTGTGTAGTGTAGAGGTGGTGGTATCTTTGGATGTAAGCCCGCTTTCAAGGCTTCTCGCTGCGGTTCAGGGGTGTGTGTGTGTGTGTGAGAGAGAGAGAGAGAGAGAGAGAGAGTCCGCGTTCATTCGGGCTTAAAAAATAAATTATTATGACTATTTACTTTATTTAGTTTTTACGCGTGGATGTAAAGAGAGCGTTACCCCGGGAGAGAAAGTGTGCGTAAATGCGTCCTAGGATTCAGTTTCTCTGTCCTTTTTTTATTTTATTTTATTTTTTTTAGTTATTTATAATTTGAAATAATAGCGGCTTTTAATTGTGGTGAAGCGAGGGGGAGGGTGGAGGGGGTGAAGATTGTCAGGAGGCTTGTGTTGAAAAAAACAAAACAAAAGAAAAGTCCAAAAATGTTAAATAGTGAGAATAAACTTGTGGATGTTGGAAAGTTTGGCGGTTGCCGGCTGCTTTCTCTTTGGGGAAAAAAAGAGAAAAGACAAGAAAAATCGGCCATGGGGGAGGACTGAGTGTCTGCCTGAGTGTAGCGGTCACTGGCTGTGGAGGAAAAAAAGTCCAGTCTTGTGACTTTGAGTTTTTAATCCACGCGCTGGCACTCCGTGACCACCACACACAAAAACACACACACACTTTCCCCCTCTATTTCTATAATAAATCCACGCTAATGGGCCTTTATATTCTTTCTTTTTCATTAGTATTTTTCGAAGTCTTTGAACGCCTCACTGTCGCTGCTTTTCCGGGACATATCTCACAGGAGGTGGCACTTGGCTTCTCTGGTTCACTTTTTTCCTTTTTTGAATTTTTTTTAAACGATTAAAAAAACAACAACAACAACAACAACTTTATTTTCCTATCAGTAAGTGAAGGCAGCACGAGAGGCTTGTATAAATAGGGTGACATGTCCGATAAATGCTGGACATTAATTGGGTCTGGACTGGGGAGCGCTGGAGGTGGAGATTTGTTGCTTTTCTTCCTCCATTTGACTGCACCACACTTTTCCCCACAAGAGGCAAATCTGCAG
Organism: Mchenga conophoros; assembly: GCF_057382185.1. Lineage (NCBI taxonomy): Eukaryota > Metazoa > Chordata > Actinopteri > Cichliformes > Cichlidae > Mchenga > Mchenga conophoros. The sequence goes on along the minus strand of NC_140547.1, from coordinate 27,123,137 downwards.
TGACATTTCCTGGCCCCCGTTATTCCTGATTATTCCATACAGGCTCAGAGAGAGAGTGTGTGTGTGTGTGTAAGTGTGTGTGATTCAGCAGGTTTTTATTTGCAGTTTTTAATTTTAAAAGAAAGGAAAGACAGAGAGAGAGAGAAAACTGTGCCCCCACAGGTTATTTATCTAGATCAGATTTCACTTATTGATCCCGCACAATCGATGGCAGACAAGCATTTTGTTCCACGCTTAAAGAGCCTCACAACAGTGCAGGAGATCTCTCACGTTCTGGATCTGCGGCAAGATGGAATAACAAGGACGGAAGAGATGTGATGGTGTGTGTGTGTGTGTGTGTGTGCATTTTAGCCTTGGCCACCTGTTTTGGTTAAAAAGGAAATAAAAATAATAATAATAATAATAGGAGCACAAATATCATTTTCACACCCTTAAACCTGACGGAGCTCTGGCACGGCTGCAGGGAGATTATTTTTATCCGTTGTAGGGAAAGCATGCAGCGTATTCCCGTCTTCTTCTTCTTCTTCTTTCCTTATTTTAAAAGAAAGTACATTTATTAAAAAAAAAAAGTCAAACAAGCCCTCTCTGATGACACCCCCCCCCTACTATTCCCTTCTTCCTCCTCACTCCTCAACCCCTCACCCCCCCCACCCCCCCCAACCCCCCTCCTCTGGGAATTCAGAGGCTTATTGAGGCTTGGCCACTCTCTCCTCTCTGTCCTCTTCCTGCCCGGGCTCGGGTCGCTCGGAGGGGATGGCGGTTTGTTTACGGCTCGGCTGCCACACTTAAAAACAAAACACAGATTTAAAAATGAAGAAGAAGAAGAAGGAGGAATGCTAAATATTCCAGCAGATGGATGTCGAGTTAGGCGCACTAACTGGCAAATCAGATGAATGTACACAAATGCGATATACGTTGAATTAGAGCTGGTGTCTCTGAGGCGGCGGTGCGCTAATTCTAATTTGTGTGCCACCTGTTTTGTTATGTTTTTTTTTTACTATTTTTTTAAAAATAGAAATAACACACACACACACACCCCTTCCTCCTCCTCCTCCTCTTCTTCGGTGGAGCGCTTTCTTGGAGCCCCTCTTTGACATTCTCCTCCAGATGACTGTTGGCCTTCAGGGTTGGAGTTGCTGCGCTCGCTCTCACGTCATGTGGTATTTAACAGCGCAGTTCGCCACTTATCCCTCTCCCAAAAAAAACCCGCCTCTCTTGCAGATTTCCGAGGAAAATATTTTTTATGAAAAAGCGCAGAAATGACATTTTTTTATTCTCACACGACTGTTAGAACCACCGCAGAGAGAGGGAGAAGAGAGAGAGAGGGTCTCTTCTTCCTGCTGTGAAACTCGATCTCAGCAGCGTGAAGCGTTTGAGAGTTTGGCCTTCGCCAGGTGTTGCTTGTCACATCCAGCTGTGACAGCACACACACACACTCACACACACACACACACACACACACACACACGGACACACACACACACCTGTCCTTATTTTCTTATTACTCAACCAGCATCAAAAACAAAAAAGAAACCACGAAAAGCTCGACTCTGTTTTTGCAGTTTGGACTCCCTGCACGAGGAGAGGAGGAAGGAGGAAACACACATGTTGCAGATGTTGCAGGTGCTTTTCCCATCCTGCTTTCTTTTTTCCTTTTCTTTTTTTCTTTTTCGGTGATTCTTCGCCCTCCAAAATACTCCTATTACATAATCCGAAGCAGTCCGAATCCTGCTCTCTATCTATTGCTGACTCTTTCTCCTCAGTTGTGCGAATGTTGTCACATATTTATGAGTAAAATGGAGGAAGAAACCATCTTTTTATTCTTCTTCTATTCTGCTTGTTTTTTTTAAAGTTGTGTTTGGAGCATCTGCAGTCAAAAATTTAGGGGGGTGAGGGCGACTAAGCAAAAAGAGAAGGAAGAGGTTGGGGGTGAGGAGGAGGAGGTTTCACGGGGCGCTCGCGGACAATTGATTGTCAGCGGTAATGTGTTTCATTTACATGTTTATACCGTCAATAGTGGCGAACAAGGGGGGGGGGGCTGGGGGTGTCCACGGCACGCCATTCACTGCTGCCATTCCCATACGGGCTGGCGATTGTTGTGCACCAGCAGACAGAGCAGGAGAAGAAAGAAAGAAAGGACAGAGAGAAAGAGTTCAGCTGTGCGTTATTTTCTTTAAGTGAAATGATGACATCAGGCAGGGACGACTCCTCCGAGCCTCCTGCCTGTCACTGCACTGCTTCGGCATCGAGAGGCCCGATATTCCTCCTGCACGGAGCTAAATATATCTGTGAATGAGATTGCTGTGGAGGGAGGAAAAGCAAAAACATAAACAAAAATATATTCAAAGGAAAATAGAAAAGGAGGGACTTTTTATTCCTTATAAAATTCCTGTGATTGGGATTTATTTCGGAGATGCGGTGTGATGTCTGCTCCTCTTAGCGTGTGCTTTCCACCAGGAATTAAATCAGGAATGTTGCTGCAGCACATGCACGTTTTTTTTCTTCGACTTCTTCCTCTTTTTTTTCATGCTTTGATAAGGCAGATAAAAGCAAATAGCATGGCTTGTGGCTGTACCCCCCCCCCCCCCCCCAACACACACACACATATTTTTAAAAAAGGAGGAGAGGTAGAAGCTAATGATCATCTCACCTTCATCCTAAACGCAGGACAGCAAACTTTCATCAATTCCCTCCTCCACCTTCTTTTAATTTTTATTATTATACCCCCCCCCCCCCCACACACACACACACACACACACACCCCAGGGGAAAAAAGGCATTTTTTTTACACTTCTTTTCTTAAAAAAACCAAAAAAACTCCTTCCTCCTCTTCTTCCTCCTTCCTCCTCGACCGCCCTGCCTACTTGTGTGGAGATATTTTTTCCGCCTGGCGGCCAGAGAACACACACTCACAGAGGCACGGCGAGCCCGGACCCCCTGACACCGCGGGTCTTTGGAATGCCTTAGGTACGATTTCACTTTCGCTCACATCAATGCTGACCTGAATGCCTTTCATATCTGATCCGCCGCGTCTCTCCTGGTAAACATCCCCCCGGGGGGAGGAGGAGGGAGGGAGGAAGAGGAGAGTAGAGAGGGGTGGGGGGGAACAAAGAAAAGGAGCTCCTCTTCTCCTCCTTCTTCTTCTCCTTCTTCTTCTCCTCCTTCTTCTCCCTCTTAATCACAATTCAGCCCCTTTCGCCGCCAGCAGCAGGGCTCGCACATTTGCATTCAGCATCAGGAAGAAAAAAAAGGGCCTGAGATGAAAAGGGGGGCGAGAGAGAGAGAGAGAGAGAGGAGAGAAAAAAGGGAGACGAGGAAAGGGGGGAAAACTAGAGGTGGGTGGGTGGTGGGAGAGAAATAACTAGGGTGTTTGTGGTTGTTTGTTGGTTGTCCCCTGGTTACAAGCCTTTTATAGCCTCCCTTACTCCATTGCAAGGGTCCCCGGGCCCCTCCTGACAGACAGATAGTGTTACGAGATGCCCACACTATTCGTGGCCACTCACACTTAAGAAGAAGGAGGAGAAGAAGAGAGAGGTATAAAAAAAAGAAAAAGATCCTGGCTGCGACCGATTGGATTGTGCACAAAGAAGGAGATAAGAGTCGGGAGCAGGTGTCTGCACGATGCGCTTTTTTTCCCTCTGCTTCTTCTTCCTCTGTTTGGCACCAACTTCTCGGCAACTTTGCACGTGAATTCAAATAAATAAATAAAATAGTAGCCGCAGTCTTTAATTATTTATCTGTTATCGTCGGATTGCCAGAGCTGTAAAGTGTTGGATGGATGGAGAGGCGGGGGTATCATGTGATCTGGATTTCAGTTTTCCTTTCATCCCTTCCTCACCCACAACTTTCCTCTCTTTATTTTTTTTCTTTCCTCTTTCTTTTCGGTTAAGAAGAAGGATTATCGGTACACCTTCCCTCCCTCCCTACTGGCCCAAGCTGCGCAGGATTTAGGCAGATTTACTTCAGCAAACACCTTTGGACACTGGGGCTTGTTGGTGGTGGTGGTGGATGGGGGGGGGGGGGGGGGGGTGAGAGAGAGAGAGGAATACGAGTCTGTTTGCAAAAGGGGCCTTTTGTTCGGAGAGGTTCTGGATAATGCCTTACCAGGCAGCCACGATATTAACCCGTGCGTTGGAGAAAACAGGGGTGGAGGGGTTAATGCTTTGCATGAGAGCGCTGTGACCATCCCTGCCGCCGCCTCCTCCTCTCTTGTTTTCTGGGTTTAGTTAAATAAAATTCCCATAATTTTGAAAAAATTCGACTCACATATATATATTTTTTTTCATGCAGAATGTATTTGGGCTGATGCACACTCACACAAACACGAAGCAACTGCCAAGAACGATGAAAGCGAGAGCGGTGGCCGGGATCCGTTGCCTGACTAACACCGAGGCATGAATCAGCCAATAGTGAGCCAACTCTGCCCCTCTCTGACTTGCCTTTATGCTTTTAAACCCGCTTGCAATGACACGTCAGACCAAAGAAAAGCAACTCTTTAAAAAAAAAAACTTTTTACTGTATCTGTTCCCTGAACCGCCGGTAAGGATCGAGCTCGGTTTGCTTGGACTCTGGCAGTTTGTGGTGGTGTAAAGGCGGCGGCAGCAGTAAAGATGGAGCAAAGGTGACAGACTTCAAGGTGTTTGTGGCAGCCGGCTTGTCCCCTCCTTCCTTATTATTTTTTTTTATTCCACCACCACCATCCCTGAATTTGACAGCTCCTATCAACTCCCCCTCCACCCTCCCCCTCCTCCTCGCTCTAAAAGTTGCACTCAGATGTCTTTCTCCTGCTTCCCTGACTTTATTTCATGCCTCCATGCGTGTTTTCTTCCACCTCTTGTTTTTTCTCTCTCATTTTTTGGGGGGGACATAAAAAAAAAAAAGCAAACACAGAAATTGAAACTTCACTGGTCCGGCAAATAATTGCATGCATTTGGACTTTTCATTTACACTCTTTACCCTAAGCCCAGGCATGTTTTATGCATCGCGTAGGAAAGATGGTAGGAGGAGGGAGGGAAAAAACCTGCATTTTCTCATTTTTTTCCCTTAAAAAAAATATCATGCCTCATTTGAGTCTTTCTCAAGTGAAGATGCAAAGTCTTTATTTGGCCCATCCGTTCCATCTCGTTCCTGCTGTTTGCACTTATTCAGTCGTTGCATTTTCTACGCCTGTGATTTTTCTGTTTTTTCTTTTTTTAAAAATGCTTTTCGACATTCTTTCCACAACTTTTTTCCCATTTGCGAGGGAGTCTGGGCGCGACAGGCGACAGGTTGCTGAGCAGGTGTAAACTAACGTTCAGATTTCATAATTACACAGGAAGGAGGGGGGGGGTGCGAGGAGAGGCAAAAAACAGAAAAAAAGAAGACGAAGAGAAAGAAAGAAAGGAGAGACAACTTAAAAAACACTGACTTCCTTTTTTCTAACAGCGCCGTCTGTGTGCACGGCAACTCTTCTAAAATGTCCCATTTCTCTGCACATTCATCACGACTACTGCGGCTCAGAGTCCCCCCCCACACACACACCACAAATATCGATCATAATGGGGGGGAGGCGAGGCGTCAGCTCCGATTATGAAGCGCTTTTAACAAACAAGATTGAGTCTTAATAGAGCAACAAAGAATCAAATATAGATTTAATCAAAAGAGCAAACACCTCACAGCTGCTTTGAGCTCGTGTGCTAGCACGCGTGCGTGACTTATCGCTGCTGCTGTCAAGTGTAAAGCAGGGCACAGCTTCATGAAATAATCTATTAAAATAATTTTTTCCCCATTTCTTCTTCTTCTCTCCCCGTTTTTTTTATTTGGCGGCAGCTGCTTCAGAGATGACACCTTTGTGCAAACAAGTGTTGAAAGGAGCCTCCAGTTTTTCTGCTCTGATGTCGGCGCTGCTGATCTGCAAGCGCCTGCTCGCTGCCACATGTACACACTCTCTCACACACACACACATTTAGTAGGAAACACACACACACACACTCTTTGATGTATGTTTGATTGTCGGGTGGAAGAGCTCTTCTGGCAAGGTCACGGCCGCGTGGAACAATCAATAACAGATCGGCAGATTAAGGCACGGTGACATCTGGAAATCTAGGTCCCTTTTTCCGCGCTCGCCTTCGTGCTTCCATCCCACCTTTAATTCTGGATAATAGAACATGCTATTTGATCAGGGGGCTCGCTTTCTTACCATAGTTTATTATTCAGAAGGTGTCCCGCTTCTCTGCCACCTAAGTGCGCCCCTCTTGTTACCTTTTCCTCTTTTTTCTTTCCTTCTAACGAGGACTTGCTGTCCGCTTCTCTTTGTGCTCCAGTCTCCCCCCCTCCCAGCTCCAATCCCGTCTTGCGTGGAAGTAAATTCAGATGTGTTATCTCAATTTAATTGCACCAGATTGCCAAGTGAGATTAGGACAAAATTAGGTCATTTTGCGGTTGCACAAATTTCACTCACTTTCATCTCGCTGTTGATCAAGCACCTTCTTAACCGGAGGTTGCAGCGCAAAGAGGGAGATGGTCAGAAATTGCCCCGACCTCCTTGTTATTCAGACGTTCATTTAACCTTTTGGCACGAAGGAGAGCTGGAACACGGACAGGGAGCGCACCCTCCCCACCCCTTTTAAATGTCATCTGTGGTGCAGGCAGTGGACTCTGAGAGGTGAATCCACGTGTTAATGGGTTCTGACTGGAGAGGGAGCCCCCTCCCCTGAACGCCTCATGTCCCATCGCTGTCAAACACGAATGTCAAACAAACACCTCCTCAGGTAGAGGGGGGATAATCACACCGACAGGCCTGTCCTCAGCCTTTCTGACACGCAGGAAGAACAGGATGGGGGGGTCTGCAACAGAAAAAAGCTTTTTCTGGCAAGAGCGCAGGTCAAGGTTTTTCGGCAAGGTGGTCTGGCAAAGAGTTCGTGGGTTTGAGTGTAAAATACATGACGGTAAATTAAGGATTTTTGGAGCTGGAGGCTTAGGTTTGACAGGGTCGAACTTTTTGTGGTTGTGGTTGCAGTTTTGGTTTTCAGGAGTCAGAGCACGATTCTGGTTTTGGATTGGAAAAAGCTCTGAGGCTGAATTATTATCGACCTTTAGAAGTCATGATGAGGTGATAAACCCAAGGTTTGTGTGGTTGTAGCTGCTGCTTGCTTTTGAGGTCTTGAGAAATCCGATGAGAGCTTTTGGCTATGGCATGCTGTTCACGCTGGATTGTTGGGACGAAAGGGTATTTCCTGACCTAGAAACCTTGCGGGAGACAACTTAGATCTGGTCCGATATGAAGACTCGAGTTCATACTTGGCCTTGTGACTCAGTCTAAGACACAGCCTGGTCTTTGGTTGAGTCAACATTTTATCGCTTGATAGCCTGGGGATGTTTTTGTACATCGCTGAGGGTTTATTCTTTGGGGTTTTCAAAAATCTTACGAATTCCGTAGGGGGTAGCTATCAAGTCAAGGGTTCACCTCTTCTCTTCTGTGTTTTCCCTTCTCATTTTTGGTTGGAAAACCTTCAGGTTAGACTTGTGTTGCACTATCAAGTCATTAGATCGGTGCCTAAACTCTAAACATGAACAACCAGGGGGAATCTAACTCTCCTTTTTGCTCCTCGCCCCACCTTTGTGTCGCCCAACCAGTCCATTTCCCCTTACCTCTACTTCCATCCATCCCAGTCAGTCATCTAATCAGTCAGCCGTCTCTAATTACTTCTCCCCCACCCAAGGGAAGCTACTTCCTTATCGCCTGGCCGTCTTGCTCCGGCATTCCTGAGATAAATTCTCCACCACTTTGTTATTCTTACTACTTAGGGGTATTGGAATTAGCATGGCCATCAAAGCAGACCTTGTACTCTGCCTTTTTTCTCACACACCCCCTCACGACCTTATCTGTGGTCATACATTACAGTCGGGCATGGGGGGGAGGCGTGCCCACAGGCCGCAGAGGTGAATAACGGACAGAGGTATCGAGCCGACTTCAAAGACGTGTGGGATGATGAAGCGATGCAAATGTGCAGCTTGTGGCCTTTGTAGCCATGCAGGTACTCGAGGGCTGCGTGGTAAAGGATTAGTCAAATTGCACTCGGCGGTCCAGGTATTGCATGTGTCCTTTCATATTTCCATGTTTGTATTTATAGAAAACGGCACACTAAAGGGCTTCCTGCGCTGCCAGAAAGCTGTCATTTACGCACCGAGCCAGTTTCACAACCTCACCAGCTCCTTCATACCTGTTAAAACCTCCACTTGGCAATCTCAAGCATCCTGGGGTAAATAATCAGTGCTCCATTCATCCCCACAAACCCCACTTTCTTTTTTTTTTGCTACCGCTTCTTTTTTTTTTTTGCAGATGTACGGGTTCGCCCTCGCTTCCTTCCTTCCTTCCGCTCCTCGCCGTATGTTACCCAACATGGTTTATACCTCAACAGCAAGCAGACGCCGCCTTATAAACTGGCAATCACAGTATCCCTAATGTTATTACTTTTCATAATTAGTTACAGCAACACTCATTCCACGACTGGCGGAAAGGAGTATTCCTTAGTAATTAAGGTAATGAAATATTCATTTATGCTACCTTTTCAGCGGTCTCACAAATGAGCCAGCCATGCTTAATGTCCGCCCTGCCTCTGATTTTATTATGATGGCAGACTGGCACATCTGCAATTAGTACTCGCGCTGACAGTTAGCGTTTCAGTTAGCGGCACTAAGCAGAGGGAGGCGAGGTGAGGTAGCGAAGGGTGGGTTGGGTGCACCCCGGTGCGATTACACGCCCCTCTGCCACCCTACCTACCCCCCCTCCACAGCTTGCAGCTTTTACTCCACTTGTCTTTTTTTTCTTTTGCCCCCCTTTTCTGCTTTTTTCCTGTTACCTTTTTCTCCTCCCCGACGGAGAGGTTACCTTTTCCCAACGGTGCAAAATTGACTTGACATAACTGTTCATCAGTTTCAGTCCTCCCCGCTGCTGTCACCGCCACCACCGCCGCCCTCTCTCTCCCCTAGCTCACCCCAAGGTAGTTTGCATCAAATCAGGCCCAGTCAAGCTTCAAGTGGAAATTGGCAGGCCAGAACCTGACAGTGGAGGAGAAAACGAAGGAAGGGAGGGAGGAAAGAAGCAGGCAAATCACGGCACACAAGGAGAGACCTGAACTACATCCAAGATGGTGATCGGGAGGTCAAGCTTTGGGGTTAAGTGCTAATAAGTCAGCTCGGAATCAAATCTTATTAGCGAGAATATAGCTAACAGTTTGGATATTTACTGGGCCAGATTGCCACATTTCTTCTTGCTTGGAACCACTGACACGAGCAGTTTTCCCACCGGCTCGGAGCCACGACGTAGCGAAAAACATAAATTTTAAGGAAAGTATGAATATTAATTACCAGCTGGGAGAAAAAGGAAGTCAGAGGAGTTTTTATTTTGCATATTTTTAAAGGGGTGGTGGCCATCTTCTTAAAGAGGGGCCACAAACATGCATCCATATTTGCATATTTTTGGACACATGTATTTATACGCCACCCATCTGTGCATGCTCACTGGCACGCAGGTGCACATGTTTTCCCCTCCTCCTGATCCTCGCTGTGGCCCGCAGTGGGACATTTAGTGATGAAACTTTTAGCGACTCTTCGCATTTGCTCCAGTTCTGTCGCAGCCACGTCACACGAAGCTCAAACCCCTCCTCGCCTCCCTCCTCACAGCTGCTATATATTCTTATTAAGCGAGAGAGGTGAGTGCTCTTTTTCTCTTTTCTTGTTGTTTTTTTCTTGCCCCTTTAATGGCCTCTGAGGATTTTTGACGCTCCTTCTTCACTCTTGCGTCGCCCCATCACACCTTCTCCCTCTTTATCTTCATCTACTTGCGTCATCCTGGCTCCTTCCTCGCTCCTTCCTCGCCACTTTCTCCTTTTCTCCCACCTTCTATCTTAATCTCCCCCCCCCCGCCTCCCTAGCCTAACCCTCATATTTTCGCCCTTTCTCTCATTCCCATTCCCTGCCTCCCTGTCCTCGGCTTTGCATGTGCCTCCGATGGGCTGATGGGCTGTTGCGACAGGGCAGCATTGAGGTAAAACGGTGTGACGGCAGAGTTTTGTTAAGCCGAGAACAAAGGCCTCGGAGATGCCGGGGCCAAGCCATTGTCGTCCCCCCCCCCCCTTACCCCCCCCGTCCCCATATTGGCCTTGCCACAGTTTTGCAAGATTTAATGCTCTGTTTACCTCCAACCAATCACCACTAATATTCAAAGAGGAGCTTCTTCCTTTAAGATAGATCCCTCAAAAAAGAGAAAGACCTGCGGGTTTGCTTGTAGAGGAGTGTAACGCAGGGTATTCATCGAAAATCATAAAAGGAAGTTGTATTCAAATCAAACTGTCAACCTTGGGCCTGCAGTTGTACGGAAGTAGTGGCATGCTCCTTATATACATCTCAAACTTCCTGCGAATCCCATAAATCTTTAAAATAACACCAAATGCTTTTTGCAAACAGCGAGACTGACGGTGACTGTGAGAGAGATAGGGAACAAGTGTATGTGTGTGTGTCACACAGAGGGAACATGTGTGTGTGTGTGTGTGTGTGTCTGGTCCGTTGGAGTTACCCTGCATGGTCTTTGGGCAAACTGAAAGCAGTGCTCAGTGGGATTAGAGAATGAGTGTTGCTGGGGGTGGCGGAGGGTGGGTGGAAGGGGGGCAGAACACAAGAGGATTCTGGGAGGTTTTTTTTTTCCCTGTGCTATAGCAGCAATCTGCTAAAGAGAGAAAACAACTGCTTCCTAAAGGGCGCGTACAAAAAAAATCCTAGATCCTGATCGCTCCTGATAGCAAATCATTTCCCAAAAATGTAACCTGGGAAGCTGGGAGATTTAAAGAAAGGTGCTTAATTTGCACGGAGTGCATAAATAAATAAATCTACAAGTTAAAATACAAAAATATATATATAAATTTATCACATTTTTCCTCTAGCAGGTCTCCGTCTTCTGTCTACACCTGCATCACTCTACAGGAAAAAGTGTTTATCTACCTTTGATGAGAGGGCGTACTCATTAATGGCTTCCCTCTCAATTTGGCTGGCGGATGTAGATAGCAGACAGAAAATAGTTCCTGCATGCTAAAAGCTACTGCTCACACAATGTTTGTGGATTTTTTGAATAACCTGGTCATGAAAAGCTACTTTCAGCTGCTTCCTCCTCTTTGATCCGGCTTCTGACACAACCCTGAAAGGATTAGTGTCTTCTGCTGGAATCAAACCAGTGACCTCATGAAGGACCTGGTCCTTCATGAGGTCCTTTTAGCGCCATTTTACTCAAATTATTCACTCCAAAACTATGCAACTCACACCAGAAACACCTGCAACACCTAAATTTGACCTTTGTGGCTCAGGGTAAAAAAGTCGCACCTCCAAGCTTACACAAGCATTTTAAGGATTTACTCCGCAATGTGGCACGTTTGCTTTATTTATTTATTTTCGCTTCAAGTGACTCAGACAGTAAAATCAAAGTTTCCGCGAACAAGGGGCCGTAAACGCAGTCGAAAGCGCCGTCATCGAACCCAATGATATTTTCACGAGCGCATAAAGATTATGAGTCCATTTTGGTCGCACCCCATCTGTGCTTTCATTTGCGTCTATATGCCGAGCAGTTAAAGGGGGGAGGCAGAGTTAAGACGCGCCGGTGACTTTCACTCGGTTAGATAGTTTGTTAAGGTCAAACGAGATGGTTTAATCCACATGCCCTTCCTCCCTCTCCTCGAAAAGCCTTAAAACCTCGGGATGATTGACAAGCAAGGAAGTTGATGGCAGTTGTTCCGAGGTGGTGGTGGTGGGGAAGAAAGTAAATAAGACACTTCCTGCCAAATCCTCCCCATACTGCGGCAGCGATTAACGAGTTAACTAAATGAAACAATTTGTCAACAGACGAGTCTATCCAAACCCCCTTCTTTTCCACTGCTGGTTTTTGCCTTTTTTTGCCCCCCCGCCTCCCTCCCCGCAAAACAATTACAAAATTACAGTAGATAAAAACTGAACGTCGCTCCGTATTTATGCAATCAACATAACGAAGAAACAAAACAATTTAATGTGGAAAAATCATCATTCATCTGCATTATAATTGCTTCTCTTTCACATCTACGGGGATGGTTAATTAAAATTGTGATTAAATGCGCCTGCACTGCCTAAGATGTCTTCCCCCTAAACAGGTGCTACAGAATTTAAAAGTAAAGAGAGAAAGCTAATTAGCATTGGAAATTGAGAAATTGCCTGCAAGAATCGGTGTTAATTTCAGTCACTGATGAGGTAATTTATAAAGGGGGAGCACCAAGGAGAGGCTGAGATTGCAACATGGACTCCCCCACCCCACTGCACCTCACCCCAACCCCTCCATCCACATAACTGGTTTCCCAGCATGCAGGTGAAGCTGTTTGCAAAACATCGAAGCCGCTTGGTATTCTGTCTTAGTTACCGCCGCTTTACGAGTAAAGGCAAACACATATTTTCTTTCCAAGAGGTTAAAAAAGGGAGTCAGGAGAATCGTTTCCAAGCAGTAAGATAAGAGGGGGGTTGAGGAAGTAGGAAGGAGAGGTTGCATCCTAAATCTGCCTAGAAGTTTTTTGGTTGTAGCAGCGCTCAAATGGTGGTTGTAAATCTTTCAATCCAAGTCAGGGAAAACACGACATCGAAGCTGCGGTGCTGTGGGTTTTTTTCCCCGCTCGGGCTTTGTTGGCCGACGTCCTTCGTCCCACTCAGAGTTTCCAGAAACTTCACAGATACCGCTGATCTCGAGTTCTCGTTGTATGCTCTCCACCCCTCCCAACACTAGTAATTACCTGTCATTGTCCATCATTATAGTTGGCCTTGGAGAAATGTCAGGCCTGGAACGAGACCGAGCCAAGCTGTTCCAGCGTGTTCTGAACTTGGCCGCAACCGGGTCACATCTCCCGTTTCTGAACTCGCCCCGTTGACCTATCTGTCTCATTTATCTGCTTTATCTGTCTCTCTTGAAACGTGTCAGAGTTTGCATAAGTTTACATGCTTCTGTCAGTGGCTCTTCTTTGACAAAGACAGGCCTTGCTCCCGAATAAAAAAAAATTCTTCTTTGATGCTTGACCTTTTCTGATTTGTCACCAGCAGTGGTTTTTGGAGCAAAAAAAACTTCAGTGGCATCAGCAGCTAAAGTTTTCACAGAAATTGCCGTTTTTGAACCGAGAAAGGGGGTTGGACAGGTGGGAGGAAGGGGGTGAGCTAGCAGGCCGGAGATCATTAGGCTTCCACAGCGGTGGAGCTGAAGCATCAGCCAGCGCAAGGTTTAAAGAAAAAAAAAACTAGGAAAGCCAATTTGCTGAGACATACTCTGTCGACCTTTCATCATAACTGGGGCCTTTTTCTTTTAGATTAAGTCCAGTGAGCAGAACCCAGCCGCCTGTCAGCCCGTTAAGCCCCCCTCCTCCTCTTCCTCCTCTTCACTTTTTAACAATCGCCTCTCTCACTCAGCCTCAAAGCTCCCCTAACTTTCCACAGCTGCTATGTGACAAATCATCTACTTTATACCCCTCTTACCCCCTGCTTTTGACACCAGAGATGCTTGTTGCAGCATCCACTGGAGTTCTCTCATCCTAAAACATGAGGTGTCTAGTGTTAAAGCCTCACAGTGGTTGTAATTTGTTCAAACATACTGAAAATGTCAGGATGAATTTGTGGGGGAATATTTATGTATATAATTCAGAACAGTGATTCCAAAGCATGGACACCAGTATTCCTCATGGACTCATGGAGTATGTGGACAGATTGGTTTTAATTACAAGAACTGACTGGTCCTGAACAAGTTTAAGCTGTAATATAACAGACCTGCAACAGAAACAGACTAAATGCATATGTGATTAAAGTTAAAAATAATGATGATACTTGAAATAGCTCTGTACAAGTATGGCTAACAGCTATAATTGTTAGTTAATAGTAATGAAAACTTTTTGCTAGAAATATGGAAAAGCCATTGTAATTGTTATGTAACAGTTTAGATCAGCTAATAAAATTGTAAACTATAGATACTCAATAAACTATTAGTTAAAATGGTATATAAAATATTGGATTTACTGGCTAAAAGTGGAAATGGATTGCTAAAACTTCAGATTAACACACTGAAATCGGTCAAACTAGCTATCAGTATTGCTATTGTTAGCTAACAATGTAAATAAACAAACAAAATTGTTAGCTAAAATGATAGCAGGTGAATAGTTAGCAAAACCTTTTACTTTAAACTAACTTGGGCATAAACTGATAACAGCTAAAAATGTATGGATGAACAAGATTGCTCCTAAGTTGAAATACCTCAAACTAAAATGAAATGTTGGTAATTATTAGTTAAAAATTTAGCTAACAGTTGAAGTTAGCTAAAGCTACAGATTAGCATTTTTTAGTTAGGTAGAAATATAGCTAAAGGAACATATCAAAGTATGTATCATGTATTAGAGCTAAAATTGGTCGGTAAACATAATATATAGCAGTTAAATGGATTAGGCTTTGAAGTCAGTAAGCGATTTTCCTAAACATAAGTGCTAAATGATGCTACGTAAAAGTAGTCCAGATAAATTTTCAAATTAGTTTCTGAATATCTGACAGGCCTCTGACGTTACATCTCGTGAAATAAAGTTGGGCACCGCTCATTTAGAAGCCGTTTTGACCTTTTCCATGTGGTGCACTGGGCAAAAAAATTATCCTAGGTTTGATATTTTCAAGCCTTTGAGGCAGCTTTATGGTGAAACAAAGAAAAGGAAAAGCTGGAGTACATGTCTTACAAGTATATTCCAAAACAGGAATAAGAACGTGAAGGAATTTGCTGAAACTGTTCCATGGACATCACCCATAGCAGAACTCCTTCATGATTATTTTATGACACCCCCCCCCCCCCCCCCCACCTCTCCTTCCTCTACATCCTTGTCCATCTTCTTCCTCGTCTTCCTTTTCCCCCGCTCTTTGAGTCACTTCGCTGAACAGGTCAGGCAGTAAGTGACAAGGTATTTCGTCGTTTTGTGAACCTTTGCCAGACTGATTGTTCAGTGCAAGTGTAGTGTAACTGAGCCGCTTGTAGCTTGCTGGAGTGTGGAAAATAAGATCGAGGACTGATTTTTTTTCTTTCTCCCACTACCTCCCTCCTTTCTCCCTCCCTCTCTGTCTCCGTCTTGGTTTTACAACAATGTAAGATAGTAAAATAGATATCCAGTGGCTCAGTGAGCGCTCGCTCCCGTGCTCCGACGTTGCTGTCGCTCTTCATACATTTCCGTTCCACCTGACAGCCCACTGTATTGCTCCAACATTTACACTTGCACCAGTTTGACCCGTGACCACTTGTAGTTGCCTATTATGCTATTACCGGCCAGGCGGTAGCCATACTGACTCCTCTGTTTTCACCGGGGTTAGGCATGAGAGCCGTCCCTGTAGTGTCAGAACGGGTCAGAAACTGTTGTCAACATGTTTCTGCACCAATGAGAAGAGGCCAAATTCCACTTGTGTTTCTTGTTCCCTGAAACCAGTTTGTTTTATGGACTACATGAGGAAATCCCTGTAGATACACTTGTAAGATAAAAAAAAATCCACTTTCATTGAGTATTATTTAATAAGGATCTTTGATTTAAGGGATATTCTTTAACTTTGTGAGGTCTTTTCCATGGTTTCAATCCATCTAGCCTCTTTGTGAAAAAATACTTGTATAATCTTACAGCTTCCAAGTTTATGCATCATTTGTTTCAAGATAACCTGTGCTATCAGAATTTATGTACTATAGCAATGTCACGTGAATGTATAGAAAGTTTTGTGTCTATAAAGAAAAAAGAAAAAAAATTGATTTCTACAAGTTCTTAGCTCATGGCGCTAGTTTAAAGGGGTTGATTTCTCGAGGAAAGATCCTTAAATATTCTCACTATACTGGTGCTCTTTTGCTTTTTCATCCTCTCATGTGCTAAAACATGATTTGCAAGGCTCACTTTTGCTGCTGCTACTCTTATAGGTGACCATCTCGAGTAATAAATCCCCAATCCTTGGCTGAGCTAGTGTCTCGCCTTCATAACCAGCTACTCAGTGCCACAAAAGAGTATTTATCTTACAGGCGATGGGGTAAACCTCCTGTGCGTAGTACTGCAAACTCTCTGTTTATTGCTCGAGGCGCAGTTGAAAGAAGAAGGTGTATTTATCAAAGAAAATCATCCTGTAGCTTGTAACTGTCTTCCTTTGTGATTAACGTTTTAAAGAAGATCTGAAGCGGCCATTTTTTCCCTCCCTTCAGCTGAAAATGAAATTTATGCTTTTATATGGCTTTTAACGGAGGATAGGATGTGATGTTAGTGTTGATGTAGTGGTGGCAGAATTGCAGTTTATAAAAGGGGTGAAAGGGATTTTCTACAACTTCAAAAACAAGCCAGAGGAGGAACAAGAGGAAAAGCCTCCCTAAAACCCCTCCGGGAGAGACTCACACAACGACACCAGGGGGGAGAAAACAATCGCTAATATTAGGAGGAGAGGTGGCAGGGGGGGGAAGGAGGTGAAGACACTCTCTCACACACACACACAAAAAAAAGAAAACCTAGAGTTTGTTTATGTGCACATAATGCGAGTCTGTGCGCCCGGTGAAGCGCCGCAAATGGGAGAAGTATGCGTGGGTTTCTCAGGTAACAGGATTACGTGGGCACATAATTGATCCATTTGGGGGAAAAATGACAGGGCTCTAAAGAGGCCTCGGCTTTGGAAATGGAGTTTATGAAACAGGCATTCGTAAATTCAAAGGAATCAATATGTCAATTTTATTACATCTCCGGGCCAGATGGGCATTAAAGGCACAGCTCATCCCTCTGCTTCTCAACCTCTCTCTCTCTGTTCTGTCATCTCATTCGCGGGGTCTCTTTATCTCTGTCTTTCTTTCTCTTTTTTTTCATTTTCTGCTGCTTCTTTCGCTCTCCGATTCCTCCCGTTGTTTTCTTTTTTTTCTTACTATCTGCAAATGTTTGACAAAGGTTTATTGCCTCCCTCCTCTCCCCTCAGCTTTTTACTGTTTCTTTGTCAGCCTCACCGTGTTAGTTGGACTAAGCCGACCAATTCTGAACACATTTACAAAAGGAAGGCAGCCACACTAATGTTTTCAGGTCATTCATGGGAAGCCCTCCTTACAAACAGGAAAACAGCCATTTTCCCCTTTATTATCACATTTATTGTTGGCAAAACTATACATTGAATAGTGGTTGTGCTTGACTCAAAATAGCAGGAAAAAAATGGATTAATCTACCGCCAGGTTGAGAGCTAACAAATTTGGGGTAATATTTCGGTTTGGTTGCATTTTAACCACATGCTAAACAAGCCTTGTTTCACAAACTAGAATATGTTACCTCTCAGATTAAAATCTGGCCTTGCAAGTTTCCGTCTGGGTAGGTCAACCGGGTGCAGATTCCATATAAAGAGATCTTTTAGAGATGGCATAATTAAACTGGTGATTTTTATTGTTTGTTGCAAATAAAGGGTTTTGAGCTTTGTTGTGTTCGAGCCAAAGGTTTCTTTAAGGTGTTCTGTAAACTAGTCTCACTTAGGTTCATTCAGTGAGGGCTGTCGTCAATTGGCCTTGATTCTGAAATGATCAATAAAAGTATATTTACAGCTTAAAACTGTCCAGCAACTAAGAGCTGTTACATTTAGAGGTTTGATTGACCTAACAAGTGTTTTTGGGGTTATTTCTGGGGTATTTTGGTGACTGGATAAATCTGCTGAAGTTACAGGGCTGGCTAATTTTACTACTTTAACGCGCAGGCTAAGCTAGACTCCTGTACTGGAGTTCTAGGGTAAAAAACAATGCAAATCTAATCTCTAACATGCTGCCAACAACCTGGTGGAGGTTAAAGATACCTGCTAATTAGCTGACGATGCTTTCTGGCTTATGTCATGGATGCAAAAAGAGGGCAGGCAGTCTCCACAACACATTTTATAAGTTTTTTTCCCCATTTCCATTTGGGTATGTCAAAGATATCATACAAGATATAAACATTACTTGGACAAGGAAAAAGATTATGGTCAGGGTTAGGGTTAAAGTTTCACGTTACAAAGGAAAAGACAAAAAATGCTTTAGTTAAATGTAACTGTTCATGACAATACGAAAAGCTATTGTGTAGGCAGGTTCCAACCCCTTTAATATCCACTTGGTTCGTGATGAACTACTTAGGGGTAGGGTTATGTTGTTACCTTCCAAATGAAGTCTCTTCATTTGGAAGATAAAAAGCAAGGTAATGACGTGTTACTCATACGTCATTTCATGATACCAGACTGATGTGCAGGCAAGTTTTTAAAAGTTTACAGGTTCCAAACTCATTATTGGTTTTGCTCATCCTTCGAATGTATGACACAAGTCTCCCGCCCCCTCTCGCTGTCTTCTTATCGTCTCACTTCTGTCGGTCGTCCCTCTTGTTATCTTTCTGTCTCTTCCTCCCTAATTCCTTAACTCTCTCTCTCGTGATCTTTTGCTACATTATCAAGGTCTCCCTCTCTCGCCGATTCTCTTTCTGTGAGTCGAAGGTCCTCAGTGCCCATTTTGTGGGCCAGATTTTGTATGCCTCCATACATGCGTGTGGAAGAGGAAGCTGAATGCAAGCATGTGGGTCTCCGAGGTATCAAATAACCCTGCCCAGGCAAATGCATCAGCTGAAATATGCTCATCAATGCAGCTGTTGACTCAACACTATTATTCTCAGGAAAAAAATCTGCGAGAACAATAAACAGTTTTAAAGCTTGGCCAATAGTCGAGCTCTTAAAAGGCAAAAAAGAAAAGGATAGAGAGTGGGTGGGTGGGTTGGGGAGGGGGCAGATTAAGCATTCTGCATTTCCCCCGCTAAAATATTCACATTTCATTTAAATACAACAGCATACCAGGCAAGATTTAATTACCATCCAGCGCTATAATGCAAATGAATAATGCAGCAAAGACTGATGCAAACGGATAGAAATATAAGACTCCTGCGCTCAATAGGGGAATGTGAGCGAGAGACAGAGAGAGAAGGAAAAAGTGGGGGGAAAGGAAAGGGAAAAGGTTAAAAATGCCTCTTGATGCTCACTACTTAGCTGGATTTGAAAGGGAGAAGGAGATTGACAGGAAGGAGGAGAGGAGAAGAGGAGGAAGAGGAGTTAGGGAGGCAGCAGCAGCAGCAGCACAATTACAAGGCCCAGCTTCCCTGGCGTTTGCCAGGATTTTCCTTCTCCCATTCCAGTAGTTCATTTTTGGAGTAAGTAAATAATAAGAAGTTGGTGATGCTTGCATTTTTAATTCCACCCCCTCCCCTCCCTGCACTTTTTTTTTTTTTTTGTTCAGTTCACTGACTGACATCTGCTATCAATGCTAAGCAGGTGTTCCCGTGCAAACAGACGTGCCCCTGTTTGTGTTTCGCCATCCCCGCCACCGTGCACCCAAATGAGCAACGTGATTAAGAATCCTGTAAATTTTTGAAAGGAAACGGATGGCTGCCCGGCTAGAACGTAATTACACCGCCGCCGACATCCGCAGCTCACCGCTGCAGCAGCCAGAGCCAAAGCAACAGCAGAGAATTAATAATATATAATGGCATCTTTCCTTGTAATTCATAAATGAAATAAAATGAAGGAGGAGTAACTGCTGATAAGTTTTTTTTTCCTCTTTTCTTTTTCCTCTACTCTGTCTCTCTCTCTCTCTCTCGTGGGGTGGGGAGTGAGTGGGGGTGTAGCAGCAGTGGCAATTTTCAGAAATTGAGTCGAGACGATCATCTTCTGCGATGCGTTAACTCAGCTCAGGCTGTGTGTAAGGCGAGCTTCCTTTTCCCCCTTTAGCTCATTTATTTACTAAATGACACCTTCACATATGTCCCCTCACTTCTTTTCTTCCTTTCTCTGTTTTGTCATTATCCCCCTCTTTTTTTCTTCTCCTCCTTCTTCTTCACTTTGCTCTATGATCTTGTATGCAATGGACAATTAGCTATGACATCTCAAGTGGCGTGTAACTTCCTTTTCCTTGAACTTCAAAGGCAGTCGGCACATTAAGTTTGCGCTCTTCTTTGAGACTTTCAGCCTGCAAAAAGGTAGCGCCTTAAATAAAAAGACAATTATAGAAAAAATATTAAAACAAGGGGGGCGTAGAATGAAAGATGAAGCTGAAATGTGCAGCAAAAGGCAGGGAGAGGAGGGGAGCGGGTACAGATGGTAACCTCTGGGGATGCGAAATGAGGTGAAGGGAGTGAAGCAGGAAGAGGGAAGAGGAGTGTAGCGTGACATACAGGCCGACTAAAAAAACTAAACAAAAAACACAAACCCAGAATCCTTTCATTTACTTCTTGTTTTATGTGCTCGATCATCGCTTGCAGGTGCAATATAATCGAGATTTACAAAGTATGGCACGGTGATTTATAATAGAAACCTGCTGCAAGTGCAAAGGGACATTTGTACAACATTTTCTGCTACGCCGCTACGCTCCGCCTCCACGCGGGGATTTGTGGGGTTACCAGAGCCTTGTAATGCACTTTTCACCCAATTTATATCCATTTCTCAGTCTGTATTGCAGTCCAGGCACCTTGGCTACTGTTTCCTCCCACGGCAGCTATTGATAGTGGCTGACAGACATTGTTTGGACAGTGAAAGGTGCGCCTCCCCGTAAACGGTGGCTTGTAAAAGGGAGGCGACACTCCTCTCCTGTCCCCTTTAATCAGAGCCAGAGATGGTTGCATCCTCCCATTCGGATACACGATAATTACCCTTCTCTGTGAACGCTGGGACTTCACTCTGAGACGGGGAGGGACAGACGCTGACAATTATATTAGGCATGTGTGTGTTTGTTTCTCTGTATGTGTAAATCCCTGTACGCTGCCTTGTAGCTACCTTTCCCCAAACCACAGCTGAGAGAGTTCGGAGCTCATGATGATATGAAATAATAAGGTGTAGTTATGTGTGCGGCTCCCGGCTGTAGCAGGACAAACATTGTTTTTGTCTGTTTGCTATCTCGATAAAGCGCTGCTGTGGCTGGGATCAGTGGGCTGACTGTATGTGTTGCTCAGTGGGAAGAACAAGGCACTAACACAGCTGGGGTGAAAGGGTTCGGGTCTATTTGGGACAGCAACACGAAATATGGGGACATTTTTACATAATTTCTTACAGTTCATTTAATATAGAGTCTTCTATGGTGTCCTCGAACTACATCAAAGTTGCTGTAGATCACACAAAGTGATGCACATAACTGTTATTGGTATATTTTTAAAGTGGGGGATGTTTGTTGTTGACGTGTTTTTGTAGTTAACTGTTGTTGCAACTTATAGTATTGTAAGAAAAAAAAACTGTTACTGTCATTTTTTAAAATTAAGAATCAGTTTTTGTAGATTATAGTCCACACAAAGTAAAACAACACTCTTGTACTGTTCTATTTGTTAAAGTAGGACGCTTTTGTTACAGATTACACAGACAGTGTAAAACAATGTGTTTTACAGTAAAATGTCTTAAATATAAAGCTGTTGTTAGATTAAAGTGCTGTAAAACAACAGCGTCTTGCTATTACCGTTATGTTTTCTAAGTGGGAAACTGTTGTTGTCCACACAGTGTAAAGCAACTGTTATATTTTATAAGGTTGTTAACCGTTGTAGATTACAGTGGAGACCATTTAAAACACCCGTTATTGCTATATTTTTAAATGTCCCCATAATATAAGAAAAATGCTTTTACTTCAAATTTCTAACAGTAGGAAACATTTGTTGTACATTGCATTAAAGACTGTAAAAGAAACATTGTATTACTATTTATGTTCTTAGCTTATTGTCTCTATACTAACAGTAAAATTTAAAAAAAAAATGAGAGTATTGCATTTTAGCTCTTAAAATCTATACAGCATGTTACAGTAGAGTGAAGTAGGGGCACTGTAAAATAACGGTTTCCTATAGAAAAGTTTCACAGTGAGGATCTGCTGTTGTAAATTACAGTGCAGACCCTGTAAACCACTTTTTTGTTTACAGTACGACACTATTATTGTTGATCACAGTCTGCTCAATGTAAAACAACAGTATCGCACCGTTACTGTTGGCAAGTCTGTTGCATATATTATAATATAGCGTCATTGTGTGTTTAATGTGGAATAGTACATCTGATATGGGAATTTGAAATTGTGTAGGATAAGTGCACATGTTACTGGACAGGATCCTTTTATAGGGAGCGTGCTGGAGCCTTGTGTATGGTAATGTGTGGCTAAATGATGTAGCAGGTTTTATCATCAAGTTTACTAATCTGCAGAGACTAAGTGTGGTAAGAATCTTCTGTTTCCACCTTAAAGCGTGTGTTGTAGTAACCATTAGAGCAGTATATTACTGTGCTGTAGCCTTTAGTGTTAATATGTAACAGTTGACTGGTGAATCTAGTTAACATGTGTGACAGCTGCGTTAATGAATGAATAGGACAACACTGCTGCTCCTCTGCTGGGATGATACAGTAGCACACAGGGGGCTGTTGTAACCTATAGAAAGCCTTTTTAATAGCAGTGACAGCCTAAGCAGTGTCCGAGCTGTGTTAGCTGAGCAGAAAGACAGCGCAAGTCTGTCTCAGCTATCTCTGTTTGGGCTCGTAATCGTGTGCAGACAAGGTTTTCCTCCTCCAGCTGCTGGGAGATGATTCGGGTCACTGCGGGCTGCTTGTTTCGGGGGGGTTGGGGGGCAAGCTGACTGAATCAAGGGGGCAATTGTGTCTGGTGCCAGTCAGTCGTAATTAAGAGCAGGATCAGGGGGTGGGCGCACACATACAGATAGACCTAGGGACATAAAATGGCAAAGATACACACATGCACGTAGACGTTCACACACGTACTTAAGCCGGGCCGCCTATACAGAGCAGCTCACCTGAAAATAATCGCTACGAGGGGCAGCAGGGGATGCAAATGAGGCCGGAGGTTAGCGTGGGAAAAGTGGAGTGGGGTAGCCTGGGACTAGGTGATCCTCCGGGCAGGGGGCTGGCCTCAGGAGGGGCCTTTGTTTCCAGCCTCCGTTTAAAAATACCCACCGCCGCCTCCTCCTTCTCCTCCCCCCTACTCCTCCATCACCTCCCAGTCCAGGCCAAACAGGGAGAGAAAAGAAGAGATATATGGTTTGTTTAACAAAGAGAGAGGTGTGTGTGTGCATCCTTTCAGTGCTTTTTTTAAAAAAAAATTGGAATCACGGTGACAGATTTTTGGACACTTTGGATTTGAACGGATGATATTGTGTGCCAATAATAAATATTTGTGTTTCACCAGAGTCAGAAGCTGACAATTATTCAGTGATTTATCAGGATTTTAAAAAATCTGAACATCATATTGTTCACTGAAAGTTGATATTGGTTCAGTTGGGCAGCCTTTGACAAGCTGCTAGGAGGTTGTGAGACAAATTCCAGGACTCAAAAGATGACTGAAAGCTTTAAAGTGGTCATTTATTAATCAGTTTCCTCTTTGTCTTTCTCTTTTTTGTACTCCTGGTTCATGGACTCCTTCCACCTGTGCCTCTTCACTCCAAAGCAGGTAAGCATTTCATCTCCTCACGCATGCTACATTATGTAAACTGCACCTGCATTACCCCTTTTGTTTCACATAATGCACACAGACCTGGCTATCTAGGCCCAATAGATTCCCAAGCTATAACTAAGAGGGAAATACTGCTCCGTGCACAACACAATCTCATAAATATTCAGCACAAGCCAAGCTGTAAAAACGTGTGTATGAGGAGGGGAAAAGTCTCCAAACAAGATGCTCAGCATAAATGTAAGAGTGCGGCTGCAACCTGTTTGACTGCACAACAGCGGATACTCTTCTTCCCGTCCTCTAGACACCCTGCCGCTGTAATACCTCTCTCTTAATTATTATTTATTGGCACTACCTCTGTCCCTTTCCCTCTAAATAATTTCTACAAATGAGGAGGTTTTCTCTACTACAAGCACGCACGCCCGTCTGCCCTAACCCGCCTGCATGCTCTCAGCTTTCACTCATCAAAGTTTAATCGGAGCCCGCGTTTTAGTTTTTTCGAATAAAGCACACTTAAAAAATTTAGATGCAAATTATTTTGCATTATTCATGCCTTCTCCCAGTCCTTGTAGATTTAAACATTTCCGAGGCCACCTTGATTCAAGTAATTACCTAGGCCTCAGCCAGCTCCGTCATGAATAAGGTATTTCCTACAAGCCGAGTATGTGCTTGATGAGCTTTTAAAGTGGCTGTACACCCAACTTATGTATTGCTTCTCCCGCATGAGTGACTAGAACATGCATCGCAATTGCTCTCAGGTGGGGTGGTTCAGAGAGCTGGAAGGGTGAGGACTGCTGGCAGGGGTTCCCAAGAGTGACAGCACTCTCACTTTCATACACTGGAGGCTTTCATGTCACTATCTGTGGTCTGCTTTGTCTATGCTCAGTCCCTTTGCCTTTCCTTGTGTCACTGCTCTGATGGTGTCAGGTTGCATTCACATATTGGAAAAAAGAGCCATCTCAGCAAGTCCTGCCAACCCAGTTTTAACCCATTTCCAACATAAATGTGCTCAAGAGAGGAAAATTAAACTCTTGGTACAGTCTGTGTTAACCTGCAGGTAACAGAGACTTTTCACTGAACTTCTTTATCTGCCTCCAAGCGAACTTTTATCTTACCACTGGAAGGTGACAAAAGCAACTAAAAGCAGCCACCTGTACTCCAGGTCTGATTTAGTACCATATGTAGCAGTGGCTTCCAACCTTTTTCATTATGGACCCCCTAAGCACTTTCAAATTAAGTCAAATCTCTGTGTTAATGATGTCAAATGTGTTTATTTGAACTCACTTTAAAGTTGATCTGGGCCATATTATTATTCCTCTTTTAGTAGTGTAATTAACAGTTTTTCTTTGTCTTGCTGCGTCTTTCTTTATTTGTGTTGTTAGCTTATAATTTCAGCTGTTAATCAGTACTTTCAGCTTAAAGTTTAACAGTTACATTTTGACATTAACTAATGATTTGACTCCAAGATCATATAGTTTTTAATTTTACTATACTATTTTTAATGTTTTTGTTTTTATTGTGTTTAGCTAATAACCTTAATCCAAACTTTTAGCTACTAGTTTTAGTTTTAGCTAACTACATTTTTGCTAATAGGATTCATTCTTATGCCTTATTTACATTTTTAACCACAAGATTTACTTTTAGCTAACAATTTAGAGTGCTAGCTATACAGTTTGAACATAATTTTACATTATGTTTGTTACACTGTGAGCTAATCATTTATCTGCTATTTGTACTTTTAGTTAACAGTTTATGTTAACTGCTAGCTTTAGTTTTAGTTAAAATTAAACTGCAAGTTGTTAAATGTTATTTTTTCCCAACTTTATATTCCTAATCTTAGCTAGCTTGGGGATATTTTAGTCGACTAAAACCTCAAATTATGCCCCTGTCATATAAGCTTACACAGAAACTGATAAAAACTAAACTAAAAATAAAACATTTAAAACTATTAGAAGCTAAAATAATTTAACAAGCTACACTCAAAATGAAATCACAATAAAAAATTAACTAAACAAGCATGGAGGTATAGTAAATATACACCACGGGTATGGTTGGGAATCACTGACGTAGCACATAGCCCACATTATATGGTCTAGTGCTCCTTCCAGACAAGTTAGAAATATCAGTTAAACCCTCAGCTGCAGTGTGAATGCAGCCTCTCCTTTTCTAGGTCTGCCTTTGCCTCCCTCTCCATCCTTCTCTCTTCCACCCCCTTCTCCTCCCTTCCCACCTCCCCCCTGCCCTCAGCTCTTTGTATCTTTATCCATTTCAGTCTGAAGGATCCCAAAGTATTTCAGATGTGAGCAAGTTAATACCCACCTTTAAGCTAGCAGCTTTGAAATCTCTTTCTGACTAACAAGGGAACTTAGCTTCCCTCCACTTTACCTGAGTGGCGGTGGAGATCCTTCTAAATCACACCTGGCTTTGTTGGGCAAACACTTTCCCCTCCTTTCTTCTCGGTAACACCCTGTAAGCACTTCTTAACGTCTGAGGGGTTTCATTTCGAAATGAAGCGAGCTGCTGCTGCGTGGAAGTTATCAGCAATCTGGAGTCATTTGCACAAGAAATATTAATATTTTACTGAATGATATCTGTAGAAGTGAGGCTGTGGAAATGAGCATCAGGTGATAATTACTTTTTGAAATTTATTCATAGTGTTTTTGGACTGAAACCACTTCATGTCCACTCTGTGAGATGACAGTCACCTTGACAA
Organism: Mchenga conophoros; assembly: GCF_057382185.1. NCBI lineage: Eukaryota > Metazoa > Chordata > Actinopteri > Cichliformes > Cichlidae > Mchenga > Mchenga conophoros. The sequence goes on along the minus strand of NC_140547.1, from coordinate 27,096,963 downwards.
AAAAAGAAGAAGCACTTTTTAGCCAACATAAGCTGCCGTTTGTGACTGCGTCTCAAAAGGAGTCTTTTACATCAAGTGCATGTTGTTGTAGCACTTGAAATGTGACCTCACCTTCGGTCAAGACAAGAAGTATTGATTTTCAGATCAAAGTTGCTCAGATGACACGTTAAACCCTCCGGATCCTTTCAGTATTATCACGTGCGGTACAACGTTCTGCTTAAACATCAAAAATTAACATGTTGAGCTGTGAAAGGAATCTGCAGAGTGACCCTGGGTGCAAAGAGGAAAGTGTATTTTTCTGCAGGAACAGGGAACAAAGCGAGGTTAGATGGGAAAAAAAAATAATGCAGCTGTGGCCTACAAGCGGGGGGAGGAAAAACAAAGTAGTTGACTCCGCGACTCCATCATCTTTACTACCCAGCAGAAGAATTAATATTTAAACATTCTAATAATGTAGCTCGCCTTGCATGCACTTTTAAGCAAAGCAACAATATTTTTCACCTGGGGTAACACAATGATTTTTCTTCCCGCTGTGCACAATTTCCCTTTCTGATGATCTCCTCCAAGCTTCCCACCTCCACGCTGCAGCCAGGCGCGCATCCCCCAAACCCGTTTTGTGATTTCCACGTTATTTTTCACCTCACAAAGAAAAAAAAAAGGATGAAGAAAACGAAAAATATTCATGGAGATAAATATTGAAATGAATTTTCCCAGTTATATGAGCAGAGACGGCCGGAGCCGTGGCTTTAGGAATGCACAATGTGTTCCCTTGAGGAGCAAGCAGTGATTCATAAAATCGAACCTGTTTGAAGGAGGAACTCGGTGTGAGGAGAGAAAAGAGAAACAGCAGAATAACAGGACAGCCTTGTGGTTTTCAAATGTTTTGTTTATTTTTTACATCTGCTGTTGAGCTGCTGAGGCTTTTGCCCTTTCATACTAGGAACTTTTTTTCTTACTACAGGCAGCAGATAATTCAAGCGCTGGTATTTATCTGCTAAAAATGTTTAATATTTCCTCTGGATTTTTCATCCTACCCATCACTGGGCGCCCAACATCACTAAAACCTAGATACATGAGTCTCTCTGTGTTAGAAGCTTTTCAATAACAGTTAATTTATTTGATAGTTAATTATATAATGGTCCAAGAAGCTTTAAGACTATGGATTAATCTAAAAATCATCAACAGCTCAAAGGTAGATGACACTGCCTAGATATTATGAAACAAGCTACTGTCAATCCAACAAATGGTAATTTCTCACGTTACATCATTTGGTTCTCAATTTGAGTACCAGATGAAACAAGAAAAGGTCAAAGTTAGGCACAAAGATGAAAGATCAGGATTAGGTAAGGCCTAACTCTTAAGCAATGAGAAATAAAATGGAAAGTCACGCCACAAATCTTCTTTAAAGGACCAACCGGTGATGGATTTGGTAAATTGCTGATAACCGATAGAGTTGCCCAGTCGCACAGTGTTTGAGAAACAAAGTGGTCAAAGTCAGGTCCAAAGGTCAAAGGTCCGGATTAAGATAAATTCTCCAGCAGGCAAAAATCAAACAACCAAAAGCAAAAATCACCTCTGAAAGACCAACATGCGATCCGCTTGGCCTATTGCTGATAGCCAACAGAGATCCCCATTCACCCAATGCTTTAATCTAAAGAGATGTCAGTGTGGCTATAACATATCAACTTCAAACAGAAAAGGTCAAAGTTAAGTCCAAAGGTTAAAGGTTGGGATTTGGTAAAGCCAAATTTCTGAGATAGACAGACCACTCAATTAGCCAGATAAAGGGCCAACCTAGAAATTCCCTTTTAAGAGACTAAACAATGGTGAGCCCATGCAGAATATGGCAAGACATCAATATAAGCTTAATTATATCATCTTGAGTGGCACATCAACAACAACAGGTCATAGTTGGGTCCAAGTTTTTTATTTTTTGCCATTTTTATACATCCTAATTGGCGGTAATGTTGATAATCAGGTACGTAAAGTAGTTAATAACCATTTTACCCACTGCGAGATTCTTATATCTTCTTTGTCCCTGAAACTGGCCATTATTTGCTCTTTGGCTCAAGTCAGATATCCAGAATCAACCCTGTTCTTTGTATCTTTGCAGTACAAATTACCACTTTGCTGCTTGTTTCTCATCTTGTTTCATACAAGCTCAGTCAGCTGCAGACACACCTCACACGAGTGTGCGAGTTCAACACAACACAAAGCCTGCTATTAGCATCAAAGGTGTAGGTAACTGTTGACTCCCGGGGGATAAATATAAACAAATACTCAATGAAAAGAGAGGAAAATTCGCCAAATCAGCCTATTCTCATAGGCGCTGGAGTTGAATATTTTACAGCTGTGTGTTTGAGCGAGCATCTGTGAACGCGCCCTGTCAAGCCAAATGCATTACAGATGCCTTTAGGTTTTGTAATTGATCATGAAAATGAATTGCCAAGCGACCGGGGCTAAATTGAATGACATAAATAAGAGTTATGCATTAAGCCAGACTCCCTGGATTTGTTTATGTGTAGCTGAGCGCTGAAGGCTTGTGATCGGGAGCTGAGGAGGATGTATATCTTTCAGAGACCACAATGGTATTTACTCTACCCCTGCACATCTCACCTTGTCTGAAACCTGCACACAAGAGCAAGCTTTCTTAAAAGATCATGTCGTAAGCTGATTTCGACATCTTATGCAAGGTGCCTCGCTGAGGAAAGAATAGTTTGTCTGGTGCCTCGGGCGGAGATTAAAGTCGCTGCTAAGGTGTAGAGGCACCTTTGTGTTGGTAAAGACTCCTTCCCTTTGATACATGGTGTAACCGAGTGAAATCCAACAAGCTCACTGCTAAACGGTGCAGAATGAGGCTAAAACCCTTCCTACCCTTTCCCACAGGTTTGAAAGTTTTGGTGGCGAGTGATAGCGGTATCAGATGTGAGCTATATTGAAAACAGAAACAGAGGGCTACTTGGAAAGAGGCTAGTGGTTTTAAATGGAGGGTGACAGGGTGACCCAAAGTTCATTAGGAAAATAGTCGTTTTAGCACCAGCAAAAGCCTGAGCCATAACAACTCAGCTGTTTTCAGTTTTCTACTTGAGTGATCTCTGCATTCAAATTGGGCCCATGACTTCTGCTAGAGCCACTTTGTGTTCAAAAGTGTCACAAGTTTAGAATCGCGCAGGAAAGTCGTCGTCATATTTTTAGGCACCATGTTTTCCTCACGTTTGGCAGTCTGCACTAGAGCTCGCTTGATGTCTCCAGGCCTTCTTTCTAGAGGAGATTTTTTATTTTTTTGTCTAGACTGCCAATCGTGGATTGGTGACCTGTCCACAATGTAGCCTGAAGGCTAATTTAGATACCTCTCTCTCCATCCCAACACCCACATACAAACATTTTCTTAGCTGCTTATCCAACTTAAGGTCACGGGGAGGCTGAAGCCTATCCGAGCTGTCAAGAAAACTCTGTTGAGGGATGAAAGATGTAAAGAAGTTAAACTTTCAGCATGTTCCTAGGGTCCAAGAGTCAATCAACACTAAAACAACCGTGTAAACTTGCAGATCAGGCGAAACGGCTCTGCCAAATTCACAGTTATGTGCTTTGCTTACGACAATGGTGCCATTGAGGTGTGTGATTATGTGTGTGTGTGGTTTCTATTTTACCCCCATGGGACTACCCTTCCATTCTTTTCCTCCTGCCAGCCTCCTCCTTTCCCCTTCATTCCCTCCCAGGAATAAAGCCAGACACTGCGTCCAGGAATCACCTTTTTAAACCTTAATTGATTTCCTTAAAAAAGAGGCCTTTGCTGCCACCCTGCATTAAAACCCCGGAGACGGGCTTCATGTCAGATTGGCCTGCCTCTCTGCATTTGTCCCTCTCCTGCTACTGCAGCCGGCGGCGGCCTGGGACATTAGTGCCGTCAAGAATTCAGTCTAGACTGCAGAGCAGAGGGGGGATTTAGCAGGGTGAAGGTTGAAGCAGATGACTTTCACCAATTAGGCTAAATCCCCAGCTAATTTAAGGTACCTCTCTGGCCATTGCAACTCCCACAGTGTTAAGCAATGTGTTATTTTGGTGCGCACGCTCATTGGTTGGAACAATAGCGACGAGCACGATTATAGGTGTTAATTTACCTCTGAAAAGTAGAATCATGCCGGAGTGCTTGGAAACCGCAGATTTGAGGCTTGTTTGTTTAGTCATGTACTGTAGCTGGCATGGCTCTGCTCAGGTGATTAATCACCCAATGTGGGTGTGGAAAGAAAGGTTGTTGATTTTAAACCTCCTCCTGTAATATCTGTTGATCTAAGCGTCTCACTTCTTGTCCAACTCTGATAAGCAATCGGTGTGGATATTAAAAAGCTGGATTTAAGGTTGCCCCCCCCCCCTCCCATCCGTCCCTATGGGGAGCAACTTGTAGATCTTCTGCCATGAAGTGCACAATGTGTTCCCGTGGAATGCAGCAAGTCGGCGTAGGAGCTGTTTACGGTCGTGGCTTTTTGCAACGTGTTGGGACGCCCATCTGGTCTGAATCAATCAGGACCTCGTCCCCACGCTAGCATCTCCTCTGGGTCTCCCAGCTGTAATAATATGCCCCGGCTTCACCAAGAGCCCACGGGTCAGATGACCCAGCACCTGAATAGAAGGACACTGAAGAGTCCTAAAGAGTCTTTTTTTCCCGTCTAAACTAAACTTTCTACTCATGATGGAAAGTTCAAACCAAATATAGTCTGCTCTTATCCGTCTGTGATTTGAGAGCGAAATGAGAGCATTCAGTCTCACCCAGTTTACCAACAAGCTAAAAATAAAACCTGTTTGATGTTGAAACTAGATCAATGCATCAGCTGGCCTCACCGGCCTTAAGGAGCTGCTGCAAACTTCCACTCCAGAGCTCTCGTGCGCCGTGATAGCGAGGCCTGAGCTCTGTGGCTTTCTCCCCTAAGAATAAAACAAGCAGGAATCTTTGGATTTTTTTTGGCACCGTAAGCGCCCACATTACATGCACCAAAATATCAGCACAAACTACCACCTTTGCAGTTTTTTAAAAACATCTGGCTTCACCTCTGTGTCACTCCACGCCACCACTGGGCTGCAGAGACGTGACCAGAGAGTTGGCCTGATCGCTGGCCGACATGGCCGCCTCCAAGTTCCAGCGGCAGCAACTCTGGGGCAGCGACGCGGTTGCTCTTTTTTTCTTTTTCTTTTTTCGAGGCAAAGAAGAGCAGGTTTTCTCTGTGAGAGAAGAAGGAGGAGGAGGTGGAGGATGGAGGAGGAGGCGGAGGGAGGGAACATTCTGCATGACAATACCTACATCTGTCTGCCGTTTTGTTCTTTGTCATATCGGGGGCTGTCTTTGTGGCAGAGCGCTGTCGTGGTAACAGGAGGTTAGAGGTACGGGGTGGCGGGCGGGCGGGGGGGAGAGGTGGGTGGCGAAGGAGGGGTTTGTCGAAGGGAGACTTGTGACTCAAACGCCCCTGTGACACAGCTTTTGTTGTGCTTCGATATTTGATCCTCTTAGCAGTTTGCCATGCCTCCGCCCCCTTAGTACCCTCCACCACTATTACTACGACTATTAACACACACATACACACTTTCATTTGCTCTTTCTCTCGTTTTCTCTTGTCACCTGTTAGAAAATAACCTCAGCGTGTTTGTTTTGAGCGCTGTTACCTCCCAGCAAGGTGGGAAACACTTTTCTGTGATTGTTTAAAACCGAGGTGTCAAACTTATTTTAGTTTGTGGGTCTTAAGTAGGCCAGACCAGGGGATATATTGCCTAATAGCCTACAAAAAAGCACATGCAAATGAGTTCTCATGGTGGGAAAAAAGTTTATTCAGACATTTAATAAATCATTGATTTAAAAAACTGATGATAAAAACACCCTGAGAATTCGAAAATCTGAGGTTTAAGGCATTATAGGTGATAATCCTAATACTGCTCTAACCTTGTATTTTGAAGATGCAAAAAGTGACTTTCTTGGAAATATGTCTCTAGTTTTTAAGGACGTTTTGATAGAATAATTATTTTCTTTGTTCCCTGAACGGAGAGACTGGAAACAACCCTGATTGTCTAGGGTTGGGGGTTACGGTTGTATGACCAATGATATCTTTGACCTCAAAGGGTTAACTTGATGCTACAACTAGATATCTGCCATTTAACAAAGTAGAAGCCAGTCTTGGATGCCAAGCTGTGGCATTTATATGGCTTTGTGTGATTTCTCGGGTGCGTTGAATTAAAGATTTTAACACATTGAGGTCTAAGTTGAGTTCAAATGATGACTTCAACCCTAACCCAGAACCTTGTACTTTGGAGACCAGAAAAAATGACTTGTAATTCACAGTATGTCCTTTCTTTTTTTATTGTGGACCGAACTGAAAAGATAAATAGTAAGAAATCAGGAACTTTTTGCTCATTTAATGGTTTACCTTTTACTTTGGTGTAGCATGCCAGGCATTCAGTCAAAAGTCTAAAACTTTCACATTTTCCATATCCATCCAGTGGGCTGGTTTTGACACCCCTGGTCTAGACTTAAAAGCTTTGCTATCGCTATCATGTATCTTCTAGGTGGCACTGATGGGCACGGTTGGTTAAAGAGCAAGAAAAGTTTATAACCCGGCCCTTTTTCTTTCTTTTTTTTCTCTCCCTGCCTTCTCACACTTTCAGGAGAAACAAAGTTGAGGCAGCAGGCCTCATGAGAGACCATTACAGGCCCTTTATTGTTTCAAAGCTGAGGTCATCCTTCTGCTCAGCGTAGTCGAAACAAAGGCCAAGGGTTTATTGCATGCCCGACTGTGTGAAAGGAAACACACTCCAACATTGTTTGATTCTCGGAGATAGTCGGCAGCCATCCCTGCTGCTTCCTCTGAATGCTTGTACGGCCGTATTATCGCTATCAAGCAGGTCGGTTTACATCTGAACCGAGAGATGTGGGTTTTGTTTTGATGTGGGGTTTTATTTTTATTTTTTTTCTGTGTGGATTTTTTCAGTCACGCCCGCGAGCGCCCCAGCCAAAGTGTCGAGCGTGACAGTTCACTCGTGTTGGGATGTCATCCCCGTTTTCCCTGACACGTTGACGGGCGTCAGGGAGGAAAAAAGAAAAGAGAAGAGGGAGGGTGAAGGGCAGTAGAAGTCAAAATCAGGAGGAGATATCTGTGTGAACTGTTTTTTTTTTGCCTTTTCACCTCAAATGAAACAAGGATTTTGAGCTTTTTTTTTAGTTTTTTGGAAATTATTGACCTATATACAAAAGATAAAACACTCGAGCCTTTATCTGTATTTATCGCCATCACATATAACAGCACCCCCCACCCCCCTTCTCTGTGATCAGGATTCATAATAAAGGCTCATCAGACTCTATTGCTCCGGTCACAATGTCAGCCCCCTTTTGTTTTTGATGCAGTGACCTTGATAATTATGATGGTAATTACAATAAGTGGCCATTATATTTCAAGGTGCGGCGACCTTCATTATCCAAATCAATTTGAGTCACTATCAATTTGATAATACCCTAAATGCGTGGCCGCATGGAAGATGCACACTCGGCACGGCTGTCGTCTGCCATATAATGGAATGCTGTTATTGAGATTGAGCCGGCCCCTACTCTCGTCCGCGGCGGCAATCAATATTAACAGCTTGCAAAGAGTTCGGCAAAGGATTAGCCTCCCCCCAACAAATGGAAAGAGATACTTAAACAAAGTGTAGCAGATCAGATAGAAACTCAAGCGTTTGTGGTTAGTGAGGAGGTGGTTAGTGAGGCAGCAGGTGGATATTTCTGAAAATGATATTCACCAGTCGATTGGGAAGACTTGACTCATCCAATTCATGCTTTTTCCCATTGGCCTGTGGAGCTGTTTTGGGGAGATGGCTTCAATATAATAGATGTAGTCTTCTGAAGGACTCCAGGAATCAAAAAGTACTAATACATCTTCATACAGGAACTACTTTTTTCCCACAGCCTACATCCGCCAACCAAAAAAAGTATCCATTTTCTTACATTTCATTAAAACCAGCGTCTTTTGTTTCAGTTGATGTGTATTGGAGAAAAATGCTTAAGACGGAGGCTTTAGCAGGGACATTGTGGACATTTAAAGGGCCAGTTCACTCAAAAAAAATGCTTCTTTGGTAGAAAGAAACCAGTTCCTACATGAAACTGCTCACAGTAAGGTTTGTGGAGTAACTAGGTCATGGTTTCTGCTGGGGTTTTAATTTTTGGTTTCTTTTTGGCAGATTTAAGTGCTACAAGGTGAGCAGTATTTAGTTCCTTCATATCCAATAGTAGGTGGATATCTCTGCAGCTTCCAAACCACAGGAGAAATATGTAAATTTGGTTTTGGAGGTGAACTGTTCCTCAAAAAACTTGGAGTTTTTACTGCGTATGCAACAGAAGTATCTTTTTATCAATATATTAATGAGACTCAAAGTTCAACTGGATCAGAAATGATATATTTAAGCATTTATAATTTGAATATAAACAAAAATAACTTCACAGAAACATAAACCACTGATATATAAGTTAAAAAAGAAAACATCGGTTAAAAAAAAACAAGCCAAAAAATCCCTGCTTTTGATTTTTTTTTTTTTGATTCTCCTGCTTTATTATCCACTCATATCCATGGTCATTTCTAGAAAACTATTTTTTTTAAAACGAGTCTCCTAGGAGTCAATTTTAGTCAGAAGTGACTCGCTGAGATGGAGTTTGTTCACACTAGCTCCACTGTGGAGGATTGCCAGGCCCTGCAGGCTCAGGGAGATCTGTATTCATGTCTTTAACTGTGTTAGGGGAATAAATGTGGGGGGACTTGGCTCGCGAACACGATCCACCTGGATTTTTTGTGACCTCGGCTTGAAAAGGAGCAGGCGTCCTGGCGAAGGCCTATCTCCCTCCTCAATAGAGCCGAGCCACAACGCAGCCTGACAGATTAGGACGTTTTACAAGCCTCTTTATGCTGCAGGAAAATCCACACCACTGAGCTGCACCTGTATTGTGTTGCAGGAGGGGGAAAAGAAAAAAAAGTGCAAGCCAGGCACTTCTCCTGGCCTTGTCCAGCAGCAATATTCGAAGCTTATTAATAAAAAACAGACAATTGTTTGGCAGTTCTTTTGATGTATGTGCCTATTCGCTGCGTAACCCCCCCCCCCCACCACCACCACCACCATGTCTGACAATGCAGGAGGGAGATTGTTTTCTTCAAACAGACCTCCCCCGCCATCTCCCAGCTGAAGCAACTTAGCCGGCCACAGGCATGATTTGTGAGGTACCTGACATCATTTACTGTCCGGGCGACTCATATTTCAAAAGATGAGGACAAACGGTATTGAATGAACCGCCAATATAATTAATGGCGATCATGATCGTGCGGAAATTGTTCGCCCACTTACCCCATTCATGCATTTAGCAGATGTAAAATAGTGATCGGGCTTTGTGTTCAGGGTTACAAAGCAAAAACAGGGCAAAGGGCAGAATCCGTCAGACTGAATATAAAAGATGGATGTAGCCCCAGAGACCCCACCCTCTGGTTTTGAAGCCTGAGCTCTAGACTTATGGCTATGACCATCCTGTGGTTTTTAATTTTGTATTTAAAAAAAATACGATCAAACTTGAACTTATTTGGAGGCAAGGGTGCTAACTGATTGGCTAATGCTTCGATAAGTTGGTTGACAAGCTGTATCCACAGATGCACACCCCCGATGAGTACTAAAGCTCACTGATCTCAGGTAATTGCACTAAACGAGCTCCAGAAGGCTTCAAAATCGCAGGGCAGAGAGGTCATCTTCAGTAATTTGAATTGGCTGAAGTGAGCCTAGCATGAAGCTATGGCCTGTGCCTAACTCTAATGTACTTAAAATGGGGGCGATTCACCACCCTTAAAGCTCTCACAAGGGTGTAAATTAGCTTTAGAAAGCAAATCTGTTTGTCGTGGCAGGTGATAAATGTGTTTATTTCTGTTATAAAGGTAGGCTTTTTAACATGGTATTCTATGGGGATTGACTTACTTTCCGAGCAAGCCTCTAGTGGCCATTTGAGGAACTGCGTTTCTTAAAAACATCAGCGTACATTAGGAGTTACCTTAAAATAATTCTTCACGGGCTCAGTTTGATAGTCAAACGAGTTCTCTGTCATAAAATCTGTCCAGAAATCCCTGCAACAGGTAAAAACACTGGTTCTTGTTTTTCTTTGTTCTTTTGTTTTTTAATCACTTAATTTGTAGGCACTACACTTTTTCTGGAGCCCAGCAGCGGAGCAGGATTTGTACGCCTGTCGTTGTTACTTACATTACGCTGTGCAGTTATAAAAAACAACATAAAAAAACAGCAATTATTTCAGTGACCTCATTGTCATCCACTGGAAAAATGTGTAATTAGCGCATGTTTACAAGTCTGGCACACCTGCAGCTCATCTTTCGTTGTAATGTTTGCCTTCAAGAAGCCGGGCGGCTGCCAGCCACTGTCACTGGCTGTCACCGGGACGAGCAGGAAAAAAATAAAACGAGAGAGAGAGAGAGAGAGAGAGAGAGAGAGAGAGAAGCGAGGCAGAGAGAAAAGAAAACAGAGAGAGAGAGGGGTGAAGTAGAAAAGAGAGCGCCACTGTGTGTGCCATTCTTCCAGAAATCTCTGACTGGCTTAATGCCGTCGTTGCTGTGCATGTGAAGAAATGGGCATTTACATGGGTATACAATAGAGACTACATTACTTACACAGTAGCCTCATTATATCCCCGACGCCTACCTTCTGCCCTGCACTGGTTTACTCACTCCTAGCTCTTATTGTTGGGGTATAATGGCGCTTGGGCATTTCTGAAATTCCCTCATTATTCAGCTTATTAAGGCTGCACCAACTCGATAATCGTGCCGCATTTCGTGTCAAAGGGGGCGACTGTGCTGATTTGCCACATTTGAAGGCTAGACAAGGCTCCGAGCTCAATCCTCCACGCATTGCAGGCGGGATGAAATTGCTCTGTAAATACAGGCGACGTGTAATGCTGCTTTTTTTTCTCTGTCTTTCCGTGACACAATGCACGCTCCTCCCCATAGTCGAACCCGAGGCAAAGTGCACCTGACAGATAACCCCGCCGATTTGGATGTCATTACAACGGTGGGCTGCAGCAATCCGTCAGCACAGACACACATATTTAAACAAGAAAAAACAGAAAAGAAAACACAACAAGCAGCATCTGATGAGCGAGGAAGCATGTTGAAGTGAGGAGGAGGCCATTTGCGTCCTTCCTCTGACTTCAAATGCTCCATAGTTTCTGGGCGCAAAAACCTGAGGGGTTTCGCGGCAGGCTGACAGAAAACGCTGAGAGATTTGAGCAGACGTGTGTCGAGCTGTCACTGAAATGTTGCTTTTTTCCCCTTCCTCCTCCTCTTTCTTCCTTCTTTTTTTTTACAGTAGATTCACTCCTTTGCGATCAGAGACGATTGTCCCACATTTACTTTGAGACAAAATAGGTGTGTCACTCGTGCTAATGGCACTGACAGCGACTGTGAAGCAGCAAACAGGCATGTCAGTGGGAAATATACAGATTTTTTTAAAGAAGGAGAAAATGCCACCATGACGAGTCACCCTGTATGTTTAAATAACAAAAAAAAAGAAAGAAAGAAGAGGGGTGAACGTGCGCTCTCTCTAAAGCTTTGTGGCCTCCGAAACGGAAAATGGGTCACAAAGAAACAATCCGCCGCACAAAGAGCGTTTTTCTCTTTCTGTCTTCACATGCATTGAGTTTAATTATTGTGTGAGGCGCTTAAGCTCTCTCCCTGTTTCTCTTTTTTCTCTATTTTTTTTTTGAAGAATATTCACAGGCTGCTTGGGATGCCAAGAATATGTGGCCGCCTTGGGCTGGTCGAGGACTGCATTTTGCTATGTGACATGTTGTCATATGCGGAGAGGAGGAGGAGGTGGATGGGGGGGGGAGAAAAATCAATTGGCAATTAAATGATACACCTTGTGAAGATGACAAGAGGCATTTGGTTGCACAGGAAGAAGTGGGTAGTGAGGGGCTTTGTAATGAAGGCCCTAATGACTATTCATAAGCGATTTTCAGACCGCTGATCCACTCAACTGGGAAGCTCTGCCCTGGAGAGTCGGTGCTGTCACTTTCCCTCACCTCAAAAAGGCGCCGCAATCGACGGTGTAGGATGTGAGCGAGAAATTACCCAGAATTCAGCCCCGGGCCTGTCTCAGGTCACATGCAGGAGGACGGGAGTTGGAGTGGAAGTGGGGAGGGAGAATCGGCAGAAGGGGTTGGGGGGGGGGGGTGGTAATGCACATCTGGCACACTATAGGTGCCACCGGGGGACAAAAAACTCCAAATCAGGAGGCTGCGAATGCACGGGATTGACAGCGGCGGATACCTTTTCACACAACAGCGAGTTCGTAGCTTTTTGTTCTTCTTCTCTGCCTGGATCCCGTTCGTATTATGGAGCTGACAGAGCTCCATCTGTAGAGGCAGCAGCGGGGATTTATGACTTTGCCGTGAACTGTGGTCAATAGGTGATAAATCTGACAGGGGCTCTTTGCAGTACTTTAAATGTGAGCTCTCCAGGGGTAAGGAGGCAGCAGTCCAGCTGAAGTAAAATAAAAAGGCTTCAACGGTGACCTTTCACCTCCAGCGTCAGAGCATTAGGCCACTTACAGCCTACTGACCCTTTCCCTGATTCTGAAGGATTTGGGGTTTTTAAAAAAAAAAAGATTTCAATCAGATTTTCTGTGATTGTTGACTGTTCAGGGGCATTTCTAGGATTTCTTTGAATGGGGGGACCACAACCCAGCTGGGTGGGGGGAGGGTGAAATTAGAAAATTTTCAGTAATCAGTGATAAATACCAAACTAGCCCACTTGAAAATTGAAAAATCAGTGAGCTATAATAATTTTAATTGTCAGCAGACCACCTGCCTCCATAAATGCACATTAGGAGATACGGCAGCCCCGCACTGAAGCACAAAATTCAACCAGGGAGGTAATGGAGCCAACAGAATGCAGTGTGTTTACAAGACTGATTATGTTTGACTCTGCTGAGAGGAAGAAGTACAGATCAGTGTCTCACATTTCTTTTGATTTAAGTTAGGAGGAGTTAGAGAATAGTAGCTAGTGGAAAAAAACATGCTGCGATTGGGGAGGCGGCGCTTTTTAAGATCTATTATATTAACCACTGATTCATAGCTGGACTTTAATTTCATCAGGCTTTAACTTCACAAGTATATAATGATATTTAAACAATTTCTATGACAAATTTAAAAAATAATGCCAGTACTAATCTAAATTAACAAATGCACCAATGTGTGATCAAAAAAATTGGCAAAGAACAAAACTGGGGGGGAACTAGTCTAGTTATTACAATTTTTTTTATACTTTAAATTAAATATAATCTTGGAAATCATACAAAAACAACAATTCCACTGTGTGTATTATTGACACAACAAAGATTTCTATTTTTACAGCTATATTTGCAATGACTTCAACATTATTATCCCTGAAATATTAAACTCTTAAACTGATATGACAACTCTATTTGTTGTGGTAGGGCTCACTGTGGGGTGGTAGTTAAATAATAGCGCCCCTCTTCACCCTCCTTTAGCCACTCCCTGTCTCCCCTTTGATCCAGGTGTATCACATTCCTCTTCAACCTGCTCACCAGATACCAAACGATCCGCTGCGTGTATACGTCCGCTATCCAAACACAGCATTATCTGTCTGTTATCACCTCGGGTGGCTCACCTTATCTAAGGTAAATACAATAATGTGCTCATTAGGATCTGCTTCATGGCTACTTGGCAGGCGTGTTTGCTCAGTAATAAGAGCCTGTCAGAAGCAGGCCAGGGCAGCGGAGAGAGAAGGGGAGCGTGTACACTTCCAGCACTGCTCTGCAGAACAGTAATTGAATAAGTACCTGAGCAAGCCTGCAGCCCACGTGGCTTTTAAACCCTGATTCAAGCCAAGGGTCTACAGCTTCTTTTCTTTCTTTTTTTTCTTTTTTTTTTTTACCTCTGCTGCAAGTGGCACTCCGCCAAAACGACTATTACATAATTAATCTGCATTGATCATCTGGTTAGCACATGAATCAAATGCCGGGAATAATTGAGTCATGAAGTTTTCAGGTGCCCCCCTTCCTTCCCACCCAACCCGCCCCACTCCACGCTCGCTCTGTGCGTCTCTCTCGATGGTCCGTGGCAGCACGGGTTGGCCAGACAATGCTTTAACATTTTGAACTCGAGGTGACGAGTCAGTCTCGGGTCTTAATGAAGGTTACAAGTTGAGCTTTTAAATTAGGGGAAGCTCAGAAGAATCAGCTCCCCGGAGGAGCGTCGTAAAAAACTTTTCTGCATTTATTTTCTTATTATAAACCGCTTCAAGAATCCAAACTGGGTCAGGTTTCCTCTCTTTATTTGGATTGTTTGGAGCTTTCAGCATGAGCAATAAAAGCCGCACTTGCGAGTTTTAAAAATGGCCACCTTTTATCGTTCTTTTATTAGAATAATTTACTGGTCAGGAGTGGGAAACTTCCTCTTTGTGAGGCCTGGATAGCAAGTGCGGCACGTGAAACTGACCTCATCAACAGAAAAAAAGAAGTCAAGTCGCGTTCACTGCTGCAGGATTTAGCAGGAAATGTACAAATATGTGCAGGGGGACTAACGGCGTCCCTATACAGGCACGGATGGTGGGAGAAGGTAGTCGGCTGCAGTGAAGGGGAGAGAGGAGGGAGTGAAAGTGAGACGTGTAAATCAATGCCTGCTCTATCTCATCCAGATACGAGCTGTGTGTGTGTGTATGTGTGTCTTTTTTCTTAAATCAAGTGAAAATCCTTTTCATGTATACCTCTTTCTAACACAATACAAGAATTTAACATCTAACTTCTTTTGCCATTTTGCCTCATTTTGTCCTATTTCTAGATACTCAAGCTGTTTTGGAAACAATAATATTAGCTCTGAAAACATTTTGAAAGAAGACAGGATGAGGCTGAGAAGCTCTACGTAGACTTGAAAGTTACAGAAAGTCTAGAACTGCCTTGAAAATAGAATAACAATGCACTATACATTTTCTTGCTAACACCAAATTTCACTTTCGGATTTTAGCTATCAGTAATAAGTGTTATTGTCCCATTATGGCTTTCTTCCATCACTAATTAGCAGCTTTTGCTGTGCGTTAGTCTTCCTTACGTTTGTTTTGTCAGCCACTTTGAAAGCACTTCATTTATTTCAAAAGTTTTCTTCAAGTCAAGCTTGAATGATGCGACACAGAAGGAAATTCTCTCTTCTAAGTAAATTTAGACTATTTTTAACACTTGAAAAGAAAGTTTTATTGACACACGATTAGTATTTACATAAAGGCGATTTAACTTTTTTCGATGCTGTTAATGCATTACAGGGATTTTTTGGGATGCTGATTGTAGCAAAACTCCAGCACTTTATGCTGTGTTATTATCTTTTAAGTTGGTGTAACAACTGTATTCTCCCATGTCTCTCGTAGCGTACTAGGTAGGTATTTAGAAGACAACCAAAAGATAAAAAGGCAAAGATTGGCTAGTTTTGCCTGTTTTGAATGCTAAAATTCATATTATCAGTTTTTCCAGTCCAAGGTGTTACAGCTTTGCAGCTGTTACTGACTAAACTTGGGAAAACATATTTGGGAAAGTTAAGTTGGCAACAGCTGGGACTCACACCATTAAGAGACTTATGGCATTTAAATCCATACATGGAGCCCAGGGCTTTTCAGTTAAAAATGTCGGAAAACAAGGGGTTAAACCAAACTTTTGGATCTTACTGCCAAGCAAAAACAACGGAGTGTAAGATAGAAATCCTCCATCCAATCGGCTGCTTTAGTCTGCGTTTGAGCCCTAAAATATCGGTTTTATCAAAACAAAATCAGTGTTCACAGTAAATTACTTCCAGAACTTTATTTTTACTGCAGATGTTTGCCCTGAACATGCTGTCAGATCCTGACCTGCACTTGATTTTAGCAAACTAGTGCAACTTTAATCCCTGTGATTATCTCTAAAGTAGGTATAATAACGCTAGAACAGCGCCAAATGACCCTTCATCCCAAACTGTTCTGGAAACCAGTCGATCTCTATTGAAAATATTCTCACTTGGTTTAAGAGAATTAGGCTCCACAATAGACTCCAAATGACCTGATGATAAAAGGAGGATTTTTTCCCGTGAACGAGGGAGACGGAGGACTAGCTTACCTCTCCACTCTCATGGGCTCAGTCGGGGTCAGCTGTAGTAGCTAAGTAGTTTTAATTGAAGCAGCAGTGCCATCATTAACATTGCTATCATTATTACAAAGCGAGCAGTTCGGATCATACTTGTTTCCCCAGCTGCCGCCGCCGCCATTGCCGCCGCCGCCGCCGCCGCCTTTTACCAGTCCACCCCCAGACACCAGCACATCATTATGCGGTGGCATCTATCAGATACTAGCTTAATTAGGGCCTGTACAGCACATTAAGCAAGGGGAGTAGCCAAGCTCAAATATTTATAAGGTTGAGTATATTTATGATGTGTCATAATCCCTTATTGGAAGATTTCAGCAGAGGTTTCAGAAAGCAGACCCTCGCTCTCGCCGTCACCCTCCTATACATTACCTCTCCTGCATTTAATATAACGCACCAATGTCCACCAAAATGCACTTTCAGCAAAGTTTCTTCAGGTAAAAATATATTTGTTGCGTTGCTATGTCTGTTGTTGCTACTGTACATGCACAGACAATTTGAGCGCCCCTGAAAACAAGATTAGCTAATCTAAGGAGACAGAGAGTCTGAACTTTTACCTGTTGAACTATGATTGTTATTTTTGCCTGATACGCCCTATCTGCAGGCACACTGTGGTCTTATAAACAGCTCAAATACTTAGATTATACTCTTGAATGATGAAAATACTCTTGCAATATAGAATTCCTTGTCTTTATTTCTCCTGTCCTGAGTGCAATGGGGTTAACTTTGTGCTATTTTTAGAGAGTGCAGGTCTGAGTGGCTCTGAATGGCACTTCTGCCTCCCCTCTCTGATAACTCTCCTCGTCTCTTTTTGTCCAGGCGAAGGTATCATTGTTGTTGTTGTTGTTGAGAGCCCTTCTCTTTCTCTCTCTTTTTTTTAAATGCCTCGCCTTGGGAGAAACCACAAGGGTCATGTTTATTTAAAATACAAAAACATGTTGCCTGTCCTTGTCCTTAAAACCCACTCACACTCTCTCTCTTTTCTATGTGAAAGGGGGGAGGCAGGTAAAAGTTGTGGAGGAGTGCAACCAGGATTTTAAGCTGGGCTATTTCCTCTATTCAGTGGGAGACAGAAAACGTTGGAGTTGAATGAGAGTGAGAGCAATTTAAATGTTGTAAGTGCAATGTTTTCCAGTCAGGGACACTCCAGGGGTGTAGTTCAGTAAACCTGAACAAAGTTAACAGTGAGCCTAAAAGTATGGATGAGCAGAAGAAATATATGACAGTAATGGTCAAAAACCAAATATAAATGTTTGAATAGCTAGAATTGTTGTCAATAGATGAAACTGATAGCTAATACTAAGCTAATAATGAATTAAAAGATTCTTAGCTAGCAGTAGTGCTACCAGTTGATGCTATTAGCTACAAATGGCTGGCTAAACATAAAGGATAATACATGACATAGCTAGCTAAAATTACTTATTGATAACAGATTAACTGTTGAATTAACTAAAAACTAAAGTAAAAGTAAAATTTGGAATAAAAAAACTGGACTAACTAACCGGACTAACTATTTAAACTTGTAGATAAACATAATGGATTGTTGGCAGAAATAGTTAGCCAAAATTGAGTCGTTAATGGACAGAAACATACTTATAAGTATGAATATAGATATAAACAGTAGAAATTGTTGGCTAACAGTGTGAATTATTAACAGTAATTACTGGCTGACAATGTAAGTGGGAGAACTGGTAACTAAACATACACAAAAAACCTGTTAAATTGAGTAACTTCTAAGATATGATATACACAAATGGTTGAAATTGCAGTTTCTCTGTAATAATAAGCCAGCTTTTCTTTTAAAGTATTTTTTTTAATTCCTGGGGAAATAATGGCTAAAAACAAACTACCAAACAATCAGACCGCCAGAAAAGTTTCAGTTCTCCAGCGTAACCTCCACCTACATCGCTCAGCTCGACGGCCGAGGGCAGTAGCTGTGACCCTTATAGCAGCTGGCCGTGATGCGGTCTCGGCGTGGGCAGGCCTCTGCTGTAACATCCCAGCATCCAGGGGATTGCTGGCATCCAGAGCCAAAACCTTTGGAAGAAAAAAAATGAAGGAAAATTCTCCTGGTCACTAAAATCCTTCCTTTAAGACGCTCTAATACAGATTGCAGTGGAGGAATGAGGAACCGTAAGAGGCCATTTCTGCTGACCTCAACCACAATACTCTCTCCTCTCGCCGGGTGAGTGGAGAAAAGCACCGCTCTTAAGAGTTCAGCCGGTTGTTGTTCACCAATCACTCAGGTGGGGAAGTAAAATGGTGCTCACCTCTAGGTGTAATTGAGATTAAGTCGCACTCTCATATTGTGTGGGAGGAAACAAGTACTCTCTTTACAGGGTGCAGCAGCATTTTAGGGCGAGTCACAGTTGGAGTGCATTAGGGGTTTTATGTTGTTTTGCCATATGTTGCCAGAACAGTGTGTCAGAGTGGAAGAGAGAAGGAGGGAGGGAGTGTTGAGTCATATTTTGATTTTAGCCATTCAACTGTTATCCAGAGGAGCTCATGCATGATGTCAGAGGGAAATACTCTGAAACAGCCAGCGAGGAAGGGTTTCTGACTGAAACTGAAGTAACTGGATTTGGCACAAGCTGGTGAAGAAATTAAAAGCTGTAAAAGAGCCAGAGGTTGAAAAATACAGCAAAAAGGGAAAGTGGAAAAACCTCAAAGTCTTTATATAAGGCTTGTTTATATTAAAGTCACCTCAAAGCAATAAGACATTAATGTCTCTGTAAGGGTTGTACAACAGGACGAATCTATTGATTATTGATCAGCAACTCTTTGGTATTATCTCTCACTTCATCTAGCAATTTAGACTTCTGCCTTAAGGTTGGGATACGAGATGGATGGATGGATACCTCGCTGAGATTCCACTTCAGTAAATAACTGCTTTCAAAGTAACTGCTTTGGATTCAGATAGACGTCAATAGATATATTGGCAGTTGCAGGTTGTTGAACACATTTTTAACTGTAGCTTTAGTGCTTTGTTGGTTTGGTCAGACTGGTGGAGCTGGTCTTAACTTAACAACCCTTGTGGATGCTAACCTGAACTAGCAAACCAATAATGGTTAGCGTTGGTTTTTAGACCTTTTATAAACAAGGCTAGTTTCAGAAACTAGAAGATGTTACCTTACAACTGGAGCCTTTCTAGAAAAAACGTGGCCTTCCAGTTCACATGTGAGTATGTCAGAGGAATAGATCTGAATCCTACCCTTAGCCCCAACAGGTTGTTCTCAAACCACTTAGGGTTTGCTTGGACTGGAGTCAGAGGCTAAACAAGCCTAGTTTCAAAAGCTAAAAGATGTTACCAAACTGCTCAATTCCACTTAATCAAAGGTTTATAACCCTAAACCTTACTTTGGGTCACTGGCAACCTGGTAGATGTTAATAGGTTAGAAATCCACAGCCAAAACGAATAATTAAAAAAAAAAAACCACTGAATAATCTCGAGAAAACTACTATCGAGGCAAGCCAAGGAAAGCTGATAAGATTTCTTGATAGTTGCCAAACAACGTCTGACCTCAAAAGTAAAAACAAAAGACCTGATGTAAGCAAAGAAACTTTCCAAATAAAGATCCTTTGGACTTGGGACAAACGCAGTAACTTCTCAGACAGGTCGATTTGTTTTATTGAATGTTTTTTGCTGTATGTACAACTAAAACACAATTTTTTTTCTTGCTGGGCCTTTAAAAACTTTCTTATAGAAGTGCTTAAGATATTTGGTTTTGATATTTAAGTAAACCCTCCCAAACTCTGGTTTGCTTCACCCACCTTTCATTTGCAGAATGTAGTTCACACAGTACCACCCACACTATTAGACTGCCAAGTGATCTCAGCTCAAAATACCTCAACAAAGACCACTTAGCACCAGAGATGGAAACAGCAAGGATTTTGACTTCACAACCATCGCTTTAAATACCTTGAATCTGACTGTAGGTAGTAGTGCTGATGGTAATAGTATCCAAATGATCTGTGGCCTTCTGCCCCGACTCGAGAGCAGTGCAGACAGCCCATGGGCAACACTGTGGGAGGAGCCCAGCAGCTCCTCCGGCCTCCTGTGAGGCTCCCCGTGGTCTCCTCTTCTCAGCTCCTCCATGCTGTAGCTAGCGTAGGAAGGAAAAACCTAGGAGGGAAAGGAGCAGGGCTCGTAACAACGTGTATGAATACAGCGAGCCTTTGGCCAGGTGGTTGGTGGTGGGGTCTTGCTTTTATTGATTTTCGTTACTTTTCTGACAAACATCCTCCTCTTTGTTTGGCCACTGAGGGCAACGAGCGGCGCGAGCAGCGTGGGGCGTTTAGAGTTTAAGAGCGAAAGCCGAGAAACCGACTGTGCTGCCTAGCCTGGGAAACCTTTGCCTCCTTATCCTCGTCTTCTCTGCGTTTTCTGTGCTCCCAGTGGAGCGCTAACACATTATTATGCATTTTGCTTTATTTTACTGCATTGATTCAAAGTAATTTGAAGGTTCTGCAGGGACTGGTACCTGAGTTTTCTCGCAGAGAGCTCAGTGTGAGCTTGTGTGTTAAAACAGCGGGGCCTCTGCTGGATACCGGGCCTGTTTATCCCAGAGGGAAATTTTAAGTGTCAGCGAGAAGGTGGGACACAATAAATACATTATATCGTTGAAATACTGAGAATCCAAGCTGTTGGAGTGTTACTTACTCTCCCTAACGGTTAGCCAGAAAGGACATCCTGCTATGTTCCCAATATATATCATATATTCTCTCTTTCATATCTGCTCGAGAGCCGCCACTTCAGGAAACCCACCAAGGTGTCCAGTCGTTCACAGTTCCAGCCCTTCAACCTGTCAGACACACTTTTATGATGCCAAATCCCTCTATTCATTTTTCTCCTCTTCGGCACAAATATATTTTCCCTTTTTTTCACCTCCTTTCTCTCTTTTATCAAGGGCAAACCTGAACTCCATGGAAAACACACACACACACATCCAGGGCTGGGAGATCTCCAGGGCCTGTCATTTTACATTTACATTTGAGCCGTTTAGCTGACGCTCTCATCCAGGGTGACTTACAGAGACAGTGCAACGGCAGGGCTGAACGCGAATGGTCAGATGTAGGTGAAAGCAGGAGAGCCGAAGGAGGAGACGTCAGGTTTATATGTATTTATTACAATTTGGGGAGCTGGTTTGGTGACCTTCTGATCCCTGAAATCCATCTTTCAAAAATTTAAATTTCAGATGGGTGTGATAAATTCAGGACAACCCACGCTTTTGTTTGTGCAACACCACCTCCTTTGCTTACATCTATGTTAAATGTGCTGTGGAAATCAAGCCCTTTTACTCAGCGGAGTTTATTCTGAGAGTCTGCACCTGGCCACTTGAATTATTTAAAGGTGCAAGGAAGCGCCTCTCTCGCAGGTTGTAAAGACCAAAATTGCTTCATCACGCCCGTCAAATGAAAGTATGCATACATTATTCAGTTGAACCCGAGGAAGATCAGATGTTTCCCCTTCCCTTTTTCCAAATGCTAGCATCAAATTGAAAATTAAAAAAAAAAAAAAAAACTCAAAACAATCCACGTTTCTTCTTTAAAGAAGAAATTATAAAACACGCACACCTTAAATTGCTCCATCTGTACTCTGTCCCTGGACTTTTCTTCCTCTAATTGTTTCTCCTTTCTATCGACTGCCTTATTCATCCACTGTTCCACATAATGAGAGATAAGTCGCTTCATGCCATCAAGCACCTTTCTCATTTGTCTTGCACGCTAACACACATGCACTCATATATATCTGTGTACAAACACACATCCACCCCCCAAACACACACACATGAGACATCCGTACGCACACAGCATTGGGCCTAGGGCCTACTGTATGGCACTCTTATCTGCAACGCACAGACTTAGCATTGTGCCATCAACAAGCTGGTGTCTCCCAGACGCCACCGCCGCACTGATCTCCTCTCAGGTTGGACTTCTTCTCCCCTTTTCTAAATTGACGTTAATTTAGCATTGCTAATCAAATGGGATGGTGTCTTTTTTTAAAATAAATCGCCAAATTCGCTCAGTGTCAGAGGTCCTTTTCCACACTGGCAATATTGTCTCTTTTTTCCTTTTAATTTGCTGCTCATGTATGCTATGAATATCCCCACGCCGTGCATAATGTAATTAAGTATGACCAATGCTGCGCGGGCAGCCGTCCCAGAGCCATTCAGTTGACTAACTCAAAATATAAAAACCTTATGAACTGCCACCGCTTTGCTGTTCTGTCGCTGAGCTCTTGTGGCAGTGACACCAGCTGCGTTTATCTGAAAAGCTGTGTTGTAGTTCCGATTTACGATGTTATTTGTCTGAACTTGATATGTATTTTCTATAAATGTGACAGTTAAAAGCATCTATTAGATAAATACGTATTGTGTGGCATTGTGTGATGCATTTCAACCTAATCTGGGCTACTTTTGGCTCAGCTACGGCACTGACAAACACAGTGTGGGCCAGACATGGGCCCAAAAATCACCAGCCAGATTTGACACAGGTTGTGTTGGCACAAGTTTGCTCAGTTTTCACACACATTTCAATCTAATCAGTGCTATTTTGAGCATTTACAACCTTGACAAATGTAGTACAAGCCAGACATAGGCCAATGTGTTATGGAAAGCATTGTGCGGATCAGAGGTGGCACAAAAGTCACGGTACACCTCACATCTGGCCCATTAAAGGTGGACTTGGAGCTACGACTCACCCTGCCGTCACACGAGGCCAAATGTGGGCCACGCTCTGTCTGTAGCAACATTTCAAACACAACATAAGTTTGGCGCACAAAGTTCAACTTTTCTTGATGATAAAACAGCTCCCGTTGCTCAAGAAAATAATTTCAAAATGGAAAGCTAAAGTTCACCGGAAAGCTGTGGGAAACACGAAGCTGCTGTCTGCTGTAAAAGAGAAGGGACGGGCGGATATATGTGATCCTGGTGATATCTGGCAGGTTATTGTTTAGACTTTTTTCCTAAACAGCTTGGAAGTCATGTTTGCAGATTAGTGTAGGTTTGCGTTCTTGAACATTTTGACGATCTTGCAAAATTTGAAACTTGGATGCTGTTTCATGTGAGGGAGAAAGCAGAGCAAGTGTCACAGTGTAACAGCTCAAGAATCCCAAAAGGAAACAGCTGCATGGACAGGCTGAAGTGTTTCTGTGTGTGTGTGTGGTTGTGTGTGTGTTTGATACGGGCCTGCATATTGCCAGCATGTGTTTTCCCATAGTTTCCCAAAGCCCCTGTGTGATTACGTGTTCGGGGCAATGTGTTTGCATAAGAACGGCAAAGATTGCACCAGATATTTTGCAAGGTTTAGGGTAAAGCCTGGAAGTGCAGTTGTTTTTAAGGAATATCCTGCCAGGTGTAGTCTTCGGAGTTGGAAAGACAGTGTCTTCCAGTCTTCTCAGCTGTTGTTCTGTCATTCCAAACGGGACTCGGGAGAGATTTCGGGAGGGGGGGGACTTAAGGGAAAGCTTGGCTGAATGTAATTTCTTGCCATCCTGACAGCACCACGGAATAAAGTGGCGCTCTCCTCCTGGGTGATTTGGGGGGAATTGCTTCTCAGGGTGACAAATGATTAGCCATTATCTTGAGCAGGATTTGATTCCTACAAGCAGGAAGGCAAGTCAGCTGACAGTCAGTTGCCCGCCGGACAGACTGCGCTGAGTCAGGTAACTTCACGGGAGGATACAAGGGTGTACTCACAGGAAATGAAGTTGCCGGCCATGGCTAACCCCCGCCTCCTTCTCCTTCCTCCCTCTATGAGGGTCCCTCCAGGACAAAACCTAATCTGCTCTGTCAGGGGCAGATTATGACTGTTTAATTGGAGATGGGCTTCGCAAACAATCGTACCTGTTGTTGCTCAGTTGTGCAGGTGTTTTACCGGTGCTTTTCATCACCATTGAGCATCCGAGAGTTGTGGAATAGGCCCCCAAATTACAAGGTTTTAGGCAGGCTGATATCTATGACCCCCACTCGAAGGATCAGATAAATGCTCGAGCTTGAGATCCATTGAAATCATGATAAATACTGAGGTGAACTGGTATTTATCATCATTGTACATCCAGTAATGACTCTTAGATTCCTAGAAAATACCTCACTGAATTACTAGGTTTCGAGAGACTTATATCTGTAACCCTGAGTGGAAGGATCAGGTAAATGCTCAAGCTCTTGAAAACCTTCAAATCATTTGAAATGATAGTAAATGCTGAGGTGAACTGACATTGCCTCTCTTTCCTTTATAGCGAGACCTAATAAAGAGAGCTCATTGCAGTGTAAGGATTTCTGACGCATTAATCGCCGGGTAGACTTCAAGCCTTTGTCCGTCTAATGGCTCTTTGGCACCTTGGATTCCTGTTGGAAGCCAATTTGTTGCACTGACATTGAAGCGGTGTAGCGGCTCAGCAGCAGCGGCGGCCACATTCGGTGAGAAGAGTCAAGGTGTTAAAGCTTGATTGGTTCCTCTCTGTGGTGCAACGGGCGGCTGATTGTCACCCCATGAACACATGTTTCTCAAATGGGAAAATGTGTAGACATTGTCCTCCTTTGCACCTCGCCGTGCCCTGCACAGATAAGAGAATTTGAGAGTTGTAGTCACATTAGAGGAAGAGCTTGAGAGGAGGGAGAAAAATGTCTGAGCTGAAATATTCCTGTGTCGCAAGAGTAAATAAGTTCTCCCCATGCCAGCGAAGCCCCATGTGATCAATTAGCTGCCCATTACCATAGATACAGAGAGTTTCTTACGCAACAGCTTGCTTCAAAATTTGAGTGGAGGACGGGTGAGGAGGAGAAGAGGGGGAAAAATGTTTAAGGATCTTGTCAAACCTCACCTCTGGCTTGAACAAGCGTGGCGGGAGGCTCTGGCACGTTGTCCAGGTCATGAAAACAACATGAAAACGTCTCTGTCAGCCACTCT
Organism: Mchenga conophoros; assembly: GCF_057382185.1. NCBI lineage: Eukaryota > Metazoa > Chordata > Actinopteri > Cichliformes > Cichlidae > Mchenga > Mchenga conophoros. Next base: position 27,071,868 of record NC_140547.1, on the reverse strand, counting down.
GTTTTCATTACCTGAAACAACAAACAGTGTAGAAAAAAAATAGGAGACGAGGAAGGAAAGAGTGAGTGCTCCCTTGGGGCGCCATTTACTTCCTGTGTAGATGAGGAGATAGGTGAAAAAAGAATACTTGGCTCCTGAGATTGGGTTAAGATTCTCACTCTTGTCTGTTCTTTTTTTCCACTTGCTCTTTGTCATCTTTTATGGATCCAAGCTTTTTCATCCAAAAATCCTCATAGTCCTGGCAGATGGACTGAAGAACAACTTAATTCAAATAGCTTTATCTAAACTCATCTTTAAACTAGATCTGAATTAATTTCAGCTTAGCATTTGCTCTGAGTATTACATTCAGTTTACCATTTATCACTTTAGCATAGCTAACGCTTTATAGTTTCAATAACGCATTCACAGACTACTTTTACTACTTTATTGACTAAGCATTTTATTTAGTCACACATTTTAACTACTTATTCGTCAGGTTTTGCTTGTTTATCCATACAATTAGCTAACAGTTTAGTTTACACTGTTATTTCATTCTTGAGGTAAAAACACAAACTGATAGCAATGGAAAAAGTTTAACCACTGACCGGTACTTACGATGACGACTTCAGCTGGTGTTTATAAAAAAATTATATAAATCCGTATTTTTTGGGATTCAATATGAACTGCTAGCTAGAAAAAAATAATTGGTAGTTGTAATTATAAGCGGTCATTTTGAACTTTTAAATCTTTCTTTTATCTGTTTCAACCAGTTATCCACATTTAGCTAAGTATTGTATTTTTCTCTTTTTCTGTTAGCTAACAACAATTCAGCAATTTGTTCGCTAATATTAGCTTGCTATTTTAAAATTTTATTTACTTTTTACCATGTTTTTACTAATCCAGCTGTTTTAGCTAACAATTTTAACTGCTTTTAGCTGGCAATTATAACTACTAGCCATACAGTTAGCTCAGAAAGTTTGAGCTTTTTTCATACTGTTGGCTTTTACTGCAAGCAAGAATTTTAACTTGCTATTTCAGTGTTCCTTTTTACTTTTTAACCACTACTTTATTGTAATATCTGTTACCTACAGCTTTGACCTTTTAATTGCTTCATGTCCATATAAATGATTTTTTGAAAAATATGTTGCAAGTGTTTGGTGTGTGATTCTGCACTGGGTTCTCCAGGGTTAAAGGTTCAGCCCTCCTGCAGCAACAATGTCAGACTACCAGTCTAACTCCGACTGGTGTCGCCCATGCTAAAATTGTACGCAGCAAAAATGCTTTGGATAAAAATGTCCACCAACTGGCTCAGGCTATGTTAACTGCACTTGAGGGAATTGTCCCGCAATAACAACCACCCACTGGAGGTTCTGCATGTATCCTCCTCTCCAACCACAGGGAAGAGGGCATTGTTTGGCAGCCCCCACCTTCACTGGGCTGAGGTTGCTGATATTTTAACTAAGGTGATGATAGCCTTAGTTGTTTTCCTCTGAGGGGCGTTCCCAATCCCAAAACCCCTCTCTTTTCTCCTATCTCGCTCCCTTCATGGGAGCTCAACTTTTCCAACTTCTTCTCCGTGATTTATGACCTCTCCATCAGATCCGTCCCATGGGCCCTCCCCCAATGTGCACACAGCCCTGCCACAGCGACTCCTGACTAAAATGGATTAGGTACAGTTATCCACAAATGGATTCTTGACTACCTCCATCCTGTTAGCCGAGATGTTGCCTGGTTTGATTGCAAAGGTGGAGTGGGCCTGAGCAGCTTGCTCTGATCCGTGGCGTCTCTGTTTGCCCGCCGTAATTACCTGTTTTGAATGAGTTAATAGCCATAGGAAACCCGTTTGCCGGGGATAAAAGGGACAGTATCTGGCGTTCAAAGCACTGAGAGGTTTTTAGCCGCACTGGGGTGTGCGTATATGTGTGTGGGAGGGGGATACTTTCCTTTATGCACTCTCGAAAGGGAAGAAAAAAGTTTCCTTATCAGGTATGTACTTAAAAGGATCCCACTGCTGGAAGCACACTGTCTTGGGGGGAAAGCAGAGAGAAAGATGAAAGGCTTTTGTTAAAAGTGACGCTTGGCCCAGGTTTCCTGTGCCTTGCCTAGACTCCCCTGTCCCTCCCTGCCTGAGTGCTCGGCTCTCTTCCTCCTTCCACTTTTGCCTTCTCTGTCTCGCAAAGCTGTCTTTGAGGGGGGAAAAGTAAACCCTTCTTGCCGCCTGCCGGTGTTAGATTAAATACCGAGATGGCGACAGGAAAAAGGCAGGGAGGAAAAACAAAAAAAAAGAAAAGAAAAAAAAAAGAAAGTGGCTGCCTGTTTAGCTGGCTGGCTGAGCTGTGGTGAGGGATGTTGGAGGAGAGTTATCAGGTTGGCGATGGAAACTGCCAGTTAGTCAGCAAGACTCCCAATCCGGTGTAGTCCAAACATGCCGCCGCGGGTTTTCGATGACACGGTAATCTGTCCCAGGGAGTTCAGGGTTGATCTAAAGAAGAGGGCTCATCTTTTTTCCTCCTTATCACACCGACATAGCAAACTGGAGGTGCCTAAGGCCAGCGACACAATAACAAGAGAATAAAATGATCTTCTTGAGGAAGGTTGTATTGAGTTCATTTTTCATGGCTGAACTATGTGTGTGTTTGTGTATGTGGTGCTTTTTGGGGGGGTGGTGAGGTGGGCTTTAATTCACTGGTAAATACAGACTTAACAGGAGCATTTGAACACATTTCCTCTCATTTGAAATCATTTGCCTCTTACACAGGAAAAATAAAAATGATATGACTTCCGGAAGCTGTGGAGATCAGACTACGGCGAGCTGATTGAGGGGCCTTCTCGGGTTTGGTTTGTGAGGGGAAATATCAGGAAACAATAAGACTCAGATCTAAGATGTCTCTGTTTTTCTGCCTGAATAATCAGGACTGCTGAGAAAAATGCTTGGTGACAGTGCCCTGGCAGGTTTGTAAGCATCTCACAAGGGAGAGGGGGGGAGAAAAGAAAAAGCAGCCGGGGCTATGCATCCTAGAAATGAGCCTCGGCGAGCGCTATAATGTGTTTAACTTGTAAACCAGTGTGGGTGACAGATTACGGGCGGTCCAGGGAGTGTGGCGAGGAGCCGCCATCTCAGCCCGCTCACCTTTTGCCTCTACATCTGTCCTGCTAATGGGCTTCGCTTCCACACTTCCCCGCCGTTAAGAGAGCGGGCTCCTAAAATCCTCAGGCGAAGCGCTCATTCCATTTCCCAATTAGACGCGAGGGCATGATTAGTTTATTAGCAGTAGCAAAAGCTCCGGCGAATGTGTTTGCGGATTCTTAGCCGTTAATGAGCAAATTCAAACCCTATTGAACGGACGCAGGGGGAGGAGGGTTGTACGCGTGCACAGTTGGCTAATAATAGCATCCCAAAGACAAAAGATGGAGGAAATAGCATTATAGGAAGAGAAGGTGGAAGAGGAGGGGGTAGAACAATGGAGGCCTACCGGCGCTCTTAATGGCATGCTCTTTCATTTTGAAAATTGTTTCCCTTTTGGAATTATGTATGCTCGCCATCCTCTCCTTCAGGGTTTGGCAAAGCGTATATACACATTCCCCTCTTCCACTAACACCAGGGACCAGAGTAAGGTCTGGAAGCACAGGAGACAGTAGTTCCACCTGTGGGAAATGAACTCTGGTGCAACCCCTCCTTTGTTTTCCCTCTGCCTTGGCAGGCTTAACCACCTCCTTTACAAGCCAGGTAAATTGTTCATTAGGGCCGAGGTAAAAGGAGATGGTGGTGGGGTAGGTGGGTGGTTGGGGGGGGACTTTCTTTCTTTTTTTTCCTGCTTTTTCCTCGCACGGCGACCGAGAAGTGCGAAGAACAAACAAGTCGGAGCATTTGTTCAACGGTGTAATCTACACATCAATTATCCTGCCGAGCTAATTAGCACCTCTGCATACCCCAGGTACCTGAGCACTCACACATGCTCGCCTCTTTCAAGCCACTGATCAAAAAAAAAAAAAAAAAAAAAAAGCAGGGGATTGACAGAAACACGGGGAGGCAGAACCCAAGGGTAGGTGGGGGGAAAAGCCTTAGATCAAAATTTCCTTTTTACTTACAGTATACCACAAGTGTGCGAGTGAGTGTGTGTGTGCCCGCGTTTCAGCCATTCACATCATGCCAATGGAGCTGCTCAATTATGTAAGCCCTATATACATATACATTCATACACACATGGGGGTGAGTGTATGCAATCATAGCCTATAGTAGGAAATTCTCATTTTTGCATAGACTGTGACCTTTGTTTGTACTTCTCTCCACGAGAAACCTTACCAGTACCTGAAATTTGATTGGAGATATTATGTTGCATCTATGATGGAAAATATCATGTTTGGAGGTGACTTTAAGAAGCACATACATTCACCAGCCACTTTATTATGTTGACCTTGCTAGTACCGAGTTGGACCATCTTTTGCCTTCAGAACTGTCTTAATTCTTCATGGCACTGATTCAACAAGGTGCTGGAGACATTCCTCTGAGATTTTGATGCATATTGACACGAGAATCTCCCGTTTCACAACATCCCAAAGGTGCTCTGTTGGATTGAGATCTGGTGACTGTGGATAGATCCATGCGATTATTATGCTTATCTGAAATTTTGACCCTGCCATCTAAATGTTGCAGCAGAAATTGAGACTCATCAGAGTCCAATTCTCATCTTCTGTTGTCCATCTTCATGAATTGTAGTCACAATTTCTTGTTCTTAGCTGACAGTGTGGTCTGCTGCTGCTGTTGAGATGCTCTTCTGCATACCTTGGCTGACCGAGTAGTCTGGCCATTCTCTTCTGACTTCTTCAACAAGACATTTTCTCCTTGAGAAAACTGCTGCTCGATGGGTAGTTTCTCTTTTTTGGCCAGTTTTCTGTAAACCCCAGAGATGGGTGACGCAGAAAAATTCTCATCACGTCAGATTCAAAGCCACCTTTCATCTCCATTCTGATGCTAAGTTTGAACTTCAGCATGTCACCATGCCCTAAATGCACTGAGTGGCCGGCACATAATTGGATAATCAGATTTCTGCCTTAAAATGCAGCTGAACAGGTATACCTAATGAAGTGACCACACAACTTATGTAGTTACAGTAAGAAATGCACCACAAGAATTAACCGTTGTACTTTTCTCTGCATCGAGTAAAGCGAAAGCACAAGGCTTTACTTCATTGCTTGTATTTTTTGATCTAGGGATTAATGGTAGGATTAGAAGTACAGCCTAATACCTCAAGTCAAGTCAAGTCAAGTTGGCTTTATTGTCACTTCAACCATATACAGTTTAACAGTACACAGTGAGGCGAAACAACGTTCCTCCAGGAACCAAGGTGCTACATGCAACATAAATTACAACATAAATTAACAAAAAAATAAATAAATAAATATATATATATATATATAAAATATAACTAGAAATATTATAACTTTCTTAGATGTTGTCTTTCTTGGGTTTTTAGCCAATTATCTTGCAGGATTTTTTTTGCGCATCTGTGTCCACAAAATATAGTTTGGTGTTGCTTTGAGGAGTCAGAAAAGGTGTTAATTTTGCTGTTAACTGCTAAGCTAATCAAATAAATGGCTTTCACCTGTGCACATCGAGGCTGTTGCTGTTTTGAACTTTGCCGTTAACGTCTGAGCTCCCTTATTAAGGTGTTTTGAAAAGAGCCCAAGGTATTCACACACACACACACACACCTCCCTCCTTCTCCTTCCCTCCATCCCTCCACTGCTACCGCCTGCTTCCACCCTCTACTCCCACCATGTAATTAAAAGTGTAGCTTTCGCCCTCCTGCAGCTAGATAAGAAAGACAGGTACAACATTAAAAAAAAGCATCTGGCAAGAGGGAAGAAAGGAAACAAAATGCCTCGATCTGCTCCTGTTTACACCCACCCACGTCATGTGTAAGTCATGGGCTCTGGGGCCCTCCAACTTCAGCGCTGCCTGTTTGCGCCGTTTACCGAGATCGAGAGAGAGGTTAAGTTGTGTCATCTAGCTACTGTCTTACACCTGGCGTACCTTGCCGCTGGCACCATCTAACACATACACACACACAGATCTGCACATATGAAGGTGTGCAAAATCTCATTCAACTGGAAATCAAAATAAGAGCTAAAATCAATTGAGGAAGGCTGTAAATATATATTTATAAGCATTTTTTTCACCTCAAGTTCAAGCTTTGTGTTTTTTTTTTGTTGTTTTTTTTTTTTATTCCTGGGCTATTAGCATGCTTTGCATGATTTACAAATCAAAACAAGCCTTTATGGCTCCTCCCCTCAGAAGGCAACTTTCTTTTAACTGGCTGCCGCTCACAAGCAGGTGGATGGGGCTTCTGTCAGATGACCATACTAGGGTTATATGATTTCTCTGATGTCATAAAGTTCCAAGAGGAGAGAAAACTGTCAGAAACAGCATATTTAGAGCACTTTTATGTGTTTATTTAGCCTGGAAGTAAGACCGGTAACCTGGCATGATCTCAGCAGTGTGAGAAACCAGATAAGAAAAAGCACAATAGGTCCCATTTAACCAGCTTTTATCATTCCTAATTATGATTTTGTAGGTCTTTGTCACGCTTAAGGGCAGCTTATTATATCATAAGGTGCTAGCAGACAAGCTGTAGGGGATCATCACGTGACCTTTGGGTTACAGGGGCACCTCTAATGCTACCGAGCCAGATATTTGGCACCGAATGCTGCTGAGATTTAACTGAAATCACCTCACAAAAGAGCCCCTAGGAGATGGTTGTGGACGCTCAGGTAGTTGTTGTGACAATAAGCTGTGCCCCTGTCAGCCCAAACCCTAACACCCCCCCCCCCCCCCCCCCTCCTCATCCACCTCCTCTTTTCTCTCCTCCCTGTGGCTGGCTAGTAGCTAATTGGGAAGTTGGTAACAGTGTCAGAGAGAGTTGCCTTTCTCCAGAGGGCTTTCCCTCTCTGCAAGGGTCCAGGCCACCTCTTCTATGTGTGTGTGTGTGTGTGTGTGTGGGGTGAGCCCAGTTTGCCCGCTGGGAACGTTACACACACACACACACACACACACACACACACAAGCACACACATGTACACACACACACTTCCCCATTTCCTGGTCCTTATTTGATACCTGGTGGGGATGCTATTCAGGTGACAAAGAGCTTCAGTGTGTGTGTGTGTGTGTGTGTGTGAGGGGGTAACAGATGTGATTTTACACTCTCATTACCATGTGAATGAGGCCCCAGGCCCCCAGATTGGCTTCAACCACAGAAGAAGAAGCAGATTCAAAGCTCCTCCTCGCTTTAACGTGGTGGCCCCTCACCTGGACCCCCCACCCTCCCGGTTCATCCTGTCTGATCTCTTTAGTCCATCTGAGCTCCCTGTTCATTCCACACACACACTCATACACACAGACGCACACACAGATCGACCTTTAAACAGCTGCTGATTGGCAGTTTTATGGCTGCGCAAGGTCCCACTCTGCTCAAAGAAATATTTCACAGGAGCGTTTTCTCTCTCTTTCTGCCGCCGCTGCCGCTTTTGAGGACTGAGAAGTGCTCGCTTTCGCTCTCAGGTGCTGTTTTGCTGAGATAAACGCGGCCGTGGCCCCATCGCTGTGGACAAGAATGCAAAACAACCTTGGCCAGATCAAACCGGTTGTTGTGTTAGTGTGTGTGTGTGTTGTGCTTTTTTTCCCCTTGCTGCTATCTGGCCAGTGCGACAGTTTTGTCGTCTGAGGAGAAAGGTGAAAGGAGTAACCACGGTGATGTGTCTCTAGCAGCGAGGTGGCTGGTTGTCAAAGGGTTGGAGGGGGTGGAGAGATTACTTCAGACACTTTTATGCAAGCAGAATGAACCAGACTGATGTTTTACTGCTTTTTTTTTTTTGCAACATTTTTTTTCTTTTTCAGACCCCCAAAGTGTTGCCCAACTAGGTCTGCAACTGCTAACCTTTGCAACAGTTGCTCAACTCGCAGACCAAACGACTTCTTCCACAAAACGAAGTCCTCCAGCTTTCCAGCTTTTGGAATTTTTAGCAATATTAAAAGATGAACTTCAAGCCTCGTGATTAATTCCTCCAAAATAGACGCCTTCATTTTTGTTTCCTTTCACCGCATCCCCATTCTCCTTCCTCACGGTGAATGAAATCAGCATCAAAAAGCTCCCGTTAGCCGGTAATTACAGCTCAGGTTCTGCTTAACTATTATTAACAAAAAAGTACAGTAATCTGGCCTGGCAGTGCAATATGTTACCGTCGCTTTCTAATTAATCTTACAGGGAGCGTAATAAATTTACAATATCAGATTGGCGCAATACTGTATATAGATTTATTAAAGCTTTTAATCAGTTCTGGCAAAATTAATTTTGCAATGATTGCTTACATTTGAATTTGCATATACTTAGTGCGAGTAATTTATTTTTATAGATTCTTTTTTATTAAACTGAGGCACGTGGGAGCCGTCAGAGATGAGGAATTGCTGGGGTTTTTTTGGCTTTCCGTGCTGCGAGGGAAAGGGTTTCCTCTTAGGTGTGAGGAAAGGTGTCACAGCACCTGTCCTGACAGGAGGCGACGGGTCACGTGGTGGCAGCCCGGGGTGTTGTGAGGAGGCTGTTTCATCCCTGTTTCCTGTTGTTTGTAATGTCTCTGCCTGCACTGAAGGTCACTGCGTATTAGAGCCATGGAGGAGTGTTTTTAACACCGCTGTTTTAGGGTTTACAGATTTTTATTAAGGCTTGAGATATGAGCCTATTTGTATATGAACATAGAGCTTCAGAAAAGCTGCAAAGCAAGTTTCCTGTTTCTTTACATTCTGACCTGTAAATAGTTGTTTCCAGAGAAAAATGCCCATTTTCTTTCAAAGTGTATTCATTTTAAGTTTATTACTGGGGGATTTCTTCCTTTCATTCTTAAAAATGTATTTCTACATACATAATGGAGACCAAATTCACCCTATTGCAGCACCAGTTTGTCATAGAAATACTCTTCAAACTTGGAAATGACTGACTTGAGTATGTAATGTGCGATTAAAATTTAGCGTTTTCAAATTATTTACCAATTTCTTGGAAAAAAAACTTTCACTTTAATGGGCGGAATGTTCCATTACCAGTCTAAATTGCTTGCCTGTGACCATAGCAACATTCTAGAATACTTCCTTCGGTCTGTTTTGACATTCTAGAATCTTGCCATAGCAACAATCCCACTGCAATTTAAGCAGTTGTGTATTTTACTTTTTCTCATTCTTAAGGGATTCCTGGAATCTTATTGATCATGGAAGTTAGCTAATATTTAATCTCTAACTTTGGTAAAAATGTTGTTCAAACCTGTTGAGTAATCCTGATAAATTCGCAAATCAAAGAAAGCACCTTAAATGCCACTTTAATGCCTCGTACCGTACTGAATGCTACCCTTTGCTGCCCTTTTGGCCTGTATTATCATAAAAATGCAAATATGGCCTGTAACGGATTCAAGTGTGTTTGCTACTTGATAAAACGCCACCTTCCTCCTCGTCTCGCTGTTTTCCTCCCGTGTAAATGCTCACAATAACACGAGCCTACAAAGAAACACACACTTGGGTACACAGGAACGCAAATGTACACACATACACAAGCACACGCACACACACACTTGCAGGGCAGATAAGAGTGATTCATAAACAGATGAACCCAAAGCAGATGTGTTATCATGGTGGCACTGTGCACAAAGTACTGCAAGGCCACACCAGCTCTCCTGGGGCTCACACACACACACACACACACACACACACACACACACACACACACACACACACACACACTCACTTGATGAAGTCAGGTTTAAACAGGGAGACCTGATAACAGAAGGCTGCCTCTATCAATTTGTTACCCCCACCTCCAACTTGATCCAAGGCTCCGTCAGCAGATTCCTCCACCTGAGTGTGTGCTAACATGTTTGTCTATATTTAAAAACGCTATTTTTATACATGCATGTTGCGGCTGTGCAAAGGTGTGTGTGTGTGTGTGTGTACATGTGTGTTTTTTGTGGGGCGTGGACTCATGGCATTGAGCCACAGTGTCCCTTTGAGACTGGGCAGGAGGAGGAGGAGTGGACACCGAGAGAGAGAGAGAGAGAGAGAGAGAGAAAGAGGAACGATTTAGATAACAGTCTCAGCTTGTGGCATGCACACACATACACACATGGACACACACACACACGCACACACACACACACACACACACACACACAGCTGCTATCAGAAACACATTATTATTGGAGAGAGCTGACCACAGGAGAACCCTGGCAAGCACCCCGAGATAGGCTCTTATATTCTTCCTCCCTCCCCAGGGAAGAATTCATGAATTAAATCTTTCTATTAAAGGTAACTCTCTCCTCCTCCCACAAGAATACAAACAAAAGGGGGAGAGAGAGAGGGAGACGTATTCAGTCTGGACCTGCAACTGGTGATTATTTTCATTACCAAACAATCTCCTGATTATTGTTTTGGTAAGCTGATCAATAAGTTGTTTTAAAAAAGACCCAGCCACTCTACTGTCAGCCGTCGGAGCTCAATTAAAGTCAGCACAGGATTCAGAGATGTTCAAATTGAAACAGCATGTTTTTACACTGTTAACATGTAGGAATAGATGGCACTTTTCTTCAAGTTCTGATTAGCAAGTTGTTAAGTTATGTAAGAAGTGTGCAGATATTTGTGTCAAAAAATGGAAAAAATCCAGCATTATATTCAGTGCAAGTGTTTCATATTAAGAAGCACGGCATAGTTCCTGTTAATAATTTTAAAAAACGTGTAGGGAGAATTTAGTTATTTTATTTTTCATTTTAATGAGAATCAAGTTCAAGAAATAGATTGAAATATTAATTATAACTAGCTATAATTTTTTGATTAAAGTTGAGAGGTGTCAAGAATAAAGTTGAAAAGTAGGAGAAATAAATAAAATCAGAAGTAAAGTGGAAACAAAATGTAGAGAAATCAGTTGGAATTGAAGTTAATGTTTAGAATACAGTTAAATTATTAAGAGTAAATTTAAAATGTTTCCTAATAAAACCAACAATTTTGCAAAACTGACTTGTTGACAAAGTTTAACAAATAAAGATTCAAAATCTTAATATTGGGAGTAAAGTTAAAATTTTGAGAATAAATTCTGAATGCTTACAGAGAATGACGACAATGTGAGTACGGGTGTAATATCAAGAACAAAGTCAGAAAGAAAATGACACCGTTATATAGTATAATTTAAGCCTAAATAAAGTTGAAATACTGAAAAAAAATACCATAATTTTCAAGATTCTAGTTGAAATGTCAAGAATAAAATCACAAATGTAGGAAAATTAAATCAAAACTTCAGAAGAAAGATAAAAGAAGAAGAAAGTTGGAAAGTAGATTAAAATCAAAATGTTAAAAAATACAGTTAATTTTTTAAGAACAAAGTTAAAATAAGTTTGAGAATAAAGTCAAAAAGTTGAGCAGAGGGTAAAATCAACATCTTAAACAAAGTGAAGTATAAGTTAAAATATCAAGACTGAAACTTGACCGTACAATAAAGTCAAAATGTTGGAAGATGTAGTTAAAACTTTTAAAATAAAGGAGAAATGCTGAGAACAAAGACGAAAAGTAGAAGATGTGATGAGCGTGTCGAGAAAACGTGAAAAAGTAAATAAAAGTTTTAATAATGGGACTACAAATGATGGAGAGAAGACAGGAGAAAGGTAGAGTAAACAAAAAATGATGGAAAGTTCGAAGAATAAAGATGAAAAGAGGAGGACATGATCAACTCATCCACAAAATGTTTTTGAAAAGTACGTAAAATAATGATGGACTAAAAGTTCAAATGTGGGAATAACATCACATCTTCTGATTTGTTTCCTTTTTGTTTCTAACAAACAGTAACACCGAAAGTCCTCCTTCCCTAGCGTGGCCCTGGTACTTGTCCATACTCTGGTTTGAATCCACGTGCGATCATTGTGTTTCGGCTCAGCTGTAGACACGCGTGTAAACATGTCCGTCTCTTTATTATGCTCGCAGCGGCTCCACACATCTGTTTTATTAGCTGTGTTTCCTTCTTCATATTAACCCGCAGGTGCTCTTGTCGCTGCCTGCACTGATGCTTCTTCTTCTTCTTTACAATTCACATTAATACCCGCACGCACAGAAAAAGCCCCGCAAATTTCAAATAGTTTAAAGCACTTGCTGCATTCATTCAGCTCCGAGCATTAAAAAGGGCCTTTATAGTGGAGGGGAAATTAGCGATGGTCTCCCTTTATGTGTGTAAGAAGCCCTGCTTTGCCTGTGACGACTCCAAAACTGGAAGCAGTTCACCCAGCAAACGTTTTCTTTTTTCCCCCTTCTCTGTGTGTGTGTGTGTGTGTGTGTGTGTGTGTGTGTTTGGTTAGTTACAGTAATTACGGCCCAATAACTGACAGCCAAAACCAGGCAGGAGAAAGTAGAAGGGGGCTGTTTTTCCTCAGCCGTGCGCAGCCTCGCTGCTGAACATCTGCTGAGAGATTTGCATATTAATTAACCCATATTAACTCTAATTATTCTGGGAAATTATCAAATAAATTAAATTTTCTAATTTTAACCGTTTTTTCCCCCTTCTTCCCGTTGCTTGACGAGTGTCAGGTAACGTGAGGAGACGAAGGGGAAGCTCACCTGTGCCGAGAAAACATTTTATATATGTATGGATATATATATATATTCCATCACCACCTCCCCCTTCTCCTCATCCTTCCCCTTTGCCTCCCAACCTTTCCCTCCTCTGTTCTTCTTCTCTGAATCCTCCCTCCCACTCTCCTGGCCTGGGAGTCCTGAGGGCAGCCAGGGGAAGCTTTTGTGTGTCTTTTTTATTCTTCTTCTTTGGCTTGTGTGACGAAGAGGAGGCAGGCGGTGGGGGGAAGGACGGGAGGTTTACTTCTTCGAACATTTGTTGGAGGCAGGAACATGTGTGAACTGGGGGAGGAGGAGGAGGAGGAAGGGGCGGGGTGGGCACAGATGGTGAATCCATGCAGGACCCGGCAAAGGTGGGACCTCTGAGCTGTTGAGCAAACCTTGAAGCTTTCTGTGCCTCCCTCGCCCTCCCCAGCCTGTTGCTCGGGCCTCCTCTGCAAATAAATGGCGCTTTAATTGAATTAGAGTCAGGGCTGCGCGAGGGGCTCCTCGTGGACACAACCCAGCGGCGATTCGACGCAGTCCAATGGGTCGGAAGATGCCACAAATATCGATGCTGCGAGTTTTTTCTTTGGTAGTCTCTAACAGAGGAAGAAAATCTGCCATTTGGTGGCCTCTTTACCCCCTTATGTGTCTCCGTGTAAAAATCCTTCTGTAATCTCAGCTTAATTATGCACAATCGAGTTATGAGCGTCGTTTGTTTTCGGGGCAACCTACGCTATCGTGCTATAGTGCTGTCGTATTAAAGTTAAACGACTGCAAACACGAAAGAAAAAAGGGCTACGATTGCCTCATTTGAACCCCGCAATCGGTCCTTTTTGCAATGCTTTAATGTCATCTGGTCAACAAGACTTATCAGACACATTAGTCGGAGCAAATTTCCTGAAAAACGCTCATGCTGGGAGGCTTTTCTTGGCATGAAAACAGTGCAGTATTTCTTACGTTTCACTCTCTTGCAAGCAGAATGATTTAAATTCCGTCAAAACTCTCATCACGTCGCAGTTTTTGGAGTTTATTTTGTTTGCCTCACTCTGGATGTCCACAGTTAGACTTTCTTTAACTTACTAAGCTTCGACAGTGACTTCTTTTACTGCTATTTGCTCATAAATCTGACTCAAAATTAGCTCTTAAACACCTAAAGGTGTCGTCCCCAGCAACTTATATCCGTCACTTACTTCACTTTGCAGCAGCACACCTCCCCCTCTCTATAGACGCACACATGCAGTGCCCAGACAGACGCACACACACAAACACTCCCAGGTTGCGTTTACACTTCACTGAGTTTTCACCATTCATCGTCTCTCCCTCCCCTCTCTCCGGCCCTCACCCCTCACTCTCCCCCTCTGTCTCCTTTCATAGCTTTTGTTTGCCCTCTGCCACCGTCCTTTCACCGACTTGGCCCTGATTTGCCCCTTGTGCTCGATCACACCATTATACTGAGACAAGATAGCACAAAATATCCAAACATGTCTGCTATCCTTTTGTCTGGCCTGATTTGGGTTGGGGTGGCTCTGGTTTAGCGACTGAAGGAGGGTGTATTCTTGTTTTGAACACAAAGGTGAAATAATCTATAAAATAGTTCCTCTTTAAGGAGCGCTGTTAGCCCAGTTTGAGTTTTATTTCAGAAAAAATGCCTTAAAGTCTGTCTAAGGATATGTATAAAATAAGATTTAACCGTCTTCGCTGTAGGTGTGAGCTTTCCATCAGACAGGAGTAAGACTTACCCGAGGAAGTGCTTAAACTGTTGCAGACAGGAACAATGGCAGACAAAAGGTCATCGCGAGAATCCACTACTGCTGGCGGTAGCCACAAGGCAGCGACCTCGCTTCCACCTTAATGCCCTCCCACACACACACAAACACGGACACACTCTGACTAACAGAGCGCCCCTGCTTCCCCATCTCCCTCCCAGCCATCCAGGTGATCCGCTTGGCTCACATTCATGAGACAGGGAGCGAGCGCGAGCAGTTATCGTCCAATAGGGAGAATGTCCTGGCTCATTATCGGCGTAGGAGGCCGAGCGTGTCACCTGGAGCTAAGCCTCGACACTTGACTAAAAAGTCAGCCGGGGTTAGCGTGAGAGCGCGAACGTGGGTGTTAGTCATTCTCCCCGCAGCGATCACCTCCACCGTTGGCCTGCCGAACAGTAAGAGCTCTTTTTCCTCTCTGGCTCGGAGACTCCAGCAGGAAGGGCTTTTAGCACAGCCTCCTCTGGGCACCTGATGACTACTTTGGGATTGTTAAATAAATGTGATTATACCTGTTAGCATTGTGAAGTGGTTTTTCTTGGCAGAACGCAAGTGGAACACCTCTGAACTCGGGCTTTAGAGCATAGGAGGGTGGATTTTATGGCATAGAGTAACCTAGTGTACTTGGGCATTGAAGAGAAATGTTCTTGATTTGTTGTAACCCAGCTTCATTTAACTTGATGCTACAATCAGATATCTGATATTTAAGGAAGCAGAAACAAGTTTTGATGCTTAAAATGAGGCACAGATATGGGTTTGCATGATTTTAAGAGTTAGATTTAACGACTAATGACCCAAAATACAGCTCTGAACCTATTTGCAACCTTGTAGACAATCATATCTCATTTTTTGCTTTTATTAAATTAGAAAATAATTTAATGATTTAAAAGAAAATAATCATTCCATCTGACATACAATAAAAGTTGTTCACCTTTTACCAAAAAAGTCAATTTCCAGCCCAAAGTCTAAGTCATCAAAGAGTTAATGTGTCGCTACAACCTGATTTCTATTATTTAAGGAGCCCAAACCACTTTTCTATGTTAAAAATAGGCCAAATGTAGGATTTGGGTGATTTTAGGGGTTAGGTTTAAGTACTTAGACACTAATGTATTTTTTGTGATGAAGTCACAATTAAATGATGAGCCCAATCCCTAATGATGAGTTTAGGAGACAAGGAAAAAAAGTCTTTTTGATGCATATCAGTTAGAATGATCCTTTTTTGTTTTGGTATCCTGATTGCCAGAAAAATAGCAACAAAAAAAAGATATTATAATTGCCTAGATTTAGTGTTGTGGTCATAACCAGTGATTACTTAGACCTCACAGAGTTTAATCAGGTTTCGTCAGATGTTTTAAAAGCAAACTTTGGTATCAAAGGCCCAACGGATCTGAACGTAAGCTCCTTTTTTGACTTTTTATTCTGTGTCAAGCACGCCCGGCTTGTACAGACTTATCATATATGCAAAAGTTTTCCGACAAACAGATGCGTGCGGTCAACATCAAAGACGCAAGTTGGTAGCTGCCTATTCCTCCAAGTGACTTTGGGCATCTTTGAACGCAGCATGTGGCCTGACAACTGTTATCTTTGGTGGGGTTTTTTCTTTCTTTTTTGTGTGCAGGAGTCAATTGTGATTCCAACATTAAAAGCGTGTTTTGATCACTGGAGCTACTCGTTCCCTGTCAAACCTGAAGCTTTGTAAATACAATCATGTTAGAGTTGGACTAAATTAATTCCACGGGCTTCTCTGTGTCTGCAGAGTGCAACTGTCACAGCTGAAGAATTGCCTGCGCCATTGTTGTTTTTTTTCTTCCTCCCTGACTTTATCAAAGAAATGATGAGATTTTAATAAGACTTTGTCCCTTTGCACTCTTGATTTTTTTCTCAGGCTGTCATTGCTGATGCTTCCAGCCGTACTAATCAATATTAGTCCTCACTCTGTACTTTTTTTGTGAGTGACAGAATAATGCTGGGACTGTGAAAGGGTTATGTCAGATAGCTTAAAACCTGATATTAAACAAGAATTGCGCTGCTACACATGTCACTTTAATTATCAACAAAAACGCAAGTCGAAGAACCCCCCCCCCAATTTACCTTAAGAGGAGTAGAAGAAAGCAAACAGGTAGCGGCAACAGTTTGCGAAACGTCGTTCATAATTGCTTTTGTCAAGGATGACACTTAAGGTAAGAAAAGGAGAGAAGAGGAGAGGCACTGGAGAAGTAAACACTATCTTTTCTTTGTCTTTCGCTCTCCTCGGCAACACAAAAGACTGATTAAGAGTGAGGTTCGGGGAGGGGGATGAAATAACTGCCTGCGAAATATTAGTAGGTTAGAATTACTTTGTTGCTTGACACAATACCAATAGATGCTTCATGCTCAGAGAGGGAGAGGCTCTTGTCAGCAGTGGCACCTAAACAATGGCAGCTTTCTTGACGTTAATACTGCGCGTTTGACTTGACGAGCACCCCACTGTCATTTTGCCTTCTTGGAGGTATACGTTGAATGCGGAGGAGACAGCTGACGTTCGGGGAAGATTGCATCCACGGAGACAGTTCAACGCCCCCGTGTTTAAATTTGTTCAGAAACTTGAGGACAAGACGTCACGAGAGATAAGAAAAAGCAGCAGGAGACATAAACTGGTGTCAAAAATAAAAAAGAAAGCTCCTCTCTCTTTTTTTTTCTTTTTCTTTTGCTTTACTTTGAGGTCCGGTGTTCTCAGTCCTGCCCTGAAAAGTTTGCTCCGCTCCCTCATTCCTTATGTGGGAAGTCAGAACGGTGTGCATTGCTGCGGTGGATGTGTTGCTAAACAAAAAGAAGCTCCCTAGCTCCTTTTATTAGGGAAGAATAGGCCCTTTAAAACCTGTCCAGCCTTAGATAATTTCATTCAGCCGGCCCCTGCCCGGCCGTCATTGAATCTGCATCCAGAGATCAGGTTCACAGCAACGGGTTGATAGCTTCCCAAGCCTCTTGGCCTTTTGTTCTACCAATCCTGTGCTGCTGCCCCCTCCTCGGCAAGCTGGGGAGGAGGGGGATACAGAGCTGATGGGACATTGCTGAGGAAAGTTCAAAACTTCAGGGGTGAAGGGGCGCAGAGAGGTGAATTCCAACAATTTTTAAGTTAAGAGATTTCTAAGTCTGGCAAACTTTCATCTCATTCAGACGTCTAGACGTTTGACAGGTAGAGACGGCTCTCTTTCAATCCAACCTTTCAAATAAAAGCACAATATCAATTGTACCAAGGTGGATGTGGACCACCCAGGAACTCCTAACGTCTCTCTCCACTCGTGGGTCTCCTGCCTCGGTTGCCTTTTTTGTCGTCCCCAAGGAGCATTACTGAGTCTGAACTTGCCTAAACCCTTGTGATCACACCTCTTGAAAAGGTTTTGTTTCCTCCGTCGATTGGTATTCGAGGCAGGTCACCGCACTCCCACCCTCCTCCTCGTCCTCCTCCTCATCTCCTCCCCCACTTTCTGCCTGCCTGCCACCCCTGCCCACCACCCCCAACTGCCTCCCCTCCCACGTTTGAAAGCCCTGTTTTCATTTTAATTTGCACCTGTTGTGCAGTTGTTCGCTGAAGGCAAGTGCAGACCAGTCAATCGCACAGAGACGTGTCAGAAGGAGATGTGGGGAGGCTTATCTTTTGATATGTATAACGTTTTCAGAAATGCCGTGCATGAACTTCATCTGGTTGGCACTCCTGATTCTCAGAGAGTTCAAGAGGCAGGGACACTTGTAGCTATAACTTTGGCATAAAAACCGCCTTAATTAAGCTTGTTCATTCCTCGCAGGGTCACAATGTGAGGAGTTCTGCATATTTTCCACAAACAAGATATAAATCTATTGATTTTCACCGAAGCTCTGCTGACTTGTGGGCTCACTAAGGCTTTTTTTATGACTCGGAAACATAAATTCAACGAAAGCCTCCACCTCTTCACTTCGGTGGCTCAGACTCTGGGCCCTCCCATGATTGGCTCTCACCACAGAACATTTTTGCACAAGCTGCCAATGAGGTGTGTCCCCATGTGATGCCATCCATCTGCACTGCTCCAATAAGTCCTCTGACGTCCCTTTTCTGCAGTGATTTACGCCGTAGCGCGTACTCGCTGAGAACCAGCCGATGGTGGTGACTAATTTGCACGAGAGCCACCTTTGATTGAGTTCACAGCCCTTATTTACAGGCCGTCTATTTTAAGAAATGCAGGCATATGTCTGGGACCTGGGTGTTGTGGAACTGGGCGAGCCCTGCTGTTGGAGTTTTGAATGTGTGTGTGTGTATGTGCCTAAAGGCGCTGCCATGCTTTTATATTTTAATATGTTAGGAAACATTTATATTAATGTTCATGGTTCACTGGCAATGCAAATGTGAAGACATCCGAGGGCTACATGCAGTGAATAATCTAAATCACTATAGGTTAAGCCTTTTGTATGCATAGCAACAACAGTTGTAATATTGTACGTGCTATGTGGAGCATCTCAAATGTGAGCGGTATGCTCCGGAGCAGAGCCATCCTGAAAGGTGCAGCTCGTTGGCATCCAAGGCATGTGAGCACGGCTGAAAATTAGTGGCTATTTTGGCTCGTATCTCCTCGACAGCTGTCTGCCCACCGCTGTGGTTTAGTCACAAATTCCAGCCGTGGATGCTGTAATTGGGGTGTAACCCACCAAAAGAAAAAGGGGCCTACGCCTTGCATTGAGCAGTAATGTGGGGTTATCCTTTTAATCTGCGGATAGACCTCAGTTTTCCAAAACTGGTCTAAATCCCTCGTCAGATTCATCTGTCCACAAGAAGTTGTAGAGAACTGCATTATTTCTCCGCCGTGCTTTCCTGTACTGACCAAATTTGTTCTTCCTTTGTATCACAGCTCTCAACTACGAGAATGTGGTGGAGACCGGATCAGAGACGGAGGAGGAAGACAAGCTGCCAGTGTCTGAGGAAGACCCTCTGATCAACGGAACCGGCAGCCCGGCCAGCCTCACCAACCCTGAGGTCTCGCCACGTATCGAGGGACACGGCCTGCTGAACAAGGACGACGATGACGACGAGATGAGGGACAGCGGCGTGGAGCACATTTGGCCCGACAATGACATGCTGAGTGCTTCCGTGGACGGTACTGGTGAGTGTAGAACAAGTAAATTCAGTCATGTCAACTGTAGGAGTTTGGTAATAGTTGGGTTGCAAAGCAGCTTGCACAGGCAACCTTAATGGGACACTTTAAAATGAGCCTTGGCAGTTGTCAGATGTGTAGAATGGCATCAGCTTGATGTCGTGATCGCGGATAAGCTCTGTGACTTCCCAAAGTAACTCTGTGCTGGATTTTTCTTGAGCTTGTAAAGCTGGCAAAACGGCAAATTGATGATTTCCTAATTAAATTCTGCTTGGCTTTCAGTCTAGGTTTTGTTGACTAGAACAGTTGTGGATCTGCCCACTGAGGTTCCTAAACAGGCAGCAATCTGTTGCCTGAAATGACAAAGAAAACATATGGGGGTGTTTATTCCAAACTCGGATATCCACTATTTGAGAAACGTGACCTGCACTATTAGAAATATCAGAAGATGATAGAAGAATATATTTTAAATCATGCAAACATCCATGTTCTTTTAACCCTTTGCGGTTTAAGTTCTTATAGGTGGTAACACTAACACCTTCCCTACCCTCAGCCTATGTTTTGGGCTTTTTTGTAGAAGAAATGTTAAGTTTGGTTGATTTTGGTCAATTAGGATGGTTATTTTCTTTGTACCCTGATTGCCAAGACTTAATAAAGCAAAAATTAGATTTTAGATTTTTTTAGGTTTCGAGTTAGGGTTGGGGTTGGGAAGATTTAGAACCATAAGAACTCTTGGCTTTTCTTACCAGATGTGTGGGGTTCAGGTGAGCTGTCAGTCAGAAAAACTACCACTAAGCTCACTCATGGATACTCTATAGTGAATGTGTGCTCATCCTGCCACTTGTGGTATCATCTTATGCTGTAAACCCCACCCATCTGGTGCCCGAGCAGACTTAAACAAACGCCACGGAGCGTTTTGCAAACAATGCTTGAGCCAGGTCTGACGGTGAAGCCCCGATGACGCTCCCTCAGCAGACAGACATGATAAACAGTTTCTCTGTGAGCGGCAGAGACCATTTGGTTCACGCTTAGAGAAAAGCCAAACAACAAAAAAATATTTACAGTAATGTATAAAGAGGAGGTGGAGTGGGGAAGAAGCCTGTGCGCTGCAGGAAATGAAATCTTAGCGTGTTTTTATGGTGTTTCAGCAACATCCAGCAGTGACTGATGCTGCTTAATTCGTCTCGCCCCTAACAAGCTGCCTAATCCCAGGCAGGTGATACCTACCCCAACTTGACTGACTTATTGTCTTTTGTTTGAGCAACTCCTTCTGCAGGGGCCCCAGTCACAGATGCTTGAAAGATAAATACTTTTAATTAGGGGGCAGGGTATAATCATTAAAGGAAGCCAGACTGCTGCAAAAAGTCATTAACAATCTTAAATGAAATTTTTATTTTTATGATAGCCATTTACATGTATAATAAGAGTCAATGATTCTTGGAAGCATGTGACAGGAACAGAGTATGGCGAGAAGTCATGTAAGACAGCCCATTTAAATGAGCTGGGCTTTGCTATTCATTTCTGCTAATGAACTAGCTGTGCACAGTGCCGAAAAACGGGGGAACATTCAGCAGTCTTAAATTTTAATATGGGGGAAAATTGCACATTTATTAGGGATAAGGGGGGGAAAAACTTAGCGGGTATCAACTTTCACTTCTCCTAAATAACCGTTCATATTGCCTCCTTAAGGGGTGGAAGAAAGAAAAGACAGTTTGGTAAATAAATCAAGATAAAGGATAAACAAGCTGTCATTGCACACGGTAATTGTTTATTTGATAAAGACCTGCGGTGCCATAATGTCTGTAATTCAACTATGTTGCAATTCCCAGATAATATGCTTCTTGTGTGATAAAGCGTCTGACATATTTCGGAGAGCAAGTCAAGTTCATTAGAGCGTTTGGGAGTCTCTTTCCCAATCTTGCGGGTGCTGTGTTTCCCAGCCTGCCTTTTTCTTTTTTTTTTTTTTTTTTAACATCCGCGGTGCCTAAGTGTCTACAGTGATACCTCAGCACATAACTCAGGCCTGAGATAAGTTAGCACCCTCCCTCCTTCCTACTCGGACTGATTTGGTCGTCACTCCCCTATCGAGAGTTTTTGCACAGGTCTTGGAAGCGTGATTGAATGAAGGTCCTGGGAAGGGTTGGGAATATTCGAGCCAAATAGAAACTGTACGGGGCAAAAACAGCCGAGGTGACTCTCCCAGACACAACTACAGCATGTAAGAAAGAAAAAGTTTATCGCAGAGCCTCGTCTGATTCCACCGCACAATCAGAGTCTTGTGTCTGGCATTGTCCTTGACATTCCTTAATCCCACAGTGAGGCTGGACACGATGTGCTGGAAAGCATGACATCATTATCACTGACAGGCGTTTTCAAATAAATCACCTGTCTTCCCCCCATTGCCCTTTTTAAACCCCTTCTCCCAGCCGTCGGTGGGGGGGCAGGGGGATTTCTGACAGCAGCGCTGTTTGCTTCATGTTTGTGTTGTTTGCAAACAAAACAAAACGAAAAAATATATTTTTTTAGCCAAATTTGGCCTTCTGTTTTCGATCAAACAGTGGTTCTTGTTTTCTTTGCACATCTATCGAGTTGTGCAGTTATTAATTTGTCATTTAAACACCTACTGCAGTCCAGGACTTTCCCATAGCGTTTTAGATGCCTATCCATCCTGCCAAGAATAAAATTCAGAGGAAAACACTGTGTTCTTTGGCTGCTAAATGCTCAATTTTGAAGCGATGGAACAGAGTATCTGCCATTGACAAGTCTAAAAATATCCCATTTTGCATTAGCCTTCTAAAACCTTTAATCCTGCCACTTTTGTTTTGTTTCCGAGATTCAGAACTATTAGGCGCTTGACTCAAACATGACAGATTCAGGATAAATGAGGCTAAATGCACAAAGGCAGAACTTTAAAGCGCCTGTGACTGCGGTGACCGGCCATAAAAACAGGAATGTTTTCAAAATAAACAGCATCTGAGCTGCTATGAAAATAGGTGGAATTACAGTCGGGCCAAAGGTAGTCTGGACTCCTCC
Source organism: Mchenga conophoros (assembly GCF_057382185.1). Lineage (NCBI taxonomy): Eukaryota > Metazoa > Chordata > Actinopteri > Cichliformes > Cichlidae > Mchenga > Mchenga conophoros. The sequence continues at coordinate 27,049,360 of NC_140547.1, read as the reverse complement.
TGAGTCCAGAGTCGGCTCTCAAACCTCAACATCACTCTTCAAGGAGGTGTGTACCTTACCGCCTCAGGTCTTCAGTGATTTACTGCTAACAAAACACACTTTTCCACCATTTAGCGGACACTTTCATCCAAGACGCTTTCCATGACCAAGAATAGGCACATATTTGTGGTATAAGTGGATCCAGCAGAAATCAGATGCCTCTCTTCTTTTGCTTTTCTGACATTACTTGCAGTTTTTGTTTTCATAATGTAACATTTTTAAGCTCCCTTTCAAGGATAAACTCACTTTTCTAAGAATTCTTCTCTAAACAGAAGCTAATAACACTAATGTTGGACGTTTTTATTAGTTTAAGGCAGCAATTCCCAGCCAATGACACTAATCATAATTCCCATCCATTGCCAAGGGCGTGTTTCTATATTCTGTGCCCAGCCCAGCTAATATGAAAAACGAGAAAATACAGTTTATTTTACAAACTAAATATAATTGAACTGGCTAGCTTATTAGCTTTGCTAATAATATAGCTAACAGTTAGCTTAAATTGTGGACAATAGTTGAAATAGGTAGCTAAAATTAAGAATTTACAGACAATGATTTTTTTTAGTAAAAGTATAAATAACAATTGAAATAAAGACTTAAAATTATGAATAGAGAAATGAAGATTTTAAAGCTGCCAGGGTATTAGAAATATAGATAACTGTTTGAAATAGCTAAGAGACTTAAAGATATTTTCATGGTTTTAGTCCAGTTTGGCCCATAATTTCTTTGGATATACACTTAAAACAGTGAACTAAAATTGCAAATTTTGGTTGGAAATAAATTTGGAAATTCTTTATTTAACAGTATGGCTAGCAGTCACTTTGAATTGCAAGCTAAAACTGTGGATTAACAAATGAAATAGCTAGACAACAACATGGAGTAACAGTTATTACTGATCCCTGTCATGTCGGGGGAAAAAGCACAACTTAACATAATGATTAAATTGTTATAAATACATCGCTAAATAGAATAAAAAGGCATTAGACTCAATGTAATGCCTTTTTAGTACCAGTTTTAAAACAAGGAAACTAATTTGAGTCTCTCTGAGAGAGGGTTGTGCGATATGTAAACAGAAAAAGTTAAAAAGAGCAATGAGCCACTGTCACTCACTGCAATGGCACTTTGTCCCATTTGAATGTAGCTCAGCACTGGCATGGATCTATGTATTTAAGTGTCCCAGAGGCCATAGCAGAGAGGTGTATGTGGTGTTAGTCTACCTCCTACTGGAAGCAGCCGTCCCTCCCTTTAGACCACAGATAACAAAAGTTCTCCAAGGTAAATAGGGGAGAGTGAAGGGCCAGTAAATCCCACTGGTCATCCCCTTGCGTCAGACTAAAAGTATGCAGTCAAATTTGATTACCCAACGCAAACACGGTGCCTACGAGGACACAGAAATGTGAGGGAGTTTTAAGCACAAAAGGGTGGACGGGGTGGGGGGAGGCTTTTCTACATTCTGATATCTGATACTTGTGGGTATATTTTAATCTGTGGTGGAAGTATTTTTTTAAATCTGTTTTGTTTTGTTGTAGCTTTAATTTATGTTCTTTAAAACCCATTTATTTTCCCATAGTGCGACTGTGGTTTTGATGCTGTTTGGCAGACGTGCAATCAAATGTACAGCATGGGGAAAGTTAAACTAGGACATACCCCTGCAGAAGAGTCTGTCATTATTCTCTGAAGCCATTGACAGGGGTATTTATCATTTCACCGCAGAAGCCAAATCTCTAATTTCAAGCAAACCCGAATTGCAAGCCTTAGAAAGCATTCCACAACGATCAAGCCCATTGTTTCCAACTCCAAATAAAAACTCTTTTTGCTTCTGGCTTTTGTGCAAAGCAATGTAAGCAGGATAACATTATTATCAACAACACACCCACCACCTTTCCTGTATTATCTCAGCCAGGTTGCTCTTATGTAGGCGCTCATCCTGTTTTAATAGCCAAGGGATAGTCCGATACATCGGATCCTGCTGTCATCTGGGAAAAAAAATAAAAAATGCTCACAATGCAACGCTTGTAACCTCCTTGCAGGAGCAGCAGAGCAAGAACAGATGCGTGAAAAGAAGACAATGCAGGTTTTTTGTTCTTGTTTTTTATTTTAAGACAAAGGCCTCATGTTCTCGGAAGCACCTTGATTTAATTTTTACTGACGAGGCAGGAAGGAGGGACCAGGGACTTCTTAAGCTGATTGTCAAGTCTCTGTCCTCCTGTCGACCGTGAGGTGGAGGTGGAAAAGAGGGTTTGTTTATGAGCTTGTCAATCCACCCTTTATTTACTGTCGCCTCACCTGTGCCAGGGCAATATCTCCCCGTCTGCACAGAGCCATTATCCTGATTGGCAGTAAGAACTTGTCCTGCTTAAACCAACATTTCTCCGAGGAAGGGTTTCTTTGAGATGAAGGAATAATCTGAATAGCTGAGGTCAGGCTTGAGTAGGTGGAGCCAAAAAAGGAAAGCCACAGATTCTTAGAGCCTAAAATCTAGCCAGAGACTGAGGAATATTGCTTGATAACTTTCAAATAAAAGGCTTTTATGAAAGGCTTTCAATCAAGATAGGTTGCTGTAGAATAAGGAATATTCAAAGGCCTGTAAGGCCTGGAAAAGTGGTAAATAGGGCAGATCAAATGTGTGTCTTTTTTTGGTTAAAAATGCACTTTCCCCTTCAGTATCGTGTGTGCGAGGCTTTGAAATAATAGTTTCCGCCTGTTTTACATGTTTTTCTGTATTGTCGGGCTTCATACCTCACCAGAAAACATTAATTTATTTATTTTCTGACTCCACCCACCTGAGGTTTACCCCAACCAATGAGGTTATTTCTGAAATGTTTGTGCAACTAAAACTCTTAATTTGTGGTTAAGGGTTGTATTCCTTTTAGTTTCGGAGCAAGGCACTACTAAGTCTCTGCCAGGGCTTGTGGTGAATCACAAAAATGTGCGCGCTCACAATACTCCAAGCTGCTTTGGATAAAAGCATCCACCAAAATGACATATGATAAAAAACAAGCGTGATCCTGCATGCAGCGGATTGCAGCGGCGTCACAGCCGGGGAGTAATAAGCTCAGCCTGCGTGTTGGCTGGAGCTCTATGATTGCTCAGGTGGATGTGTTCCGTGTTGTATTTAATCGCTCTGTTTGGCGATTGAAGCTTTCTTCGCCTCCCCCGCCGCTTGTTGTCACGTTAAAGGTAAATAAGTCTCTGTCTGGCTCAGATGATAGCATTCATTAAGCATGCTGAATAAAGCCGTGGTGCACTGCGATGCACAGCGGTGCCTTTATTGGTTTCACCATACCTTCTTCTTAAAGGCCTCATTGTCAGCGTTTGTCAGCGTGCATGGTACATCGAGGTACTCACCCTCCCTTCTCTGCTTTTTCTTCTTCTTCTGTTTTTGTGCAGATGAAATAAAAGATGATTTTGACACCCTGGGGCCTGATACCACTTTGCAGACAGTTGGAAACGGTACAGGTGAGTTCAGATATTTGCTGTATGTGTGTCAAACCTTTCATATTAAGCCATTCTTGTCTGGTGCCTTACGTGCATGTTTCTTTGTCAGTCTGCAAGTCTTTAAGGTCTGACAGCCCTATCGTTGATGATTAGTACTCTAACCTATTGGAACAAATAAACATAATAATGGAAGTCCTTTGTTTTTAACTCCGAAATATAGGGTAAGGGTTCTCTACCTCTACGTCAAGGATTGGATATTTTAGTTTTCTTTCTCTTACTGTCTTTTACCATCTTTACATCTAGCAGGTCATGTTAAGAGGTTAAAAACTTACTTCCAGCAGCTCAGCTGCAACTTGTAGGACCTCGTAGATGTTAAGAGCTTCTCAAACTGAAAGTGAACTGTTCAACATGACCATTTCACGCCCAACACTGGGTTCAAATTCAGCTAAAGTTGTACATTTTAAAGACCCCAAACTACCGACTACTGATCTAGTGTTAGGCTAAGCATATGTTTGTAGTTTCTAGTTTATGAAAAATTGACTATTTAGTAAGTGATTGAAACTAAACAAATCCCTCCTTCTTAGATGTGTTGCTGGTGACCTGGTGGATGTTAAGAGGTTAGAAGGTCTTTGATGTGCCATCAGGCTGAATGTGGCTTGTTTCAGTGGGGTTGGATTTCAGCTAATATCCAGCCCTTTGATGGCACTTCTGCCTGTTTTAGATACTCAGTTGGATAATCTCAAAAAAGAAGAACTGTAATGCCAAAATGTATGTAAGACATTTGATTAATTTGAAGGGTCACTAGTTTGTAATTCTAACCTTAACGGTTTATTGATAGCCTGCTGAAGACTGATGGGGTCAAAATGACTAATTCCAAGTCAAAACTGGGTTTAAATTTGGCTGTAACATAAAAGGTTGTAATAGTTATAACCACTAAACCACAGAACCTGAATCTCTTAAGATCTACCAGGTCACTGCCAACTGATCTAGAGCTAGAGTTATGGGTTTCCAATTTGTGAAAATTTGCCTAATTAACATGTGGATAAAAGAAAAATCAAACCTAAATGGGTTGCTGGTGGCCTGGTGAATGTTAATAAGTTAATACAGGCCTTTTTAGCTTTTTGCAGTCCCTGGAGGAGTTCCTGAACAGAACAAAGCAAACATATCCACAAACTGCACGCTGTAATTAAAAGGAAATCTTCCTCTGCTGACTCAGTGATCACTGAGGCAATCCCGTGTATGTTTATAGGCAGCTGAAGTGATTTTGATTTTAATAACCATTGATTACACATGCTACTTTCAGCTTTCCCAGTTAGCTAAGTGTTTCTTCTGGTGGAGTCGAACACGATCTGCCATTTTTCATTAAGCCACCAAAGCTGATTTGTCGCCACATACCCTCCCTTCCATGATATCATCCTGGCCACCCTGACAATTGGCCTCGGACGCCGTTATGGTAAACCGAACTCGCCCCGCAGAACGCCATGCAGCCCTGAATCAAAATCCTCCCTTCAGCTTTAATTACCGTTACTTTCTGCTGGTGTTTTCCTCTTCGCTTTCTTTTCTCCTCTCCCCTTCTTCATGTTCTGGAAATTCAAGCCCAGCAAATGTTTTCCATTTAAAGGACTTTTGGAAACAATACTGTGGCACCGCTGTGGAAGCTCCCCGCCACTAGATCACATGTGATTTCATTTAAAGACATGAGCAGTTTGATCACGTCCCCCGATGCCAAAGCACACTTTGATCCAGGTGATTTCCTCGTCCGTTGGAAAGAAAGCTGGTCGTTTTCTCCTTAAAGAAACACTTTGCATGTATGTTTTTTCATCCAGAATATGTCCTCATTTTATTATTCCTGACGATAGAAGCTTGGTCGCTTGCATCAGCTGAATGTTAAAGTAAACCATGTTTCATTACCCTGAAGCTTTTCAGCTTTAAGTCCAGGAACTGCTTGCACTGAGCCGCACCCAGTCAATCATCAGTCAATCATCACAATTAGCTTAGGACTTCCTCCAAAGCTACAAAGAATCATCTAATGAGAAGACTGAGAATTATGCCATCACGGTTATCAAAAGCGATCCATTGGCACCGATGACATTTCGGTGCCATTTTTGACATCCAAATATGTACTACCTTGACCTTTCGCAAATTGGCCTGCAAAGTCATCACGGTCTAACAAATCGCTCTTTAAACTTCACCTTGGCTCGCAGTCTAAAAGCCTAATTAACGGGGGTGAAGTCTGATGAGATGTCACTTGGTTGTTTTTGTTTTGTGAGGATTTTTTTAAAAAATATATTTTTGGTCACCAAACATCCTCCAGGATCTCTCCAGGTTGTAAACAGTATGTGTGCGCGCGTACGTGTGATGTTTTGAAAGTCGGCCATCCCCTTGACTAATGAAGGCTGCTGATTTTCTTTTTGCTCCGGTTTGTTGTTTAGGAGGCAGCTATCTCCACGCTGCAGCTTAAGAGTTTCCCTGAAGAGAAGGGACTGGGAAATAATTTGAGAAAATGCATTGTGTGGCCTCAGCACTTTGGTTGGCTTAAGATTCATTCAGCTCAGCTATGGCAAAGCATGCCCCCCGCCCCCACCCCCCACACTCTCTCTCCTCTCTCGCCCTTTTTTTCCCTTTTTTTCTTCTCTTTTTGTGGTTTGGCCCTGGTAATCTGTTCAACACAGAATCAACAAAAGCCACAGCCTCTTGATTGACCTTATATGTGAAAGTCGATACTGAGAAACGTGGCTCTGTTGCTGATTAAACCAGGCTTGTCTGTATGTGTATGTATATGAGGCTCTTTTTTTAAAAAATTATTTGAGTAAATTAGGTCAGTGAAGGTTTTTTCAAGGCTCATGGTAGCACCTTTATCTCCCGACTTTTGTTCGGATTAAGTTACAGTTCTTGTTTTAGCCGACGTGGCGTGACAAGCAAGCCCAGTAATTTAGATGCATTCTCCCCAAAGCACGGCTGTAATGTTTTAGGGTGGCTATCCTCATCACATTTCCACCAAGATGTTCCCAATATCCTCCTGTAAGACATTTCTCTGGGGACGAAGGGAATCCAATTTATTCCTCTCGCCTCCCCCCCACCCTCCTGTCCTCAGTCTCCTCCTTCACAATCTCCATCTCTCTCTCTTCCTCTCTGTCACTTCAGTCAAGAGCGTCGATTGCACTTCAGAGTTGGAGGACTTCTTTGCCAAGCGGAAGCTGGATGACAGCGACAGCCACGTGGTGAGCATCGCCGAGTACCTGCAGCGGGGTGACACCGCCATCATCTACCCGGAAGCCCCCGAGGAGCTGTCCCGCCTGGGCACACCGGAAGCCACTGGACCGGAGGAGAACGGTACGGGTCCTGTCCAAGGGTTTGTAGGAAGGATCTGGGTCGAAAGATTAGGGTGAGAGGAAGGAAACAAGACAACATGTAACCCAGAACAGCTATGACTCAGAAAATATTGGGAATTGATGCTAAGTTTGACCTAATTTTGATAACCTATCTATGGTTCCCTGTGTTAAGGAAGAGTTACAGGTAGGTTTAACCTCTCAGAGTCAGGGTTAGGGTTATTTTTAGTCACGTGTTAAAAGAAAGTAAAGTCTAAGTCATTGGGGTCATTGGCACTGACCCAACCCGAACCCTAACCTATCAGAATTTGTCATTATGTTTTTTTAATTGTTCTTCCAAATGTTCACAATCATGGGATACCAAAAAGGATCCTTCTAGATGGCAAGCATCAAATCTATTAAAGTTTTTTTCCTCTAAAATATAAGTAGGTTTAGGGTTAGACCTCACAGGGCTAAACAGGCATATTTTCAGGAAGGATAATATGATATCTTTCAAATTAAGCCTCATGCATTTGTTCTGGCATCATAGTTTTTCAGTTCAAGGTTGTCCAAGTAGACAAAACCTAACCCAAACCCTGCTCTTAACTCTAGATGTGTTGCCAGCAGCTTGGTGGATGTTTTTTGCAGAAAGACACCCACAATAACCTTTAAACTTGAAGAATGTCTTAAAACGTTCTTTAAACCGATGCATTTAAAAACCTTTCCTATTACTCCAGACCATTTTAAAGGATATCCAGCCTTAAATGTGCCTACTCTTATAGCATAACTGCTGCAGTAACTGAGGGTGCTTGCTCAGCTAATGTCCTGGCAAATGTTAAAAAAAAAAAGAAAAGAAAGGGGGAGAAAAAGTCTTCTCGCTGACACGACCGGGCAGCTGTTGGTCCCACAGATTCGCCGGATGCCTGGGTGTTTACCTACAGTCTTAAGCAACAGCTGGGCAGGGGCTTGAAATCAGATAGCACACCTCCGAAGCTCCCTGGAGGGAAAGAATTGGAAGAGGGGGGCTTGAATTTGAGCGGGATTGTGATTCACGCTACAGACACTATGAACGTGCCAGCGGTGGTGGTTAGGTGTGGGGGGACTAGAAAATGAGGGCTGTTTAAAGAAATTCGGACTATCTGTGGAATAGTGTATGCATCCAGTACCGTGTACGTGTTTGTAACTATGTGGAGGAAAGTGAGAACGAGTGGGAGTGCTGTGTGTGAGTCGGGAGGAGGTCGTAGTGCAGCGGATGCCAGCCTGACACTGTGACTCTCATGTGGAGCAGATTGCAGAGATAACTCCCATACCACTCTGGGCAGCCCGCCCGTTAGTTGCCATTGATTCGCTGACCTTTTGGCCCGCTTTCCTTTCCCCTTCCTCCTCCCTCCTTCTCCTCCTCCCGCTGTCTCCTGTGCAGACCTGCCACCTGGAACGCCAGATGCCTTCGCCCAACTGTTGACCTGCCCCTACTGCGACCGGGGCTACAAGCGTTTGACATCGCTAAAGGAGCACATCAAGTACCGCCATGAGAAGAACGAGGAGAACTTCGCCTGCCCCCTGTGCAACTACACGTTTGCTTACCGCACTCAGCTTGAGCGGCATATGGCCACACACAAGCCTGCAAGGGATCAGGTGAGGGGGATATTCTTTCTTTTTTCTCCTTCTTCTTCCTCATCCCATCCCCTTCTTCCTGTTTTTCCCTCCTTCCTTTTCCTCCTCTGCCTGTCCCCTGTTTCATTTCATTTCTAATGTGCCCCGATCCCTCAGAGAAGGGAGATCATTTTTTCTGATTGGCAATCATTATTAATTTTTCATGGCATTTTGAAGATGCAGATCCTTTAATGGTAATAACTTTAATTGAGGCCCTAAATGGTTTTTTGATGGCCCTCCCTGATATGATTTTCCAGTCTCGTGTTCACGATCGAATGATTGTGTTAATTTCCAATTTGGAAATTTTTATCAGCTCCTTAACTTCACTTCACTCCTGGCCTTTAATGTTCTTCTGGTGCAGCCCGCAGTCGTAGCACTCCATCAAACTCCACCCCCCTCCACTTCTAATTTCATGCACTGCATAAACATCTGTGTATACTTTAATTTTTTTCTCCCACGATTTATATCCTGTACGTCTGAAATATAATGTGAATCCGCTGGCAGTTAGCATGAATCACCTTAAAGTTCTGTGAGGTGAAAACGCATCCAGCAGTTACGGGTGTTTAACTCGCTTGTCAGCTTTTAGTTGAAGATGTGCGCTGAGATAGATTGTGGCAAAAAAAAATTGCACGCTTTCAGAGTTTTTGCACATTTGGGGATAATTATAAGTTCTCAGTAAGCTAAAATCGGAGCAGTAAATTTCAAAGTAGATGAAGTTGATGTTTTTGCTTCGGAGGATAATTATAATTGAAGAATTTTTGCTTTATTAAAAACTGCGACTTAACCTCTAAATGTAAAGAATCCACTTATGCAGACATGTAAACAGCGCCATGCAACAGTCATGCCAAACTGTATCGTATTATGAGTTAATGACACTTCAGCCAGCAATCCATTGATCCACCTATGAACAATCACTTGATGAAAGTAGGGACAAGAAACTCCCTTTTTCTCAGGAAGAGACCTCTAGCAGGCAGCTGTTTGGCCTTTAAAAAAAAAAAAAAAAAACAGAATTTTTTTTTCACTCAGACACCCTGAAATCATTGGCTAATAATTTGTAAAAATTTGTTAATTTATTATTTTTAACTACATAAATAATACAATTCTGTAATAGTTACATTCTGATTATATAACAAGCTATTAATGATTAATAAATGTTACCATTACTTTCCTAATTTTCTTAGCTCACCTATAAAACCACAGATTCAGTCAACCCTGATCTGAACAGCCTTCCCCAGCCTAATGTGAACCTAGACTACAAACAAAACCAAACAATGAGTAAGACAGGAAATGATGTTTAACCATCTATAAACACAAACTATTAAGTAGCAAATAATATTGTCATTTCGTGGTTTGTTAAAAGTAGAAAAACTGATGTAAATCTGTGTTGCAATGGTTATTGTAGACATGCCAGTAATCAGATTATGTATGGGTCTCAGTAAGAAACTTAGTTAAACATTTTACTAATAACTAATAGCAGTAATAACTTGGCGGATTGTAATAATAACTAGACTAATGTAGGGGGTCCAAAATGAATGTAATGTACTTGTCTGCCAAACTAAGTGAAAAATCAAGAATGAATTGGTCCTGGAGAGATACAAAGGTAACTACCAATTTATCGTTTATTACCAATGTTTATTATAAAATGTTAGACTTTTTTCTTTTACATACAGAGAAACTACAGCTCAAATGGGTCAGCCCCGTTTGGAGAAAAATAATCTGTCACGTCTCGGTGTCCAATTTTCTCTTGGACTTCCTCTGCTAGAAAAACCTTGTGATGCAAGTAGAGTTATAAAAAAAGAACTGAGCCATTCAGCCAATAACAGATGATATCATGTACTCTGATGCTTTGCGGTGTTCAGTCCCAGGTCGTGGGTGTTGTGTTGTGCTCTCTGAAGCGAGGATGACAGGCTCAGACTGTGGCTGATTTGATCAGATGTCAGCAGCCAGCACTTTCACCTGATCTACCAGCTGGGTGTAAACGTGAGCAGATGGGCCGGCCGACTGAGCCGCTGTCCCAATCCTCATATTACAATGCTGTTGCTGCTCCCCTCCGGAGTCCAGTCAATGGCCAAAGACTCCTATTCAAGCACCGTGGCTCCTTCTACAAAGCCGGTTATCTTGATTTGTAAATGAGCTGGATTGTTTAAGTGCTAATCCTCCAGATGAGATTGAGGTGATGTCTTACTCATTTTGATTCCTTTCCCTAGGTGGCGCTCTTGTTTTTTTTTAGCCTGTCCTCTAATTATCGACACTGACAAACTCCACTGTTTGCTTATATTAGATGTACATTTGGCAATTAACAACAAGCCGAGCCGCAGTCAGATTAACATAAAGAGAAATGTTCTGATAGGTAAACATGTGCTGCTCCGTTCTGTCTGCTATGTTTACAAGCGTTAATACTCCTCCTCCTCTTAAGCAATTAGCTGAAATATGACTAATTAGAGGTTATACATATGCAAACATCCAGTCCAATCCAGTCGGGCCCCCGCCCACAAACAGCAGTGGTGGCATTCACACAGACAACAAGCCATGAAGGAGAGACGGAGCGTTTTCGCCAGTGCCATTCACAATTATAAGCGCGGAGCAATTGTGTCTTATTAGCAGTGGTGGCGAGACTAAACTTTACCGGGCAGGGGTCCTCAGGGAGGGGGAAGTAAGAGGAAGGTGGTGGCGGTGGCGATGGAGGTGGGGGCGGAGGTAGCGAAGCAGCTGTTGCTGTTTGTTTATGCAACTCAGCAACATACGAGCGGTGGGGTCCCTCTCCGGCGCTTGGCGGGGCCTCGACTCTCCCTGCTTGATCTTTGAAGGTTGGGGCTGTTTGAACAATTCCTCCCAGTCCTCCCAGTGTCCTGCGCGCCACCATCTGTCTCCCCAGGAATGTGGGTAGAGTCAGCACACACCCCAGCATTTGTCAAGGCTGAATTGGGAGGAGGGAGTCGCTCTGCTTTTCCCCCTAGCAAGCTCAGAGAAAATGTGTCTCTCTCTCTTTTTTTCTTTTATCCATATTTACTAACCATTTAACATCCCTACCTCCCACTTGGAATTAATTGTTTTGTGAGTGACGAGCCAGGTTTACACACCCCGTGTTGTTGTTGCTGAGTATTATTATATTTTGATTTTTCTTTCCCTTTTTTTAAGAGAGGAAGGCTCTGTTTGAATTGCAAATGTGATGGATTGCAACTGATGTTTACCTTTTTTTTGAACAGCAAAATCAAGGCCGGGCCCATGTGCTGGCTTCTTTATCCCAAGATTATTAAAGAGACATTTGAGGGTTTTTTGTTTTTTTTTTTTGGGGGGGGGGACCTAATTACTGCAACACATTTGCAGAGGGGAGGAAAGAAAAAAAAGTGAAATTCAGAGATGGTGTGAATACAGGTATGCTGGCGAGAGAGAGCTCACAGATTATTCTGAATACATTTTGGACTGATTAGACCCCAAATTAATGAAAAGTAGATCACATCGGCACCTCTAATGAAGGAGAAACGCTCTAAAAAAAGACTCTTTTCATTTATTCTATTTTCTGGGCTGCCAAATTCTAAAGGCAGGCCTCCTTTGGCTGTGCAGCCAGGAAATTAAAAGGTATGTGATTCTCTCTGTTATCGCCGCCGCTGCCTGTAGTTGCTCAATGGAGGTGGGAGTAGAAAGCCAAGATGCTTCGTTTGCGACAGGAGCCATTTGGCTTGTAGCGTGAACTGAACTCTTACCCCCTCCATGTTTGTACATTTTTCTTTTTTTTAAATCTCTTTCTCTCTCTCTCTCTCTTTTTTTTTCTCTCTCTCACAGCACCAACTGCTCAACCAAGCGGCCGGCAACCGCAAGTTCAAATGCACCGAGTGCGGCAAGGCCTTCAAATACAAGCACCATCTGAAGGAACACCTCCGGATTCATAGCGGTGAGTTGCAGGAAGAACGCTGCCCTGCTCTTTGAATATTCATAACGGTGATTTAAGGATCCACAGATATTCCTTTTGGTTTATTTTGGACACTCGTCGGCTGTTAATGGACACTGAAGTCCTCGGGGTGTGCAATATTTGCTTATGTGTGTGAAGCTTTTAAATTGAATTGAATTTATTTGTTTACTTGTTGCAAACTTTCCTTTTTATCAGCCTTAAACAAAGAGTATTTTGTTGCAGAGTTCAGATGTGTACATTAAACTTACTTCAAAACTTCATGTACTGTGGAGCTGTTATTCTGGTAATACAAGCATGAAACAAATAGTATCCTTACCTAGGAAGCCCTATTGCTCAACTATAATTTATTATTTTATATAATTTAATTTAATTTTAATGCAGTTTTTTCAGATTATATTGACTTTAGGTTCAAAGCAAAACATGAAGAATTAAATAACTTTTACATTTTCTTAACAGTGCCCCAACTCTTAAGGAATTTGTTTTTTCAATTAATTCCTACAGTTTATTGGATGGGAGCCTTTTTCCCTACAAATAAAATCAAATAAAAATAATTTCATGTCCATCACACTTGTTTGAACATGCTTAAAATGTCCAAAACAAAAGTAGTCAGTGAGGTTTCCATGCCTTTGTGTTTAGTGTCTTTGTGTGCTCACTGAGCTGAGCAGAAAATGTTAAAGCTAATAAATGTTAAAGAATGGTTTACTTTCACTCAAAACATGTAAGTACAAAAAAAGAGCAAAGATCTCTAAACCAATTCAGTTTGGCAGAAAATAAAGAAAACGCAGACACTATACTGGAAGATTACCGGCTCTAGCGCATATCGCACATCTTGGCACAATTCAGTTAATTTCAATTCTGTTTTATTTACATAGCACCAGTTCACAGCAACAGCCACCTCAAGGCATTTTATATTGTAAAGTATAGACCGTAAAATAATATGAGAGAAAAAGCAAAATTGCATGACCCCCCTTTGAGCCAATTGGTTGTTTACTGGTCTTGGCTAACCATCTATATTTCTTGTTTCAGGTGAAAAACCTTATGAGTGCCCCAACTGCAAGAAGCGCTTCTCTCACTCGGGCTCCTACAGTTCCCACATCAGCAGCAAAAAGTGTATTGGCTTGATTGCAGTCAATGGCAGGATGCGCAGCAACATGAAGACAGGCTCCTCCCCTACCTCTGCCTCCGCCTCCCCCACTAACACTGCCATCACCCAGCTGCGACAAAAGCTTGAGAACGGAAAGCCACTCAGCCTCGCCGAGCACAACAACCACCTGAACATCAAGACGGAGCCGCTGGACTTCGACTACAAGCTGATGATGGCTTCTCATGGATTTGCCGCTCCTGGGCCTTTCATGAATGGAGGAGTGGGGGGAAACAGCCCACTTGGGATCCACCACAGCTCGGCCCAGAGCCCCTTGCAGCATCTTGGGATGGCCGGACTTGAAGCGCAGCTCCTGAGCTACCCGGGTCCACTGGGGAATAACCTGAGCGAAGTACAGAAGGTTCTCCAGATCGTGGACAACACTGTGTGCAGGCAGAAAATGGACTGCAAGCCAGAAGAGCTCTCCAAGCTCAAAGCCCACATGAAGGAGCTGGGATCCCAGATAGAGGAGCAGAAACAAGCGCTGACAACGGCTCAGGTCGGTCTTCCACTTGTCAATCACAACGGCGCCACCAAAAGCATCATCGACTACACATTAGAAAAAGTGAACGAAGCCAAAGCCTGCCTCCAGAGCTTGACTACAGACTCAAAGAGACAGATTAGCAATATCAAACGAGAGAAACCCAACCACATGCTTGAAGGAGGTGTGGATGAGAAGGTGCAGGAAAACAACATGTTTACACCTTACGCTTGCCAATACTGCAAAGAAACCTTCCCCGGGCCAATACCTTTGCATCAGCACGAACGCTACCTGTGTAAAATGAACGAGGAGATCAAAGCTGTGCTGCAGCCCAGTGAGAATTTGATGCCCAATAAACCAGGGATATTCATGGAGAAGAACACTCACTTACCCTCCTCCGTGTTGTCTGAGAAGGTACTCACTGGGCCTCTTAACCCTTACAGGGACCACATGTCTGTGTTGAAGGCATACTCTGCCATGAACATGGAGCCCAACTCGGAGGAGCTGCTCAAGATTTCCATAGCGGTCGGTCTTCCTCAGGAATTTGTCAAGGAGTGGTTTGAGCAGCGAAAGATGTACGAGTACGGCACTAACAGGACCCCACCACTAGAGCACAGGAACAACATGGATATGGTTGTCGGAACAAATAACCACCACACTCCACCAAAAGACTCTTTGGCAGCTAGGTCGCCACTGTCTCTAATCAAGCCTACTGACCGCATCACATCACCCTCCATAGCAGAGCTCCATAACAACGTGAACAACTGTGACAACTCGCTCAGACATTTGAAAAACCACCAGTTCAGCGGCAGCCAAACCAAACCCACAGGTGAAAAGTTGGACCACTCCCGCAGCAACACCCCTTCCCCGCTAAATCTGTCCTCCACTTCTTCCAAAAACTCTCACAGCAGCTCCTACACTCCAAACAGCTTGACTTCAGAAGACCTGCAGGCTGAGCCGCTGGACCTGTCTCTGCCGAGACTCATGAAGGAACCCAAGCATGCACTGACTGTCAAAAGCAGACCTAAAGTCAACAGTATTACCATTGACCATAACAGCATCCCTTCTCCCCGAGAGCACTTCGAAGAGCCTTTGAACTTGGCCTATCTCAAAAAGGATTTCTCAGGCTCTACCAACAATGGAAACTTAGAAAAAAGCACTAGCCCCATCTTCGGCATTAACCCGTTTGCGGCCAAACCCTTGTACACGTCGCTTCCACCTCAGAGCGCTTTCCCACCCGCCACATTCATGCCCCCGATGCAGGCCAGCATACCAGGTCTTAGGCCCTATCCGGGCATGGATCAAATGGGCTTCCTACCACACATGGCCTACACTTATGCAGCAGGGGCAGCTACCCTTGCCGAGATGCAGCAGAGGAGAAAGTACCAGCGGAAACCAGGTTTCCAGGTAAATAAGCCACCTGTGGTTTTGTGAAAGCCCCAGGCTCACTCAGATTCTCTGAAATGATCTGAACTCATTTCTGTACTAATTAAAAAACCACTCAGGAGTTAGGAGAGTGAAACGCTCACCTGAGGTAGACTGAACTGGCATAGGCGATGGAGATAAACAGCTGTGACACAACCCCGGGGTGGAAAAAGTGAGGCGTCATTAGTGGGAGGAAAGGAGGGCCTGTGCAGCCTGTGTTCAGCTGTTTTAGCAGTAATATCATTCAGTGATGAAAAAGAAAAAGCTTTGAGGATTGCTTCTACTTCCTTGACTTCATTTTAACTGGATTATCTCATCCCGTCTTAATGAGCCTCCAGCCCTTCTACCAGAGTTTCATTTGCAGATTTATGAATGTTAGTGGTGTTTTAATTTTTACCCTCAAAAAAACACTGGCACAAAATATCAAACAGCATCAGGTTAAAATATATGACAGGACCCATATTGGCCCTAAAGTTTAATCTCGTTAAAGCTCTAATTGTTACCACTCTGCACAGTAAATTTTACCCGCTGGAGTACATTAATGCTCTCGACTCCAGTCCTCCTCCAGAGCTGGCCTGAACTCACATATTTTGTTATTAAATATGGGTGAAAGGCCTTTGTAAAAATGACAAAGGTGAGCCCCGGAGCTGTGCACTTCTCTGAAATTTCCCATTGCAACTTTGCTGCATTTTAAAGAGAGCCAAAGCCAAAATGAGCTTCTACATGTGGATTAATAATGCACAGTCTCCATGTTCATTACCAGTGAATGCTGAAGGCTGTTTAACATAGAGGGAGCCATTTTGATGAAAAAAAGTATTAATAATGTTTCCTATTCTAAGTTATTAAATTAGATTTTAAAAATACAGCTACAGGCGTTTAGTTCAAATTGATTGCAGAGTGATAGTGGTCCCTTCTTAAAACACAGTGCAGTGCTGTCCCCACATTATCACACACATATTCATTAAGGAAAGCTTCAGTGGCTCAATATTGGCCATTAAGGTGCACCTTCTGATTTTAATCATTATATGAGTTTGCAATGTCAAGAATGGCTCACTGTGCCTCCTCTAATGTTATAATATTGTTCTCCATCAATTCATATTTAAGACTAATCTTCATCATAAAAGAGAATTTTAAAGGAATGTGCAGAATTAACGCTCGTGTACAAAATTAGACCACACTGAATACACCATTATAGCGGTGTTTCATAATGAGGAGACTGTCAGTTATAGATGGGTGATATTACTGCAGAGCTGAAAGTTTTATAAGAAATAAACGCCGGTATGTGCTGGTAATCAAAAATGCATGAGAACATGTAGCGTTGTGTGATTGTTTGGGAGGAACGCTTCAGTGTAATGATCCTATGTGGACAAATGGTGTCTGGCTAGATATTTTTATGATCTTTCACCAGCTATTGTTTAAAGAAAAGAGGATATTCACAACTAAATAACTTCCTTTTTTTGCGTTGATCTTCTGGACTTTCCTTTAAAATTTAACAGTTAGTTTAGAAATTAGCATGCTATCAGTAACTTTATATTAATGTAATATGAAGCAGTTATGACCTAAACTCACAAAAATCAGCTAATAATGTAAATCAATGTAATTTAAAATAATATAAGTATCAAGTATGAGCTTTTCCACCAACGTAGATTGAGCTACAAAGTGTTTGTAGTTTTGCTAAATGACACTCTCAAAGCATACTAATTAGCTAACAAACACTTAGCTGTTAATATAGCAATTAGCATGACACCTAATTGCTAACTTTTTGTCAAACTTCATACAATTTTTCAAGATATATCATAGCAAACTTAAATATAAGAAATTGCAACTAAAATTATAAACATTAGCTTTCTCTCAAATTAGTATTAGGAGTTAATAAACCGGCACATGAACACAGGCACCTTATTTTTCCTTAATTTAGTTATAATTAACTGTCACCTTAAAAGATTATATAGCTTGAAAATGTAACTACTAGTACAAGGTTGTTTTTCTAGCAAGACAAAGTTAGCAGGAAAAATAAACTTTAGCATTTCTAACATACATATTCTAAAAAAATAAACAACTAATAAACTTTTTTCACATTTAAAAAAGTATACACTGCTTATAAAGAGCTTATAGGTTTTAAAGCTTTATAGATAAAATAAACTCCACTTTTCATTAAAACCAGATAGTGGGTTAACAAATATTAGCTTTTTTGCTACAGCGGCTTAAGGTAAATACCCTTCTAAAGGGGTTAAAAACTCCCAGCAGCTCAGAAAATATTTATTGTGTTTGCTAAAAAAAAATTTGTCACACCTTTTGAGATTATAACACGAACGCTCTTTGAGCAATGTGTAGCATTTTGATATTTACTCTTAATTTACAGTTAGCTTAGCAATTTACACTTCAGAAAAGGGTGTCTTCTGGTTAAACATAACTATAAATAAATACATTTTTGTTTGAGTCACATTAAGAACATAAACTCATAATTTAAGTAAAAATTTAAAGGGATTACATGTGGAATAATGTCAGCAACAGATATTAGCAACATTTACATGAAGCTAGCTTAAGCTAGAGTCATGTTATTTGCCACACACACAGTGACCACCTCACTGTTTTCTCACTTTTAAAAGAATATACAACATCTCATCATCACACTAAATTCATTATTGTGTTATCCTTTCTCCCTTTTTTTTGTTTGTGATTTTTTTTCTTTTTAGGGGGACCTGCTCGACGGTACACCAGATTACATGTCAGGGCTGGACGACATGACAGACCCCGACTCCTGTCTGTCGCGGAAGAAGATTAAGAAGACCGAAAGTGGTATGTACGCGTGTGACTTGTGCGACAAAACATTCCAGAAGAGCAGTTCCCTTCTAAGACACAAATATGAACACACAGGTATATACTGTTCTAGACCCTTATTTTAAACCCCATGCTTTTTTTATGTTTTAAATGTTTGTGTTGCCAAATCCTATCAGTATGAATATATTTTAATATATATAAATATTTTTTTATGTTATCCCCCTTTTCCCTCCTTCTTTCCTTCTCTGTTTAACCCTTAAGTTGTATATATGTAAACCCACACCTAACTTGCTTCTTCATTGACAGGGTTGAAATCCAGCGAATGAGTAAAGGCTTTGTGTGTTCTTTTTCTGTAATTTTGCAGGTATAGGCAGGATTGTACCATTTATTTCCCAATCATGTCTTCCTGTATGAACCACTTTGCTATCTTTAAAGACACACATCAATTCACCTAGATATGTAAAGCCAGCAAAAGGCCCCCTAATGCCTTTATCGGCCCTATTATTGACGATAGATCACATCAGCGGAGTAGTGCTTAGAAGCTTCAGAGCACCGATAACAAGTCTTTCATTATAGTTATTATACAGAGATCCTCTTTCACCAAGTTGCATCATTTATTTTATCCACTATCTGTAGAGAAGCGCTCTGTGCTTTACGCAGCCTTCGTGTTATCTGGTTGGACATAAAAGGGAGGGAGGCTCCACCGTCAGATCTCCTCTTCATTTAAAAGAGAAAATATGGGGTGGGGCGCGGGGATGCATTATCTCCACTCCTGATGCGTCGCTGTGTGTTTTTAACAATATCGTGCCAGATGTTGGACCTGGAGTGCAGTTTCGGAGCTGTCAGAGGGGGGAGTCATGTGATTTGTGCGAGGCAGGAAGCCATATTTCCACACGTGGTGAGCAGCAGTTAGGGAAATGCCAAAATTAGAGGCTTCTTTGTAGCTTTTTAAAAAGAATCCAGGTATATTTTAGGTGAAGGAGTGTGGGGAAAAAGTGCCATTTAGCCAGCCATAAAACTATCTCACCCTGCACTCTTGGACAGCTCGGGTTTCTCATTTTGAGCCTTGGCATCTGAGCCGCGCCGTCATATTTGGTAGGGAAGGAGCTCCAGCTCAAAACCTAATATAGTCCCAGGCCTCGCCATGAACTCGAATTGCAATTGGAGATGAGCAGGGTTACCCCTCGGAGCCTTCCCCACCCCACAGCCCCATCTCGGGTTTGTTTACCCCTTTGTCGCCTTCTCTGTTTGTTTGCTTTAGCAGTAGTTTATTTATGTTGCATTCATCAGTGTGGCACGCAGGGCCTAAAATAAGTAGTTGCGGTTGAGTTTCTTCATGCTTCAACCACAGGAGGGGAATTTCCATAATGTAGGCCTGTGAATGCGAGCACGCTTTTCTCATCGTGCTCCCAATTTGAATAAACAAATAGCCCAAAGTCGTAAGTTGGATTTAATGCTCGGTGATGTCATTTTTACTCCATGCCATCCAGTTCATCAGAGTTTTTCCTCAATATTTTGCTTTGATTCTGACTTGTGTGTGTGTGTGTGTGTGTGTGTTTGATTTGCTGTGGCTGCAGGACGCCTCTCACGTCCCTTTCGTTTTTTCTCTGCTTTGTGTCTCCGCAGGCAAGAGGCCGCACCAGTGCCAGATCTGCAAGAAAGCCTTCAAACACAAACACCATCTCATCGAGCACTCCAGACTGCACTCGGGGGAGAAACCTTACCAATGCGACAAGTGCGGGAAGAGGTTCTCGCACTCGGGCTCATACTCGCAGCACATGAACCACCGCTACTCCTACTGCAAGCGTGAGGCCGAGGAGCGGGAGGCCGCAGAGAGGGAGGCCCGCGAGAAGGGCCACCTGGAGCCCACCGAGCTGCTCATGAGCAGGGCGTACTTGCAGGGCATGACTCCTCAGGGTTACCCAGAGCTGGCGGAGCGAGAGGCTATTCTGAGGCATGACGTGGTGAACGGAGGGATCAGAGATGCAGGGCGAAAGGAAGTGGATGGAACGTACGCAAAGATTGGACGGAGGGACGACGAGTTTGAGGAGGAGGAGGAGGAGAGCAAGAGCATGGACACGGACCCGGACACGTTGAGGGACGAGGAGGAGAACGGAGAGCACTCGATGGACGATAGCTCGCTGGACGGCAAAACGGAAACCAAATCGGATCACGAGGACGCGATGGAGGATGGCGTGTAATCGGCGGCGACACTTCAGAAGCTTCCCATCTTTAGAAGTTTAAAAAAAGAAAAACTAATGAAAAAAAAAACAAAAGAAAAGAAAAGAAAAAAAGTTTTTAAGTTTCTCTCTTTTCGGTTCAAGTATTCTTACCTGCTCGGTTTAAAACGCCGTGTTTTAAGCTGTACGTGCACGTGCCTGAAGCTTCCGGGAAGCTTGACGGACTCCTCAACGTGGACTCAAATATCAATCCGGAAGAGGAGGAGGAGGAAGAAGGAGGCATTGAAGGGGGAAGGGGGAGGCTTGGGTTTGTGAAATAAGCTGCATTATGCAAACCGAACAATGAATAAATGAATACATTTCAAAAAATGTACAGTACTAAGGCCTAAAAATATGTGTGGTGCTAACCTCCTCAAATAAAAACCCCTGTGTTCCATAGTATTTATAGCACAACTAGTGACTTGTACAAATTGCACTCCGCTTCTATAATCATGAACAAAAATAATAAAAAGTATTGCCTATGTATATATTTATACAGTGTTGGAAAAAGAGCAGTAGTATCTGCACTACTACAGTCCTTCAGTATTACCTTTGTTATCACCAACCTACCTACGGTGTCGTCTTTAGTTTTCATCTCCAGCCACACTGTTTTAGGCCTCTTGAATCAAATGAAGGAATTAAAATTCAAAGACTGTGTGAAGGAGCTTTCCCCCCCCGTTTATTTTTTTGTTTGTTTCTTTATTATTTTTTTTAAAAGAGACCTTCATTTTAAGGGAAAATACAGTTTTACGGACAGATGTTGTTTTTTGGGGAGGGTCAAAAAAAAAAAAGAAGGACGAAGCCTTTGTAAGGTGTTTTTGATAAGAAAAAAGAAGCCTTATATGCAAACCTTTTAACCTGTGTGTTTTCTGCAAGTGCCACCCTCGTATTGTGTAAAAGGAAGGTTACTTTTTTTCACCAGCTTCAGTATTGATGAAATGGTTCACCGTTGTTCTTTGAAGCACCCGTGTCAGTATTATAGGCAGCAGTTCCTTAGTTTACATTATGTTGTGCAATGTTTTCTCACCTCTTTTCTTTGTCAGTATTACACCAAACCATTTTTTCTTCTTTTTTTTTTGAAAACAACAAATTGCATTTCATTTATTTGTAGGTTGAAAAGAAAACATTATTTATGTGGCCCATTTTATATTTCCTAATTTTATTTATTTCATACTGTTGTGTACAGTACTATAGTTCTTCAATATATAGATATATTTTAGTAAAAAGGAACATGGTGTCGATCATAGGGGCAAATTTTACGTAAAGAGAGCATTTATTGTGTTTTGAAACATTGTGAAATGCGAAGTTTAATCTTATTTTATTTTTATTTTTTTTTCCTTTATTTTCCAGCTACTGGAAAATTCCAAATTTGGGAACTTTTATACAATTGTGAAAACACTGTATTTTCGACTGAAAAATTCCACTTTCTTCATCTTTGTTTCTTTTTTTAAGCTAAAAAAAATGAAGAGGGACTGTTAAATACTATGTATGATATCATGACTGAAGAAGAATCTTTCCTGAAATGTCTTTGTAAAAGTATTATTGAATTCTTAATTTGTAATTTCTCTTGAAAATGACCCTGCTCGAATAAAAGTAGCCAAATTACAGAGTACCAAACCCTCGGGGCTTCGTGTTTGTTCACAAACGGTGAGGTGTGCTTGGCTTCGTCACAATGAACTCTTTCTTTTCAGATGGATTAAAGTCAACTGAGCCCAGCCCTCCTGCTGATTATCACTATTTTAAGATGAGAAAACAACATAAATGCCACGACCAAAGTTTTAAACAATAAAGCCAAAAATATTCTGTATTAGTTTCTTAGTAAATCACATTAAATGACTAAAACTTGGATTCCAGTCACTGGAATGTGTGAATGTGAATCAATCTGCCAATGAAAATAGTCTCATCCTGTTTTTACTGAATTTGCTGAAATGTGCTGTGTCCAGCTGTTCTGGAAGTGTTCTTTTACAGGTTAAAAAATGCTGTACATATAAAACAAATTATTAATTTAGACAAGAAAACACAAAGTGAAGCTTTTTAAAACCTCTAAAAAATATTAAAATCATATTTGGAAGCTTTTCTTTTGAAACAAATGACATTTTAACGCTTTAATTAAAGCATCTTGAGCAAATTGCTGTAAGCAGATAACATACTTATGTAGCTGTCAGCAGGTTTAAGAATCAAAATGATTTGCTTTGTTTCACTGAGTTACTCCCGCTGATTGGAGGACCAAATGTACACCAGAGCAAACCTACGACTACTACTTATTTAAAGGCTGGTTTAAGGCAAGAAAACACAAGGCGAAGACACATTTAAAGGTTTTTAAAGCATATTTGAAGCTTTTATTTTGACGCATGACAATTTTGATAAACTCCTTGTTGTTTCACTGAATTGATCCGACTAACTGAAGGATCTAACATGCACCGATCCAACTTATCCCTGATAATTCTAAATAAATACACCACCTCCGCTTAATAACTGATTAAAAGCTACTACAAGAAAACTCAAGACACATTTAAAGGATTTAAAACCCTTAAAGGTTTTATTTAAAGCTCGTTTTGAAGTATGAGATTGTATGATAATATTTAATAGTTCATAATAAACCCCCCTCTTCCTCCCGTTATAGTGAAGCAGCTGAGAAGCTACAGTGATGACAGTAATAAAAATGCTGCATGTATCATTCAATATCAACACTGATTATTGAAAAAGCACGAATAGTTTAAATAAAAACACATTTGGAAGTTTTTGTATTAAAGTATTAAAATATGGTGTTTATTGAGCCTTTAACTATATTCTTTATATTGCTTTCAGCTAGAATAGATGTGTGATTTAAAGGCATCTTTTGCTGTTTCTCCACATTTTTGAAGTAAAGGGTAGTTCTATATATTCTATATGTGATTTTCAATTAAAAACCAATATTAAAAAAAAAACAAGCAAATGCAACTGCATTCCCAGATTACTTTAAAGGCTTCACAAAACTGTCAAAATCAGTGAAATAACACTAGATAAAAAGAGCAGAAGCTTTTAAATGTAAAGAAACTTTTTTGTGATTTTTATTTTGAAGTATGACAACATAACATTAAAGCACCTTCAGCTGATCTGAGTTGCTGAAAGTACATTTAGGGAAGAAAGTATCATCTTTAGGTTAGGTTCAACTATCTGAGATCCTGGGACCTGCGATTTTTATGGTTTTGTGAGGATTATTTCAAATATAAAATGTTAGGAGCTGATGACTAAAATTTTCTGCTGCTTTTGTTCTACCAGCATTAAACAATAAATGTCATTCAGATTTAAAAGTGTCACATTGGACATGAAACATGTGACCTCGATTTTTTATAAAGTTTCACAGTGAAACATCTCTAAAAATTGAACATTTTTATAACAGCTAGTGAAAAAAAAGGAACTTTCTGCCTTTTAATTGTTTATCTATCAATTGTTTACTTCAGTGTAGTCTGAATGGACATGAAGGAAGTGTTTATAAGAAGATAAAAGTTGTAAAACCTTAGAAAATAGAGTAAAAATTTAAAATTTATCCCATTTTCCAAAGCCTTTGCTGGGCTGACTCTGGCCCCCAGGCCTTATTTTTGACACCTGGGGTTTAAACCCTATCAAACTGATAATATCCAACAGAAAGACCAAAAAACTACTAATAATGAAATTCACTGCCTACAGAATAACACATGTATTAATCTGCTACTGAAAATAGTACTTATAAATAGTCCAAATGCACTACTTCATTTTGATTAAGTGTAAACTACAGTGATCAGCTGTTTTGGTAAATTACTAAACTTTTTCTTTGATGAAACTGTGTGTTTTTACCTGACTTATTCAATTAATATTTATTTGTCTGCACAAGACAGCATTTATTTTTAATGGAGACAATGGACGGGGTTAATCAGAAGCTCTTTTAAAGCTTCTTGAATGTGTGTGAGTATATAAAAGTTGTGAAATTACATAATCTTCTATTAATTATACGTTCTTGATTGTCAAAACTTGAGCAATCCTGCAATCTGCTTGAACAATTAAAGTACAAGTTTGTGAAATCGTGTGTCCAAATCAGAGCTGCCAACAAATTTTAACTGTCTTAATGTGGTTCGTTAGCCGAGGGTTCATTGCAGGGTGGTCTTCCTTGTCACCTAATAAGTGAAAGATCCTGGTTTGATCCAGGAAGAGAGATGCAAATCCCTTTGGGACTGCGTCTGGAATGATATCTCGTGTTAAAAAAATTTACATTTAAAAACCTGCCAAATCAAATGTGTGGAGCTACCATTTTCCAACTAGGTTATTTCGTGTCTAGCATAAGAAATGGCTTTACCTTTTCAGGCACATTACAAAGATCTGTAAACAAGGATTGACTCAATTTCTCCTTTCAAAATAAAGCTACCAATTTCAAATTAAAGCATTTGCAAGTATCTATTCAACATTATAATTAAATATAACAAAAACAAACACTGCAATTATGGTTCAAGGATGCCAAATGTAAGCATTTGTTTCTTTTCTATCATGACATTAAAGATTTCTTGGGTTTGGACTTGTGGCGAGACTGAAGAAGACATCTGAAGGTTTCATGTTGAACCCGTGACCTGCATTTTTTCACCGTTTTCTGACATTTTTTTTCTCCCCTAACCAAAAATCAGCTCCTCATTTCCTGAATCTCTTTTTTTGAAAC
Organism: Mchenga conophoros; assembly: GCF_057382185.1. Classification (NCBI taxonomy): domain Eukaryota; kingdom Metazoa; phylum Chordata; class Actinopteri; order Cichliformes; family Cichlidae; genus Mchenga; species Mchenga conophoros. Next base: position 27,024,302 of record NC_140547.1, on the reverse strand, counting down.
TTCCCTCTGCCCTGACAGGTGGACTCCATCGGAGGAGTCCTCTCCAGTGGAGAAGACGCTCGCTTCTATCATCCACTCACGCGGCATTATGCAGATTAAAAGCAACATCAAAAGGCAGAGATAAAAGCGCCAAAGGTTGAGCGATGCCAAACATCAGAACGCGCTTTGCATATCTCGATTTTCCTATCGATCGGCACGCCATCGGATCATGCGCGGACCTTCTCGCAGATAAAAGAGGGGGTCTTAAATGATTAGCTGATGAATTTGATAATGTGCCGTGAACCGCCTGGACAATTACGCATGCGGAAAAATGAGCGGGTGAGGAGGGAATCCTCTGGAGTATATCACTATCATTAAGGGAGAAATTTTCAACCTTCCTCTACTTCTGCATTTTACATCTATTAGACTTGCATACAAGACTGCGTTCGCCACTCTCTAACTTTACAAGCCACTAATGGGGAAGGTCAAAGGTCGAGATGGGAGTGATGAAACATTCCTGCAACCCTAAAGTAAAGGAGGCAGAGAGTGAATTGGAAACAGAGGAAAGAAATGACAGGATTTCAACTTATTAGATGGTGTAGAGGAAAATAAAACAGGGAAAAGGTGCAAAAGGCAGAAGATGAGTTTTCCACTTCTGTTTACATTAGAATCTGCTGATTTCTGAAGTGTGTCTGCCATCCAGCTCCTGCGCGTTTCTTCCTTCTGTATGAATTCCCGCTGTCACTCTTAAATATTGACTGACACTGATGTTGATCCAGTCTACTCTTACATTTACTGATCAATACTGTCTCATACTATTAGCCCTGGGCCCAGAGGAGGACAGCTTTTAATTGCAATCAAGCTGCATGATGGTGCCCTGAATTGATTTTTTTTCTGTCTGTGTGTTTCTGTATGTTTGTGTGTGTGTGTTTTCTATAAATATGTTTTGACAGAAAATTGAAATTTGCTCCTTTAAAATTTTTAAGCTGCACATCACACAGAAAAAAATACATAAAACAAATAAATCAAAAATAAGAGAGGAAAATAATTCCAGTAGCTGCAGTCCCTCTAGCAGCCACTAGAGGCTGGCTCCTACAGTGAGTCTCTCCACATAGACTCCCATGTTAAAAGGTCCAACTTTACAGCAGAAATAAACACAATTATATAGGGTTATGAAAACAGTTTTAATCTCTATACCTGAAGCCCAAATTTGTGAAAGCTGCACAGGTTTTGAGTTTTTTAATAACTTACCCATTTCAATTGTTTCAGGACTTAAAATTATGCAGTAGTAGGGGTGTGACCGTGGATGCCAACCACAGACAGTAAGAAGTAGAAGGTGGGAATGAAGATGACTGGACTACAGCAGTGAGTTTGATACCATGAGATGTAAAGAGTAGACAACAGCTAGAAAAGCAGGCAGCCCAGTGAGATCTTCCTTATTGTACCTGCTTGGTTCTTTGCTAATATTTCAGTCATGTGTAGACACAACACTGGTTCATCAGCCTTTCTTATGCTTGAATTTTAGGTCAGTGTAAAATAGCTTAACAAACAAACAAAAACAAAACCATCCACACGAGGATGGTCAGGACTGGACTGAAAATGAGTAAAAAAGCAGAGAAAAACATTGAAAGACCTTCAGAGTTACGAATTATGAAGAGAGCCTAAAAATCCCAAAATAAGTCACTGAAGATGGCCTATTGTTATCAAGGCAAATTTGAAGTCTGCTGCTTTAAATGCAGTTTTATCACCAACAAATATTCATTTTCACATCTTTCAGACTGATCTGTGAAAACCTTGAGCCTGATCGCATGTCTCTCTCTCTGGTGTTAAGAAGCTGAAAAAGCAGACCTGTCTGGCCGCTCTTCTCGGGCATCGGGGCAGCGATTTTGATCTGTTCTCATGTAAAACGGTGGTGGGAGCACTACCCGGCTCATAGAACATTTAAAAGGGAGGAAAAACAACAACACAAGCGTGTAGTAGTAATTCATATGAGTGTCATGCAGCCATATGCCTCGGCCAGATTGGTGGTGTATTTTGGACAGCTGAGCTCTGATGATTCAGTGCTGGGCCTTGTATAGACCAAAGCTAAGTGTACATTTTGCCTCGGGCTACTCTGCTGCCTCCACAGATACACTTAGTAGTAAAATCGACTCGTTTTGCATTTAAAAAATGCTTGTCCGTCTTGTATTATTCATCGTCTTCACTCCTTTACCTGCATTTCTCATCCTCAGAGAGACACAAAGGTCATTTGTCAAATACCGTAGGTGATTGTCAATCAACTCTATTTATACACCAGCTTATAAATACAAAACCGGCGCATACATGTGCTTTAAGAAGCCGAGGGGTTACATTATGGAAAAAGGGAGCCAGAGCATGAAACATCAACAGCGAAATGAAGTCGTAAGGGAAAAAAAGATCACGCTTTAATGCACAAAATATGACTGATAGAGCATGACAGAACACGTCGGAGGCCAGTGAATGAAAATAGGTTTGAGGTTTGGTTGCAACTGAGGATTTGAGGGGCATTTTTTCCATTTTGAAGTCAGTCTGGGCTCCACTGGAGAACAGATTAGTCCCTGAAATATTCAGAGTATATGACTCAGTGCTAGCTTTGCATTTGATGAGGAGAAGAGGAGGCTGTACAAGACCAGCCAATCCAATAAGTGAAGCAAAGGATACTGAGAGGTTTAGCATCCATGTAAACAGGTTCAACTTCCTTTCTTGTAGTTTTTCCACCCTCAGTGGAACAATCTAGAACTGTGTAAGTTACATGTGATCTCCTCCTCTTGTCTTTTTTAATGCTGATCCTAGACCTGTTCTTGGAGCCGGTGGTGTGTCCAGAACAGTTTTAAGTCATTTTATTTATCCAGACTTAAGAAGAGTAGAAATGCACCTGAAATTCAAGTAAAGAAGAACTAGTATGAAAATGTGGCTGTGTAGTCCCCAAAGCTCCAAATTAGGTGCATCCATGTCAGATTAGCTCGTTTAAGTTTGAGCAAACTGTGAGCAAACTTTCAGAACACACGCACTAAAAAAATAGCTTTTTATTTTCTGTGGAGCATTGCTGAGGTGTAAAAGTTCAAATCTGGCGAGGCACAGAACATTAAAGAGTCTGAATCATGTTTTATTGGGGTTAAAATCAAGTGAGCCTGACAAGTAAAGAAACAGAGATCGGACGTAATCGGCATGAGGCTGATGACAACTTCCTGTGTAAAGGACATACATCATTAGACGGTGAGTGCGAGGATCCGTGTGGCTGTCTGGGTGCTTGCCTGTTTTTGTGACCACATGGACAGTTGGCGAACTTCAAAGAAGTACAACAATAATGACTACTCGGCCATCGGCTCTCCAGCTATCAATGTCCACAGTGGAGAGTAACCACATCACCCTGAGCACTCCAGATCTCAGACACTAACCAGTGTCAGGTCTGGTTTATACCTGGATGGGAGAGTTTCAGGGAACAACAGGTGCTGTAAAGTAGAGGGTAGCTGTGTCTTTGGAGGTGGAGTGAGGTGATCTATTTACCAGATGGTTAGTTGTTTGATCCCGAGCTCTTTTAAATGGCATCCTAACTTTTTTGGAATTGGAGTTGTATTTGTCTCTGAATGGAAAAAGTTAGAAACAACTGAACTCAGAGGTGTTTTGAGGTGCATTGAACACTGTTTTTATCTGAAACTTTCCTGGCCGAGGAAGGGGGAGGTCTTGCATTCATGCGCAGCTTTCATTAAGTATCCAGTGAATGCAGATGCATGTTATAGCAGGTGTAAAGGTGGTGTTCCTGACAACCCAGCAAGCACGTTTCATATTTAACCATCGATGCCATGAAAAAGGTTTGAATGAAGGGAAAAAAGAGGAGACTCTCACACTTTTGACCTCATTAAATTATTTACATATCCCCATATGCCACCCGGACCATTCGCAGGGCACATGAAGGACGGGCCTGGGCAAAGACGGGAGAGAGAAAACACTCCTCGGACCTGGCACTCGGCGAGAGAAAGTTCAATGACACGCAGGGAGGAAAAGCGCAAGTGACCAGCAGGGATTAGCCAATCAGAGCTTCAGAAGAGCAGCCAGCTGTTCATTCTGGCTGGAGTGAAAAGAGCTGTGGAGCAGGTGGTGCAGTCCGGTGCCAGCGGTGCTACAGAGGAGGGGAAAAAAGGAGGTGAAGAAGAAGAAGAGGACGATAAAAGAAACCCATCCTTGCCTAATGCAGAGCTGTTAATGCATTACTTTTGGACTTGGTGTCTTCTTTTTTTTTGGCTGCCTGGTGCTTCCTTTGCCTGCGATTATTATGCATAAATATTCCAGGGACATAAGAATATCTCAGCTATTTATGGGCCATTTTGGGAAATGGGTCCAAAATGCTTCACAAAGCATAAACGAAAAAGCAATTAAGTAAAAGACAGCAAAGGTAAAAGTGAGTCAGGAGTCATGCATAGTCTACAAATGTAAAATAAAAAGGTCATTACATAAAGCTGATAAAACTGAAACGAGTTTACATTTGATTAAAGAAATTACCAGATTTGAATAAATGGAAACTAATGAGTTAACTAAAAGTAAAAGGAATGCTAAAATATAATCATAAATGTTTCAAATTCTACCATCTGTCACAACTTGGGCGAATTACACACAGTAATTCGGCATGCCCGTGTGGCGTGTTGGCTAGACCCAAACGCGGCGAAGGCTAGCGGTGGGTTGGAACAGACACGCAGTTATTCTAGTAACGATCAGTGCACGAAACGTGGCTTCGGAACTGGCGTTACAGACGGAGAGCGAGCGGAGCCGGGATGAGAAAAAGAATCGAAGGGAAAAACACTCACAGTTGCTGAATCAGGCGGAGACTGATGTCGGCAAAGTTTTGGAGCTCCTGACATGAAGAGAACGATGTCTGAGCGGCGAACAGGTGGGTGGCGTCTCTTTTAAACCCGGCCCCGTGATCAGCTGATCACCAGCTGACAGGCCTCCCCCCCCCGAAGACCGGCACCCGACGGTCCAGGACGGCGGCGACGGAAATCCGAGATGAGGGAAGGATCCAAGACGAAGTGGGACGGCACCCAGGAGCGCTCCTCAGGACCGTAGCCAGCCCAGTCCACCAGATACTGGACCCCTCAACCCCGGGGACGGAAGTCCAAGATCCGCCGGACAGTGTAGACAAGACCCCCATCGACGAACCTGGGCGGAGGCGGGGCCGGGGAGGGGGGTGCCAGCGGGGAAGTAACGCGCCGTTTAAGCTGCGAGACGTGGAAAACCGGATGGACCTTCATGGCGGGTGGAAGCCGGAGACGATAAGTCACGGGGTTGAGCCGGGCAGCGATCTCGTACGGGCCAACGAACCTGGGAGTGAGCTTCTTGGACTCGGTGTGGAGCCGCAGGTGCCTTGTGGAGAGCCAGATGCGATCCCCCGGCTGGAATGGATGACCCGGGCGGTGGCGGCGACGATGCTGCTTGGTGTACAGAGCGTTGGCTCGGGAAATGGCAACCTGCGCCTTGATCCAGGCCAGACGACAGCGGCAGACCATCCGTTCAGCAGCAGGCACGTTGACCTCTGCCTCCTGATGGCTGAAGATAGGAGGATGAAAACCATGACAAACTTCAAAGGGCGAGAGACCGGTGGCAGAAGAGACGTGAAGGTTATGAGACAGCTCAGCCCACAACAGGTAACGAGGCCAAAGTGACGGTTGGGCGGAGATGAAGCACCTCAAGAAGCGCCCCAGCTGTTGATTGGTCCGTTCAACCTGCCCATTGGTCTGAGGGTGATAGCCGGACGAGAGGCTGGGAGACGCTCCAATCAGGCGGCAAAAGGCTTTCCAGAACCTGGCGGTGAACTGAGGCCCCCTGTCGGAGACTATGTCCTTGGGGAACCGTGAAGCCGGACGACATGGTTCAAGAGGAGCTTGGCCATCTGTTTGGCGGAAGGGAGACCGGCCAGGGCGACCAGGTGCACCGCCTTTGAAAACCGGTCTACAAAGGTGAGGATGGTGTCAAGACCGTCCACGGATGGGAGGGCGGTAACAAAGTCAAGGCCGACATGGGACCAGGGACGTCCTGGCACAGGGAGAGGGCGAAGGTCGCCAGCGGGAGGCTGAGTGGAGGACTTGGCCCGAGCACAGGTGTCACAGGCGGAAACGAATTCACGGACGTCATGGAGGGCCACGACGGAGGAGTTGGAGGGTCCTGTCAGGCCCCGGGTGACCAGAGGGTGGGGAGGAGTGAGCCCAGAGCAAGGCCTCCTGACGGCACCGGGATGGTACATAGAGCCTCCCAGCAGGGGTGTCAGGCGGAGGTGGTTCGGCGTTCAGGGCATCCCGGATAGAGTCCTCCAAGGGCCACCGAAGGGGGGCAGCGAAGCAATGAGAAGGTAGGATAGGTCCAGGGTCTGACGTGAGGCCATCCTGGGCGAACTGTCTGGAGAGAGCGTCCGCCTTAGCGTTTTTGGAACCAGGGCGGTAGGCGAGGTGGAAATTGTAAGGCTCAAAGAATAAGGCCCAACGGGCCTGCCTTGGGTTGAGCTGCTTGGCAGAACGAATATGGATCAGGTTCTGATGATCAGTCCAGATCAGAAAAGGGTCTTTCGCTCCTAGGAGCCAATTCCGCCACTCTTCTAAGGCCCACTTGATGGCCAGGAGTTCTCGGTCTCCGACACCATACCGTTGCTGCGTGGGAGAAAATTTCCTTGAGAAATTGCAGCATGGGTGAAGTTTTCCATCCGGGCCGTGTTGAGAAAGGACGGCGCCAGCGCCAACATCGGAGGCATCCACCTCCACCACAAAATCTCTGGCAGGATCAGGGTGGAGCAGGACGGGGGCCGTAGTGAACCGGTGGATAAAGTCTTGGAATGCCTGTTTTGCACCTGGGGAGAGGCAGAAGGGCTTAGGCAGGTTAGCTGGTTTGGTGAGGGATGTCAGTGGGGCGACAACGGTGCTGAAGTTACGGATAAAGCACCGATAGAAATTGGCAAAGCCCAGGAAGCTCTGTAGCTGCTTAAGGCTGGAGGGCTGAGGCCACTGGGTCACGGCTTGGACCTTTTGCGGGTCCATGGTCAGGCCATCGGAGGAGATGGTGAAACCTAGGAAGGTGGTGGACCGCTGATGGAAAGCACACTTCTCCAGTTTGCAGAACAGCTGGTACTCAAGCAGCCTGCTCAGCACGGCCCTCACATGGCGAATATGGTCCACTTTGGTGCGGGAGTAGATCAAGATGTCGTCTAGATAAGCAAACACCCACCGGCCTAGATTATCCCGCAAGACATCGTTGATCAGATGTTGGAAGACAGCAGGGCTGTTGCAGAGGCCGAAGGGCATCACCAGGTACTCCCAGTGCCCGTTAGGGGTGATGAAGGCCGTCTTCCATTCGTCCCCTTCCCTAATGCGCACCAATTTGTAGGCGCTGCGTAGGTCTAGTTTGGTGAAGATGCAGGCCTGGGAGAGGGAATCGAGCGCGGTGGATAGCAGAGGAAGAGGATGGCGGTTCTTGACAGTGACTTTATTCAAGCCCCGATAATCTATACAGGGGCGGAGCCCGCCATCTTTCTTCTTGACAAAGAAGAATCCAGCAGCAGCAGGAGAGGTAGAAGGGCGAATAAAGCCCTGTTGGAGAGCCTCAGCAACGTACTCCTCCATGGCCTTATTCTCTGCGGGCGACCACGAGGAGGGACCGCTCCCGGGAGGAGCTCGATGGCCATGTCGTAGGAGCGATGAGGAGGTAGAGTAGATGAGGCTCGCCTCTTACTGAAGACCTCAGATAGGTCGTGGTAAGCCGGAGGGATCTTATCCAGATCAATGGGCTCTGGGGGTGAGGCCTCTTCTGACTTTGAGGTCTTTTGGGTCCGAGAGAGAAGGCAGCGGCGTGGACACTGGGGACCCCAATCCAGGATCTGGCAGGAAGACCAGGAGATGTGGGGGTCATGTTGACGGAACCAGGGGTATCCAAGGATGAGAGGAGAGGAAGTGGCCGAGACTACTAGAAACCGGACCTCCTCCTGATGATCCCCAATAGACATGCGAACCGGCTGGGTCTGGAACTGGATCGGGTAGGGTTGGAGGGGTCGCCCATCTACTGAGGTCACCAGGAGAAATTGATCAACAGAAGTTAACGGAATGCGAAGTCGAGAGGCTAGTTTTTGGTCCATGAAGTTCTCAGCGGCTCCGGTGTCCAGGAGGGCTTTAGATGAGAACTGTTGGTGTTTCAGGTGAAATATTACTGGTAACAGAAAACGAGAGGGGTCAGAGGAGTGGGAAGGGCCAGGTGGGACTCCCCCGCAGTCTACCTGGCGTCGTCGTTTCCCGGACGTAGCGGGCACTGGGGACGACGGTGTCGAGCTGATCCACAGTAGGCGCAGAGACCCTCACGCCAGCGTCTCTCTCTCTCCTCTTTGGAGAGTCTACCCAGCTGCATGGGCTCCTCGCTGGATGTACTGCTTGGGTTAGCAGTGGCTCCTTCAGAGGGGGGAGGAGGCTGCGAAGACGTGGCCCTCTGAGGCTGGAAGGGTTTGAAGGCCCGAGGGGTGTGGCGAGGCCGCGACATCACTCGTTGGTCGATCTTCAGGGCGAGGTCCACGGCCTCATCCAGAGTTTTTGGGGTCTCACGGCCGGTCATCTCATCTCGGATGTAATCAGCCAGTCCCTCCAGAAAAATGGAGAAGCGCCTCCCCACTTTAGCTTAGCAGCCAGGGTATGGAATTGGGAGGCAAAGTGACAGACGGGTCGACTGCCCTGGCGTAAATGAAGCAGCTGTGACTTCACTTCCACTTCACTGCTCGGGGGAACAAATGTCTTTTTTAATTCCTCCACAAACAGGGCATAGTCATTGCAAGCTGCAGATTTATTGTTGTAGAGAGCCGCGGCCCATTCATGTCTAAAGTGGCGAGCAAACCATCAGGCCGGCCATCAACTCCGTTCCACTTATCTGGTAGTCCGATCCGGGGCTCCGCGCTCACTGGCGCTGGCTGACGTTGCAGCGAGGTGACGGAAGTGGAAAGTTGGAGGACAGTTTCGGTGAGAGACTCCATTTTTGTGCTCATCCGATTCACCACACCGCAAAGATATAGTACTTCAGCTTTCAGCCGTTCGAATTCCGCTGGGTCTATATGTGGCTCAGACATCCTGTCACGATCGGGCGAATTACACACAGTAATTCGGCGTGCCCGTGTGGCGTGCTGGCTAGACCCAAACGCGGCGAAGGCTAGCGGTGGGTTGGAACAGACACGCAGTTATTCTAGTAACGATCAGTGCACGAAGCGTGGCTTCGGAACTGGCATTACAGACGGAGAGCGAGCGGAGCCGGGATGAGAAAAAGAATCGAAGGGAAAAACACTCACAGTTGCTGAATCAGGCGGAGACTGATGTCGGCAAAGTTTTGGAGCTCCTGACATGAAGAGAACGATGTCTGAGCGGCGAACAGGTGGGTGGCGTCTCTTTTAAACCCGGCCCCGTGATCAGCTGATCACCAGCTGACACCATCTGAATATTGAATATATTGTCCAGTTTTGGTGAGCCCGTGGGAATTAAAGCCTCAGTTTCCTGTTCTTAGCTGACAAGTTTGGTATCCATGTCTAAGTCTTCTGCTGCCACTATATCCCATCTGCTTCAAAGCTGGACAAGTTTGTGCATTCAGAGATGCTCTGTGAGAAAATCCCAGCAGATCAGCAGCTTCTGAAACACCCAGACAAACAACCAGGCCACATTTAAAGTCATTAAAATCACCTTTTTTCCCAATTCTGATGCTCGGTTTGAACTTCAGCAGGTCGTCTTGAGCATGTCTACATGCCTAATGCACCAATCACATGGCTGGTTAGATAATTACATCAACCAGCAGTTCAGCAAGTGAACCAAACAAAGTCACAGGTGAGTGTAGATACGCAGTTGAAATTCTTGGCTAACTGATTAAACCCAGCTAAAATAACAACATTATTGCTGGAAAGTATAATGTGAAACTTTTATAGGTATATGTTAAAATGTTTCACTAAAACTACAGTAAAAGTAATAAACCCAGAACTATCTGAATAGAAAAATAAAATGATTGTAAGTAATAAAATATTTAAACGTAGTAAAAACCATGTTTAAATTGTTGAAACTGTTATTAACCAGCAGTATAAATTAACAAAAAAAACCCCCCAAATGTTAGCTAAGCAGACCGGACAAATGGTTAACTAAAATCATTACTAAAATATATTAAAAAAACCACTTTAAACTTTAAATATTTAGCTAAAAGCATGCCTAAATAGTAGAAAAACCACTAATGGTTTAAACGTATTGTTAAATACATTAGCTGACAGTGTAGCTTAACATAATAATAGTAAATCCTGAGTTGAGTATAATCAGCAAGAGTAAATGGTAAGCTGAACATGATCCAGATCCTTTTTAAAAATTAATTTAAATGAGCAGATTTGAGTCGGGGGTTCCCGCTGACAGGGTTAAAAAAAGTTGTGAACTGCTGTTTTAATTTTATCTTTAAAGACCGATGCTCCTGTAGTGATTAACATCTCCAAGTCACTGTTCTTGATCTTGTTGTTGATCAAACATTAATTTAAAAAATGTGTTCCTGCGGTGTAAGGGGCAAAGACATCTTCAAATACTCATTTTTAAAGTGTTGATGTCCCACGTTTCCCAGAATGCTTAGTGACTAGGTAGCTTCAGTCTTTACTATACAGTGTGGACCATCACAAGCGCTACACATAAATCCTTTAGACATATATGTGTCTGTTTAGGATGTGCTGGAGTTATTTTCTGCAGAACTGCATGCGAGCTGGAGGTGACCGTGTGAGCATGAGGGGAATAGAGTGCTATCGCTGCCTCGTCCAGTGAATACAGCAGCTGCAGAGCGTCCACAAAGACAACAATGCTCTCACCATCAGAGGGGGTTCGGTGCACTGCGGTGATGTTGGACAGCTCTGCAAGGACCCCCCGCGTGGAATTTTATTAATTTGCATTTATCGTTTTATCCTCTCACTCCCACCGAAACACCATGTTTGGCACAGCGGAGTCATGGTATGGCAGCGCTCCTGCCGAGATCTGGAATAGCTTCTCTGCTGCTGGTGCTCCTGTAAAATTCTTCTCCGATGGAGTTTATTGGAAACCAAGATTTTTTTTTTATTTTGAGGCAGTTTTGGATATAAAACTGAGGAAATTTCAGTGAAAAGTGAAAAAAGGTCTGCCACCACAAAAACTAGTGAGTTGCTTTAGGGTCACTGATACATCTCATATTGAACATGTGGCAAAAACTATAGGAGTACAAGGAAAACCCATTTGAGCCAGATCTGGGCTTATTTTGGCACTTGCGGCTGAAGTACGGGCCTAATACTCGTGAGCTGGCATTGATTTGGATTCTGGCAAGTGTTGTGTGGGCCAGATGTTGCCCCAATGTTGCAATACATGCGACATCTGGGCAATATAAGGTGCACCTGTGGATGGTTTGTGGCAGCCAGACTTAAGGTCAGATGTGGCCCATGGAACATTGGTAATGTGGGTCACATTTGGGAAGAACTTTAATTACCGTCTAGGAAATGGAGCAAGTAGAAGCTGTACGAGTTAAGGTACAGTTAGAATAAGGGTTAAAATAAATCAGAATCAGAATCAGAATCAGAATACTTTATTGATCCCTGGGGGAAATTATTTTTTGTTACAGTGCTCCATTTTAAACCAACATTAAGACAAGACAGACAATACGCTAACTAAGAATAGTACAATATATACATATATATACATACATACATACATAAGTCACTTATAAATAAATAGTTGGAAAAGAAACATGTGTAGTTGTAGCAGCAAACAGTGTGTTAAGTGGATGCGTTGTACAGGGAGATGGCCACAGGCAGGAATGATTTCCTGTGTCGTTCAGTGGTGCTTTTCGGTAATCTCAGTCTCTCACTGAACGAGCTCCTGTGACTGACCAACATGTCATGGAGTGGGTGGGAGGTGTTATCCAACATTGTCTTTATCTTGGACAGCATCCGCCTCTCCGACACCACCTTGAGGGAGTCCAGCTCCATCCCCACAACATTGCTTGCCTTACGGATCAGTTTATTAAGTCTGTTGGCATCTGCGACCCTCAGCCTGCTCCCCCAGCATGCAACAGCATAGAGGATCGCACTGGCCACAACAGACTCATAGAAAATCCTCAGCATTTTCTGGCAGATGTTGAAGGACCTCAGTCGCCTCAAAAAATAGAGACGACTCTGGCCCTTCCTGTAAAGTGCTGTGGTGTTTTTAGCCCAGTCCAGTTTATTGTCAATGTGTACTCCAAGGTATTTATAGTCCTTCACAATGTCAACACTGACCCCCTGGATTGAAACAGGGGTCAAGTGTTTCCTGGTCTTCCTGAAGTCCACGATCAGTTCCTTGGTCTTTGCCACGTTGAGCTGCAGATGATTCTGCTCACACCACGTGACAAAGGAGTCGACCACAGCCCGGTACTCTGTCTCATCATCCCTGCTGATGCATCCAACCACCGCAGAGTCATCAGAAAACTTCTGAAGATGGCAGGTCTCTGTGCAGTGGCTGAAGTCTGTGGTGTAGAGGGTGAAGAGGAAGGGGGAGAGGACAGTCCCCTGTGGTGCCCCTGTGTTGCTAATCACCTTGTCAGACACACACTGTGGGAGACGTACATATTGTGGTCTTCCTGTCAGGTAATCAACAATCCAGGACACCAGAGAAGCATCCACCTGCATCGCTGCTAACTCATCACCCAGGAGGGTCGGCCTGATGGTGTTGAAAGCACTGGAAAAGTCAAAAAACATGACCCTCACATTGCTTGCCGGCTGGTCCAGATGGGTGTAGACACGATTGAGCAGGTAGATGATGGCGTCCTCTGTTCCGAGACGAGGCTGATAAGCGAACTGAAGGGGATCCAGATGTGGTCTTACTATGGGTCGCAGCTGGTCCAGGATGAGCCTTTCCAGGGTCTTCATGATGTGGGAGGTCAGTGCCACGGGCCTGTAATCCTGGGGGCCACTGGGACGAGGCGTCTTTGGTACAGGGACGAGGCATGATGTCTTCCACATCACCGGGACCCTCTGCAGACTCAGACTCAGCATAAACAGTTTATGAAAGACTCCACACAGCTGGGGGGCACAGGCCTTGAGGACAAGGGGACTCACTCCGTCTGGTCCAGCAGACTTGCCTGAGTGAAGTTTCCTCATTTGCATCTCAACCTGGTATTGAGTGAAGGTGATGGGTGGGGGAGGGGTGTCAGGAATCTCACAGGAGGCAACATGTGAAGAGAGAGGCTGGCACAGTGGTGTGGCTCTGGATTCCAGGCTGACTGCAGGTGAGGTTGTGGGGGTGGGAGCAGACACATAAAGCTAGTAGTAATGCAACTGCTTTTGTAGAGAAAGTGTTTTAAGTTGCTATTATTACAGTCCTATTAGTCAGATATTCAGTACACTAAATACCATAAAAGGTTTGGGCATTGTGGTGGCAGTTACATTGTCTAGAGCTCCTAAGCAGTGACAGTGACAAATGTTTATGTGTGTTACTTTTTTTTTTTTTTTGCCTGTCCCCGTTTGGCTCTTTTGCCATCAGAATGATTGTCTAAAGGCGAAGAAAGATGCCCAACGGATTTACTTTACCAAATGGACCATCCCAGCCTTGCCGTATTGGTCTATTTGATTCACCTTTTATTGTTTATTTTATTTTATTTTCACTTGCTAAATACAGGACAGATTTGGCTGGGGAAAAGAAAGGGGAGAAAGAAAGAGGGAAAGAAAAACAGCGGGGAAGAGGGATGGGGATAAAGGGAAAAAAACCAACAAAATAAGCAGACAAAAATACATCTATCGATCATCTGGATCACCTGTTGAGAAAGAAAAAAGAGAAAACAAGCAGAAGAAAAAAAAAGAGCAACATAATAAACAACATCACGATGATCTATGGGAATATAACAGTAAATACTAAATATTAAACATTATTGTGCAGCACATAAGATCAACAGCGCACAGTGTGCTTTGAGGTAGGAGCCAAAAAGGGTGTAGTTTGTGTGTGTGAGCACACGTGTGTACACCTGTGAGCATGAGCGCGCTTGTATTTAAAAGGTTCCTTCATGTAATGATCGGTAGAGGGTGTGGGGAGCCACAGCCCCGTCCATGAAGCAGGTATGGAGGAGATCACTTGCGTGGGTTGAACTCGGTGGTCTTTTCCACAATAATTTGCTTCTTTTTTTTTTTTTTTTTTGCCTGTCCCATTTGGTTCTTTAGCCATCAGAATTGTTGTCTGAAGACCAACAAGGATACCCAATGGATTTACTTTGCCAAATGGATCTTCGTGGCATTGCCGTATTGGTCCATTTGGTCGATCTTTGTTTTTATTATTTATTATATTTTATTTTCAGATGTTACAGATGGGACAGACATGAGTGAGGGATAGGAAAGGGAGAAAGAAAGAGGAAGGAAAGGAAAAACAGAAGGGGAGAGGGACAGTGAGAAAGGGGGGGGAGAAAAAAAATAAGAATCTCTTGGATCACCTGTTGAGAGAAGAATAGAAAACAAGCAAAAAAACAAAAAAAAAACAAAGCAACATACTAAACACAACACCATCGCATTAATCTAGCTAAGTGTAAACAGCAGTAAATACTAAATATTCAATGTTGTTGTGCAGTACGCAGGACAGATGTGCTTCGAAGTAGTAGCCAAGAAAGGTGTAATTTAAGTCTACGAGCAGTGAACACCCGTGTGCATACCTGTGTGGATCAGCGTGCTTGTATTCCAAAGGTTTCTCCATGTAACGATCTGCTAGGGAGTGTGGGGGGGGGCACAGCCCCGTCCTCCAGGGTATGAAGCAGGTATGGAGGAGATCAAAACTCCAGACATCCAGAGGCCCCCAGAACACAAGAGACCATAGAAGACCAACAGAGGGGCAGCTGCGCCACTGTTCCAGTAAGAGCTGAGGAGAGTCCCAGATGAGGGCTCACTCAGCTGCCGCGGAGCAGAAGCCAGGGGGAGTTGCAGTGACGCGCCCGTGAGCTCCGCCGGCAGCCAGCTGTGCCTGAGTGTCCGAGCCCCAGGCCGAGAGGCCGGGGGCACCCCACCTCCGAAGTGGCCCGAGCGAGCCCCAGGTTCCAGGCCCCGATAAGCGGCCGCCAAGGAGTGAGCCGGTGTGTACCTGGACGCCCACCCCCAGACACAAAGAACCACCAACGCACCGACACCTGAGGGAGTCCGCCACCGGCAGGGGAAGTGGTGGAGGGGTGGAGATAGGCCTCCAAACCTTGGAGGGCCTGAGGTGTCCCCAGAGAGGTGGTGTCTGATACCCAACCTGACATATAGACACAGACATACAGGCACACACAGACACAAACATCCATTCCCCCCCTCATGCTCTCATATGCACTCACTCCACACTCAACCAACGTGGAGACAGACATAAAGAGACGCTGTACACATGATCACACTCCCCAAGCGTACTCTACAAACCGGGTCTAGGTACCCTTGCCCCTGGAGGGGGGAACTGCACCCAGACCCAGGTTGTGTTACCCTTTTCCCTGCGGTGGGGAGAGGCAGACCACCCCGACTCCGTAGCAGCAGGGAGGCCCCACACTCCAGACCGCAGTCGGACGGCCAACTCCTCCTAGCCCTCCCGCTCCAGCAGGCCGCAGAGAATGGGGGTGGGAGAAGACTCCAAACCTCCCTCCACCCGCTCATTGTAGTGTTGATGCATGTGTGTTCTAAGGTGCAATTAAAACCCAGGAGGGCATGGAGCTACCTGCCAGAGAGCAGCAGGTAAGCGCATGGTCCCTCCTGATAGCCCTCAATGTCTAAGTGTATTTAAAATTGAGAGGTGCTTCTTTTGGTACCAGTAGGTGGGTGAAACACAGTACGTTTAGTTGTAAATAGTTTACTGTTGGTTGGTGGAATGCAGCTCATTTTGCAGTTGACACAGTAATGTTTGAACGTACATGCATGACCTATTATATTTCAGTTGAATAGTTGGTTATTTAACATATTTCATAATTAAACTCTGGCTCTTTTTCCTCTCTGAGGCTGCTTCTGGTTCCTGTTAAAAGGCAGTTTTTCCTACAGACTGTCACCAAGTGTTTGCTCAAAGGGGTTTTGGCTGATTGTTGGGCTTTTCTCTCTGTTATTGCAGGTCCTTTAACCTACAATAATAAAGCACCTTGCTTGTGATTTGGTGCTATGTAATAGTGCTGTGCAATACTGCAAATTTTAGCGTCAGTCCGATACCAAGTAAATACAGGACCAGTATCCTGGATGCCAATACTGATACCTGTAAAGGCAGCTTATATAGGGGACATACTGAACATACGTAGTATGGATCCTATAGTGCTACTAGTGATTCAGTACCGATACTAGCATTAATGTCGATAATATCGATAGTTGGATAGATCTGCCCACCCCAGCTATATAAATAACACTGAACTGAAAGAGAATTGTATTATATCCACCAGCACCTTGCAGTACCAATGGCCAATATTGAACCTGGGCCTCATCTGATCAGGTATTGAACTCTTTCTGACCCAGCCCTCTCTATTTATCTTGGGGCTGATATCTCATTGCTAGGTTACAAAATACCACTTTCAAAATGTGTATTTTTTATTTGTTGCTCTCTTGTATTGCATCTTATTGTTTACATGAAGGCTGGGAGTGAGTGATAGGCTGTAATCTACCAATCACATTTCTTTTTATTAAAAGAAAAGCAGCTGTTAGGGAATGGCACGAATTTGTAGGTTATGTCAGGAACAATGAGTCGAAGTGTAGCTCTGATTTGATTATTTTGTGCTTTTGGAATTCCTGAACTTTCATGAGCTCAGTGTATTTCCTCTGCTCAGATATTCCGGAATATCCGGGCCCTCCAATTGAACACACACACATACACGCACGGCCAGCAGTTATTGCAGGCTCGTCACATGAGAACAGCGATTTCCTCCAACACTCAAAGGAAACGATCTCTGTCGGCGTGTCCGTCGTCCATCCACCCTCCGCCTGCCCTCCCTCTGAGGGATAAGTGATTATGTGTTTTGCCAATGCGTTTGTGGAAATCTTTTGATATGCACAAACACAGATTCTAATGCGCCTGCAATAGCAGGCTTTTTGGCTGACGGCTGATTAGGATGCCGGCTCATGGCTGAATCTGTGGGGCCCCAGCTGGGCGCGGGGAACATCGCTCATTACACATTTTCTAGAAGGGGGAAGGCTAATTCACACGGCTGCGCAGCATGCCGGTGTAGGTGTAATCATATCATTCTAAATCACCGGTCAGTTACGCACCGGCAAAGCCTCGGCTCGTGCCAGAGGGCCGGCTGGAGCCTGATTAAAGCTCGGCCAAAGACAAAGTGACACGTCCTTAACCTCATCAGAGGAGACGTTAAGCAAACCATCACTTACCCGTCAAGGTGCGAGGCTCACCCGCCGAGACCCTCAGCCCTGAATGAATTTTCATCCTCTTCCTTTCCTTTTTTTTGTAAATTAGAGCTTTCTTCACAGGGTGCTCCATGCATTTTTTATGAAGGCATCATGGCCGATGGTGGATGGCTGCCTGCTTGGGCGTTCCCATCACTAATACGCCACTGTCCTCTTGATTTAATTAGACGTTGGCCCCCACTATTTTTGACAAGGAAATATCTGCTCTAATTAAGCAGTATACTTCACCAGAGAAAGCCCAGACAGTGCAATTCAACGCTGGGTTAATGTGGTCATAAAAAATCCATGATATCTTACCCTTTGCCCTCCTTTTTTAGGGGGCATTTCCACCCCAAATTCTCAAGCTTCAAACGCCCTTTTTCTTTGTGTATTTTTTTATTTTTCTTTTGCCTTGCGAACAGTCCAATTACTTTTTTTTTAGCTTGGTTTATGATTATTCATGCTAGAGAGACTCCCAGCCATTAATGGACTTAGCACTGTTTTGCACTCTCTCGCTGGAAATAGATAATTACTCCATTGAGGAGACAAACCTTTTGCAGTCCAACCTTCCTGGTGAAAAGGAATGAATGTGGCGTTACATGTATGTAATTTCTTAAAGGAAGCATTCTCTCTGTAGCCTGCAGGGATTAGGCCTAATGACAGAAGTTAATTATATTAAGAGTAATTTTCAAAAACAGTTCATGAACTGCAAATTATACTTAAAATTGCTCCTTAATGCTCTTAACTGTAATTAAATTGCCTAATATCTTAAGAAAATGAACATGTGGGACAGGAGTAATGGGTGAAGACAACTTTTCGGAGTTCAGCGGTTAATGGTCTGTGGGTAAAATCAGTAATGTGATATTCAGATTGCGGTATTGTGGGAACGCGGGGGCAGTTGTGGCGCTTTTGTGTGGTCAGTATTTTGGTCAGTTGCACACATGAAAGGGGAACAATTTACTATGGAAGTGTTTCAACAGCTTTTGAGAGCACCAGGCAGAGAGAAGCGTTCACAGTGGAGGGGTCCGTCTCCATCTTTGCTTGTGCAAACGAGGGGAAAAGTCCGCACTGCTCTGGTTTTTGAAAAAAGATAATAAGTAAAGAAACTCTACAGCGAAGAAATGTGTTTATGATAGCTGTGTGCTTTTTATTCTTTCCTTAATAATTTAATGGCACTTTACAGGTTTCTTTATGCCTAAATGACTTAGTAATCAAGAGCATCACGGTTATGTGATATCATGATGTCTCTGACAACTATAATCTCATGTAGCTACTTATAACAGTACTACTACAATAATATGAATAATAATAATAACATTCTTGGACAATCATGACCAGAATACTCAGACAGTAAACTAAAACAGAAAATCGCAAAAACATACGTATGGGGTTCAAAACAGAACATGAATCATAAACACCAGTAAAAGACTAAAAAGATAATAAAAAAAATAGGCGATAAAGGATGAATCTACATGCATACAATACAAGCAAGTGTGAGTGATTTGAAGGCGGGGACTCAATCTGAGAGGCTTGATGGCAAAAGTGTGGCCACCAAACAGCCACGACTACCAGACCTGAAAATCAACATGTTAGCTAACACCTTCTGTGAACAGTGAACAGATTTACACTAAAGGCCTTTAAATTCATGCAAACATTTTGTGCATTAAAAAAACGTTTCAGACTCACCTATTCTTAACCCAGCCGTTCACACCGACCACGTATTTACGCAGGATGAGTTAGATGATTAGAATTTAGGGGTGCGGTTAGCTGTAGCCATTAGCTATCTGCTAGGCCTCACATCCACTGGAGGAGCATTTTAATGGTATTATCTGAGAGACAAAATGACTTGCTCTGCAGGGAATCATGATATCAAGATGGTGACAGCTATAGAGCCAAAGCGGAGCACTCAGTCTGTGGTAGAAATGTATATATTTTATGTCGTGAAATCACGTTAACCTTAGGCTTTAGGTCAAACTCTACAGGTCTATACATTTCTTTCTGTAGTTGGGCAGTAACTATGGAAAAGGATCCTTGGAAGTGTAGATTCTGATCCACCGAACCTTTCCCTGTGACAGCGTTTATCCATCATGACATGCTTGTAGTACATTCACAATTGCACGAGGAGATGAGTTGGCCGCACCATGCTGCAGTGAGTCTCACCGTCTGTGTTGCAGAGACACTTTTCCCAACGCCTCCGCTCGCTCGGCTACAACTCCTGTCCTCCGTGGAATTAGTTTTCTTTCTCTCCCGTCTTCAAGCTGGTGAAACACGTAAAGTGAAAAGTACTTGAGCTGTTGTATGTTTTAATCCCCCAAACGGTTGACGACGTGCATTTTTTAAGCATTTCTGAGCTCCTTCCAGGAGGAGGGAGGGTAAAAAAACCCCAAAAAAACGGGGAATTATGTGCATTTGTCTGCCTGTAATTAGGTGTATTTCTTCCCCAAGTTTTTATTTAATGATTGGCTTTTACAGTAAGGGCCAGTACATTTTTTGAAGTGTAATGATTCTCCACTCAGGCGACTTAAAAGGTGGAAAAAAGGAAAAAAGAGAAACCGCCGTCATTCTGCTGCTTTGAACAACCCTTAATCTGTACAAAATTTAGGTTTGCCTTGCCTTTTCCAGATCAAAGACTCACGAGAAAGTATTATTCAATCATAACTGGTATGTTAAACCAGCAAAATGCCATTGTTAAAGTACTTACAGGAGGTTTTTCACCTCAGAAAGAGAGGTTTGGAGGCTTTCCGAGTCATGCCATTTGTGCAACTGTGCATATTAAATCTACTTGGAATTTCATGTTGCTGGGACTGTCTGTTCTGCGTGGCTGAAGTGCATGTGTGTGTGTGTATTTGTGTGTGCATGGGGATCTTTTTCTCTCACACACACTTGCATGCAAAACTCTGCATACACAAAAACGCACACTCGGCGCGGTATCTTCCATCTCCGCCGTGAAGCCAGACCCCCCTCAGCTTTTCTCACTTGTAATCATGTCCAAATTTGCACAGGAAGGCAGGGGGAAGGGGAGAGCCATGTGAACTTGTGTGGGTGTTTTCTGGGTTTTTTTTTGGTTTTTTTGTTTTTTCTTACAAAACCCGCTTCTGATTACCGCCGATCTCAGACGCCCGAGATCCAAATCACCTTCTGAAGCCTTTCAAACTTTCAAACACGGAGCTCGAAAAACATTTTCCTCTCTGTCCTTTTTTCCAACTGAAAGTGAAGATTTGTTCGGGGAAAGAGGAAGGCTGTCTCTGCCAGATAACAAGTACATAAACTATAAATGTAAAGAATGCAGGGAGAAGTCCTCGCTGGTAGAAAGCCTTGAAGGTAATTGATAAAAACAAGTTGAACGGCTTGAAGGAAGAAGAGGTTGCAGAGAATATCCAGAAATATTTGAATGAATTCCTCCGGCAGCTGTTTATGCTGTTTTATCTGAATATATTTTGCTAATTTTCACCAGCATATGAGGGTGTACCAGTCAAGTCTTTAACAGGTGAGCCCAAATTTAAGCACGTAATGGATTAATCGTGATCAATTTGTCCTTACAAAACAGAAAAAAAACAAGCAATGACAAGAAACCTACATTAAAGTTTACAAATAAATTACAAGTAAATTCAAAATAATTTAAGCTTTTCCGGGGTATTTCTTCTTTGCTGATTGGCAGATCTGCCAGACTTGAACAATTTCTAGCATCTATTTTTGATTGAAACTCACTTAACTTTTTAAACATCCATGTCACCTCATGTTTGGACTTAGTTGCGTGTTACTTCAAAAAATAATGTAGTTACAAACAGAATTTTAAAATGAACCAACACAGTATTAACCCTTTAAAGCTGGTCGGAGCGGGCACGCTCTGTTTTACGTAACTATTTTTAAATCCCGGTAGCTCTGCAACCACGTAAGCTAGCGCAATAATTTGTTTTGCATATGAAATCGGAGGAGTTGTACTTACATCTTATGCCATCAGCTTGTCCTAGGTCACAGTTTCCTTCAACATAAAGCTTTGCAAAAACTGCATAAAAAGCACTTGCAGGAACAAAAACATAATATTCCAGAAACACGCTTTGCCAATCCGATCAGCTGTTCATAAGACTTCCTACGTTGGAATAGACGTCAGCGCGAACTTTTGCATGTCCGCCATTACCTGCCCGAAACCGGAAGTGACGTCATTTTCGCGGAAATGTAGTCTTTTTTACCTTCAGGGCCTCAGGGCCTATACTGGTCTTTTTAAAAGTTATGTTTGACTTTATGACTTTCTGTGTCGTTTCTGGGATGCTTAGGACTAATATTGCACTGCTGGAAATAGTTTATTTTGATGCATTTGCTGCTTTTTTGCAAATTTACAGTATAATATTTATTTTCGTTTTTCCTGCAGTGTATAAAAATTGGTGTATTTCAAAAATAAAACTATGAAGACACTCAAAATAAATTTCCTGTGGTAGGAAACTATTTTGTGCAACTTTTTTGTATTTACAGTTTTGAGGGATAAGCCTCTTAAATTTCTCTAACTAGAAATATATGTTAAAAAAGCAAAAACGATTTTCAATTTTTTTGTAGTTTATTGCACTTTTTTGCAATTTATGTAATTACTATGCACTTAATGAATACATATTATTAAAATCTGGGCTATAATTGTTGTATTGATGTATAGCAACTTGAAATGCTCCCAAAAATGGCTCCACACCATGTAAAAATATAATATAAGCTCTGGCGGACTTGGTTCTATGGTAGGTCTTAAAGGGTTAAAGATTGTATCAATTGTGACTTAGTAGTGGCCAACCCTAATTTATTTACATTTTGCTGAGAAAATGGGAAATAGGTGCAGCGATTTATTGACACATTAACAAACATACCTGAATGTGCAGTATATAAGGATAGTATACGGTATATAAGAAAAACAGTTACATTTCTAACAAGCCAATCAGATGCTTTCCAGATGGTATACCATAGTCAATCCAAATCTGATGATACTTTTCTGAATCTTCAACACCGCTCGATGAAACACCGCTCCAAACCATGACAGTGCCTCCACCATGTTTTACAGCTGGCTATAGACACTCAGGTGGATTCATTACTCCATCTGACCTGTAGCCACTGGTTTTCAGTCCAGTTCATGTGTAATTTGTCATGAGCCTTTTCCCCCCTGTTTCTGTATAGTGTACAATACAAAACAGAACATCATTCTAGAGATGGTGTTCGGGTTCAGGTTACTTGATTTGGACTGGGAGATCATTTCGGTTTGTAGTAGGTGAGTCATCAACAGTCATCAACATAAATACAACAAAGTTGTACGTAAAAAATAGCAAATGGTCCGTACCACATCACACATTCATCATCATTTGTTTTAATTCACTAAAACAGTGGTTTTTCTGTGGTATCCTGTGTCGGCGTGTCAGCAACTTCTGACACTATGTGTGCAGTGGGTTGCTGTTAATAACCATTACCACATTATTAAAACCAGATGTTTTTTGTGTAGTCTTCAGATAGAGCTGATAGCCAAGCTACCATCAGCGCTGATCTCTTGGTTCAGGCCCTGGTTGGTTGGATGTTGACATGTGGTTACCCTGCTCCCTCTCCCCTCGCATTTTCTCTCCTTTTTAATTTTCACTGTTCAATAAAAACAAAATGCCCAAATAACAATAGAGACGTTATATCTCTGATCTCAAGAGAGAGTGAGTCACCACTCACTGCAATATTTTAATTGTAATTGTAATATTAAAATTATTGCTGCAGACAATAAGATAGCTGCTGGATATTGTTTGGGACACGTCTCCACCAAATTATACACCATTGAAAACAAGAGTTTGCTGGAAGAAATGTTAGGTAGACTTCACTTAGTTTGTTCAGAGTGGATCTATCCTGTTTTTCTTTGTCTTAGGTGTACTGTATATGTACAGTTGTAGATGGTCAGAGGCCCAGGTTTG
Source organism: Mchenga conophoros (assembly GCF_057382185.1). Taxonomy (NCBI): domain Eukaryota; kingdom Metazoa; phylum Chordata; class Actinopteri; order Cichliformes; family Cichlidae; genus Mchenga; species Mchenga conophoros. Next base: position 27,001,055 of record NC_140547.1, on the reverse strand, counting down.
GGTACCTGACTAGGATTCCTCCTAGGTGACGGTTTCAGGGAAGTGCTATTGGGGGGAGACCAGGATATAGTGGAGAGATTATGTCTCTTGGCTGGCTTGGGAGGGCCTTTGGAGGGTCATTGAACATCCAGAGAGGGGAGGTCTTGGCCGTGTTTGCTTATACTGCTACCTCCACAACCTGGGACTGGATAGGTGGCGTAATTTCATATCATAATAAGTGTATCTACATCTAATACCAGTCAAAAGTTTGACTTCAGGCTACTCTAAACACTCAGTTTCACAGGTTTTTCTGCTCTTGGATCCACCATGTTTGACTGTTGGTATGATGATCTTTTTATGAAACGCTATGTTAGTTTTATGTCAGATGTAATGGGACTCGAACCTTCCAGAAAGTTCAATTTTTGTCTCGTCAGTCCACAGAATATTTTCCCAAGAGTCTTCGGGATTATTAAGATGTTTTTGGTAACTGTGAGACGAGCCTTTGTGACGTCTTTGGTCAGGAGTGGTTTTCTCTTTGGACTCATGTCATTTTTGCCCAGTCTCTGTCTTCCTGTTGAATCATGAACTCTGACCTTAACTGAAAGATGTGAAGCCTGTGGTTCTTTAATGTTTTTCTGTGTTCTTTTGTGACCTCCTTGATGAGTCACCAGTGCACTCTTGGAGTAATTTTGGCCTCCTGGGAACCTTTTACTACTGTTTCAAGTTTTCACTGGAGTCCCAAAGACTCAGAAATGGCTTTGTAACCCTCCAAAGTGGTAGATGTCAGTGACCTTTTTTCTCAGCTGTTTATTTAAATTGTGGCATGAGGTGTTGGTGTTTGAGATCTTTTAGCCTGCTTGACTTTGTCAGACAGGTTCTATTCAAGTGATTTATTGATTCAATAGGTCTGAGTGTGACGAATAAAACCGAACTCAGCTTTCCAAAAACTGCAATTAGTCACAGGTAATTCATGATTTAACAAGAGGGGCAGTTACTTCTTCTACACAAGGGCCAAGTAGGTTTGGATTTTTCCCTTAATAAATCAAACATTCATTTAAAAACTATATTTTTTATATCTTTGTCTCATATAAAGATTTGTGTGATGATCTGAAACATGTAAGTGTGACAAAAATACAAAAACAAATAAGAAATCAGAAAGAGGGAAACACTTTTTCACATCACCGTACAACTTTATGTGCAAAAAACACAACAAACACAAATTTTAGGTGATGTTGACTGACAGCACTATTGCTTTTTCCCCCTCTACATATCCTGAAAGTATTGTTATTGGAAATATTTGTGTTATCATGGCATCTGTAATGAGAGGTAGGGGAAAAAATGATGTATATTAGTATAAATCTAATCTTGTTACATCTCCTGTGTTTATATTTTCAGAGTATTTTGCAGCTGCCATTGCAATCCAAACATATCGAACTTCCATTTTAAACACACATGCTCCGTTGCTTGATTCTCTCTTTTTTCTTTACTTTGCACCTCTTTAACTCGTGTTTCATCTCCATTTTCTGCTACTATCTCTGCAGACCAATTACACTGTTATGTTCTTTTCTGAAAGATTAATTACCTTGCATTGAATTGCCTTTTTTGTTCTTTCCTATCAATGCCTGCAAAGCAAATTAGACCAGAGTAGATAATTTTTAATTCCGCTCTCTTTGTCGTTCCTCCTTTTAAAACACTGAACATTGTATTTATGTGCCAAAGCTGTTTTCTGATTCCGTTTTAAAAACCAAATTGGACACTGGTTCAGATTTTTAAAAGCAATGTTCTCGTTAGGGTCGACATGTACTTGGCTTCCTTCTGCACGTCTCCATTCAGGCCTTGTGTGCTCTTGGGCAGCTTGGAGGAGTTTGTGGCACTCGCTAGTGTAACTGTGTGTGTGTGTATGTGTGTGTGTTGGAGCCCACCTTGGCAGTGGCACTAGCTATCAGCAGGGCCCAGCCGGCATGCTAGCAGTGAGACTGTAGTGTTTGTAACAAAAGCCCGTCTGACTGTAAAACGCTTCACATTTGTCCCCTGGGCAAAGCGAGGTGCAACCTTCCAGGAAAGAGGCTCTAAATGGACGCCGCCGAGGAGTGAGGGTGGCAGCGATGGCCGCCATGTGTGCTGAGGAAGTCTGCGCGCCACTCGGACCTCGCCGTGCAGCCAGGGCGTCTGGCCGATGTGTCACACGAGACGTGACAATGAGATGGATGAAGATTTTGTTTCCTTTACTGGAGTTTTGTTCATTTTAAATGTTCATGGTGGGCTTTTTTGGCATCAAACTCAAACAACAAGATTGGCTCGATCTGTTACCGTAAAAAGCTAAAAGGTATACACGTGTGAGTCCGATAGTACTTGATTCTCCTCCTTCATTGATGCCCTTTCTCCATCCCGGAAGTTTGTCAGAGAACTTTTCTTTATTACATCGGTCTGTTTCTCATAAACGCCCTGCCACCCTCATTTGCGTGATCTCGCCAAGCATCAATCTGCTGTCGGTGACGATGTCTGTGATATGGGGGGCTACTGCCTCTGAAGGCTTTAATTAGCCGCTCTGCTCAGATTGCAGGGTGTCAGGGCCTATCGGCTGATCCGGGGTAGATGACAATGATGACTGCGGTGGCTGGAGTGGACTTGGTGAAGTGGGTCAGGTCCGAAGCGAGCGGACATGCGAGTGACACCGGCGTGTGATGTGACCCATTAGCGGTGGCGTGGAGGGACTCGAGGGCAGCTCTCGTCCTGGCTGTCCAGGCCGATGCAGGACGCCGGTAGCCACGGGGCAATCAAATCAGAGGAAGTCAGGGTGACGCTGGTTGAGTTTACTACCCTGCACTTCGTTGCACTTCATCTCCACTCTCTGAAACTGGTGCCGCAGCTCCGCAGCAAATTTCTCAAAAGAATTAGACGTTTCGATCCGATAATTATTTCATTTGGCTTCTCTTTTATTTTCCTCTTTAGGTCTGCCTTCCCTCCTCATCTTCTATTCCTGCTTTCTTTTTCTATATTTCTGGCATTAATTCTTGAATCCTTTAAAGTTTCACTTTCTTCCATCCACTCCTGACTCCCTTCTTTCTGTAGCTTCTGTGAATAAAAAAAAATCAGACTTCAAGGTCCTATTAATTTACAATTCAGTTATTTGATTTCCTCTCGCTAGATTTACCATCTTCTTTCATCTAGCCATACATTTCTTTTTGAGATGCTTCAGTCCAAGATTTTTTTAATTAACACCAGCATGCAGATTTTCCGTTCAGAGCTCCTTTGCCTACTCTGATACTCCCTAAACCGAACACGCATAGCATGAAACTCATATCTGCATGAGTTCAGTATCAGTTTACTCCACATGCAGCCAAATTGCGTGTTGGATTCAGTCTAAAACTGCAGCCCTGTAAGTCTTTGACCATGATATAAGCTGGTGTCTTCTTGTCTCTGACTAAACAGGGCATGTGTAGCCACGGGGCAGCAGCATATCAGAGGTGATCAGGATGATGCAGGCTGAGAAGACACACACACACACACACACACACACACACACACACACACACACACTCAGCTTTACTTTGGATCTGTTGCAGAGTTGCACTCAAATTCAGTTCCAACTCCACGACCTCCGGAGACACGCAAACGCATCTCTGTCTGATGTAAAAGCGCTGATATTAAAAAAAGAAACTGTTTATGTTTTACACACTGTTGGATCTCAGCAATCTGTCACAGTGAACATCAGTTACTTACATACAGAAACCTCCAGGGCGGGAAAATGAAAGTGAGTGCCCGTTCACTGCTTACCAGTCAAACAGTGGCGTCACCGCAGTGTCATATCATTTATACCAGTGCTGATGGTGCGTAGACTCGCTGCAGTATTCTCCTGAACCACCGCCACTTGGACCCAGCCTCGGTACTAGTAGAGAAGTAGAAGAAGTCAAAACTGGAAGCGGACCCCGGTCACTTTTGTTGTTCGTGAAGGCGAGGGCAGCAAGTGTAAACTGGCCATAACGTGGAAACTGCAGTTCCTTTGGTGGGCACTTGAAGTTGGCTCCAAAAACCAGTCGGTGCCCGTAGACTCTCATGTTAAACTGTCCAACTTTGCAACAGAAATAAATATGTTTGCAGCCTGCTACAAAGACAGGTTTGATCATTATAGCTAATCTTATCTTAACCCTTGTGTGGTGTTCGTATTTTTGTTACTCAGCCAGTGTTCATGGGTCTGGTGGACCCGCTAGAGTTTTGGCTTTCCAAATTAACACTATCAAACAATTTTATGTTAAATTACTCAACAGATGTTTACTTCATCCCAATTACAAGACATATGAACAGCAAACATGGTTAATTTTTTCCCTTTACCTTTGTTAGATCACATTTATGAATTAATGTGCTTCTCGTTTTTCTTTTATATAAAATGTTATAAATAAATCAGTTATAATCAAGTGGAGTGAGTGGAAAGACACAACACATTTACATGTGAAAAAATAATTAATTGTTTAATTTTTCTTTTGAAAAAAACTGAACACGGGTCTCACAGACCCGAACACCATACAAGCGTTAAAGCAACTCTATCAAACTGAGTTGAATACCAATCAGGGTGGGTGCTTTAAAGGAGTTCTCCTTCCATTTAAGTGTTTTTAGTTGGGGAATAGAGTTCATTAATATCCTCTTTTACTTTGACTGGTGCTGGTAGTTAATCTGGAACTGGGTCCAGGGAATTCCTTCATGCCAAAAAGCTGGCTCGACCAAGAGTTGGAACCCCTGATATTGGTAGATATGAACAAGGCTGATGCAGGAAGTTGACCAATAATTGGCAGATACAACCACTGCTTTCTTCCCCTTAAAATGAGCCAAACTTCTTCTACATGATGTCATGTGTAAAGTGAAGATCTGGCCTTTACCTTTTAGGAAATGTGTTAGAACTGCCTATGTTGCCATAAAAGAAGTAAATGAGGTGGGAAGACCCAACCTTTAGGACCAGAAAGGATAAATCAAAAGAAAACCAAACAACTACCACAGTTACAGGTCCCAGGGCTGTTGTTCGTGCGATCATAACATTAAGTCACATTAAGTCTCATCGTCAGTTTAGCTAATCTGTAACGTAACGTCTCTTCTGTGTTTCCAGATCTGTACATGTGCAAGTGCAACGACGGCATAAGCAACAAAGAAAGGGTACTGCAAACATTGTGACGGGAAAAAGCTGTAATAGAAATTATCCTTAGACATGTTCTAAATTTATGTCTGCTCTTTTCATCCTCCGTTGTGAGCCTTGAAAGCTCAAGCAGTTGGAGGAATTGAGTCGTCAGAAATACTGTCAAACACAAAGAAAACACCACCACGGCCCATCGCTTCCAGGAGCAACCACTGAGTTCCAGTAATAACAATTTGAAACGTTTTTTTTTGCTAATTTGTGAGCATTTCTTTGCTTCTGCTGTGTCTCTGAGGGCCAAACCCAAAAGAGTTTGTGATTCCAGTCAGACTTGAGTGATGATTAGATTGCTTCACCCAATTCTTCTATCATCTGTCTCCCAGTGCCTTTAATATGCAAATTGTAGGTATGCAAAGCTCTGATGCTTTTATTTAAAAGACATGTCCTCAGGCGATAACAGTGGGCTTCCAGAGAGAGCTCTGTTTTAGCATGAAATAAATAGTTGTTATAGGGATCACACAACTTCATATCTTGGAAGATGAAAAGCTAATTGACATGAATAATTTATTTGTATTGCCCTATCTTAAATATCTGAAATAATGGCGGATAAATAAAACTTGAGTTCAAACATCACATCGAGCGTCTACCGAATATTCAGAGGGAATTACATCTTTCAGATTAGTTGTCATCCTTTAAACTAATAATGGCGTTTGTCCTAAGGTCACTCCACTGCAATTATCAGATATTACCAGAATACTCAGAGGTATTAAGAGTAATAATCTGAATATGAATGATTGTGTTGCTCCTGAGGTCTGGGATGGTGGGAATGGGGGCACAAGGCTAGAGAATGGAGAGGTAAACCTGCCATGTCATCAGGTATATGGATGAAATAGCTAGAAGCTGGCGGCGTGGGATATATGACTTCCACAGCCCTTTGATTATTTATTTAAAATTTCAAGTTTTACCTGTTAAAAGTCTCTAGATAGATGAATAGATTGATAGACAGATCATCATGTGGAGGTTTAATTTCGGAGTTGAAGACATGATCAAGATAGATTACTATCTATCTGACAAGATTACCATGGACTCACTGATAAAAATGTGTTTTTGCCATCATTTAGTCAAAATACAGGGTCATCATCTTGAAATTTCAACTTATCTAAATCAGGGTTACTAATTCTTACTTACTTAATTCAAAATGCTGAGAAATAAATCGAAATTGACTAAAGGAGTCATTAACTTCAAATCTTGAGAAAATAACTCAAAATTATAAAGAGGAGTGAAAAAATTAAAAGGCTTGATGTCCTGTTATTTGATAAGGTTAAAAACATACTGGATTATGACAAAAGTACCTGACATTTGCTGCTTTTGTGAGGTAAAATAAGTCAGGTCAGTTATTGGTGCCTCTTTGAAGTAGCAGAACATTTTATTTTCTGTGGTTCAGTGACAAAAGATAACGTCAATTTCTACAGTTTAGGGGGAAATAAAAAGTTAAATAATTTTTTATTGATAAAAATCATATTTTGCATTTAAGAAAAGTTGTTTTTTTTTTGCTTGTATATGCTGTTAATTAAACCTTAAAAATTAGAAAATTTCTTTGTGCAGTTTTTTTCCTTCATGGCATTTCGTATACCCTTTACATCCAAACCCCAAAAAATAATAATTTGAAAATGTAAAATTATAATAATGCCTCTCTCTATTTTTTTTCCCCCTGTCCCATTTGGTTCTTTAGCTGTCAGAATTGTTGTCTGAAGGCCAACAAGGAGACCCAATGGATTTACTTTGCCAAATGGATCATCATGGCCTTGCCGTATTGGTCCATTCGATCAGCCTTTGTTGTTATTATTTATTTTATTTTATTTTCAGTTGTTACAGACGGGACAGACATGACTGAGGGATGGGAAAGGGAGAAAGAAAGATGAAGGAAAAGAAAAACAGAAGGGAAGAGGGACAGTGAGAAAGGGCACTTAAAAAGAGAAAGAAGAGAAAAAAATCTCCTGGATCACCTGTTGAGAGAAAAAGAAGAGAAAACAAGCAAAAAAAACCCAGAGCAATATACTAAACACAACACCATCACGTTAATCTAGCTAAGTGTAAACAGCAGTAAATACTAAATATTGAATGTTGTTGTGTGGCAAGCAGGACCGAGTAGCAATGCCTCTCTGTTAATTGAATTGTTTATTCTGCATTTCTTTGTCCATATGTTAATAAATTCAGGATCCTTAAACTCACTAAAGTGTCTACATCTATAAATCTGAAGATTAGCATAGCAGAGGATTTGATCGGGATCGCTTGTCCTGCATGTTAAAACCATCAGAATTTATTCATGTGTCTGTACTTATTAACATGCTCTAAATAACTTGCTTTGAACTACAGGGTGGGCCATTTATATGGATACACCGTAATAACATGGGAATGGTTGGTGATATTAAAGTCCTGTTTGTGGCACATTAGTATATGTGAGGGGGAAAACTCCTCAAAATGGGTGGTGACCATGGTGGCCATTTAGAAGTCGGCCATCTTGGATACAACTTTTGTTTTTCCAATAGGAAGAGGGCCATGTGACACATTAAACTTATTGGTAATGTCACAATATAACAATGGTGTGCTTGGTTTCAACGTAACTTTATTATTTCCTGAGTTAGTTACAAGTTTCTGACCACTTCTAAAATGTGTTCAGTGTGCTGCCCATTGTGTTGGATTGTCAATGCAACCTTCTTCTCCCACTTGTCACATACTAATAGCAACACCGCAGGAGAAATGCCAGCACAGGCATCCAGTATCCGTAGTTTCAGGTGCTGCACATCTCGCATCTTCACACCATAGACAATTGCCTTCAGATGACCCCAAAGATAAAAGTCTAAGGGGGTCAGATCGGGAGACCTTGGGGGCCATTCAACTGGCCCACGACGACCAATCCCCTTTCCAGGAAACTGTTCATCTAGGAATGCTCGGACCTGGCACCCATAACGTGGTGGTGCACCATCTTGCTGGAAAAACTAAGGGAACGTGCCAGCTTCAGTGCATAAAGAGGGAAACACATCATCGTGTAGCAGTATCAAATATCCAGTGGCCTGGAGGTTTCCATTGATGAAGAATGGACCCACTATCGTTGTACCCCAAATACCACACCAAACCATCACTTTTGTTGTTCCAACAGTCTTGGAGGGATCCATCCAATGTGGGTTAGTGTCAGACCAATAGCGGTGGTTTTGTTTGTTAACTTTACCATTCACATAAAAGTTTGCCTGATCACTGAACAAAATCTTCTGTGTGAACTGAGGGTCCTGTTCCAATTTTTGTTTTGCCCATTCTGCAGATTCTGCGTGCCGATCTGGGTCATCCTCGTTGAGATGCTGCAGTAGCTGGAGTTTCTAAGGGTACCATTTGTGAGTAGCTAATATCCACTGAAGGGATGTTCGACTAATGGCACTCTCCAGTGACATGCGGCGAGTGCTTTGCTGTGGGCTCTTGCTGAATGACGCTAGGACAGCCACTGATGTTTCTTCATTAGTGACAGTTTTCTTGCGTCCACATTTTGGCAAATCCAACACTGAACCAGTTTCACAAAACTTAGCAAGCAGTTTGCTAACTGTAGCATGGGAGATGGGTGGTCTCGTAGGGTGTCTTGCATTGAAATCTGCTGCAATGACCTGGTTACTGCGTTCACCAGATATCAACACAATTTCGATCCGCTCCTCACATGTTAACCTCTTCGACATGTGAACAAAGAGAAACTTGTAAATAACTCATGAAAGAATAAAGTTACGTTGAAACCAAGCACACCATTGTTTTTCTTGTGACATTACCAATAAGTTTGATGTGTCACATGGCCCTCTTCCTATTGGAAAAACAAAAGTTGTATCCAAGATGGCCGACTTCTAAATGGCCACCATGGTCACCACCCATCTTGAGGAGTTTGCCCCCTCACATATACTAATGTGCCACAAACAGGACTTTAATATCACCAACCATTCCCATGTTATTACGGTGTATCCATATAAATGGTCCACCCTGTAGAGTGAAAGTGTTATTCCTCCAAAGCCACAAAGCCGTCCTATAAGCCATGATGGCTGCTATCCCTGTCCCTCATCCTGTTTTTTAGAAGTACTTCGAAGAACAATTTAATAAAAACAGGGTTCAGATTAAGGTTGGGCTAACCACCACAAACTGTGACCACAGACAATGTGGGTGAAAGCCTTATAATAGCAGACCTACAGGAAATTTCATGTAGCTACAGGGTCCACAATGAATAAAGGTGATACTTTTTTTACTTTCAAAATATTCAAAAGCTACAACTATTGTTCTTTTCAGGGCTGTTTCATTTTGTACAAATGGGAGGGGGGTTTGTTTTAAATTGTGTTGTGAGTTTAATTCAGAAAACGTATTTTATCACTTCCTCAGAAAACATTTCAAATCGTGTTTGCAGTCTGAGTCATTTGCATTCTTCCTGCAGCTTCGAGCAACTCTTCATTTTCCCCTTTGAGGAGGGAAGCGTTCGGGCCTGTGTGGTCAGTTTGTTTTTGCCACAGCGGTTTTGTATGTTTTCACTCATGTCTGAAAATGAATACGGCGATGACTCACTGGTTTCTGACACTTCTTCTTCTTCTTCTTCTTCTTCACGTTTGCTGCGATTCGCCTTTTTGCCTTGTTTTCAGTTTTGCGGGTCTTGGCTGCGGGACGGTGTTGTTTCACGTTTAACGACGGCTGAAGTGGCCCTCTGTTTTGATAATTGTATGTGAGGGAATGCATGCTTTGCTCCCCCAGAGTTCACTCCGAGATCCAATCACAACTCTCTCAGTGACCGACTGACATTTTCCCAAAATGACGAAGCGCACCCACCCCATCCTCCACCCGGGCTACAAGCGAGCGCTCAAAGTGTTTTAAAATTGCAGTTTGACCCCAGCGTGGAGGAGGTCCACACACTCCGAGTTTAATCCTACTCCATATCTCTGTTGGCATAGTTAGAATTCAGAAGTGCTTGGCTGTAACGGGGAGGCCCCTCTGATTAGAGAGAACCCACAATGCCCTCTGTTGTTGATGTGAACTTTTGACTGCGTGGGCCGGGCCTCGACAGCAGCGGACCGCTCAGGAGTCGGCAGCGGGGTGGAATATTTGACATTTCTCCGTGATGACAGCCTTGTTGCTACTCTCGTTTTGTGCTGTATGCATCCTCTCTATGTGGACCCACGTCTCCCCTGGCAACAGAAAAATCTGATCTGGATGACAAATACTTTCCGGCTCTGGACTGTTTTGGCGAACTCCACCCAGTGAAGCCTCAGCAGCTATTTTCAAGGGTTGTTTGACATATGCTGGGCGTGAATCTATTCTCAGGGGACTCCTTTTTAATTCACACAAGTGGTGCACCAACAACAGCACCTTGTGTGTAAGTATTCACATCCCCGTCATCACGAATACCATCCAGCTGTAGTGATCTGAAGTCCTCCACTTTCTCTAAAATGGAATGAGTGTACGCTGTGGCGCAACAAGGCTGTTATTCAGGGTGACATTTAGGAGAAATGTGGTTTTGATCTCAATGTGAACATTCAGCGCTGATGCAGATGAGGGCCGTTGTGTAGAGTGGCCACGGCGTCAGTGAACTGGCTCAGTGCCCACTTTCAGAAAAAAACGCAAATAGTGCGACACTGGGTTCATCCACCAAGGCTAAGGTCTCCGTGACATGCACGAATTGTAGACTAGGTCATTTTCTCATAGCCTAACCCTTTATAACCAGAGTTGACAACTTCTACTAGCCATTAGAAAAATGCAAATTTAAAGTTCTTTATAAATTCTACACATGCACCAGTCACTTTATTAAGTACTTCCAACCTTGGTTTACTTTTAAAGCTGAGTTACTTCTTCGTGGCATATATTCAACAAGGGGCTGGAAACATTCTTCAGAGATTTTGGTAAATATTGACATGACAGCGTCACACTTTTGCTGCAGATTTGTCTCCTGCACATCCATGATGAGAACTTCATGTTCCACCACATCTACAAAAGGTGCTCTATTGGACAGAAATCTGTTGACTGTGGAGGCCGTTGAAGTGCAGTGAGATGATTTGAGCTTTGTGACATGTTGTGTTATCCTGGAAGCAGTCATCAGAAGATTGGAACACTGTGTTCATAAAGGGGTAGACATGGTCTGGAACAACGCTCAGGTAACTCAAGGTTCAAGGTTCAAGGTTCTTTATTTGTCACATGTATAGTTATACAAGTATAACACACAGTGAAATGTAGCCTGACACGCTCCTCGACATGTGCAAAAAAATTGGGGGGGGGGGGGGTGTAGGGGAAGAACATTATATATATATATATATATATATATATATATATATATAGTATATACACTGGGTGAATGTGCAGTAGTAGCAGCAAGCAGGTGAATTCTGTACATTAATATGGATAGACATCTGACTATTTTACAGGATAGACGATATAAAATATTTAAAATTAAAGGAATTGAAATGTACATTGTGCCTTGGTTTAGTGTCTGGAAGAGTCCTGTCTCAGTCAATTATAGATGATGTGAGCGGGCGGGTGTGTGTGTTTAGGGCCCGGATGGCTTGGGGATAGAAGCTCCTCTTGAGTCTCTCTGTCCTTGCCCGGATGATGCAGAACCTTCTACCAGATTGCAGTAGTTGGAACAGTTTGTTGCCAGGATGGGACGGGTCCTTCAGTATCTGCGCTGCTCTAGTCCGGCATCTCCTGGTGTAAGTGTCCTGAAGCGGGGGAAGAGCAATCCTGCAGCAGCATTCTGCTGTACGGATCACTCTCTGGAGAGCTTTTTCGTCCTTCACACAGCTGTTCCCAAACCACGATGTCATGTTCTGTGTGAGGATGCTCTCCACAGCGCCTGTATAGAAAATCCTGAGGATCTTTGGAGAGACCCTGAACTTCCTCAGTTGTCGTAGGTGATACAGGCGCTGCCTAGCCTTTTTGGTCTGGACCTGAATGTGGGCAGCCCATGTCAGGTCTGAGGAGATGTGGACACCAAGATACTTGAAGGACTGCACCCTCTCCACTGGAGCTCCATTGATGATAATGGGCTTGTAGTCTCTGTGCTGACTCCTTCTGAAGTCCACCACCAGCTCCTTGGTCTTGCCGACGTTCAGCTGGAGGTGGTTGTCCTGGCACCACGATGCCAGATTCTTCACTTCATCCATGTAGGCCGCCTCATCGTTGTTGGAGATGGCACCCAACACCACTGTGTCGTCATCAAACTTCACAATGGTGTTGGAGCCATGAGTGGCCACACAGTCTGAAGTGTAGAGGGAGTAGAGCAGTGGCGAGAGGACACATCCCTGAGGTGCTCCTGTGTTGATGGTGATGCTGTTGGAGAAGCACCTGCCCACCCTCACCACCTGAGTTCTGCCAGTGAGGAAGTCCAGCACCCATGCACACAGACGGCTGTTAAGTCCCAGATCCCTCAGCTTTGTGAACAGTCTGCAGGGCACTATTGTGTTAAACGCTGAACTGTAATCAACAAACAGCATTCGCACATAGTTACCCTGTTTCTTGTCCACATGGCTGAGAGTGGTGTGTAGGACGTGGGCAATGGTATCCTCTGTGGATCTGTTGGATCTGTAGGCAAACTGCAGCGGATCTGTGGTGTCTGGGATGGAGGAGGAGATGATGTTCTTCAGGAGCCTCTCAAACACTTTCATTACTACCGAGGTCAGTGCAACTGGCCAGTAATCGTTCAGGGATGAGGGTTTGCGGTCCTTGGGCACAGGGATGATGGTGGATCTTTTGAAACATGTGGGGACCACAGACTTCGCCAGGGACTTTTCTGATGTCCAGGTTTGTTGAGCCAGTGTCAACTTTAGCCATGGTTTCCTGTTCTTAGCTGACGTTTGTGGCACCAGGTGTGGTCTTCTGCTACCAGCTTCAAGGTTCAGTGTGTTGTGCATTCAGAGATGCTCTTCTGCATACCGTGGTTGTAACAAGTGACTCTTTGAGTTACTGTTGCAACCAGTAAGGTAGAAGTAGGCATTTTCACCCATTCAACTGCTGCTCAGTGGATATTTTTTTTCTTTTTCAGACCATTTCCTATAAACCCTGGAGATGGTTGTGTGGAAAAATCCCAACAGATCAGACTTTCTGAAATGCTCAGACCAACAATCATGACACAGTCAAAGTCACTTAAATCGCTTTTCTGATGCTCAGTTTGAATTTCAGCATGTCACCTTCACCATGTCTACATGTCTAAGTAAGTTCCTGCTGTGTGATTGGCTCATTAGATATTTGCATTAACATGTAGTTGGCTCTAAAAAATTGGCCTGTGAGTGTAGTTACTTGCCAACATTGCTAGAGACACGTGGCCCTTCATCGATGAGGTTCTGGTTTGTGATATGTAGCGTGTGCACGTGGGATTTGTAAAGCATGTTTTTAGGTTAGAAATTACAATGTGTTTCTTTTTCTTTCTCTGTGTGTTAGAGGAAGAAGCTCAAAACACAAAACATCTGTAACAACCATTGTTAAACATCTAAACTTCATTTCTACATACAGGCTCTGACCCTGAGGAGCTTTACACTGGTTCGTGTGCACTGGCAGAAGCTCCCGCCTTCTTCTTCTATTTTTTTCTTGCGAACAAGTGTGATCATACCTCTCGCCTGTTAAATCACACCGTGAGCCCTGAAATATCCTCTATTTTGAAGTCACGCAGTGCACAAATGAAATCCAGCACGTTAATATGAAACAGGATATGTACCCTCACAGCTCTCTTGGACCAAATAGCAAGTGTTGAATGAGAGAAGAGTGGAGTCTTTGAATAAAGAAATACACTCTTATTGGGGAGGTGAAGGGCTGACAATGAACCCCCTCGCTCCTAGTTGAGCCTGTGAGAGGCCGACTTGTTCATCCCTTGTTATGCCGCTAATGTGTATGATTTAAGGGGGAATTATGCACATCTCAATGTGCCTATAAATGACATTATTCATGCACAGGTGCTGCACTAAGCAGCTCCTGAATGATAATTAAGATAATCTTTCTCTTTTTCCCCCCCTCTTCCTTCACGCTCGCTCGCTCTCTTTTCTCACGGATCCACTTTGTTCAGGCAATATCTCCTGTGTCAATACCTCGCTAGACTGCAGCCCCCTCTCCCCTCAGCCATTGTCTGATCCTTATTCAGCACTAAAACCCGCACTAACAAGTGAGACCACGTCTATGTTTCTCCCCGGAGCCCGACGGTATTTCTGAGAAATAACGTGCCAAGTTGAATTAAAGTAAGAGAATAAAAAAAAAAAAAAAAAAAAAAAAAAACTTTTGCGAGGCAGAAACTTGGCGGCAGCGTTCCCGAGGGAATTCACCGCGCAATGAATTTCTCAAACGAGAATATGAAGACATTGATGTTGAGCACTTTGCATATGATAAGCTCTTTTTCCATAAAGAGAAATGATTAGTTTTGGAATGGTTAGGAAATGTTGCTGGGGAAAAAGTGTTCTGGGCTCTCAGATATTAAGGACATTTAGAATACATTAAAAAAAAGAGAGAAATTTTGTCATAGTTAGGAGGTAAGTTATGCCAAAATTATGTTGAAACTCAGGTTTTCTGATTAAAAAAACAGGACTAAGGCTAAACTTTCTCTCTGTGCACAGAAAGGACACATGATTCACATTTCTCCTGATGTGTTTGGACAGTAGCGAGATGCTTGGTGCCAAATTTTCGTGTGGAAATGCATCATCATAGAGATAGAGTTAGTGAATCCAGCTTAGTTTGTGTTACTGAGGAACCTGAGGCTGTTTGAGGCTGGAACCTCTCTCTGCTGTGGTAAACAGTGAGTGATGATTATCGTCGCGTACCGAGAGGAAATCCAGCTGTATTGTTTTAGCACGGCCACTTGTTTACAAGAACCTCTCTCCAGCGGACGGGCCGCACTTGATTCAGTTTTCTTTTGTGTGCAAATCACTCGTTTTGTTTGTATTTTTTCAATTTTCTTGTTGTGTTACGCTCTGAAACGGCCCTCTCTCCGGCCCATGCTGTCAAGGAAGCCATCCAGTGTCTTTTGCTGCCTGCAGCTGGGTTTCATTACCCGGCTTTTGCCACACCCTTTCACTTCAAATAAACACACTGGGTATGTATACTAGTACAGGGTGAAGTAGAAGCTCTAAATAATTCATAGCATTTGTTCTAAACTGGTCCCGTTGCCAGATAGGCGGAGTTTCCTATGTGGCTGTTTCAGGTTCTGGCAGGTAAGGCAAAAGGTATACTTGGGCAGCTCGCCAGCCAAACTAAGATTGTTATTTATATTAACTTTTTTATTTATTTAAAGGGTCATTGCACGTTCATACTGTGAACATTTAGGTAAATAATGCACAGTAAATATGCCAGATGTAGACATGCAGGTTCAGTTTCATCTGCAGTCCCAGCAGGTTGATAGACTGTAATGCAAAAGATGCAAAGATAAGAGCCACAAGTACATCGATGGAAAATCATATTCTTACAAAACTCGCATATCACAACAAAAGCCCATGATGTTAATTACAAAAAGACCCTAGACACCATTGCTTTAAACATCTGGAGAAAGAGTTTTGCTCCTTAGTTCAGAGGCAACAGGTGTACAGGACTGTGTTAATGAGGGAGATGTCTTTTTGTGTTCCCACAGTGAGATGGAGCAGACGATGCTGGCAGTGAGAAGGAGTGGCTGCGTCCGAGGCGGGTGCCATAAAACCGCAGATTACTTTCAAAATAAAAAGACACTAAGCATAACCCGTGTGTGTGTGGGTCCTGTGTCACAAGGTAAGACCCACAAATGGAATAGGAAGAACATCAGTGGGTTGCGAAGCAGCTTACAAAGGTCGCAACACCTGAAGATAAAGAGGCTTTAACAGGACACTGCACATTAAGCCACACAGAACCTGTTGGCAAACAACAAGCTCCGTTTTCAGGGGGAAATTATTTTCCATAAGATTTCTGGAGGATTTTTTTCTGGAGGTTGCTGGTAGTTGTTGTGAAATTGTTTGCCTACACATAGATATGCAGGCCTAAAAACCAGTCATGACATGGTAACAACCAGTCACTAGGGAAAAAGATGTACTCCCAACCAATTGGTGAGTGGTTGTTGGAGGTTGGTAGCAGCTGCTGGATGAAACAGTTACAAAGAAGGTGCACCAAAAACCATCTTGTAGTTGCTTTGGTTGCTAGCAGAATGCTTCGGTTGCCTGCAATTTGTTTGTCTGCAAATATTCAACTCCTCACTGAGCAGTTGTGAAACAGTAAAGAGTGCAATCCAAACCAGAAACAGAGACTGTTTACCTTCAAAGTAAAGACTGCAGCTTTTCAAACCTTTCACCACTGCCCATATGGAAAAGATATATATAAATCTTATAAAGTTTGTATCTGTCTTGTGTGAAACTTGTATGAAAAGCATATAAGAGTGAAAACAGATATAAGATCCCTTGAAAAATTATATAATGAAACTTGTATGTTTTGGATACTTACTAAAACAATGTATGAAAGTAATGAGAAAGTGGCCACTTTCATGAGTAATCACATATAAGTTTTTACTATTTCTTTTCCATATGGGTGAAAACAATGAAACTAAATATATTTCCAGCTTTTAATTTGAAGGCCTCCGTTTCTGGTTTGCTTTACACTTTTTAAAGTTTAACTACCAGTCAGTGGTTAGTTAGCGAGTATTTGTAGACAAGTTGGTGTCTTCCATGCAACTTTGAGCAACCAATAATCACAACGGCTGATTTTGGTACAGCACTAAATTTGTGACCAATTTCTCCCATTGACTGGCAGAAGCTTCTCTGCCATTCAGGAAACATTAAATTTTCCTCTACATCTGCTGGTTTCCAGGTGTGACTGGGATGCATAGATGGACAGAGGTTATCTACATAGCAACTTTAAGCACAGCAGGCACTGACTAAAGCGCTGAACAGGAAGTACAATCATCAAATCAAGTTAAATTATCAAAGAAACTATAAAAATGATTTGAGGAAAAAAAGCTTATTAAGTAAGGAACTGAGTGATAAATAATAAATAATAATACAAAAGCAAAAATAATAATAAAAAGAAATGCACTGGGGGAAGTGACACAGTAAATTAAAAAGCTGAAAAAGTTAAGAGTGTCTTATGATTTCAAGACTGTTACTGAGGAAGATTACCTAATGTGAAGTGGGAGATCAGTCCAGAGTTTCTGAGTTGCAACTGTTGAAGCCAGTCTGAAGGTTGGAATTAGCGGAAACCGCTGATCAATGGACTCAAAGTCAGCGGCGTGGGACATAGAAGGCCATCAGCTGATGTGGACTGGCACTGAGATCAGCTGATCTGATAGATTGTGACTGAACTTGACTTTGTGGAGCAGCTCAAAATACATGCTCTTTCTTAAAAAAAATTCAAATGTTGTTCTCTTTACTCTCTTGCATTTATCTAACAGAAAGCAGTTCAGTGGTTTGTGTAAGTACTTAAGTCAAATAAAAGTGTTAGTGTTGATTCGCTCTTCCACAACCTTCTTTTTGGCACAAACACACAATCAGCACATGGTTTGAGTCCTATCTGTGACTGTTGCATTAACATTTATCCTTTTCTGTTAATTGCTAGCCTATCAAACTACAACTGAGGCAAACCATCAACTGCACATGAAACGCTAATGCTGTATCATGAAGCTCACACCTGTTGGTCCACATTTATGGGGCTGTCAGCTGTCGATACAGACATATAAAATATATATGATAGATGATAATTTAAGTTAAAACACACCATCTCACAATCAAACAGGAAGAGGCTAACTTCCAACAAGCTTAACTGCCATTTTCTTTGTTACCACCTGCAGAACAGATGTTTACTTCAGACATTTAGGGAATTCTATTGAAGTCATCTGGAACACCCTGCACACTGGAAAACGACACTAATAGGGAACTCCTAAAAGTTCTAACTAAGCTCCGGCATATGCTGGTTGGGAGCACATGCGAAAATGCATGGCAGGTAGATGGTGGGTGCTGCTGCTGGAATTGACACTACTGAGTGAACAATGAGACTAAGCTAAATCCAAACAATTACCTAAAACCTGCTTAAAGGCTTCATAGATACTCTAGAACTACACAACATCAAGCTTGATATGAAAATATCGATTAGCACAGCTTTAAGGACTCCTTTTTTTTAGATTTACTCACCGTAATGGAACATTTTATCATCGTGGTATTTTTACAGAAAGAAACAAAAAGGTTACTCCCTTCTCTAGCCACTGCAAAAGTGGATTTCTGAATCCTTCAGAGTGAGACACTCCACCCAATGGGTTCTCTAAGAAGTTTAAATTATGAATCTTTTTTGCGAGTAAAGTTTGGTCACGGATGGATGGCTGCCAGTTGTTTGCAAGAAGCAGAGGACATAAATTAGCAAAGTGGTTTCTCTGCAGAGTAAAATGTCACCGCAATCGTCAACAAGTCCTCCAGAACCAAAATGACAAAATAGGTTACTTATCTTTCCCTTCCAGCATTTTCTGATCTGACTTTGCTGTTTTTTTCCACCGCCGCACTTTTTTGTCAATACCTCCTAAAATGTTTATGCTGATAGGGGAATAAAAGTGGCTATGTCAGCTGATCTGATAGTCAAATGGTTTGATTAGGAGAGAAAGAAAATCATGATAAGAGAATAATCTGAATTAAGTGCAGTTATGGAGTAATTAGAGACACTCTATAGCAGCCTTACTGTACAGTTTAAAAAGATCCTAGGACCAAAGACTACATCTGTCACAGCAACTGTCGCAAAAGGCAGAATTAACTTCCTCTAAAACCCAGATTTCCTCTGCAAATGACACTGAATCATATATATTTGAACTGTGCCTCCTGGCTACAGCGTGTCCTGAAATGTCTTTAATAAGGATGAGGATGTTAACGGGCCGCTATAGCTCCAGTTTTAAATTAGAAATAACCCGGCAGAACGCTTGACTTACAGAAAAAGGTTAGGTTTAAACACAACACATTAATCTCTGCTGCTCGCTCGCACATTTATGGATCCGAGTAAGTGTGCGTGTGTGCGTTTCTGGACAGAAGCAGCCATCGCCATTAACCAAAATATGAAAAAGCAATTACAAAAATGAGTGTGTGCACAGAGAAGCGCTCACTGATATCGTGAGTAAAATGTGAAAAAGTAACATTTTAAATCTGTAAAGGGATGTTTGTCTGTGCTATCAGCTTAATCTAAAAGTGATAAGGCAAAGATGAGAATCAATAATTATTGGGATCATAATAAACTCAAAGTGTGCAGCCCGGCTGTATATCAGCACTCCGGACTGCAGCAGGAGCAGCAGCAGAAGGCATGTGTGCGCAGGCCTTACAATTTCCACCTGATTACAATGATCAAGGCTCATATCTGTTTTCAGCGGCTGTGCATCTTTATTACTTTTTTTTGTGGCAGAAATTGCAGCTTTTACTGATGACGGGCAATTTGAAAGTACCCTTGTTGAATAGTCACAGGTGCCATGTTGTTTGAATCAAGCTGACTTGCTGCGAAATAGCTGGAGTGCTTTTGATTTTTTTTTTTCACTCTTCTTTGTGCAGGAAGAGAGCACACAAAATGAAATGCTGTTTTATGCTATTAGGAGATCAGAGATTTAGTTACACAAACCTTTTATAAAGGCAGCGATATTCTCATTAGCAGAGTTAAATCAGACTGGCAGTTATCTGTTTTGACATTTAGCATATGCTACAGTCACACTAGGGAAAACAGTGGTCAGCGACCGAGGCAGGACTAAAATTATTACCACTGTAATATGAACTTGCAATCTTATCTTTCTGCAACCTTACTGTCATATGGCAATATAACCAGAATGCAACCAGTTGGCAACCAGTTGCAGAGAGACAAAGATTGACTCAGATTGATTGCAGATTGATGTGTTGGTCTCTCTGCCATTTATAAAGTCTGTTTAGATATACCATCTACAAGGTGTCCACGGGGCAACCCTTGATTGAAGCTCAGTCACATGCCTAAGGCTTTAGTCAGGATGGCCTAGAAACTGTTCAGTGACAACACAGTAACCACCTGTCGCTCGGGGGAAAATATGTACTTATCCACTGCTAGTGGTTTCTGACAGTAATTCGGAAATTTATTGCTAAGCTCCAGTCACACAGGCCTAAAACGACTGACCATAGACCCCATGGTGACCACCAGTTGATAGGGAAAAAGATGTTGTGTTGCTGAAGGTTAGTGACAGTTGCTGGATGAAATCAGTCACAAAGAGACAACACTTTTCCACATTTTAGTTTGAAGGTAAATATTCCCAGGTTTGAGTTTGCATTACACTTTTGAAAATTTCACTACTGCTTTGTGTTAGTAAGGGTGTGTTTGTAGATAAATTGGATAATCCCATGTAAACTCCTAGCAATCTGCTAGCGATCAAAGCAATCACCAGGAAGTATTCGGTGCAGCACATTCATACCATCCAGTGAATTCCAGCAACCACTCACCAGCAAGTTGGGAAATTCACATTCCCTCGAACCTGTAGTTACCAAAGCATTGCCGATTGCTCTCTAGACCTGTGTGATTAAGGCCTTAACATCCTCCTCTAGCAGAGCCCATCCCAAACGATCGGACTTGTTGGTCTGCGTTTGAAACACAAAACATTTTATTGTTCACTGAACATGGCTAACCATAACGATCCACTTTTTTGATTTTTATAACTCCTCCATTCGGCTTTCTTGGCTGAGCTATAGTGCTGTTTAGTATCAGTCAGAAGTTCTGTGTTGCAATTCTAATTGTGGATTAGAACAACCAATAACTTGACTAATGAGAGATGACATATCTGGATTAACTTTAGCTTTTATTGGTCAGTTTGTTGCTTTGTGATTGCCAGTATCAGATGCTGCTGCAGTTCAAGGTGTTCCCTAAAATTCATCACATTGTTAGCATCAGTCTTTTTCATGACTAAAGCTGATGCTAGAAAACATGCAGGACATATGTTATTAGGACATATATTATGTTGTAGTAGTTTGGGCCTCTTTGTAGACCCACACAGGGTAGGAATTTCATACTTACATCTCACGTTCAATGCATGCAATGGAAACCTTGCAATACAAATTTGCGGATTAATGAGATGAAATCTGCTATTTTTCAAACTTCTGTTGGTAGTCTTGATGATGAATCTCTCGTATTGTGCTGTCATGTCACGGAGAACTGGCAGGACATAAAGTAATCTCTCTCAAAGTGCGTCTTGTTTTATTCCAGACATTGCTGCTCGCCTTCCACAACACGAACAACATCTGAAATCAGGTGTTCAGCAACAAGTTTAAAGTATTTACTGCCTCCAAGTGCTTACTTGGCGTCAGCTGCATCTGTCCAAAACGCTCAGGTTTCCTCCTTTTTTTGCTTTGCTTTCATGCCACATGAAAACAGTTTGAGTGCCTTGTACCTGGCTCAATCCCCAAAGGATTCATATGCGAGTCTGTGTTTGTGTCATATCCTTTTCAATATCCACATCTCTAAGATCACACACAAACGAATCAAGCAAACATTGAAAGGAGAGATGCGTCTGGGGTTGGTTGGGGGGGGGGTTAAACATCTTTGTTCCGTCTGCTCTTTAGAAAGCTTTAGCCAGCCCGTCTTCACTGAAGCGTACAGGATGTGCCTGATGTTTCCTTGGCAAAGGAAAAGGTAAAAATAGAGAAGATTCATCTGGTTTGAGTTCTGCGGCACCACATTACTTTAGGGGTGGTTTCTTTCCTGCTCTTTTCCTTTTTTTTCTTTTTTTGTTCAGCGGTCCTGGGCCCTTGTGTGTGATTGAAGCTCAAACGGACCAGGAAATGCAAATAATCCCATTTCTGAAGACGTCCAGTGACGTGATTGTTGGGACGGTAGAAGGAGGCTGGCCAGCTCGCCACATTAAAGGCAGCATTTGAGCGCGAGATGAGTGGAGACTGGGTTAAGTTAAGCAAGAGGAGAAGACTTCAAAGCCTGCTAGGTTCGCCTGCCCAATTGAGAGTGACGAGATGTGTCTTTTATTAATAGCATTCACCAGAGTTTCTTGTTTCTGCTCTCAGCTTGTTCCATTGTTCCTACAATCACGCCAACGTGGAGACAGACTGAAAGGAGTCGTTTGAAAGCCGTAGAGCAAATTACACCTTGATTACACGCGAGGGAGGCAGTTGAAGGATTTACTGTTTGTGACTGTTTGACACGGCTTGTTTTAGTCTAATTTTAGGCCCTTTATCACCTCATTAAAACCATATACTATAAGCTTTTAACAAGGTTGAGTATACAGTCAGGTTGTACAGTTATTTACTCATAGCAAGTATGTGCAGACATTTTCCATGACATGCGGGAGCCACTTAGAAAAGCTGTTTTGTTTTTAATCATAGTGTTTATCCCTTTAAAATGTTTGAATTTAAAGCTTTACAGAATGAAAACACTGGTAACACCATTCTTTCTTTAAAACTTCAAAGACCCTTCTTAGGGCCTCCAAAAGCCTAAAAGTAAGGTTTTGAAGGCCGCGTTCAGTCTTACCTGTGTATGGGCAAGTTAATCAAATTAAAATCTGCTTACTTTGATAATAAATATAACACATAACAGCCCAAGAGCTAATAAAATGGTTTCAACTTAATTAAAAAAAAGTCCAGTTCTATTGTCTTCAAGTACAAATAACAGTCAAGCCTCTGACCCTCTGTAAACACAATGATATCCTGCTTGTTCTGGAAATTTCTTTCCACATGAATTGTTTTGTTGTTATTTTCCTGCATGGATCAAGCAACTCAGTAAGCGAGCAGTGTTGGCAGGGAAAGCAAGCAAATCTGTCTGAGCATTGTTAAATTCTTTGGAGGAACTGGAGTCACAAGAATAGTCATCTATGTGTGTAACAGTACAGATCCCATGATTCATTGTGTTTTTAATGATTATAATACTGAGGGCAAGATGTCAGGGGCAAGATTTAGGAAATCAGAACAAACAGTGCAATATGAAAACAGCTGATTCACAGTCATGTAGATACCTCATTTTCTCTGTGGCTTTATCCGTCCTTCATTTAGATTTGCGCACATTCATTTATCCAAAGCTCTCTTATGGTCGCACCACAGCATTTCAATCAGGTTGAGGTCTGGACATTAATGGGACCATTGCAATACTTTGATCCTTTTCTTTTTCAGTTATTCTGTTGTAGATTTGCTGCTGTGCTTAGGATCATTGTCCTGTTACATGACCCTGTCAGACGGATGGCCTCACACCTACTCTAGAATACTTTGGTTTACAGAGGAGTTCATGGTCCAGCCAATGACTTCAAGGTGTCCAGGTCCTGTGGCTGCAAAGCAAGCCAAAATCAACACCCCTCCATTACCTTGTGGGTATGAGGCGTTTGTGCTGATGTACTCAGTTTGGTTTTGTGCATTATGACTAAACATCATCATTTTGGTCTCGTCTGTCCAAAGGACATTGTTCCAGACGTCTTGTGGGGTTTTTTTTAGATGCAACTTTGCAGAACTAAGCCATGCTGCCATGTTCTTTTTAGAGAGAAGAGCCCCCCCCCCAGCCCTTCCAAGGAAGCCATGTAGAGTCTGAGATGTTGTTCTTGGGTCTTTTGCAGTTTCTTTAAGCACTGGTTTGTCTGACTTTGGGGCGAATTTGCTAGGATGTCCACTCCTGGGAAGATTGTGGCATTGAGTCTTTTTACCATGGTAAAAAAAAAAAAGAAAGAAAAAGAAAAGAACAGAAAAAAATTAATTTAAATGGCCATCTTCTAACAAACACAGTTGTGGTTGAGATTGATTCACCAAAGTGTTTTTGCAGCATTTGCAAAGTAAGAAGTGGGGGGATTCCCAACTTCCTTAATGCTGTTTTCAGTAAATGCAATCATGAAAGAACTTGTAATTAAAAAGAATCAACCTTTTTGGAAGGGTTTTGGTTAAAAGCCGGACAAAGCCGCAACAAGCAAGTCAAAAGATCTTAAAAACGCAGTTACTGATTAAAGCCTCATTTGCAGCCTCTAAATGAATAAACATGGGGAATGTGCTTGAGTGATCAGAGTGTACAACTGCACATCCAGTTTTTGGTGTAAATCTGAAAAATTGATTATGATTGATTTTCAGCACCAATCGATCCAAACCTCTAAAGAAAGCTCAACTGTCTTTGAGTTCCTGCCTTGAAGGACATTCAAAGCTCTTCTTTGGATGTTTCTGCCTTTTATTCTGTTCTCTGTCAACATGATCCCACACTGCTGTTGAGGTCCGAGCTCTGGAGAGGCCGATCTATGACTGATAGTGTTCCACTGTGTTTTTCTATCCTGGTATGCTTTTACTGCACTGACTGTGTGTTTGGGGTTAATGTCATACTGAAAAATGAAGCTGCTGCCAATCAAATTCTGAAGGTACTTTTCTGTGTTCATAATTCCTCAATTTGTATAAGCTCTTCAATACCGCTGACTGAAATGCAGCCACAAACCATGACAGAGCCTCCACCGTGTTTTACAACTCAAAACCTCAGTAGTATCTGGTACGTTTCTGTACTTTGCAGCAATTTAACTTTAAAAAAAAGGCATTTTTTCAACAGGTTACGCACAACAGATAGTTTCACTAGGCCTCTATGCAACATCATAACATAATATGTCTTTATTATTTTTCGGAGGGACCAATAGAAACAGCTCAACATGGAGTCGAACCACTGTCAAGTGGCTCTTTAGAGGGAAAAAGGTGGGGCAATCACCTCCTCATGTAATGCATGTGGTTTTAGTTTCAGTCTGGAGGATTAACTCATAGCAAAATACTTTGATTTTTCTTCTTACATTTACATGAGTTTGGCTCTGTCTCCCAAAACTCTTCAATTATCATCCTAATTTTCCAGCCGCGGCCTTCATTCATCACTGCCGCTGTACAGAAGTGCATCAGGAACTATTTCAGAGATTGCTGATTTGCATATTGCGATGCGAGCACTGCCCATCATCATCCCTTCTCCTCATTAAACATCGGGTATCTTGCCTTCTTTTTGTGTGTGTGAATTTTTTTTTTTTAGAGAAAAGAATGCAAAAAAATATATAAATAAAAGACATCTCGATTTAGCTGCTTTAATTCTCCTCAGCGGTCTTGTAATTGGTGTTTACGTGATTGGCTTTTTTACTCCGTTCCATAAATCCTTGTCAATCTAAAGTCGGCCTAGCGTGTTATCAAGCGAACAGAAAAGAAATAAATGCCTCAAAAAAACAAAACACCACAGTAAACATTCCATAATTGACTGTTTAGGAGCGCGATCATCAGTTAGGGTTTGATTTGAGGATGTAATCTGCTTTTGCGGATGCCAGGCCATTCAACCAAAATGGACACGAGAGTTAATGCAGCTCTAACCTCTGAGCCATTTATGCTTAGTCGAATGTACTTGTAATGATTAAGTTTGAAAGAGCCATGTTTTATCATCGGCCAACACAAGAGTTGGCAATCTTAAGACCTTCAACTAGAAATAATTAGGATCTATTTGAATGCTGAAAGTGGTGCACAGTGCTGAGACAAGAGCTAAGCTTGTTAACGAATGTGGTGGCAATTAAATGGCTCATCCCCCCCCCCCCCTCCCCCTTCCTCGTCCGCCTCCTTACTGTTTATGTTTTTTTATCACCTGCAAATTGATTATAATTCTCTGCATTTGCTTGACCATAAAGTTTCTGAATGTCTGCGGGCGTAATTGAAAATGCCGGCTCTATTGCGGTGACTGGGCATTGTTTCGGTTTTAAACCACACACCCCCTCCCGCCTTCACAAAAGACCAGAAAGTATTTTTAGTTCCCACGGATCCCACATGAAACCTGAGCTGGCGACATGGTTAAAATTAGTCCATGTGGCT
Source organism: Mchenga conophoros (assembly GCF_057382185.1). Taxonomy (NCBI): domain Eukaryota; kingdom Metazoa; phylum Chordata; class Actinopteri; order Cichliformes; family Cichlidae; genus Mchenga; species Mchenga conophoros. The sequence continues at coordinate 26,975,201 of NC_140547.1, read as the reverse complement.
TATTTTTAATGCCCCCCTCCCTTCTCACTTTTCCTCCTCCTTTTTTAATTTCTCCACATAGTTTAACGTTAAAAAAAAAAAAAAATCAGGTCAACCTTTAAGATTTATGAGCAGAGTGGAGAAGAAAAAAAAGAATTAATGGTATGCTATTTTTATTCAGTCAGTCGTCTGTTAATTTGATATGACCTTAGTCAAAGGCGGTGAAATAACAAACTCTACTTACTCCTTCTTAAGACCAAACCCCTGGTCTCCCATGCTGCTTTGCTGAGGATCTGAGAGGCAAAGGGGCCTCTCAACTCTTATCTGCACAACTCAACACGCAGGATTTTTCTGGACATCAGTTGCACTAAGAAACCAATACTCTTTCATCTAATTACAGAGCATATTGTTTCAATTAGGCCTCTCTCATTTGTTTTCTTCTTTTTGTCTCCCCCCCTCCCCAAACGCTTGTCGATTTGAAAATCTGTTTTTGAAACAATAAAATTGCCGTTCGAGTTTGCCTCTCAGGCGCAATCGTAAAATAAATCTTGACAGCCTAACGAGGCTCCTCGTCAGGTGACGGCGGCGAGAAAATTTCGACCGCGCAAAAGGTTGCCCGCTTTGCCTCTTGTGAGCGTCTTTGTCCGCGGGCCAAGGCAGAGGTGCGTCACCCTCCTTTATTTCCCACCTTTTTCTCACCGATGAGTTCCCAGTGTGACTCTCCTCGTGACAGCATCCAAACTTTGCTGCCGCACGGGCCCCGAGCGCTCACAGCCCTCCATTGAAGCATCCCTGCAGGGGTTTTCTTCACAGTGGGGGCTAGAGGTGGGGGGTGAAGGTGAAAGTTTGGCACCGGGCAACAGATCCCCAACAGTGGGCTCCTTTGTTGCCAGGTTGCTCACGCTCAGCGATGTGGACGAGCCAGGTGGCCTCTGACCTGACCTCTACTCTGGGAGAACCGGTGGGCAGAGAGGCTGAAGTAAAAAAGAAAAGAGAAAGGCAAAATTTAAAAAAAAGAAAGGAAGAGGCTAACTTGGTTGGGAGAAAGGGTTGGAATGGAGGAAGGGGAGATCGTGGGGGGACGGTATGAAACAAAGTGCTCAGAAATAGGTCAACCAGTATCTCATTTTTCTTGCTAAGCTTGTAATCACCCTTGACAGGCACACTGTGGAACAGGCTATTCAGTAGGAATTCGGGGCTCATCACTGAATTATGGAGCCTAAACCATGATATAAGGGACGTTTGGAAGATGGAGGCTCTTTGTTTGATCACTTTTTGCTGAATTTGTTTGGTGTAGGTTTCTGCTGCTGAGATGGAGTTACCTTCATTAGTGGAGATTGTCTCCTGGTTGAGTCAGCGTGAGGGTTTTGTTGAGTCTCCACAGAAAAAAAAGGGAGGTAGTGTTGATGTTTTTGCTCAAGGGCACCTTCAGATAGGACAAAGGGTTATTCATTCACATTCAAAGGCCTGTCCAGCCATGCCGTGACTTTCATGTGACCCATGAAAAACACGTTTCAAAAGCTGCATGCTTTGATTCAGGCATTGGTATCTCCATCAGCCTGTTTTAATGGTAGAGAGCGTTCACATTAAGCCTTAAAGGGATATTCCAACATATCATCATCCCAAAGTATCAAATTCTGTCACTTTGTTCAATGCCAAACCAATATTAGATTGCAATTCCGAGATTGGAGGTTGGAGATGTGGCAGAAGTTTAAATCCCCCAAAAATGCTAGATTGTACCAATCTTGCTTCTTCACCCTGCTGGTTAAGGTTAGGCATCCAAATCTAGTCTAGCTTTAGGAAAATAATGAGTTTGGGTTAAAATATACACAATTCACAAAGTGAATGGGATTTTTTCCCCATTCAGAATAGGGTAGTACAATCAGTCAACCTACTTTTAAACTTCATGCTGAAGAAATGTGCATTTTCTTGCTAATTCGTTCTTCTTGCTATTCCCATTTGATAAGTAAGAAAAGTCAGTTATTCTTTAGTAAATTAAATCACAAAATTTCTGAGGTCAAAAGTCATCATTGATGATAAAAACTGTTATTAGTCTCTGATGCAGATCAGTTAAAATAACAGTCTTTCATTACCTGGTTGCCAAGAATTGGGAAAAATACATAAATAAATAAATGAATTAAATAAAACAAGCAAACAAAAATATTCTGATTGCATAGGATAATGTTTGAGATGATCACCAATAATTATTACATCACATGGTTAACAAGCATCCATACTTGGAGCAAGAGACGAGTCTCACTCCAGTCAAGCTAAACTAAAACCTAATTATAAGTGTGTCAAAAGATTTTAACAAAGTGATAGAAAAAAACACTGTAAAAAAACAAAGAAATGTGAACTAACAAAACAAAAACTTAAATTAAAACAATTAAATGCAATTGATTAACTGAACATCAGCAAATGTGAGCATCTCTGTAAAAGCAAAGTCCATACCTCAACATGATTGAAATGCTGTGGTGGGACCTTATGAGAGCTGCAGATGAATCTCAATGAACTTAAACAATGCTGTAAAGAAGAGTTTAACAAAATTCTGCCACAACAATGTAAAATTATCCAAAAAATATTTCTTCAAGTCACTGCTGATAAAATTAGTGCTACAACCTTCTGAATCATGACTGTGAGTCAGCTGTGTTTGTACTCTAATATTTTGCTTTTCCTTCAAAAAAAAAAAAAAGAAAAGCTCATCTGTAATGAGCAAACTGAATGGAAGCTTGTGGCATTTTTCGACATCAATGAGTAAATATTTCAAGTTACTATCTTAAAAGTTTGACTTGCTAACTCAACCTTGTTGTGAAAAATACCTCAATCTCATAATTTCAGGCTATAGAAAAGAAATTTTGAGATAATAACTCAGAATTTTGACATATGGATGGCAAAAAACACTCTGGAAACCAAATAAAATTAAAATAAAATGAAAACATGAAGCTTAAAGTAAAATAAATACTAATAAGAAAATATAGAACCATAATATGTCTGCTTGGTGTGTCCAAAATCAATGCCACGCTTGCATCTTTTAGACCAGAGCAATTGACGTCCTGGGAATGAAAAGAGACCAGGAAACAGAGAACAGATTGAAATATGATCTCAAATCACAGATAAATAGAAGAAAAGTAAGGAAGATCAAAAAACGTCTTTAACGTAAATTAGGTGTAACCATTGTGATGCAAATTTTCACCAAGAACTCAATCACAATCTTCATCACTTCCTCTCCACACTGGATCAGAAATTCAAGCAGCCTAGAAATAATTGTGTGCGCCGTTGCTGAATGTTCATCAGGAAGCGATTTCCCCCCATCTCGCCGCAGATTTAAATGTGATCTTGTTAAGCCACCAAGGGACTGAGTCTCGCCCATGGGTGGCCAAAGGATACTCTGTGTTAATGAGGTGTGCACAGGCCCCGTTGGTAATGGTGGTGTCACGCCAAAGCTTTTAGACACCCGAGGGCAACGATACAGTTCGGCCCAGACCTCGGCTGTCGCCTGACATTCAGTTGACGCTGAAACAATGAAACGCGTCGACCATAAAAACTGGGTTTTCATTGGCAGTTGTGATCCCTTCCACTCTAAATACCCATTCTAATATGCACTTTGCCCATTATGTCTGTGTTAATAAGAAATCTCTTTGAGAATGTGCCCATTGTTGAGTGAGTCTGTTAATTATGACAGCTCAAAGTGCTGCTGTATTCTACTGACTCTTCCTCATAAGAAGCATGATTATTCATCACCAACGATAAGAATTAATATGCAGTACTGCATGCACCCCGAGAAATATTGTGTTTTTCCCCTTTCTCTCTCTCTCTCTCTCTCTCTCCCTTCCACCAAATTTGAATGCTCCAAATTACACATTCAATCCATCTTTGTTTGTGTATTTAACCCTGTTAAACATGGCAGCACTTTGTGACTTTTAAAGACCCGTGGCTTATTGGACTTGGAGCTGGCATCGCTAAGTGACAATTTGGGCTGTGTTTGCTATCAAATAAACACTTAATGTATCTGGGGATGTAAACAAATGTTCATTCACCGCCACGCATCTGCTAGAAATAAAGCCGGGCTTCAGAAAAAGTGTCGCAGCGCTTTCAACCAAAACGACACCCATTAACGCCCGCTGTATTTCTTCTTCTTCTTTTTTTTTACATGGTTAGAGTGACACACTATATCTGATGATATAATAGATTGGCCTCAGCTGAAGAAGGTCAGAAAGAGAGCAGTACAATGAGGGGAGGCACTATAAGCTCTGAAAACTATAATGGTGAAGGGATCAGAAACCCCTGCTGTTTGTATCCAGAGCATTTAATCAAACTGGCATTAGCTTGGCACTGTAGCTTAAACTTTGCTTACCTTCCAATCCTGTCCGGGAACTTCATATTGTTGACAGTAGCTTTGAATTCAGCTATAGACTCAGCAACTAAAAGGATAAGATGGGCTTAAAGGGCTTTTTATAACCTTTCTATTCATCCTGAAACACTGTCAGTCCAAAGGACACATCGGCTCAAACACCTGGCTGGAAGTCCACGACGCTTTTAGCCCGGGCAGAGGAAGCATTTCAAATTAATTACTTGCAGGTTTATTGACTGTTGATTGCGCTTTCATGCGAGCTATGGAAGTGTACTCTTCTCTTAATGCTGCCTGTGTGACTGTAATGGGTGTCAGGTGATGGGAAAGGCTTGGCGAATGCTTTTGTTGTTCAAAAGAAGGCGAAATGTCAACACAGATGTGAATCAGAACATCTGCACATGTTGTTTTCTCCTAATGTTACCTCATCATGATACAGCATTGTTCTATTTCAAAGCATTTTCAGCTGTTCAACTCCATAGACTGTATATAAATAATGAATGTAGCATCCGGGTCTGAAAAGTGAAGCCAGTGTAGAAGTGCTTTTACTCTGCATTCTTTCTAATGGCCAGCAGGGGGCTACGTTTACAGATTGTATAAAAGTTTTTAAGAAATTATCAGTCTTCCTTTTTTAATTTAAGATCTCTGTGAGACTTTCTTTACACATTTATGGTCTCTTTTGTGAGTTTCAAGGCTAATTTAGTAGAAAATGGTGAGAGGATGATTGAGTTGCTAACCACTTACTGGTTTCTCAGTCAGATTGGTTTTCTTACCGATCAACACCAAGGTAGCACCTGTGAATAATCTCCAGCTGAGATGTCACAATAGGAATTCTCTTTAGAGATCTGGTTTGTAAATAGTTGCAATGGTTATAAAAGATACCAGTATGCAAACTCCAGTTCCTACGGAAAAATGTGAATTTACCAACCTGTTGGTGTGTTGTAGCAGAGGTTTGCTGGGTGTCACTGGGTGAAATCACTTGCGAAGAGGGTGCTGCAACTGTCAATTGCTTCTGTCTCGAGCAGAGTGCTGCGGTCACTTCTTACTTTGCGTGGAAAAATGGTGATTTGTCTGTAAACACTTGTCAAGCTGTAGCAAAAAGTGTGTCGCAAACTCTTGGACAATCTTCAAAGTAAAAGTGGCACTGTTTGAAATGTATTGGTTGTAGTAATAAGGCACAACTTTTATTTTGAAGATGGCCAATCAGGCCTCAGTGAGGTTGCCAGGGGGTTGCAGACCAGTCTTAATTGGTGATTCTAAAATAACCACAGGTGTGAGCGTAAGTACTAATGGTTGTCTCTTTGTTAGTCTTGCAACAGATTGGGGACTTGTCCAAAATATGTCCTGCCTTTCACTTTATGATAGCTGGGATAGACTCTAGCTTTCCTGCAACCCTGATGGATGGATGGCAAATGATCTTTACTACCACTTGATGGGCAGTTGGAGAGTGTTTGCAGACAAGTCAACAACCTCCAGGCAAACTGCTTCCAACCAAAGCAATCACAAGGACGTTTGTGACCACTTTCACGCAACAACTGCCAACAAACTCCTGTTGTTGCTCATGAAGCACCAACCAGTCTCTTAGTTTGGGTGATCAGGGACTAAATGTTGTGCTTTATACTAAAATAAAGTGAAACATTTGGAGATGTCTTTTAATATCAAACCAAATTTAAAGCCACCCATGAGATCTAATTGACTGAGGACCTCTGATATAGAGGAGATCCACCAGAACCACCCGTCAGATGGAGAAAACATTTGGGGTGCAATATGAGAGCACATATATGTCCACTTTGGAAAACACTCATCCACAGGAAGCAATAAATGTCTCTTGCATTGGATCACAGGAAGCTTCCTGTCGAGTCCACTTCCACCATTGCTTTCCTGATGGTGGGTTGCTGGATTCCTTATCTTCCTTGCAGCTATAACTTTGTTGTTCTTCCTGCAGCATCCATGCTCTGTGGCTCCTTGTCATCTTCCTTGAGTTAGCCTTGCAAGCTGGGTCCCCCCCCCCCCCCAAAAAAAAAACCACTCCTAGTTTTGGCCTAACTACCATCTGGGCAATCTCATTTTTATATTGTATCTATTTTGTAACGATTAATAAATGTGTGATATTCCCAAAGATAATGAATAATTTCATCATGATCATGATTATTTCTATAACTGAGTAACTCAGGTTCCCGTAGCGCAAAGAAAAAACGTCTGCATGGATGTGTGTTTAAGTGTGCTGATGTTTTCAGCGTGTATTAGACAACTTACCTCTTTTGCTCCTGCAACGTCCAACATTTCTAACTGTGTATAATGCTGCAGAAATGTCTTTAAACATCACTAACTGGAAAATAAAGCAGAAGGGGCATCTGATTGGCTTAAAACCAATTCGAGTTAGATGCAGAAGCAAGACAAACCTTCCATCCCTGCAGCTTGTTCAGAGCAGCGTGTTTATGCATGTTTGTCCGCATTTGTGTGTGTGTGTGCGAGTGGTTACGTATCTGTTATAATATAACTGAGAATCATGATGCAAGCTTTTCGCCCAGAGTGTTTTTGAGCTCATTTTCAAATGGTAATTTGCCTTATCCGAAGCAAACTCACTGAGTGTAAGTAAGTGATTATTTGCATGGCTGACAATCATTCGGCTCGCCTGCGGTCTTTTTCCAAACTGCTCCAGTTTGTCCAGTCTTTGAAAGAAAAAAAATACTCAGGGAGGGCCAGTTCTCTTTGAAATATCCTTTCATTTACCTTATCATTAGACACAAATGTGGCATAGTTAACAGTGAGTGAAAAAAGGAAAAGCACAGCCAGCCAGTACTTCTTCATAAGTCTGATGAAGGCTTATGAAGAAAAAAAAATCTTCTTTGTGATTGTTGAATAAAGACACAGTTGATGATTTTTTTTTAACTGCTACTTTTTTCACTTTTTGGCAATCTTTTTTGCTCTAACTTTCTTGGGTTTTGGTTTTGAGCACCTCCAGGCTTTGGGTTTCTATCAAAGAGCCAAGTTTTCTGTGCTGCAGTTTAATTGGTTATTATCCCATTAGAGGCATCATGTTGGCCGGTAAAGTGCAGTAACGACAGGACGCACTGACAGCAGTACAATGTGGTGATTTAGTATCTGCACTCCCCCTCAATCACACTCAAATGTCAGCCACAGACTCATCAATGCCCCTAACCCTGAGCATACCCCTGAGACACACACTCAGCACACGGCCCACATGACTACACACCAGCATCACATCAGGGACCGGAGAAAACAAGGCACGAGGATACAGCAGAAGATGGATTTTCTAGAACTGCCTCTTTCTATGACAGATTAAATCAAACAAATATTGAACAATATTTTTGTTTTGAACTGCATTTCTAAAGCTGATTTAGTTTCTATCTTCTGAAAGGGGATACTTAATACTGGCTTGCTACTCTTACATCTCTAAGATATACTTATATCTGTGCGTGCTGTAATATTTTAGACATAAAAAAGTGCTTAGGTATGTTTTTGGAATACAAGGCACGTCATGACTGTCTGGTGGAGGTTTCTGGTTGTCACTAGATATAATCAGTCGAAAAGACAAGCACCAAAAATCTCCATGCAATTGCTGGGAGATTCCCATTGCTGCCCATAGTTTGCATTAAACGGAGTTGACTTGTTTTGCAAGTGTAGCCCAGCCCATAAGTGGCAAATGAGTAAGTAGTTTAAAATGCTTAAATAGCTAAAAGTTCATTTAAAAGTGTTTAAAAGTTCATAAGTTGTTTATGTGTGTTAAAACAGTAGCTGACAAAATTATTTGCTACACGTTTATTTCTATGCACTTGAGAGTGATGCGCACAGTCTATTTCCTTGGTGAATGCAGAGTTTGCCATTGGTTTAAGAATTTTGAAGGTATCTGGAAGCAAATACTACTGAGATTTGTTTTGAACTGTTTCTATCAGATTCAGGGTATTACAGTGCTAATAGTAGCTAATAATGTTACACATATACCACCATTAGATGTGTATGTTGTAAGTCAGGAAAAGAACAAGAGAACTTGACATGAGATTAAAAGGCTTTATTAAGTAAATGGACTGAGAGACATTTGTGTATGCTCACTGAAGTATAGCGAGCATACACCCTGTCCTCTCAGCATTCTCTTAGATGGTTCTTTTCCAGTTTCCATCACAAATTCACTCCCAAACTGCGGCAACTGACTGCTCAGGAGGTCGTGATTAAAACTACTGCACGTGCAGACTTTTGTTTTGCTTTTCCTGCTTGCTTTGCAAGTGAAAGGGTTGCATTGTTTCAGACCACAATGCACACAACAAGCTGGTTGTGTTCTGGTCACATTCCTATATACAAGCAATGTTACTGTGCATTTCATTCTTTTCTTTCCCACTTTGTACACGAACAGCCTCCATCTTGGTAAGAAAACTACAAGAGTGACACTGCAAATGTGAAAAAAGTTCAGTCACAGCGGCTGCAGTTTGCCCTTTCTATCACTCGGTACTTGTTCCTGCTATGGTTGAACGAGTCCTTTCTGTGGGGCAAGACTGGCAACTGTTTCATTGGCCACTCTTTGAAAGAACTGATGCTAAAATATATAAAGAACTGCTGAATGTAGCAACAAAGTTGCATTGGCCAGTCTGAAGCCCAGTAAACAGATAAAGTGATTCAATGGTAGCTAATGGTTGGTTGCTGGCAGATATTCCAGGCTCCAGTGAGGTGGTTATTACCCCTTCATGTGCCAATGAGTGGTATCCTTTGCCCTCATCACTTGAGTAGCTCATCTCAGAGTTGATGGGACCTGCCCATTACACACTGAAAGCTGTTATTTACTCTGTCACTACTTGAAGTTGCTGGATGCCATTGATAGTTGATGGTCTCTGGTTGCCACATTGTTGGTGTTTCTGAATGCAGAAAGTTTTTTTTAAAAGGGTAAGCCGATGGTTTTGGCATTTACCTGCACTCCATCAAAACATGCTCAATTTGGACTGCTCAACAGAACTCGGACCACAAGTGAACAACAAGCAGAAAACAGAAAGCCTTGTAGCCCCATGCCTACAGATTCTGCAAATTCATATATCATTTTTACAGAGATTAATGTCTTGGCATCAGTGAGTTGAACTGAAGTGTGATGATACCTGCTGTGCGTGAGAGGGATGTCAGGCACCCAAGCTGAGATGGTATTTACTTCCACATTTTTTTTAAAAAAAAGCAAAAACTCCCAAATTGATTCCAAAGCCATATAGATAATTATTTTATCAAGGATAAAACTCACCTTTTCCTGTCACAAAACACTAATTGATTAAATCGAATATTAAACTTTTATTTTATTAACAGGCACATATTAGCTACAAAATGTAGAAAAACCCAGGAAACTTTTTTTTTTTTTACAGTTTCACACTTCTAAAGAGGCAAATAAGTTTCAATGCAGTGCAATCCTTGGGTAGCATTGAAACTTTAAAAGGTGCCTGTTCATAGGTGTGTGTTTTTTTTTTGTTTTTTTGTTTTAGAAAAGGACATTGTACTTTTGTGCTTCAAGAAAGTAAAAAAAAAAAAAAAAGGGAAACAAACGAAGCAATATGTGTCTTTTGCTTTTAGATAAGGCAAACTATTGCTGTGCTTTTGATTAAATTTCTTGGCATCTGCAGAATTGGACGAGTGTGCTAAAAAAAAGAAAAGAAAAAAAAGGTCCAAACCCTTCTTTGTAATAAGCCTAAGAACCCACAGGGGCTAGAAACATTGTTCTGAAATGAGCATTAATAAAACTGTTTCAGGAAGAAAGCCGCCAGCATGCATTCAATACATGCCAATAACAATCTGGTATAGGTTTCGCCTTGCACAGAGAAAACTGGGAGAGGGTAACAAAAGTCATAGGAGTCCTTCATTTGCCATGCTCATCCATCAATCAGTATTTAGGACATTGACAAGTGGTAATTTAATAACCAGTGACCTGGGCTGGCAGGAAGCCGGCCTGACAGACAATACAAACTCATTTATCATGGTGGAGCTGTGCTGCTGTGGATCCTCTCTCTCTCTGATCCGCTGATTGTCGCTGTAGGAGTCACCCTCGGCAAAACACCGAGGGGGTTTAGCACACATGAGGCTGAGCTCAGAGATTTAAGTACAGCTGGATAAACGGAGTCTTTAGGCTGTTACGGGTTACAGTTTATCAAACAGGGAACCTTGACGTTCACCTTCATTTTTTCTCTTAAATAACATTGAGTCTGGGTTAACGTGTTTTTAACCTTCTATCACGAGTGTTTACTCTAAAGAAGTAATGTCTTACACATTAATTCTTCTTTTAAGGTAATCCATTACATTACTTAGTTGTTCCCTGTTGAAAGTAATTTGTCACAATAATCACTGCATTCCTTTTGCATTAGTCTATAACACAGCCTGCACTGAAATGTATAATTACCTGTTAACAATATACTGGATACCTCAAGCTACAATCCCACACACTAATGAGGACGCACAGAAGATCTTTGTTTTAGTCTGTGGACACAGAGCCAGCAGCGAATTTAAAAACTAGCCCAAAGAGGACTTCACAGAAAAACATTGTGGCCACAGTTTCTGCTAGAAATAGGTACGGGTGGAAATGGAGGCTTTGGGGCCAGTCGTGTTTCTGCTTTTGTTTGATATTTAAGATCATTCATTGATTGTTAGTTCAGAAAACATGCTGTCATGAGCTTTTGCACTGTGCTTGAAATAAGTTACATTACATTAGATTACAAAATGAAGCCAATACAACGTTGGGTTTGTTATTCCAAATAAATAAGGAGCTATGGTGTTACCCACATGAACACCATATCACACGAGCCATGTCCTTTTTCTATATCCAGTATATGTTTTTGCTCAGTCTCATATCTCTTTCTTATCATTCTGATTTAGTTTTTGCTCCCAGACATCCGTCTGTTTCCTTTCAAAAAGTTCAAACTCACTGATTTTCCATGTATCTTAGATAAGAATTGATTGCTAGCGCTCACATGTACGAGCATTACAACACAATACAGGCTGAAAACTTCTTTGAGGATTCTTTAAAAAACTTTTTTTTAATGTTAACTTTGTCCGGTACTTCTCCCACGTGTTGCAACCTTTCCTTGTATGCTAAAACGTCCCCAGAGATTCCAGCTGAATAAGTGGAGGTCATTTATTTCAGCGGATGACTGCGTTCTCATCTTTTACTTGCAAGCCAGGGTCAATTCAAGCTGCACACTTGGCCCCCTCTTGGCTTAAACGCTCACTGTGGTTGAGCTGATGTGTGTTTGCCCACATACAGTAACATCATATACCTCTGTGAGCTTCTGATCGTGTTGCTGCCAAATTGCAAATAGTGGGCAGGCGTCCACATGAGCTGCCACTGGGCCACAGTGCGGTGAGTTAGCAGGCCTGCTTATGACTCAACCACTGCATTTGACTCCCGAGGAGGCAGTAAAAGCTGTAATGTGGATTTTAATGTGCTCTAATGATCTTTTGTTTGTCTTCATTTGCGTTGCGCTTGCCTTGGAATCATGGCGTCCTCTTCCAGCAGCATCACCTGTAAAAGTGAACACGATAATGAGGATGGTGATGATGTGCAAAGTGACTGCCGCTGTATAATAATGCACTCGCTAACCTGGTAACCTTGTTTAACAACGCGAACGGGGTTAGTTATGCCATCATTAATGCATAATCTTAAACGCTTTGATTTTGCCGAGAGAAAACAGGGAGCATTTGGCTGTCTTATTTGATACTGTTATCGGCAAACAGCACTTTTATCACATTTTTAGACAGAAATTTTAATCCTAATGCCATGTAAAGTGAAGGCAAACAAGAAGAAAGAATGAATTAGTGTCTTTACTCCCAACAGTCTGATGCTATTTAACTCGGCTAATCAAAGCTTTACCTCAAAGTCTTGCAATGTTTTTTTTATTCACTTTACTTTAGCCACAATTTTAAAATCAGCCACAAAATTAAAAACCAGCACCAAGATCATGGCAAAAAGTGCCCCACGAAGTTTAACCTTCAAGGTCTCAACTGGAGTGACCAGGTGTCCCACTTTATGTGAGACTGTACAGTGGTTTTATCCCTTCTCTGTTCCACATTTTGACTGACCCAAGTTTACACAAGTCAGTGCATGGCTCAGCAGAAATATGTGCTTCTAAAAGAGATGTGCTTATCTATGGATGCATCCCTCCTGGAACCCAAAGATGCATACCGGACAGTACAGCAGCTGAAATGAAGACCATAGAAACAAACTCTCAGTTCATGTTTATAGGATGTTTGAAACATTGCATTAACATAAAATACGGTGTATTTTTCCTTCATAAGCTCAATTACAAATATATAACCTGCATAGTTTGTATGTGATTATATTTGATTGCTGCCCTAGCTGGAGCAGGCCTTATACTTCATAAAGCCATAGAGCCATAAAGACCTTATATCATGTTGGCTTCATTTATCAAGAAATAACAAAGGAACAGGCCTCACCTAGCTGTGAAACTGATGGCTAAATTTTCTAATTAATTTGGGAGGACTGTGTAATTTGAAATAAAAAAGCAGTAATTGATACATTGGTTCTGCTAGAGGTTTCTTCCTATCAAAAGGAAGTGTTTCCTTCCCACTGTCACCAAAGTGCTTGCTCACAGGAGGTCGTCTGATAGTTGGTTGGTTTCTCTGTATTATTTGTAGGGTCTTTACCTTACAATATACAGTGCCTTGAGGCTATATAAATAAAGCTGAATTGAATTAATGCTTCCATCACATATTGATTGTTTAATTTAAATCCAGCATAGAGGTTTGTAAAATAAAATTTAGACTTTCATATTTGGGGAAAAGAGCAGTAGCCCTAAAATGGAACCCTGGGGCACAACTTTGGATATTTAAAGGAACAAATAAGATGACCCAATGAAGCGGACCCATTAAGTTCTAGCTGATATGTAACCTGAAAACCAACTTGGAGCACACCAACTGAGCTAGTATCGTAGAGTCTCTCCACCAAGGTGACACGGTCAGTTGGCCTTTTCTTATCGAGCACTCAGTTACATCTTCAGTATGAACAATTAAGCTTCAGGGCCACATAATTCCATGCTTATCCTTTACACTGTAAATTCTGAAGTCAGCCAGCTCAGGCTGCTTTATCGCAGTCCTTGAGTCCAGAGGAAATCAATGGGATTCTGATTAGTGCAGGCCAAAGGGAGACTCATGATTATTACCAATAAAGTGAATTAGATAAATGATTTTCTTTTTCTTTTTGTTAGGGGACTTCAAAACCTGCAGTCCGATCAAATTCAAGATCAAGTCATCAGCGGAATTGCTGTTGATTCATAAATAAGCTAATTGGTCCCCCACCACCCGCTCTATACCTCACTCCACTCTCTGTGTGTCTGCCCTTGCTGGCAGTCCAACACTTTTATTGCTTAGTCAAACCACCTCCTTCCATTTTTAAATTGCCTATTGAGTGGATATCTCTGTGGACTTGCCAGCCCTACCATTAGTATCACCTTCATGCAGCCTGTTTTTTTTTTTTTTGGTAGGGAAATGTTTTAGGGTATTTGCACTGTGCAGCCCATGTAATTTAATTGTCTCAAGATACAGATCGTGGACCCCCAAGGTTGTAAAATTCATTGGAAGCCAAGGATAACAGGCGATAAAAGCATCTCAGTAAATAAAAACTCTTCTAAATTTAATGAAAATTAATACGTTAAAGCCACCCACCTCAAATTTACAGTTAACTCATGCTCATGTCCCTGCAGTCAGGTGCTTTCCTCTGGTGTGAAAAACCACTCCTGCCTAATTTTAAGAAGTGTTGTCATTTTTATTTATTTATTTCTTTTACATTTAATTTTCAAAGGCAGAATAATACCTTTCAACACTTGTCACTCGAGATAACCGACAATCCTGCTGTTTGTGATTCGTACCGCAGCATTTTTCTCACCACGGCGTATCTCTTTGCAGGTGATAATTTTGTCTCCGAGACGTGCGTTTGATGTCGGTGTTGGGTGAAGCGTCACCTCAGATTAGATCGCATTTGTCCACAGAAAGCGTATAATCACACTGCAGATGTCTAAATAGCAAACAATGGATTTGAAATCAAAAAACACTTTGTGTAAACTTACTCTAGAGCATCTATAATTTGTTACTCTTAAATGTGCTGTAGAGTCACTGTGTTTTTTTGGGGGGGGATTTTTTTTTTTTTGGATATATGGAAAAAAAAGATAATCCCACAAACCAAGGGTCAGTTTTCTGATGTTAAATGCAGCTCACTTATCAGCAGTACTTATGACAAGCCAGAAGGTCATATTCCAGTCTCGTTCAGATCAAAATATTTGCTCTACACAAGGATAAACCAGGTTTGGCCAACAGCAGTAACCCTCCCCCATACACCACTGATTCAAATGAGGTAACCCCGCTGAGTGGAGGCTTTCCAGTTTAGCTGCTGCAAACTGGCCTGACTGACTGGACAGATTTCAGTCATTCTCCAGCAAGCGGAGCCAATCCGGACCAAGTCCAGCTGTGATGCGTATCTTGGATTTTGTTCGAAAGCTGTCTGGAAAGAAAGAAAACATCCAATTGACCCTTTCAAACACAATCACATTTAACAGTGCTTCTGTTATCGTGTGTGCGAAGGAGCCATCCTGCCTTTTCTCTTTTGTTTTTATGTAAATACCTATCAAAATATAGGTATTTTATATCCATTTCATGCAAGGCTTTTTGAGGTGTAAATGTGAGTTCATTTCACTGCTGACTGAAAAGTTGGAAATCCTTCAGTGTTGACAACTCCTCCACTTAATTTTTACTCACACAGTTACTGTAAATCACTGCTGCATCTAGACGGTTTGTTCAGGGAACAAACTTGGATACATTTTTCTTTTTCTTGGCCGCGTTGTCACATTTCATTCAGAGCAAATGAAATTGTAGGCGAAGTTAACATACACAGACGCTGTAGTTATCCTTTACTAGATTTATTTTACTAAAATGAATCTCCAGTGATGTTTGATATCTCATGGAAAGTTATCATGGAAAATTAAATGAGTATTCAAAACGCTCTTTGCAACTGAAGTAGCTCCAGTGCATTGGTGACCATTTGGGGCCTGGCCCTGAGTCAGTGGATCCTTTGGGTCCTTTGTGGAGTCTTCATAGTCTAACCTATCTTCCCAGTGGATTGGCACTTGCAGAGTTTAGAGGTCATGTGATGATATTTAGTGCTTTATATGGTTAAACTATGACCAGTTGGACCTTGTTGTGGACAGGTGTCCACTTTGAAGAGTAAATGGTAAAAGCCCTCATACTTTTCTACTCTGACACCCAAAGCGAGCCTCATTCACCCAGTCAAACACACTTATACGCCTTTTCTCTCTATACCTCAGCGCCTTCTATAACATTCACACTCATAGATACAGACATGTACATGGACTCTTCTTGGTTTCCTCTACAGAAAAGCTGTAGTGGTGCCTGCTGCCCCTGTGACACAGACCCAGATAAGTGGTAGATAATGGATGAATGGATAGATGGTGGCCGTTATAACCACAAGAGGCAATTATAGGATGAAGGCAACTTAATTTTTCTACCAGAATTCTATTAAGTCATTTTTTTAAAGACCTTGATGGGAATAATATAAGCAACCCACAAAGAGACCATGAAACATTTATTAAATTAAAGATGCATTATCAGCAGCAGCAGCAAACATTTCCCAAAGTAAGGTACTGATTGCATCCGACCGAGCTGTCACTGTGAAAACCATTCAGTATCACTGCTAGTCTTTTCTTAGCTCTAGCTCAGGCAGCTGTGTCTTCACAGCCTTGCGATGCAGAGTAAATTGCCACCAGCAAAGCTACCTGCTCCTGCTCTGTGACTGTCAGTATCATCTCCCTCCGCTCTGGGACTAGCTTCACCTCGCTAACAGCTGAGACCCCCCTCCTGGTGTTTATGCGTGTAAGTCACCTGGAAACCTCGTGTAGCGGCGGTATCAGCAGGGCGCAGGTTGCACTCTGAGCCCCAGGGAGCCGCCGTGCTACGTGTGTATGTGTGTGTGTGTGTGTGGGGTTGCACATTCTCATGACTCAGATGGGATTACAGGTTGCTAACACTTGATGACACAAGCTGTTTTCAGCATCTCACCCACCTTGTGTGCTAAAGACTTAACTTGCAGGTTCAACGCACACAGAAACACACGTAACCCATGTGAAGATGCCGTTCACGGGCGTTGAACCCACGCACACACACACACACACACACACACACACACACTAACACACACCTTATCCTTCTCATGAAGTGAAAATTGCTGGCTTTGCTGTATACATGCATGCACGCACACACACACACACACACACACACACACACGCACAGGACGAATAGACAAACTCATAAAATTGTATTTGAGTTGGAAGGAAGAAAACAAGCAGGCAAGCGTGAGTGAACAAGTACAGTGTGACACACACACAGAGGCAACACAAGCTTGTACGCGACATAAAATTGGACTCATGTTTACATGCATGAATGGAAGAAGGCAAGCGTGCATGCATGCAGAAACACAGCCCCGGTTAGCTCACATACATGATAACAGCAAGGCTCATCTCACTACTAGAATCACGGTATGACTCTAGCACACGCTGCGACGGTCTGCGTGTTTATAATGACTTCTTTTTATCATCACTGGGTTTCAGATGATCCACGTTACTGCGAGAAATGTTAGATTTCAACCTCTCTGTCGTGATGTTGATTTAGTCTTGCCATGTCCTGCTTTGTTTTTCTCATTGCTGGTCTTTGTGTGTTCCTGTCAGGTTCACCCTTGTTAAAGTTTTAGTTTGACCTGCCTGCTGCACATTCAACGGTGGCCCCGCGAGGTCAAATGCAGAAAGAAAAATGTTGCATGAGCGCACACAATTCAGTATAAATAAGTCTGACATAAATGTATTTATATAATATAATAAAGTAAAGTAAGGGAATGGAATGGGGTAAAAATTGTGATTGCGTCACCTTCTTCTCCTCTTCTGTCCCTTCTTAGTAAGTACTTTGTCTCTAAAAGTAAATGCAGTATTAGTCTAATCATCTTGCTGGAATCTTTGTTGTTAACAGAGGAGCAGCTGGAGTCAGTACATAAATGATGCTTGTGATAATGGATGGTGTAATTCACTCTTTACGTTTGGGAACAGTTGGTAAAAGCCTTAATGCATCACAGGAATTTGCATCAAAAGCCGTAGCATATATCTTTGGATGTTGCTTATGTAAACTTATGTCCAAACCCTGTATGTCACCTCGCCAGATTTATGTCAAACTTGTGACAAATGACACAACACAATGATCCCGATTCCCGGTGCTGATACAGGCCCCGAACTATCCCGAGTTAGCCCTCTAATTGGACTTGACTTCCAGCAGAAATTGGCAAAAGTCCACAGCCCTAAAACCTAACCAAATCTGGCAGCCGTACACGAGGCCAGAACACAGTGTGAAGAGATTCAGCCCCAGCTGACCGATATACTTAAACAAAAGCGTCATCAAATCTTTTTCATTTAGCCTTTTTCTGTCATTCATGCAGCAACTCGTACCAGCTCAGGCCTTTAAAAGGACAGTGTACGTAACAGCAGCTGCATGTCCACAGACAAATATAATAATATAGTAATATATGAAAATATCCAGCCTCAGTAGTTTTAATAACACATATGATTAAATTACAGCACATTTGGGATCATTTTATTGTTTTCATAAAACTATCGGAGGCTATAAATTCAGAGGCAACAAAGTTTAATGACCTGCGCTCACCTCGTGCTGGCCGGCGCTGCAGGTCTCACTTGCAGGTTAAATTAATTTTCTCCTCGCTCCCTCTCTCTCTGTCCCTCTCTGTGCCCAAAGTTATTTAATATCCACTCAGATTCTGATTCATTATTACCTGCTAGACCCCCACCACCACCCCTCCACTTCCCCACCTTCCAGATACAGCTTTGAAAGACCACCGTATCTCCGAGGCCTAATTAGAATTGAAAGTCTGCTCGTTTGGAATTGTCAACTCTCACCTCAAGCCTGGAAAACTTTGGCTTGCATTTCAAACACACACCTCCCCCCACCTCTGTCGCACTGTGAGATAACGTACACGATATAACTTTGCCGTGACCTTAGGTAAATGAACATTAATGTACGTGTACGCCAGGTTCTGTGTGTCTCTTTTTGTGTCTGTGTGGGTGTGTGTGTTGGGGAGTCAATTATATTAAAAAAATGTGGATTAGCAGCTCTTCTTTTGCGTCTTTTCTTTTTTGAAAAAAATTATACCACAGAGGATATTTTCTTAACTCAGCATGCGGCCCATAAACATGACGATCCATCAGTCTTGGGTGTCTTGCTGGTGGGGTGGGTGTGTGTGTGGGGGGTTTGCTAGGGGAAAAAGAGACGGTTTGTTTTCACACTTAAGGAAGATATGAAATAGAGTGTCCTTAACTTAATCACCACCTTGTTTTACTACATTTGCATACATTTACATATTAATTGGACCACCGATTAAAATTGGTTTTGTAATTTTAATTAAGTGTCCACAAAGGTATATGATTAGCACTGTTTAATATACAGCCTGACATAACTAGAAGCAAAAAAAAAAAAACCTCCCCTCCCAACACCTCTCTCCCACCATTCTCCTTTCAGAGAGGAGGGGATTACTTACAGGGGAAGCCTGCTTCATGATAGCCTTTTTTTTCCCTTCATTTTTTATGTTCAGTAGATTAGGCTGCCAAAGAGACCACAAAGGAGGGGGGCGGGGCCTCTGACTCATTGAGGATTTTTGTTTTCTTTGTTTTTTTTTAAAGATTCAAATATTGTAACATGGCGTTTTAGTGACAGTCGGCGAGTAAAGAGCCCCCTCTAAGCGACTTGTGAATTAGGCTGTGTTCACACTGTAACTGAAATGTGGTCCCAGTGCATCTTTTTAGTGTCACTTACACGATTTGCAGTAATCATCATCCAGTGTGTGCTGAAAGGCTGATGATGGTTAAGGGGCCCACAGCTGGAAAGGGCCAACACACTCAAAATCCCTGCAGAGCTTTTTCTTTTTTAGGGGGAAGGTGTTTTTATTTCTTCTGCCCATGAGTTTTGACAGTGATTAAGTTATTGTGTAATCCCAGGATGAGACCACAGGAAAAAAGATGTGATTCCTTCCTCGGCTGCAGCACAGTTTAATTCATCATTAAGAATCTTTTTTTTTTCTTTTCCGTACATACATTCCCAGGTGTTTGCAATCCATCAGTAGTAGTAGTAATAGAAGTAGTAAGTAATGATATTGTTAATTGGTGCATATAAGGGGCTTCTCTGAAAGTACAGGGTGTATCAAGAAGAATCATCCGCTATCAAAATGCTTTAATTCTGCAGCCAATTCAACGGTGACAATCAAAACGTGCACTGTTAGAAAGAGCAGATTCGTGAGTTTCACGTGGTTCCTGGTAGGTAGCATAGCAACAGCAGTAGCTGCAGACACGCTTGCAAAAGTGTGGGACAAGATTGAATATCGTATGCACATATAGTTGACTTGCAGTACAAGTTTATTTTCAGCCATGTCTTTTAAACTGCAGTGTCTGTGTCCATTATTTAAAAAAATATAGCCCTTTGAAATCAGAAATCTGTTAATAAATATCAGAACACTATATTGAGTTGGGACAGGACCACCAAGGCCCACACCAGGACCCACATGGGCCTTTTCTAGAACTGGCTCGAGGGAGAGTCTCCTATGTCCCTGCGCCTGACAAGGTTGTTAGACTCCAAGATCTCCTTGGAATTAAGTGTTCTTACCCCTTCCCCTGTACCAACCTCTTGTGCTGTCAAGCTGTCAATTTATTGGTTGATCCTTGTTCCTACCTTCACCATGGGTAGGGACTGAAAGAATAAGATTATGGTACATGCGATTGAAATTAGATAACTGAGAGAGGCACAGAGCTCTCCCCCACACTGAAAAAGAACCAGTGAGGTGGTTAAGGTATCTGACAAGGATTCCTCCCAAAAGCCCCACAGGTGAAGTGTTTTAGGGATGTCCAAAGGGGAAGAGGATCCAGAGCAGATGCAGCTAGAGAGAATATGTCTCTTAGCTGACAGATGTGTTGCTCTGTAGCAACACATGAACCGGGTTCTGGTTAGACGAGCCCACCACTTGCTGAAGATCTACCAGAGAACAGACGAGCACAACCCTCGCTAGTCCGACTGTGGGAGGAGAGACTCACCAGATGCCTTCAAAATGAGTACATTTTCTAATGTTTATCTGGATTTGGGTCTGAAGGGTAACAGTCCAAGCAGTCCAAGTCTGGGCCACCGCTTCCAGCTCATCTGGGTGGGAAACTGAGTCATTCCCAAGTCAACCGAGAGTTATAATCTCTCTAGCGAGTCCTGGGTCTACCCTGGGACTGGTTAAATACGCCCAAAACACCTCACCTGGGAAGCACCCTAGTCAGATCCCCAAGCAAACCTTAACTGGTTACTTTTGAATGACCAAGCTCATCATCTTCTGTCTAAGGATGAGCCCGGCCACCCATTGAAGAAAGCTTATTTCTGCCTCTTGTATCTGTGACCTCATTCTGTTGGTCACTGCTAGAGCTCGTGACTGTAGATGAGGGTAGGGATGTTGATTGATCACTTGGAAGAATGAAAAACTAAAAATGTTAGGTGGGACAACAAAGTGAGGTCTGTGTGTGGGGGTACACTGGCTTTTCCTTTTCTAGAGCTAGTGTGACGTATTTATATGTTCACATCTACTGTCTGTATTGTTGTTGCTCTTACACAATCTGTGAGGAGATTTTGCACAAGTTTCATACGTATAGATGATATTTTGCGATACTGTACATCTGCATGTTGTGCTCTTGTCTGTATGCAGACAAGTCTTCAGCTGGGAAAAATTTGAGAAGTTTTCTCTCCCACACTCTTAATGAGCACAGCTTTTGCCAAGTCAAATGGCCTGACATGTAACAGAGAGACTTGCGCACCATTTTTCTGATGTAATTACAGCAGAGTTGGGGTATCATACTGGGGACTTTTCAGAAACGTAATATTACCTCATTTTGTCTTTGGTGTGGTCTGGAAGGTTTTTCAGAGGCATTTGGAAGCATTTTACTCATAAAATACTTAACCATTTAAGTGATAGGATTCAGTTTCCTGGGCTCTGTCCCTGCTGCCAACCGCAAAAGATTGAAAACTGAGGCGGGGGGGGGGGACTGCAGGAGGTTGGTACATTCTCCCCTGTCATGTCCCGTGCCCCTTTTCACTGTCTTAACACAATAGAAAAATTGTGGTATTTTTTTGTTGTTGTGTTTTTTTATCGAACAATGCTTTGAAATTTCTAGAAACTGGAGCTCTCTGTTGCCAACTATCACCCATGCATGTTCCAGGATTTGTTTCTTTATTTCTACCCTGAGCCAACGCAAGTTTCAAAAGACAAAAGGAGGCCTCTTCTTCCACGATAATGTCTGGCATGGAGCGAGTCCTCTCATTACTCGTACCCACCTCTGTGATGACGAGCGTTTCTGTCATCCAGTCCAATCCTCAAAGCTGTCTTTTGGGAGCCCCCTGGGTTATGGCATTAGTTTAGCTTTCTTCCTCAATCCACCCTCCTCCCTCTGCTTCTTTTGCTCTTAAATTGCTACTTCTTGAGTTACTAAGCTGTTCTAATAGGTGCAAACTGCACGGACTCTCTGTCCTCAGATGGGACGCACCTCTCTCGATTTCTGTTTTGTGGGTATAGAATAAAGGGCTATCCCACTATGCGCCCCTGTCACACGCGATGCCGGGCTCGGCGTGGAGATTTCGCCTGGCTCCCGAACAGCGTCCTCAACGCCAAAGATTTAAATCTGTTTCCTATTTCTTGCTTCGCTGTTGACATCAGAATGTTCCAACCTCAGTGTTTTATGTGTGCTTGTACCCCCCGAAACATCTAAAACACACACACGTTCACATACATGGGACACTTACATAATTACACACATACATTTAGAGAAAACACACACACACACACAGGCATCTGAAAGCACACTTACAGTCACATAAAGCCACATGCATGCAGAAACACATGCAGGCAAGGTGATCATGTACTGGAATAGAAACTTTGCCTGTTGAGAGCAGAGACATCCCACTGAGCTGCTTTATAGGACATGTTAATTAGCCGTGAATGATCAGCAACCATCGGCTGTCACACTCACACACCTTTTCAAAAAAAAAATGTCTTTACTCTGTACCCCTTGAAACTTAAGTAGGAGAAACCCTTTAAGCTTTTCTCTGAACAGAGCGGTTTCTGTCATATTTCAGGCCATGCTAATTGAACTAAATGACAGTTTGTGCCACAACTTCATTGACATATACTCAGGTGTCAAAACCCGTTATGCAGGGTACAGAGGAGGTCGTAAAATGTCAGGAAAGAGACTGAAAAAGGGAGACATGCAGGAAAAGACCAACAGAAATGATCACAAAAATCATTAACTGAGGAGGATGTTTTCAGGATAGCAGAGACAATCTGACGGGGAAAAGCTGAGACGAAATAAACACCAGAGAGTAATTTTAAGTACGGTGTTATTTTTGGGGGGTAATTTTGTGTGAAAACAAACAACATTTAACTATCTTACATTATAAGTACTCTGTACTTTTTGGGGTGTGGGCCATATCATGAGGCGCCTAACCACTTGGCTAACTTCCAGATATTGTACAGGAAAGAAGCCGCTCCTTTCCAGAGTTACGTTTAATTGTTTGATAGTGACTGTGAAAGAGAGAAATAAGTCACTTCATGCTCCTTGTTTCTTCGTCTAGGCTGGTAGGTTTGAACAGTCCTTATCACATTTATATTAGTAAAATTAAGGGGCAGTTAAAAAAATAGAACATCAACATAATCAATATTACATCACAACATATAAAAAGGGCAGATTAATCCACTGCATATAATGGCCTGCACCCTGAAAGTTCAGCGTATTGACGATGTAAGAAGGAGAAATATTGTTTGTTTTTCTTTGAGACACGTAACATTTCTCACACAGCGCTTAAATTTATTTACTTGCTAAACCTTCACTACCTTAAGTATTTAAAGTCAAATATAGTTACATTGTTATTTCAAATAAATTATATTAAAAGTCCATTTAAACACAGGGGAGGGCAGGCCATGTTATAAAGTGTAACCAAAAAATTAGTTCACCTAAAATATTAAAAATAGACATCAGAGTTAGAGTTTACAGGTTGGTCAGGGGCAGATATTATTTTGTCTTTTCTGATTCTAATTGAAGATTAAGATCTTGGACAAGGAGATTTTTGGATGATAAAAACTGGACTTCAGCCATGTGATTGGTGAGAATTTAGCTTTAAAACTGTGGAGAAGCAACAAATGTGTCCTCAGACAGTTCATAGCCTTTCATGTTTAGCATGTAGTTTCTGACATCCTATATGACAGGCAACAAGACGAGCTGAAGAAAAAAGGGTAAGAAGTTCTCGATCTTTATGGCTGAGAACTTGGGAGCTAAAACAGGCGCTTCAAACTGTCACACAGGAGGCCACCTTCACTTTCCCGCAGGCCTGTGGGAGTGAAGGCGACCGTGAGCATGCTGTGCAAATCACAGACGCTTCTGCTGCACACCATCACACTACATAGGTGGCATGGGTGATGAATACTGCTCCCCCCCCCGATGCCTGAGCATTATCATAAATAAAATAGAGCACAAACACCAGCCTTTGCGCACTAATGGAATTTGTCAACATGAAAGAAGTGTTATTGAGCTCCGCAGCTCCCTCTCTTCTCTTTGCTGATGCCTTGCCAAATACTTATCCCCTCTCTGGTGAGCATTTAGCGTTAACTCGCGGTAGCTCCTGGGAATCGCACAGGCGTAATGAAATTACCTCGGCACAAACAAATAGGGTCAAACTCTCAAGGAGACGAGCATTAGGGCCGCATTTTCCTAATTACGTGGCGCATTCTCGTGGCTGTCTTGCGGAAGCCGCGGGATCTCCAGGACGCCACCATGTCCAATCCAGGGTAAACACGCCACCAGGAGAAGAGTTGAGGAAATTATACTAAGCAAAATGGGATTACAGTAAACAACTCCTAATGTTTTGTCGATTTGCGGCTGATAATTAAGCAGATTTCACGCTGATTTGCCGAAAGAGCGACGATACATCAGCAGGATAGACGATGAAGCTGGAAGTCTGGATGTTCTTGTGCGTCCAGCAGAATGCCAGCACCAGTTATTCGGTATCTCTTTGCACCTGTGGTGAGAAGAGAGGACACGTGCATGAACATATGAGTCGATACCCACCCCCACCCCCACAGCTGCGGTGCTGTCCTTGATCATAATGTCATTTCTTTACCATAACAATGCTATCAGATCTGTTTTCTCCAATTCGTCTCACCTGTGTTATCACTGGCAGCAGAGCAAGAGATGCCATTACCTACATGACCGTGACAGAGCGTTTTGTAATTATTGAGCATGCCTCTGTGGTAATTACTTCAGTTTACTGAATTATAAAAGCTGAGAAGGAGGGGAGAGAAGAGCCACGGCCCCGAGCTGAGACAGAAATATTCTTCCGGAGGCTGAAGAGCTGAGAGACTTTCCTTGGCAGCGGTATTATCACATACGCTCATCTGCCAGAGACTGTTGACAGAAAATATGCCCTATCAGCAGAAAGAACCACTTTTTTTTCCCTTCTCGTTCTCCCGCAGCCCACCATCTCCCCCCTCCCGCCCCCCGCTCTTCGCGTCGCCACCCGCGCGCCCTGACAGTCTGATGAAAGACAAAGCTCCCCAGTGAGGGATATCAATAAATCAGACAAACCAACAGGAGCGGAGACCACCTATTTCGCCTCCTACATCAGCCTCGCCTGAGACGCCGTCACAGGGTTGTCGCATGTTTTTGTGTTTCTCTGGCTTTTGTTGGCCACCTACTCTGGCGCTGGCGACGACAACAGCTATCCTAGTTGGTAATCTCCCTTTCTCTCTCACTGTCTCCCTCTGTGCTCGAAATGAGCAAATCGAGGGTGGATTATGCCCGCTAATGTGCTTGTTAATTTGGGATGTATTCAAAGGTAAATTGGGACTGATTTTCTCTCGGCTGGGGAGGAAATATGTGATGTGAGGAAATAACTTACCAAAGACCAAAGTTTACACCATGTGAGGTCAAACGGAAACACTAATACCAATGCTCAAGCCAGATTTTAGTGAGTGTGGTGCATGCTGTATTGAAAAATGGTCTTTGGAAAGGTCAGAGGGCAGGTTCACTTCACCCAAAAGACACCTGAGCTCCTCCAGCAGGGCTAATGCTGCAGTTTGTGTGCAACTCTGACCGGGTCAGTGCTGCAGCCTTTTATCTTCTCTCAGAGATGTGTGTAATATCTGGACATCTGGACGGAACAGCTTGGCTGGCATTGTTTTCACCTTGTGAGCCTGTGTTTGTGTCACCGTAGAAAAATGTGACAAAATGGGGTCCTGAAGACAACTGCTGCAAAGGGAACTACCTCAAAAGGAGTAATTTATTCTGAGTTCCTAGTACTTTGGCAGGTATGTATTTGAGGGATGTTAGTGACTAGTTGACTAGATGTTCAAAGGTTGCTGCACCCGCTGGTTTGTTTTATTAACTGATTATCCAGTTCAGGGATGCGGGAGGGCAAGAGCCAGCTGTCACTGGGTAAGAGGCAGGCTAAACCCTGGACAGAGCAGCAGTCTATCACAGGGTTTAATACAGAAAAACAGACAACCAGCCATGCTCACATTCACACCTAAAGTACCTAACATGGACCACATAGCCTAGCATGCATGTCTTTGCACTGTTGGAGGAAGCCCTCGTGCCACTGCGCTGCCTGAGATGTTCATATGTTACTACGTCAGGAATACTGGTCAGTTAGCCTAAGTATTCCTGCTTTTTTAATGAGTCATGCCAGTTAAGTATTTGGGTTTGAGCCAGTACTAGCTCTTTGTGACAGGAAATCGGCCTGGCTGACCAGGACAGTGCTTTGCTGAAAAAAATGAAGGCTCCAATGCCGGCTCTATCAGAGTTAACGGATATGTAATTTCAGCATGTTTAAGTTAACCTGCAAAGAAAGAAGGCACTGCTGCTAATACTGCTAACACGTGTGCAAAGTTTAGCACTCTGCAAAGTGCCAGACACGTAAGTGACATTTAAAACCAAAATCACCTAATGAAGAATGTTATTAATTGTTTCAAATGGCTCTTAATTGTAGATCGAATATCTGTTTAGACAGTGTTCTGGCTTTTAAACAACATGCCTGACTGTATGGCTACAACATACATGCCATATACAGTTCTATGTTGGGATTTTGGCTTCAATAACAAAATGTTCACCCAAGGAACATCCAGCGTTCCTCGACTGGCTGGTTAGTGGTTGCTAGAGATTGCTTGCAATTGCCAGGTAAAATTAGTTGAAGAGATATACATGCGATGTTGCCCCACAAACCTCCTTGGGATCGCTTTAGTTGGTATCTCGTCTGCAAACACCGCCTAATTATTCATCAAGTGGCAGAAACTGGAAATCAAGACCGTTCGCCTTCAAAGTAAAAGTTGCACCTTTTAAAGCATGTTGGTTGAAGTGATGAGGCACATCTCTTACTCTGAAGGTTTGCATCATCTAGTTAATTTTTCAAGTTGTGTTATTGTTCGGTAGTTAGTTAGCAACAAGTCAGCACCTTTCGTTAAAAAAGAAAACAAAAAAATAGGTGGCCATAACAATCTACTAGCAGCCAAATTAATCACAAGGTTTTTAGTGGAGCACTCTTCACCTAGTGAAAGCCACCAACCATTCACCAACCTGTTGGGGATTGCACATTTTTCCTTGCAACCTGTGGTTGCCAGAGGGTTGGCAACCAGGCTTAAGTCAAGTGGTGATTAGTTATGGGGCGAGCAAATTATTTGGATTCAGAGTTAGATCGACTACTCAATGTCGCGGTGCGGTGTTGGCCTGCATGTTTTTTCTTTGTAGTCATTTTTGACACAGTTGCATATACATAACTACATAACTCTGGATTTCTTCTACAATTCTAAAAATGCATGTAGATGAAGTGATACGAACTCGTGTACCAGAAAACCTTTTGATAACAGGTCTTCCCAAAGTGTTCCTGCAAAGTTGGAAACAAACAAATTAACCCCAAAAATCACTCCTTGCATGTTTATCAAGAAGGACCTTCTTAGAGAAAGACAGAGTGTGCATCGGCTGTGATGCTAAAATTTTAACATCTGGGTTTTTTCATTGCGCAGAAGCAAGGACACTCGGACCATTCTCACCAAATAATAACTCAACATTTAACGTCTCTCATGTTCTTGTGCTGCATTGAGCAGCCGAAGTTATTTTTGACTTGCAAATGAAGGATGCCCTTGCTTTTTTTTTAAAACCATCTTACACAGAGGTCAAAGGTCAGGGTCTGGAGCTGTCTCGCACAAGGACACTTGAGCAGGTTTTGGAGGGGATTGAACCCTTCCATCCCTCCTGTGTTATCTCCTCTTGAGCCCAGCTCAGAGGCGGAGTTCATCCTCCAGACTGCGGGTCATTCTCATGGCCCTCAGCCTCTCGTTGGTGCTCCAGCCCTGCAGGATGAGAGCTGGTGAGCTCCGCTTTCTTTCAGAAGCATCTCAGGGATTCAAACTGGCAACCGTCCAACCAGCCAACCGGGCAGCTTGTCTGGCCTCCAGCCCACTGCTGCTTATTCACTGCTGCTAACGTGTATCGACGGAACTGATGGGGCAGATCATCATCTGAGAGAGATTTCTTTTTTTTGTTTTCCTTGCTGTGTTGCTTGGTTTTTACTCCCAAGGCGCTTTAAGCATTCCCGTTATGGCGGCCTCAGTTCCAGAGACTGCAGTACCTGGAGGGATTTCCAAATGTCTCGCAGAAGACGAAATAACCTCTACCTAACAAAATAAAACCCCCAGCCTCTCTCTCCAACAACAACAACAACAGAGAGAAGAAAGGAACATGGACTAACTGGCAGTGAAGGCAATTTGTCGCTGGAGCTCACTCCCCCTTCTCTTCTGCACCATCCAGATTTCCCATAAGGAATGTGCTTTGGTGTAATTCATCACCGGGCCCATACGGCAAAGCGCTCGTTCTGGCGGTGAAATATGAGTCAGTGCGGGGAGGCATTTTCACACGGTAGCTGCGCTGAATGGGGTATTATTTTGGCAAGCTCCCACAAGATACTCCAACACCTTTTTCTGCTGTTGCAACACGCTGTTTATCAAATGTCTCTAGACACAGGAGGCGCACAATAAACATCAACCGACGAATTACAAGCTTTGATTTCCGGCATATTACGGTGTCCCATAAAAAAAAAGGTAGCGGGGGAAAGAAAAAAGCACAGTACTCCATCTTCTTATAATAACATGCCTGTTTATGAAGATGGAGGATGACAAGAGCATACCTGCCTGTGAGCGTGAGGCTGAATGATAGTATTCATGCCCAGGGAAGGGACAGCATGGATGAGGCGCTGCTAATTAGCTGCCTTATGTGGAAAACTGCTGTTCAGTTTAAACTCTTTGACCCAAACTGGGAGGGCGCTAAGTTTTGTGGCACTGAACTGGTTCTCAGCAGCAACCCGATGGACTTAAAATATGAAGTCTGAGACCAAAGAAGCCCTCCCAGTTACATGTGATAAGCATTTCAGTGATTCTGCTGGATTAAACTATGATAAGCTGATAAGCAGCACGTGATATTTAAGTGTAACTGTGACTTTTGCAGTTTTTCTCGGCTCTAACCCTTGAGTATACTGCAAAAAAAAAAGCCTAAAAATGAGTGCAACATATTCACAATTAACTTAAATTGACCGTTAAAATCGGCCGTGTAACTTATGCTCGTAAAATTGCACAAACCAAAGCTGCCTTTGTCTCTTTTCGTCAAGACTGAGGAGGCAGTTCATCAATCTTGACAGCCGAGCTTCTCCCTGCTCGTCATGAATTTATTTCCTCTGTGACAATAAGAGATATTACAGGGGGCTTCATCATCTCCTGTAGGTTAAACTTCAGTGCTGACTGCCTCCGACAGACTTCCTGTAAACACACTAAAACAGACCTCCAGCCTTTTTACCTCAAACCTATATAATAACTTAAAATATGTAAAATCGTCAAGGTGTTGGTTAATGGTCCAGTCAAAGTGACCCTGCTTAAAATGCTGTGATGGGATCCTAAGTAACATCCCTCCACACCGGTGTGAGAAACTGATAAAGTCATGAATGATTACTTCAAGTTATTGCTGCTGAAGTTAGTTCTATATGACACTGAATCATGGGGTGTACTTGTTGTTCACTTTGTGTGGTATTTCTTACTGTCAGATGGCAATGTTTTCAAAAAACTGACCTTGTGAATGGTGTCTAGATTAAAAACAAATGTACCACAAAAAATCCAAAGAACGAACAGATGTTTATCCAGCAAGTCCCTACAGCTGTCATTTACCTGCTCGATTCACGCTGGTGAGATCAGAGGTGGTGAGATGGTTTGCCTGTGGAAGTTTCTAAATGGCAAAAATACAGTGATTACCAGCAATGGACTTCTCCTGTACAATAATGAGACACTTACAGTTGTGGCTAATTGGTCTACAAAGTGACTCAAATCTGAGAATCAAGAAGCACTTGAAAATCTCAAGTGCTGAATAAGATGTTATCATGTCCGATAGTTATTAGATGAGGAGATTGTCTCCAGAATTTCCCATTTAGGAATAGAAGGAGCTCATTAGGTGGGTTAAGCAGCAATTAGCTGGCACAGAGACAAAGCTAAAAAAATTCGAATTAATAAAGCGCATAGATGCTTTGTTGTTTTTGTGTCATAAAAGCAAAACAATGCGACCCAGTTTGCCTGTAGCAGGTGTCACTTTCTTCTCAACGCCTGCCCGCTTGACTTCCTCACATAGAATTAAACACGAACACCTTCCTGTGATGACTCCAGCCTCTCTCCGCGAAGGCTTCACAGCGTCAGCACCCTCTCCTCCGCTGAGCCATTTTTCTCTTAACACTGCGAAGTTTAGGGGGAGGGCGGGCGGAGGGGAGGACGGGTGAACGAAAGGGACATTTAATGCACAGTAAACAACTAAAGCACTTCAAGCCTTTAAATCCCGACAGGAGGAGAGAGAGGAAGGGAAAGTCGGATAGAGAGAGATGTGATGAGAGAGTTGGGGGGGGGGGCAGCGGCGGAGCCAAGGGAGAGTCTTTTTCCCAGTGGGAGATGACAAATGCCATATGTCCTGAGCACAGCGCTTGTGTTAATCCTCCGCAGGTCCCGGCAGGCCCACATCCGACTCTACGACCTCTGTACACCCCCTTCCTACCTCCTCCAACCTCTCTGTCTGCTTCCACCGGGCGGGTGTATCCATCACACAGGAGCTCAGCCTTCAAACTGAAGCTCAAAATAATCTATTTTCTATGTAGAATTAAGGTGAGGAGAGTTATTACTTGCCAAAGATAATCCATCCATCACTGTGAGCATTTCATTTCGTTGTTTGTCTGGCTTCTGTTTGCATCATGTGATCGTGGGTTTGCAGGAGTTGCTGCTGAAGCTCTCAAGTGGTGTGACCAAAAATCCATCCTACCCTCTCTCTAAAGAGACTCAGCACCTCTATAAATATTTTTATCTGAGAGGAGGTGGCTGGAAGCACAGATGCTGTTGGTTTTATACAAACTACTTGAGAGCAATATTCACACCTGTGCATGACAAGCAGTCGTGAATTTTGCCCCAAAAAAGTCGTAGGGCTTGTCAGATTCAACTCTCCAGATGCTCTTAAGATGTTCTTCTCGTGCACCACTGGACCACTGGTGCTTTGGATCGAGAACACAGACCTGTCACCATTGGTTAATGAAGCCTGGGAGGTTTTGCCTTTACCATCTTTTTTTTTTTTTTTTTTTTTGGGACCAGATAAGATGAACGATAATTATAATAATTTACTGAGGTTATAGAGGACGGTGTCAACAGTGTAACACAGACGCTTTTTGCGAAGTCTTGCTTTTATTAAAGAGCTGTGGTTAGCACTGACAGCAAATGATGCAGACGTTTTAAGCTGGGATTATACTTTCCACATCCACAACTCGGCTAGGAATGTTTGGGTCCGACTAATTCTGATTTCAAAAACTCCACAGGTGATGGAGCGTTTTCCAATTGGTTCCAGCCATCTCCAGACAAGACATCAAGGTCTGGATAATCAAGGTCTTATCCTGCAGGATACCCATGATGGCAGTCTTTCTGCACAAAGTCACAAGCTGTGCAGCATTTTCTAGGATATAATGAAAACTACCACAAACAAAATGAAAGAGTCACTTACAGTAAAGCCTGGGAACCTGGGTAAAGCTACTGGAAGGTGATTCTTAGTTTTTCCCTGTCTTTTTTGGTTCATTTTGGGTCTTGTAACAAATGTGTATCTCAGAATGATGTGTCAGGGATCTGGTCACCTTAGTGGCACTGCTGTCCAAGGAGATGACTTTAAAGGGATGTCTGGTCTTTTAAATTTAGGCCAGGTTTGGTGTTTTGATCTTCTTGTTGAAATTTTTTGATGGACTGAATAAAACTCCTTCTACAATAAATGTGTCTGAATGTTCAGCGTGATGGAGAAAACACTAAAGTACACTCAAACCGATGCGTTCCTGGAAGGTGGGAGATCGGTCTTGTGATTGTAATCTTTGGAAAATGATCAGTAGTATTGTTGAATATACACAATTTGGTACGCTCCTTTGAGCGTGAAATCCACACTGCATACAACTGTGCCAACGTCTGATCTTTTTTTCCTCTGTGTGCAGTTCGCTGTCATCACCTTCCACATGTTCTGCTGGCTACATCCAGAATCACCTGAAGGGGCTTTAAACATTTTCCTCTTTTATGTCGTGTTAACTTGAAAGCCCTCATTTAGAACAAGTCATCAGCTTTGGTTGCGCTGCAGAGATCGATGACTCCATCGTGTCTGCTTTTGGCCCGTTCCTCGAGACTTGGACTTTTCCACTCATTCGTCTCCGCTCTGAGCCTAAACAAAGCTCTGCCTCGGCCTTCACTGAACCCTGAACAGCACCCAAACTGAAACCTGGAGGCCGTTCAGCTGTAATGATGTGGTTAAAGAATTAACTCTCCCCGCTTACGTGCTGAATCGGCTCCCTACCTCTGAGAACCCACAACCGGTAACTCGCTTTGTTTGCAGCCACGATGACGCTTGATGCTGCAGTCATGATCGCGCAAAGTAAACTGACTTTATTGAACTGCTTTCCATTTGTATATATGTCTCAGTCCTACACAGATTTAACAGTAAACCGAGGTTTACTGCAAGTTTTGTGCAAGTGAGGCTGAAACCGTGAACACATTAGAAAAAGAGGATAAAGGTTCATGCGTTACCTGCATATTTTACCATGCAGGAATTCCAGCTTCTCCTTTATGGATGGGGAGCGACATAAATACACAATGAGGTGAAAAATTTGTAATTAATCCACTCTGGGTGACACTGGCAAGGCTTTACCCAGGCCCTGCTCAACCCCCCGTTTGTCTGGCTAACATTAAGGGGCTAATTTTCAAAATCTAGCGTGCAGTCAATTTCCCAGGATGCCTCAAGGGTGGAAAAAGGTAGGGGATGACAGGAGGGGCTAATTTTACCCGCCTTATTTACCCCTATGCATCATCCGGCAGCTCTCGTCTGACACGAGTGACGGTGGGATTGAAATTAGACCGAGTGTGGCTGGCGTTGAGAATTTATGACACCACCCTGGTATTTGTTTGTTCGATATGTATGTGTGTGTGTGTGTGTGTGTGTGTGTGTGTGTACATCAGAGAAGAAGAAGAAGAAGACGAGAGAAAGAGAGGAGGCGCAGGGAAAACCTGGGGAAATACATCTTTTTAATAACAGTCAGCGAGGTTAATGCAGCTTACCTTAGAGTGCCGACAGCAGCATGAGGAGGCGGCGGGTGGGGGAGGTATTTGACAGACGACGCACCAAAAGACTTTTAAAGCTGAGTTTACCTACACAGGAGTCTGATCGCTATTTGTTGTACAGAAGAAGAAGAAAATAAGGTGATGAAGGGGACGAAACAAAAAGGGGGGTCAAAAAAAAAATCAAACCCTTAATACTATTGTGTGCCTATAACCATCTGTCACAGCTAGCCTGGAGATGAGACTGAGATTAGGAGGAATAAACGTCGGGGCCGTAGAGCATCGGTAAAGCCTTCAGGGCATCAACAAGAAAAACACAAGAAGTAAGGAGGAGGAGGAGGTGGTGGTGGTGGAGGGGACGTAGGAAGAGAAACGAGCCAAAAAATAAAACTCATGGGGGACATTCTAATTCTGAGGCAGTCATGGATTACAGATTGTAACCTGCGCTGACAACAGGGGGAAAAATGACGGGCAATATCGCGGCGACACTTGGAGGGGTCTCAATGATGATGGTGGTGATGTCGGCGGTGGCGGCGGTGATGATGATGATGATAGTAGTAGCGGTGATGATGGCTGTAATGACGGCACTCGCATGGTTTCATCTTGCGTTGCTTCAAACAGAAATGAAAAGGCAGTGGTACTGAAGAATGAAGGAAGGAAGGAGGGAGAGGTAGGGAGTAGTGGGTGTGGGGGGTTGAAAGGAAATAGTGTCTTCTTTTACTCCTCACCCCCTCCCTGCCCCCTTCCCCCGAATGCCGAGGGCTTAAGGAAAGGCATTTGGTGGCTCCTGAGGCATCCACGGATCTCCCCTCCTTAAATTTACCGTGAAGGTTCTTAGACTCTCTATTCAGGCAGGATATTTTCGTTTATTGCTTTAGAAGACAAACCTCACAAAAGTACAGTGTCATTGCTTCTGGAGAGTAGTGCCCTGGAAGAATACTGTGCCGCAGAAAAGGCCCCTTTTTTCTCCATCTTCTCCCATGAATTATGTACGATATGACACGGAAAGCATTGCAGGTTTCTTAAGGTGCTTTGTGTTCTTAGAATCTAGGGTAAGAGCCCGACACCAAAGAGCAAAATTTAATGCAATTTATTAAAAATGCTATTAAAAGTAATTAATTTGCACCTTAACGCCATCGGCTAGTTGGTTTAGGTATAGAGGCAGAACACAGAAGTGCACCTCTGGGATAGTCCCCATCAAAAACCTGCCAACAGCCGTTAACGGCATGTGTGACTTACAAATAAAAGTTATGGGCACTCTAATGTATGAAAACAGATTCTTCATGTGGATACATAGAAATCGTAGAGGAAAGACACAAGTTTTGGCACCAGGGAGCTTTCTGAATTTTGTTTGTAGAATTTAGAATAAATATATGCTTTAACTGAGGCAGCAAAAACTGCAATCAAGTTTCACAAAACCGTGGAGGAATTTTGTCCCACTCTTCTTTTCAGAATTGTTTTAATACAAAAACACTGGAGGGTTTTCCAGCATGAACGCCCATTTAAGGTCACGCCAAAGCTTCTCAATCTGATTAAAGTCGTGACTTTGATGTCTTGTGGATCACTGTCATGAACTCTGGTCCGACATCATCCTTCAGGATTGCAGAATTCATGGTTCCATCAGTTACAGCAAGGCACCCCCAGCCCATCACACCATGTTTGACTAGTTCTTTTTATGAAATGCTGTTAGCTTTATGTCAGATGTAACGGGACTCAAACCTTCCAAAAAATTATTGTTACAAACTCTTTAAAGGCTTTCAATTTTACAGTTTATTACAGTAAAATCTAGAGTCTATCACTGATTCGATGCATTTCCAGCTACTTTTTTTTTCATTGGAAGTTTCTGAATTTATCAGTGAGAGAGTAACAGTCAGCATAAGCCGTAAGAATAGCATCAATATAAGGACTCCTGGATAGAGATTGTTTGAACTATCGGAATGGATGTGAGGGATTGTGCAAAGACGTGGAAAAACTGTTTGCCATTGAAAAAACAAGCTGACCAGAACAACGAGGGGGAAAAACATTGCACTGCATGCAAAACACAGGCTATTAAAACACAATGCACCAGCAGAAGCATAAATTTCACCAACAACAACAGCCAGTTGCATAGGTAGCGTCGTACGCTCTACAAAGTTTCAGACAGAATTGTTGTTGTTTTTTTAAAGTTAATAAGAATGGCAGTTACAAAGGACTGTTTACCTGCACGCCATCAAAGTCTCAAATGTGACTGGTCAGCAGAAGTAGAACGATAAGTGGACTATAAAAGCTTCCAGTACCAAACTTTTGCCCTTTGCCTACAGATTTAGTGCACTCATAACACTGTAATGTCAGATTCAGCATGGCGAGAGTACAAATTTGTTTGCAGGGGCATTGACACACACACACACAAGATGTTGCTTATTCCCTGCCAGCAAAACAGCCGAAAGACGAGTTCAGCCATCGAAAGACCTTCAAGCCCCTACCCATGGTAGGAGATTTTAAGAAGAGCTGTCCAGTGAGTCTGCATGAAGTGAGTGACTCATTCTTTGTGTTTCCATCGGAGATGCAAGATTTTTAGCAGGAAGAGGTTTGAAGGTCAGCGCTAATATCACACAAAAGACAAACCGGTGTGACTCATGTTTGACGAGTAGATGTAGAGACGCTGAGATATACCAAACAACAAAGTTTCTTTTTTTATTGGGGGGGAGACTTTTAAAACACCTTTTAACTCTACTTTGACTGCTTGCATGAAAAGAAAAGGGCTTGACAGCTAGAAGAGGCCAAGGCATCTACTTTCTTCACCAAAGGATGATGCGTCCAGTCCCGTGGCTATGGCTGAGTCAGACCTTTCCACCTCCCCCATCCCGCAGGCCGGAGAAACATTCACGAGGAGCAAGCAGGAACATCCTCACATCAGACTTTGAACAAACAGGCCTGGCTTTACTGAAGTTTTGCTATTACAGCACGGAGCGTTAGGACAGACCGGTCTCGTCTCGTTCAACCCGTGATTCCCTCTGTTTTGGGGTTGTTTTCTCCAGTTGTCTCTAAAAGAACTGACAACTCGTATTTTGAGGCATTTCTGTTACACGTGTGTATGCCACTGGTGTGCCCTATCTGCAAGTGCATGCCCGTGAACGTGTGTACGTGCATGTGTGTGTGTTCAGCTGCCCTTCCCACTGCCCTTGTCATACTGGTCCCAGTGCTGCGGGGCTCTTTGCTGGTTGGACAGCTCAGGTCAAGGTCTCCCCTCCCCTGATGTGACCGACGGGCTGTCACGTCAACACGCCGACCGCTGGCCGAGTCTGCGGGCTCCTCCTCGCGTGCACGCGCTTGAGTAAGCAGTCAGTTGCGTGTGCACACCATCTGATATGCACACACAAATGAACTGACAGCACAGTGTATCTGTGCAGGCGCACACACATATATTCACACACACTGAGGCCTCCACCCTGGTGTAGATTGACAGTAAGGTTTATTGCTGCTAATACTCCCAGCTGCAAAGGCAGAGCTGCAGCATCCTAATGGGAAATGGACTCATTTCCTAACACGATGAGAGCAAGGGTGCGGCAAACGCCCATATTTGGTCAACGGGGGCGTTTAATCCGACTGATTTCCTCTCTATTGGTCCAAAGGTGGAGCGTCCAGTGTCTGCTTTATGAAAGTTTTGTCACCATTTCTGTCTAACAGCTTGTTCTTCTTTGCTGCGTGCAAAGTGAGATGAGTTGTCCTTGGACTATATAGAAGTGGACAAAAGAGTAAGAGAGCGCCACCTAGGGAGGAGACATTAAAGGAAAACACATGATCACACATCCACCCTCATCTTGTGTGTGAGATGTTGCACACAGAGCCTTTTTTTAAAAATAATAAAGCTGCCATTGTATATGCAACATTTTATTCATAGTCTACATTTCATGTTGTATTTGTGTTTTTGTAATATATTCAAAGAAAAAAAAACACAAATTTAGAGACCACAGAAAGGATTCTGATCTGATTCTGAGTGGGAAGTCTGATGAAGACAAACTGGAGAGCTGAAGGTCAAAAAGTTGAAGCCAAAAACAGAATTATTTACATTTTGTTTCTTTATTTTGTCTTTTAGCGACAACAAATTTCCCCAAAACTCAAAACTGTCATTCCCAAAACAAAGTAAGTGTCACAGTGTTGACGTTTATACCCTTTTACATCCACTGGGCAGAATAACATTGAATAAAAAAAAAAACAGAATTATTTTTAATGTTTTTCTCTCTTAGAGGTATAAGTCACTGAAAAATGTATAAAATGTACAAGATATAAACTTTTTGTGTGTGTTTTTAAACTGTTTACTATCAGCAGATGAAGGAATTGGTGTAAAGAAGCAAAACATTTACATTTTTTCATTTAGAGGTAGAGAATCACTCAAAACTCTTCTAAAACCCTTCTACATCCACCAAGTTAAAAAAAAGAAGAAGAAAAAACACAATCAAAGAAGAAAATTATTTACATTCTGCCTTATTTTCTTCTCTTTTAAAGGCAAAAAAGTTAATCAAAATGCAATTTTTAACTAAAATACAGGCCATGCAAGAATGTTGACTATTTAAGCCCTGTTTCCTGCCACTCGGTTGAAAAACCAAAGCCTAAACAACAGAATTATTCACATTTTGGCCCATTTTCTGTGTCTTTAGCCTTTTTACCGACTCACCATGACTCCACTCGGATCGACTAGTTTTCCACTAGAATAGAGTACGACCTTATGTGCGTGGTTGTCGTTTTAGCACCTCAACTGAGCATCCTGTGACGTATTTGGTATGCAGACAGAATGCTACAAAAAAGGTGAAGGTCGAGGAGATGATGTGCCTTCTGCTTGGTCTGTGGCTTTTCATCAGACTCTGAGACCACAGACTTTTTTTTGTAGCCATTTCTCCCGTTGCCGCCAAGCAGGTATTATGACCTAATGGAAAACCCTGAAAACCGTCACAAGTTGATCCGAGTAGATACTAATGGAAAAAGGGCTTTAGAGGACAACAAAATGACCCTAAAATCCAAATTGTCATCCTCAAAATGCAGGACTTGTGAGAATTATGCCTTTTAAAACCATTTATATCCACCAGGACAAAACAATTGAAACCAAACCAAAATTATTTACATTTTTGAGCATAAACTGAAAGTTTCAGGTCAAGAAATGAAAGCTAAAAATCAACATGTTTACATTTTGGCACATATCCTTTCTCACTCAGATAAGTAGCTCAAAATTGAAATTTTAAATCTCCAAAATACAGGAGATGTCAACACTGGTGTATTTTTAACCCCCAAAACATACAAAGTTTAGCATTTAGAGGTAAAGAATCACTCAAACCCCCAGTTCAAAAAAAAAAAAAAGAAAATTCCACCACCTGTTATAACCACCACCAGTCAAAACTCAATTTTTAACTCTTAAATACAGGCCATGTAAGAATTTTGTCTACTCAAGCCCTGTTTATTGCCACCAGGTCAAAAAAATCCAAGCCAAAAACCAAACCTACTTACATTTTGGACATTTTTTTTCTTTTAGAGGCAAAGTGTAAGCTAAAATTTTCAGAAGATGAGGGTTTATTTCTTTCTTCTATAAATTAATTCTGAAGAAACATCCATGTGAGCTTCTTAGATTTTTCTAAAACTGGCTGTAGGTTTAAATGCGAGGTAGACAAAGCGCTGAATAAGGTCTGAGTGGGCAGTAAGTCTAAAAAGGTGCATTATAAAACATTGCTAATGAACCAGTTAGGTGGTGGCGCTAGGCTAACAAAGCATAGTGTCAAAAACTAGAAGATTTCGCCCTTCAGGTTTGTTACATGAATTGTGACCTCACAGTTCTTTTGCTATAAGATTTTCATTTGGTTATGGCATATAAGTGATTATACCATACAAAGGGGGTAGATTTAAGCCTAAGCCTAGCCTTTAACTGGGCTAACCGATGACCAGTTGGCTCTTAAGAGGTTAAAAGCTGTAATAAAAAAATAAAAATCTCATATTTCCCACTTATTAAACATGTTTTCTGCAGGCAAACTGAAGCTTTCTTACTGCAGTCATGCAAGAGCGGCTGCATGGCTGACACATTCCCGCATCTGAACGAATCTCTTGCTATTTTGGACTTTTTCTTCATTAGTGTTTCATGAGGCTCCGCAGCGTCCTCGCACTAATTAGGTGTCTATATTTCTATATCTCGTTATTGGATTTATTTTATATTGTGCTTAATAGTAAATAGTGTTTGAATTTTAAAACACACCTCATGGGTGCAACATAAAGGGGAATTTTTAATCACGTTTTCTGTAAATGAAAGGACCCGGACTGATTTTTTTTTTCCCTTCAATTTTTTTCTAAATGTGTCTTAATGAGTTTGCAGGTTTCTTAACCAGATACACGCTCTGATTATTTATATATATATTTTCCAATGTGC
This sequence comes from Mchenga conophoros, assembly GCF_057382185.1. Classification (NCBI taxonomy): domain Eukaryota; kingdom Metazoa; phylum Chordata; class Actinopteri; order Cichliformes; family Cichlidae; genus Mchenga; species Mchenga conophoros. The sequence continues at coordinate 26,935,721 of NC_140547.1, read as the reverse complement.
GTATTCACTGTGTGTCGTCTCCTCCCCACTCGGGTCACAGCTGGAGACGGAGTCCAAAAACGAGAGATGGGTGAAGGGAAGCGTTGGGGGCGGTTTGAGGTGGGAGTTGAGGGGGGACAAGGGGGTAGGTGATCATCATCGCCATCATCACAAGGGGTAAAAAGATGGATGCTAGTGGGAGGAAGAGGAGGAGGAGGGTAACGTGGTTGATGATAGTGGCCGCCAGTTGCCTCGGCAACCTTTTTCTTTTCTTTTTTTTCCTTCTTTTCCTCCTTATTTTATTTATTTTGTCATTATTTATTCTCGGGGCCCCGGTGATGAGGCGTGCTAATGTAACGCCACCGCCGCCTGCACCGCCTCTACCTGCGGACGGGGTGAGGGACTCGTCTCTTGCGTCTCAGCCTGGCTTGACAATTAAGACCTGGGCGACTGTAGCCAGGGGTTAATACCGCTCATTAAAAGAACTAGGTCATTAGTGAAGAATCAAGGCTCTTAAGGCGGCAGGGGATGTGGGGTGGAGGTGTTGGGGGGGAGGTTGATGGAGAGGAGCAGGAGGAGGAAGAGGAGGTGGAGGGGTGGAAGCGATGTAGTAAACTCTGCATCTCGGTGAACACGCGGCCCCTTACATTAATTAACCTCCCTTTTTCCTTGTTGGGGAGGTGTGTGTGTGTGTGTGTGTATGTGAAGGTGGGGTAGGGTGGTGGTGGATAGGGGGAGCTTGAGGAAAAAAAATCCCCTGTTATCATATATGCACATGGCTGTACACCAATTAATTGCAGAGAAGGGGGGGAGCTAGTTTACAGTCCTCCCTGTGGTCGCCCTGTGTTCCTGTGTGAGCCCATGTTACATTATTTCAGAAAGATGAAGGGTAGGAGGGGCTGGTGGTGGGGTGGTGGGGGTGTCTAATGTCTGTATGATGAGTAAAAAGGGTATTAAAATTAAGGAGGGGAATCATGGCAGAAATCAGCCTTTGCTTTACCACAGGGGAAAGGAGCAAATAAAAGCCACGGAAATGAAAATAAATAAGCTTTGCTAATACCTCACCTTAAGGAGCGCAGAGCTGTACCCAGCTGAACCGCTGCTGTTTGCCGGTAATTTGTTTGTGGACTTTGTTATTAAGCTCTACACAGGCTGTTTGACCTTCAGTAAGGAGAGCTGGTGGGCAAAGGGGGGGCTTTTTCAAGTAACTGTTCTCTGTGTTAACGCGGTAAAAGACTCCCGTTGCGGCAGTTGACCAACCAGGACGATCAGGTGGTTTTTGTTTGTAACTGAGCTGTGGCAATGATTCACTGAGCTGAAAATGAGGAAAACAGTGCTTCAGCGATTTTCCCCGTTAGTTGATAGTTTGTGATGGGTAAAATCGTGCTGTTACTTAGAGATGTGTTTGCTATTTGTTGAGGCTGAAGCCATTAGCAAAAGAAAAAAGACTGTTTTGTGATTGGTAAACTTTGTCTTGGACAAATACATGCATTAAATAATAAATTTAAATGCAGCTTTGGCTCTTTCTAATTTCTGCCTAAAGCACTATGTATATCCTTACATTTTGAGATTGCTAGATTGCTTTGCAGGCTGAAAAACTCAACATTTGTAAGAATTCCATTGGAAACCCATTTAACCAAGACATCGGGGTGGGGGGCACAAGCCCATGTACCCCTTGTGTCAGGTCCAGAACCCAGATAAATGGGGTTGCGTCATGAAGGGTGTCCGGACCATCAAGAATGAGCGTACTAAGGTTAAGTTTAACCTTAGTACTGGTTTATACTGACACTTACCTCTAAGTTTTTATTAAGTATTCTACTTCGGAATGGCAATACTCCCAATTCATGCTATGCAAAGGGATCAATGACTGGTTTGATTGCACTGAAAATGAGTGACTACAGTAAAAATAGGGCAACAGCCTTGTTGCGACCAGCGATTTTCCCAGAGGTTGAACACGAAATACCACCAACTTCTGGGCAACAACATTTGATGTCAAAGTGATTGCATAGGTGGTAGTCGCAATCTGACGCAGAAGGACTGCAATCACTCTCAAACTCATTGGTGAAAGTTTGCAAATAACTGTCATCGAGTTTATAAATGAAGACAGATTGCCATCATATTGCAATCAATTGGACTTCGATGTGTCTCTTTGCAGTTGGAAGTTGACTTTAGTAGTTGCCACCTGGTTGTGTTCTGCACCTCTGTCCTTTTACAGTTAAATTGCCATCCTGCAGAAATTACGTCACTATTTGTGGAGGAACTTCTGAATATCTGTTTTTTAATCTGTGAGGTTCTGACTGGACTATGAATGTAAGTACTTCATGTGAATTTACATGTATGTAGACTGCAGTTTTCATTGATTTATCAGTTTATTGTCATATTCTTACAAAAATGTAATTGCCAACTGACCACAACAGAGTCTATTAACTACTGCAACCAGGCTGACTCCATTTTAATGTCTTTTTATTGCAACAAAGTCACTTTGAAGATGGGAAGTAACTGCAAGTGACTGCAGACCTCGCCTCAGTCATTGAAGCAACCACAAGATCGCAGATTCACTGCACGTGGTCACAGTAATTGTCATCATGCCGTGGTCTCCAAATATTTTTCCCTAGTGTGACTGTAGGATAATATAGTGCTCTCAACAATATTAGCATGGCTAACACATAGAGAGAGATAACCATCCATATTCGCATTTGTAGTGAATTAAAACCATGCATGTCTTTTGACTATGAGAGGAAGCTGGGATACTTGGAGAGAACCCATGCAGACATCCAACATAGGTGGTAATCACCCAAAAGAATGTCTAGCTTACAGCTAGCAGTCTAAGTCTAAGTGTTCTGCCGAAATCCCAATTAAACTTGAAATGCAAATAACTAATTTCAGTCAGGACCACTTTAGCTATAAGGAGATGGTAATGCATCTGTGGTCATTTATATTTGGATGTATGGCTCTGTTCTGGGACATCCTTCCATGTGCATGCATGTAAGGTATAAAGCCACGGAGAGCAGTAGCAAGGTCCCAGCACCGAACTGAACAGCCAATGACAATAGAAACGACTTGATTAGACCAGATAGAAGCCCTGAAATGAAGAGGTGGGTTCCAAAGCAGCTTGTAGAGTCAGTAGGCAATGTAAAACCACTTAAAACAGTGTGCACAGTGTGTATCAACATAATTTGGCCCCAAAGCTTGGTGTAGCCTGTGCCCAAACTTCATGACACCCAAAAAATATTAGGCTTTGGTTTTGTTCACTTCCTTCAGTCTCTTTAATTGTGTAACACCATCTGCGAGCTAGTCTTATTTCTTTCTTTGACCTTTTCTTGCAACTGAAGGCATGATTCATGTAAGAATAATTATTAATGAATGACAATAAAGTTTTTCGTTTATTTATTTTTTTAAACAAAAGCTGTTTTGTCATAATACATCATCCACTAACAACAGTTTGGGGCATGAACCATGCAGGATAAACCTGCTGCCAAAGACTCTGTGAGGTTAGCTCTGTGTATTTCCTCCTGTAGGGGGGTAAATGTCAAACATTATCTGGATTTTGGATAAAAAAGACAAGTGCGTAGCCAGTGATCAACCAAAGCCAGGAGACATGCTGAGTAGGAGTCTGTGTGCGCCTTTGAACAAGAGACACAAAGGTCTTCAGATATAACAGCCTCACTAATGTTCTCTACAGGCTTTTCACTTTGAAGTTTAATTTGGGCAGGAGTAGGTGTTGTGATATTTCAAAAGGTGGACATCTCAATTTTGTACAAAACTCTAATATCAAGCGACTTTGAAAGGTAACCCGTCTTTCATTTCCTACAATAAAGTGTTAGGAGTGTGAAAAAGAGAAATTCAAGAGGGGGGTAAATTAGACTTAATATCAGGCCCATGTGACAGTGTTTTTATCTGCTAATTTCTCAAGCGTCATAATGAGACGGTACCGAGTGATGGAGCGATTTGAATTTAAATGATATAATACTTGAGATAGCCCTAATTCACCCATACATATTTAATCTGACATATTATCTCGCTCCTGCAACGACCTGATATGATATGACAGCTCGGCCGCTGCGCCTCCCTCCTCCCTGCCGGCGCAGCGGTGCTGCACTTTGGAGAGAAAGGTGGTGGAGAATTCGCTCTGTGCAATCAAAGCCACTTTAAACGCCAAGTGAGTTTCTGTCGTCTTGGTGGTGAAAACACAGACATCCACTGGAGAAAATACATGTGATACTGGCTGATACACAAGCACAGTAAAAAAGAGTTAAACGTAGATCAACAATCTTTGGAAATGTGTCATTTTGTGATCAAATTGGATCACAAAATGACACAAAACACTTGTTTTTCCCATAACAGAAATATAAGTATGTGATACTGTGTTCCTAATAAATAATGCACTGCATTGTTTATACTTTGGTTCCTTCTGGTCCAGACTGGAGTTCCTTCTCCTCACAGATCCTCCACAGTGTGAGCATGGTGTTCCTTGTGTGCATGAATTTCATATAGATTGTAAATAAAAAGCCTTGTTTTCAAGCTCACCAGTCTCCTGTATTACCAGAAAAATACTGAGACTGAGGCTGACCTGCAGAAAACATAATCAAAACCTGAATTTAGTCAGACGTTTGTCCATGATGACCACTATCTGACCTTGCCAAAATTCCTGGAAGTACCTCTGGTGAAGATACCCAGAGGTATAACTGTCAGTCTGGACAAGACGTCTTAAACTCATTGGATTCTGGGCACAACCACACGTATGGTGGAAATCATACAGAACTATATGTCAAAAAGTACAATCAAATGTATCTCAGATGGAGATTCTATCACTCGTTTACCATTAACCCGTGTATTAACCATCTATACCTGAACAGAATTCTATTAGAATGTTCCAGATTCCTGAGGTTCTGGAACATTCTAGATTTTGAGATTCTCCATCAGAGGAAATTTAAATCTAATTTGATTCTGGAACAAGGATATTATAGGCCTATATGTATTTTGACTCTGAGTGTATTTGAGAAATCCCAAAATAAATTCTAACTTTCTAACTAAATTCTTTTTTAAGGCATTAAAGGTGTTTGCAGTACAATCATTCCACAAAACAACAAAAACAGCAAAATTAAAAACCTAAAATGACCATGACATACACATGATCAGTGGATGTAAACATTGACAAAGATTGTACTGCAACCAAAACACGCGTGTTCTAATTTGAGCCTTTAAATCTTATGAAGAGGTCAATTAGGATATTATTGTTTGCGCTGCTCAGGTTCCCAGGTTTGCTGTGTAACCCCCAAAAATGTGGAAGAACTGCAGAACCTTTACTGCCGCACTCATCCAGCAAGCACAAAAGGCTGCCATCTTGAAACACAGTATGGAGTTTTCTTTGTACATTAGTGAATGGGACATTTCCTCGCTTCATTTTCATTCAAGTGTTTCACCAGAGAAGTGGAGCCAAAGTGGCTCCCAAGTGCTGGCAACCCTTAGAGACTATAGTCTCTACCAACACTTTTGGAGCTCACCTTCAAGCATTTTTTGTTTCCTCGAGTTAAACCGGTTTGAAAACAAGCATCTCATTGTGCTGCTTTGATAATCCAATGAAGTGTTAAGCACTGCTGCTGTTAATACACAAAACAAATCACTCAACCTGAGCTGCACTCACCTTGCATGTCATATCCCGCGTAGGCCATAAGCAGCCGACTGTGCTTTCATGCCAGGCCGTAATTGCAGCTATAGGAGGGTTGGAAATAAGAGATTTGCTCAATTAACCAACATAGCACAGCTGAGGACAGCACCTGTGCATATTGGAGCCCCTGTGTTTTTTTGCAGTTAACATGGCCGATTACCCTCTGGAGTGTGCAGCCGCCGAGCTCTGTTACATCCCCTACCTGGTGCAAGGCAGGGAATAGCGCGCGCAACCACATTGTGTTTAATTGCTCTCTGGGCGTTAATATGCACTTGTGTTTTGAGTGTTTAATTTTCGCCTGCCTGGCGTAATGATAAGCAGATCGTCGGCTGCCAGTTTATAACAGTTGGATAAAATCGCCGTGGTTGTGGAAAACCTGCAATTCGCTGGAGCGCGAAAAGGCGTCCTGCTGTTTTTCTATATGAGACACCAGCTGAAATTACCTGTTTACATTCAGCGGTGTGTTAACCAGCCGGCTGGCACCCAGAGTTGAGTTGTGCTTTGGGGAGCTGAGAGAGATATCTTTGTATTTAAAGAGGGGTTTATCGGTTCTATACACCTGTGGTGTAATTCTAAGTGAAGATAATACATTTAGGTTTATACAAGCCAGCTCCAGCCTCTCTGCTGCCAAATGCAGGAAATCTTACCTACAAGTCTTCCATTTACCACCTGGTAATGTGAATGTTTACCACAAAGGCATAGTCATAGGCAGTAAAACAGTAATCAGTGGTAATGTTGGACTGTAACAATAGAAAGCGGGGGTGTAATGGGCTGAAAATGAGACAGAAATCACAACACAAACATCCACGTCCTCATGTCACAATTCTGCCTTTCAGTGTAGCAGTACCGGCTCTCTCCTATTAGGCTCTCATTACCATACTGGCGCTGTAGAAATCCAGTGCATCAATGTAAATATGGGCTAAACCAGGATATTAACTAACAGACATGGCAGGAAGGATTGTAGATAACGGCCGGGACACTACTGGTACGTGGGCTCACCTTTGTGGTGACTGTTTAATATCTTAAACTTGACCAGAGCACCAGTGGCTACCATTTCCATCCATGGTATCTGCGTGGAGATGGTTCAGGATCACAGATACCTCACACTAACAGTAAACTGGACTCTATGCCAGGGATGACAAACAGCTGTGCGAATAAGGTCCATTTGGATCTTAAGTGGACCAGACCAACTCCTCTTTCTATCAGTGTAAAGAAGTTTAACTACACACTTAATCCTTGAGATATCTAATTATAAAAGTGCAATTTCAAAAGCACATCTCAGTTTTTCTACATGATAGTGAAATGGTGCTGGAGTAAATGAAAGAAATCTGTCAGTCGGACTCTTTGGGCTTAAATTATAAAAAATTAATGTGTAAAATTAGTAGCTCGTTGCCCAGAAGTAAAAAAGTGGTGGATCTATTTTAAAACTGTGGGTCTGTTTAAAGAAAACACATGCATTTCTATGGTCAGTAGTGAAAAGAAAAAAAAACGGGATTTTTCTGTTGCTCAATTGTTTATCTCTTTCTTAATTACTTTAGGGTAATTTGAATGACCATGGGGGAAGTCTTTATCAGTAGGACAAGCTGTAAACGTTATAAAGATTCAGTTAAGTGTAAAGTTCAGATTTTCCAAAGCTGTTCAATGAGCCAAATTGGAGGCTTTACTGGGATGATTTCGGCCCCTGCGATTTCAGTTTAACACCCTGATATCTGCTGTGGATGTGCTTGGGCAGTTGACTCAATGAACTGATATGCAAGGCAGCAGAGGTACTGAGTGTGAAGCTTGACCCGCTGATGGAGGATGTGTTCTACACCAATTCCTGGATTTGGAATACCAAATCCCGATGAATGTCAAAATACATCTAACCGACTACATTTGAAATCTTCTAACTTCAACTGGTCCTGATCTGTGAAAATGTTGAATCCTCTTTAACGTGTCACTAAAAAAGACCACGACCCTAACACTACCTCTAACCCTAAAAGAGTGTCCGGCGACCTGGTGGGTCTCAAGAGGTTTAGCAAGTTTTGTACTTGTTCGTACACCTGCATTTGATGACTGGTGTGCTTTTTTGTAACAATACGGAGAATTGTTACACCTCATTTTGGAAAGAAGGAGTTTGCAATCTTTCCTTGCAGTTTTTGCAAAAAAACAAAAACAAAAACAAACAAACAAAAGAAACAGGCTTTTAATTTTTTAATTTGTTTAATGGTTGATGTCACTATGTGCATTTTAAAAGCCCCAGAACTAACTAAGGTGCAGTGATGAATGGAGGAATGGAAATATACTCAAGACAGGAAAAATGACAGATCATGATCAGAACATGACACACTAAAAAGATCAGACAGATCAGACTAATATCAAATTACTCTAGAGCTTCTTTTGTCTTCTTGCACTTTAAGCCGAGCTGAACGTGCAAAGAGTAGAACTGATGTTGCGTCCTTTGCAGATATGAAGCCCCACTGTTTAGATAGCATCAGATTAAAGGAAACAAGTTCACATCTTAATTAAGGTGCTTTGAGCATGTGAAGATGTCACCTGGACTCACCTAGCTGAGGAGTTCAACAAGGAGGCGACCCCAGGGAGCGACAAGGGCATGCTCAGATTCTTGGAAATGCCTGGATGTCCCAAGTAGCAAGCAAAAAGCTAAAACTTTGAACACTTTTGTCATATAAATATCATCAAAAGCATTAGAAACCTTGTTAGTGACATATGTACCAATAATATATCGGAGGATATCAAATACCATCATCAGAGGCTTTAAAGTCCACTTTCTTTTTCAGCTCCTGCCAAACATGGCTTCACTCTGAAGCCAATAATTAGCTTCCGTGTCATTCCACCCCCTATAGGTACTCTACATTACACCGAGATCAGATCAAATGGTGAAGCACGCTAATCTTCCTGTCGGAGGAACAAAATAAACGGTGCACACCGTCGTTGGTGCCGGTGCTCAATGGTGCCCCGACACAAACAAAACAGACAATTTCTGCTGGCAACATCGCCTCAAAAAAGGCGAGAGAAGTTGGTTAGCAGATGTCAGTTGTTGTGTTTATCTCGGCGGTTTTCCTTCACTCATGCATGGATCTTCTATCAAAGAGGGCTTATCCGAATAAAGTGCTTAAAAGCTTTTCAGACGCCTGGTGATCTGAACAATTTCTGGCTTGATCTGCAGACTAAACAAACCATAATGATGCAAGCTTGTGTAAAGATGTACACAGCAGTCACACAACAAATGCCTGCGCTTGATGTTTTTATTAATGTTTTCCCTTCTTCTTTTCACCGGGTGTTTTTTTTTCCCTCTTTCGTTTCCTTCATTGTTTTGGATCTGAGCACAGAGAGAGAATGGGGGAACTTTGTGTTTTTTGCTCCTGCAGAGGTGCACAGTAAAAGGACGGCCTCAAATTCATGCACAGAAAACGGAAAAAGGAACGTGTCAGCCTCCGTCTCCGTCCTGGACTTGCAAATTTCCCTCGGGGATGGCAAAGAGAGAGCTGCGGTATGCAGAGACGTAATCAAAAATATTCAAATAGTCTTCAGTCAGTTGGGAGGGAAGGGGGCGAGGAAAAGACAACAATCCCTCAGAAAAGGTGTATTTTCTAGGACGATTATAATAAGCCGACCGCCACTCCTGCCGCCTCAAAGCAAAAGGAGCGCTGGCATTAAGTTTTTAACACTCTGTATTTTGTAACAAGGTTGGATGTGGGAAGAAAGTTAGCAGACATCCTCTCAAGACCTGCCGGTCTCATTTCGATGCAGGCAAAGGAGCGCCGGGGCTCTCCTCTGAAGTCGCAACTTCTGGCTCACATGATGGGAGGGAGACGTGGCGAGATCTGCTCGCTAAAGCCAATCAAAAGACCTGAATTCTATTTGTTTTGTTTCAAGGGAAGACGACAAAGGGGGCCTCAAGGTCTTCTTCAAGATGGCTCTGAAGCCTGAGAGGAGAAAAAAATAAAAAGTGGGGAGAAAAAAGAGGAGGTGTGGGGTGGGGTTGGGAAGTGGGAGAAGGGGAAAGAGGGAGGACCAAAGCTTTCAAGTGCCCGTCCTTGGTGGGACCTTTGCCGTGATGCCAGGTACACAGCTTTTAGGAGGGGAGGGGTGAGGAGGAAGGGTCTATTTTTTTGTTCATGTTAGTGCGTGGTTGGGAGTTATTAATATTCTCTAAGACAGAATTTTCTCCCCCGGATTGAAATAATGGCTCATACTTAAAAGGGGAAGAACTCATTTCAGGTTTTAATACGGTAAGCCTGTTGGAACCAATTATTGGAGGTGCTTTGCCATTGTCATCTTGCATTTCTCCTTGAGGAGATTAACTGGCAATGCTGAAAAGGCCTCACAGTATCCGGGATTTTGCTCATTGCGAGAATCTGCCTGAAATGAAATATTTTTCTTGATTTCTGCGAGTGTGTGTGTGTGTTGTACGTCTGTGTGCATGTCAAGTTCCAACGTGTTTCACGTATTTTGGCTTCATGTTCTACCTAATTATTGCAATTTGATCCTAAAGCAGGAGTGGCCTAATCCTCTGCTGTACTGCAGAAATCCTGTTTCAGAAACTTTGGTAATAAATTTGGCCTGTTTTAATAGAGACTGGGAAAGTAGCGCTGTGACGGCAGAAGGACGGCCTCCCTGGGAAGCTCCTCTGTTTCCTCGTATGCAAATTCATGCGGAGAGACGGTGACAGCAACTTGCAGAAAGTTGGGAGTAGTTGTGCAAGGAAAAAAGCAGAAATCTCTGGCTTCTCATGTTCTCCTCGCAGTTTTCCTGACTGGCCCCTGAATGCTGGAGGCTTTTGCATATGAGTGTGTGTGTGTGTGTGTGTGTGTGTGTGTGTGTGTGTGTGTGTGTGTGTGTGTGTGCGCGCGCGCAAGAGAGAGTTGCTTTCAAACTCACAAAGGAGCATTATTCAAGCGTTTGCTGTGAGCAGGAAGTCACCTTAAAACAGTGGTCAGAATCTTAGAGCTTAATTCGGAGGTGCCTAGACCATTATATTTGTGTTTGGATGTTTTTGCGGTTTTTATTATGAAAAGAAATGCTCAGACATCGAATTGATGTGCCAGTCTGGCTGTTTTGCTAAACAAAGGCAATCATACCTTAGCTCTAAGAGAACCAGAGCAAAGCTTAACAATATACAACACACACTAAAACAAATTTGGTGCATTTATTTGAACTCAAGGATGACCTTATTAGGTTTTGGTCCCTTATGAAGCCAAAACTAAATAAGTAATAAGAGTAACACACCGTAACCTACATCCTTCCTGACTGATTGATTCCTAACACTGATACATTTGCACACACGTCTATAAGATCAGAAATCTTATAGGATTCCTACATAATGATCACTTCACACAGAGGCAGTGGTCTTTGTATCCATTGTTTTTTTCCATTGAGGCCATTTGAGTATAATAATCTAATTGTCATGTTCAAGAAACCAGTCTGAGATGATCTGAGCTTTGTGACATGGTGTGTTCTCCTGCTGGAAGCAGCCATCAGAAGATAGTACTGTGGTCATAAAGGGATGGACATGTTAGCAACAATACTCAGGTAGGATGTGGTGTTTAAATTATGCACAGTTGGTACTAAGGGGTCCAAAGTGTGCCAAGAAAATATCCCCCACACCATTACACTACTAGTAGCCTGAACTGTTCATAGAAGGTAGGATAAATCTATGATGTCATGTTGATTACACCAAATTCTGGCACCAAAGTCTTCTGTTGTCCAGTTTTGGGGTTCCTTTGTGAACTGAAAGCTCAGTTTCCTTTTCTTAGCTGGCTGCAGCGGTAACTATTGTGGTCTTGTGCTGCTGTTGAGATGCTCTTCTGCATACCTTGGTTTATAACAAGTGGTTATTTGAGCTACTATTGCCTTCCTATTAATTCAAAGCACTCTGGCCATTTTCCTCTGAGGTCTGACTTCAATAAGTAATTTTTTCCCCTATAGAATTTGGTATTTTCTCTTTTTCAGACCATTCTCTGTAAACCCAGAGATGTGGGAAAATCCCACTAAGCAGTTTTTGTAATACTAATACGCCCCATTCAAAGTCACTTAAAACACCTTTGGACTTCACTGGACCATCCTGACCACGTATACATGTCTGAATCACAACCGTGTGATGGGCTGATCAGATATTTTCCCCATAGAGCAACTAAACAGGTATACTTAATAAAGTGGCTAATGAGTGTATAGCGCAGACTGCTTTAAAAGCATTGTCAGTCAAAATGTGAAAATCTGAGTTAAAAATATTAGGACTTTACTGAGTTTATACTTGTTGTATCAGATCAGTGAGCCTGCTTTGGCTTCATAAGGACTGAGAAAGAACTGACAGATTATAAAACTAGTCTTTTTTCCTCCCCATGAGGCCTATGTGGGAAGATTTTACCTTTTGTTAATTACTAATTGAAGAGCTGTACTGTTCACAGAGTGATAATTATAGAAATGTAGTTTTATGGCTCATAGTGGTGTTTAAGACTATAATAGATGGTCTTATGCCGTCTCTACTTTGGATTAATTCTGAGCTCTTTCTCCATCTCCTTTCGGGGGACCTTAAACTCCACGCTGAGACCCACTCAAAGCCCCTCTGATACAATCTTGTATTTTTATTCTCAGGTTCGGTATCTTCTTTGTCCATCGCTGATAATTCACAAACACAGGCTGGTCTGCTTCGGCTCTGGCAGCTCTCAGCTGATGTGCCGCCTCCTCTCTCAGACTCACTCAGGGAAGGGTATCTGGAGTCTTTCATCACAATGTAATATTACATGTGCTACCTAAACCTCACTGCAGGACATTCTCCTTTGTTATGTTCCCCCTTCCTTCCTTCCTTCCTTCCTCCCCCCTCCCTCCCTCTTCCCCACCAGTACCAGGAGTGAGCATCGTTCTCGGATCATTACTCCTCAAAGAAATTTAAGCGCGGGACGCCATTTAATTTTTTTTTTCCCTCCCCAAATGCAGTCAGTCATTAGAAATCCTAGCTGTCATGGCGATGCCATTTTTGGTGCGGAGTGTTTGTTGCCTCATTTCTTTTAATTTTATCTCCATTAGCTTAATTCTTTTTTAATATTTCCATCTAACGAACTTTACAGTCCATTTTGTCTCAGTGTCTTGCTAAGCGAGTTTTATGAAGCAGGCAGTTGGCTTTTTCCATTTGAGAGCGGCTGAGGATGGGGGGGCGGGGGGCAGAGGAGGGAGGGTGCAATCGAGGAGGGCCCGGGTGCTTTTGTCAGCTTATTTTTGGCACCTTAGCTAGCAGTTCTGCTTCTTCGCCTTGATTATACAAGCAAACAACTGCATGGAGTTCATTAACAATAAAGCACAGGCTAATTAAGCCGAGCCCCTCAGACAAACCAGCGCTGTCATCCCGCATGTGTTCGGAGCTGATTGAGCTGTTAAAGATTTACCTTCACTTGTCTTTTACCTCCTTTGCTTCCTCGCGAGGGCCCTCGCTAAATTTGTCTCAGAGGGCGTTTAACCTCACAGAGAGTCAGCTGCTGCCATTTGGGCTGTAAACACTTTACTTCAAGGTACAGTAGCCTTACAAGGCCACAGTGGCTGTTTACTTCCTGCTTTCATTTTGTTGTTTTTAATGTGCTGCAGGTGCCATCAAGTCTCTCAGAGGAACACTGTCTATCTATTGGCCTTTATGTACTATATATATATATATATATATATATATATATATATATATATATATATATATATATATATATATATATATATATATATATCCTCATAACACTGTTTAACAGCACAGTGATCCTGTTACACATACAGGCTGTGACGTGGCTCCATAAATTACATGTGAATCAGTCTCGTGTCTGCCCCGAGGTTGTGAGATACACCATTAGCAAAATGGCCCTCCAACCCTTTGTTAATGCAATTTGCTTAATTGCTCTGTATCAGTATACAGATGAGACGTGTTAGCGTGTCGAGGTCTGCACAGAGGACATATTTATTTTAATAATCTATGGTCGCTGATTCTTTTCTCTTGCTTGATGTTCTCTGATGGCACTCAGCATCTTGGAGGGGAGGCTGCTATAGCGTATAAGGCAAAAACAGAGTTTCTGCAATTCTAAGCAGCTTGAAAGTCAATATTCAGCCATCTTTATTTAAATGTATTTATTTATAAGGGACGTGGTATATTAATTAATATATCAACGTAAATGTGCCAAAAATTAGCCACAAAGCTACTTTTCATCTGTAGTCCCTGGTAGGTCAAACAAAACCAATAAGAAAAATAACACACCATCAAACAATGTATAAGAAAACATAAAACTGTGTTTTATTACAATTAATTAATTATTCTTCAGCACAGTCTGAACTCTCTCATTCCTGTTTTTGTCATTTCTTTAAGTAGTCTTCAGGAATAGTTCTCCAGGGTTCTTGAAGGACATTCAAAGCTCTTCTTTGGAAGTCACTATTACAAAGGTGTAGCAGTAATGTCACAAAAATAAATTGGTTATCTGTGTCTTTTGTCTAGTCTTCCTTCCCTTTACCCCCAATTATTTGCTGCAGATAGTTGCCCCTCCCTGAGACTGGTTTCTTCCTTTTAAAAGGGAGTTTTTCCTTTTCCTTCTGTTGTAGGGGGTTATCTAATTTTGGGGGTTTTCTCTGTATTGTTGTAGGGTCTTTACCTTACAATATAAAGCACCTTGAGATGATTGATATTGTGATTTGGCGTTATATAAATAAAATTGAATTGAATTACAAAAATGAACTGCTGTGATTTTTCTAGACTGTGATAGAAAATGTTGATTATTTTTTATAAATAAGAATTTAATTCAAGCAGAAAGTGAAACTCTTGGGATGCCGCGGGCAGCTTTTTACAGGCATGCTTGTCAATGGCAGGAGAAACTTGACGAAAACCGGAAGGAAGCACATGCAACTGGTTTTTGGCCCAGTATTCTCTTGTTTCAAAGCAACAGTGCTAAACACTGAGCCAACACACTGCAGCACTGAGCTACCTGCAAAAATACATAGTTTGCAAAAGATTGATGTATGGTCTGCATGTATGCATGAATGGGTTGATGAACGGTTCCTGGCTGATCTGTATTTGTAACCCAATTTTTTTCAACACGTTCCAAGCCTCAAGTTTGGAATTATGGTCACCATCTCAGTTTTTTCAAGCTTATGCTAATGTATGAACAAAAGAGGTATGGGTAGGGATGGGTATCGTTTAGGTTTTATCCGATACCAGTACCAAACCGGTACTTTTGAAACGGTGTAGGTGCTTAAATGGTGCTCGAACTGGTGCTTAAAGAATGAAGAACACAAACTTTGTCCAAAAACCTCTCATGTTTAGCTGTTTTTTTTGTAAAAAGATAACAATGTTAGCCTTTTCTGCAGCTATAGGGCATATATGGTATCACTCTTGGCTGGAAGCAGTGCTTAAACAATGGAAAAAACACCAATTTTGTCTAAAAACCTCTCATGTTTAGCTGTTTCCCACTTTTTCTTTGGTCATTTTCGCCTTTTTGGCCAGGGTGAAGGGAGTATCTGCCATCTACGACAGTGTTTGCTAGTTCACCTTACATGCATTAATTTAATAACGTGGTTAGCCTACTCAACGTAAATTACACACAAACAACATTAAGCTACTCACGCAAGAAAGAACGGCTGCTGCTGCCATCATCATCCTCATCACTTCTGCTACACTGGCAGGGCTAGGGGCCAGGATTCTAATCTTTGGGTTTTTGGGGGATGTTGCTAACTCCGGGTCCGATAACAGGCAACCCACCCACAGTAGATGTGCTCGATGTGAGGTCTCGCAGCAAGCTATCAAATACGGCGCATTTCTCGGCTTTTAACAAAATGCTATACGTCAACAGGTGTTTCATCAGATTCGAGGAGTTACCTCCTTTGCACAGCATCACCCTAAAGCACTTGTTGCAGGCTGCTGAGTTTGCATCTTTTGCTGTGAAGTACAGCCAGACTTTTGACCACTTGCCTTGGGCATTTTTAATCTGTAGCTCTGCTCTAAAAGAACATACGTGCCTGGGCCCGCCTACTACGCTTGCAAAGGTAAAAATGATTGGCTAGAATCCAAAGTGTATGACATCTCAGGGGAAAAAAAGCACCGAAATAAAGCACCGAAATGTGCGCTGCTTTTTGGTCTGGTTACTACCGTTTATGTCAGTTCCGGTGCCATAATGGCACCGGATACTGGTACCCATCCCTAGGTATGGGGCAGGCCACATGAAGAGCTGAGGTCCTGTTGCTTGCTCAAAGGTTCTTGAACAGCCAAGAAAGTTGATCCTGTTCATCTGTATTTTGTGTTTTCAGCTTATGTACAGATTGATGCAAAAAAAATGGAATGATGTTTCATAACAGTTTCCAGTATCTCCCACTGAAAATACAATATTCACATGAAGCGAATCAACTTTCTGGGCTTACCTTACCTTGAAGACTAAGAAAGCATCAAGACCTTCTTGAACAGGACTTATGAACCAAAAGTAGAGGTCAGACAAATCTGCTGCACTCCTTCACCTCCTCCTTTTCTTCTTTGGTGGCAGCTCTTCTTCACCTCAGAGAGCGATAAGCTACCAATTCCCACCGCAGTGTCTCCTCATCAGTATTTAATTACAGAGGAGGTTGAGTACTCTGACTCCATAGATGATAGAATGGATGAAAGTTGGAGGTAGAAGCTTGAAGGAAGTGATCTTACCCCTGTAATACTTGATTGTGGCTTCTGATTAATGCAGGATGCGGCTATTTTTTTTACTAAATAGTAGTTCCCGGGGTTTGTCACCACCCTCATTTTTTTCTGTTATGGTATGTCGATCCAAGCTTTGAGTGCAATGCGGCGTCTCTCCAAACATAAACAAAGTCATGATTTCAGCAGCCTTGTCCATGTTGACCTTGGATTCAGCCATGTGGTCTTGAGGTTGAAAAAGTTGTAGACGTTCGCATTGGAGGAAAATCATGTAAGTGAAAAAAGAAATGTCTTCTTGCTCCCTCCAAACCACACTTCAATTCCAGTCAGATTATTGTCAGGTTAAAAGAACAAATAAAGAATTAAAACGATTGTTTATTTAACTAGAGTTGTGGTTCATGTCCAGTTACATCTACATGTTTAAACTATTTCCACTGCTAAAAATATGTCCATCTCATTCTTTTCTGTTATTTTTACTATGACTGATTTTCCAAACCCTACTGTCTTGCAAATGTAGCCAATAAAAATTAGCTTTTTGGACAATTTTTCTAGAGATGAGTATCTTAACGCTGAAACAAGCCCAGAGTTCACAACATTTATGAGCCTGCTGACAGCCGTATATGGACATTAATGCAGAAATCCGACTGTCCATGTCACTTCTGGAACAGATACATCCCATAAGGCACTGTATTGGAAAAAAGAAATTTCATAGTAGGTTTTTCCTTGTTTGACTCAGGCTAAACTCAACTTGACTGCTTCATTTGTCACAAAGAAACAGGTCTTAAAGACAAAGTGAGATTATATAGATAAACCCTGACAGCCTCATGCACCTTGATGAGGTAGAGCAAGTGAAGATCTGTAGTCCAATCAGTAAAATGGCCCAGAGGCTAATTTCTGTCTCTCAAACTAATGTTTGAAATGTTCTCTGTACAGATCACATCTTTATGTCGCCTGCATTAGATTTCCATGCTGCTGGTATCATTCTTGTGACTTTAGTATCTGTTGAGGACCATGAGAGATGTCTTCAAATCTGACACAAATGTTGACAAATGGTAATAATGAACTCATTGTTGTGGGTGCTCAGGGTACAACGTTTGTTGTAACATTTGTTTTAAGGTCACTCCAAATCTTTTTGGCTCAGAAACTCATGAATTTGCACATCTTCTAAGATATCTAAGAAATGTCTTCAAAGTGTGCCGGTGCTAGTGAACTGATTAGAATTTGCTGGTCAACATTTCAACATTTCTAGTGACATCACTAGAAATGTTCTGGGCCATAATTCAAGATTTGTATGTCTCACGGCGTAATCTAAGAATAGCTTATGGAAATTTGTCAAAGCACTATTCAAGAATTCACACCACTTGCTAAGTGGTGTTAGAAATGCCTTGAAGATCACCAGGTCAGGATTACAGGGAGGCTGAGGCCTGTCCCAGCTGCTATATGTTGAGAAGAAATGCCTTTAAATCTGATATGAAAGCTTGCTTGGGTTTAGGAATGAACTGATTAGGACAAATGTTTTTGGCCATAACTCGAGAGCATTTTAACTAATAATCACAAAATTTCACAAAAAAATGTCTAAAAGGATCAAGTGATGAAGCAATGATAGTTTACAAAGGTCAACGGTCAGACTTGCATCATAACATTCTGAAAAAAACAGCTTTCTGGCCATTATTTACCACCATAATTCTTACTTTTTGCTTTCTTTAATAATAAATTGGTGACAGAAATCTTTGCTTCCAACTTTTTAAATTCCTTCAAAGTCTAAGTAGACATGCAGTAGGGCTGCACGATTAATCGTTAGAAAATCGCGATCTCGATTCATACTTATGTGCGATCTCATTTCCAAATGACAACAATAAAAAAAAAATTTTTAAAAAAAGACGACGACGACGATTGTACCGCATTTTGATCCGGGACGTAATCTGCATGAAAACAAGCGCTCACTCTTCCTGCTCAACAAATGACAAGGGCGGAGCCTTATACCATGTGATACAGAAGCTGTGCCGTGTGATGCTAAAATTAGCAGGGAAAAAACAACGGAGAGCACGTCAGGGATGACGAGAAAGTGACAGGAGAAAATCCGTCCCGGTCAACCACCCAAACATCAATAACGGGAACCTTATACAGCGCTTCCCTATACACGTCGAACTCCCGCAGGCACAAAGAAATTACGGAGGCTATTACTTATCAACTGACCAAAAATATGGCTCCCATCAACACTGAGCAAAACGAGGGATTTAGGAAAATGATCAACACCCTAGACAAACGCTACACAGTGCCGTCCCGCAACTATTTTTCTATCCGATTCTTAAGTGATGACATGACGAATCCTACTTCCGGGCCTAAAGTAGTCTGCGTTTAATATGCGTTTAAAGTGAGACATTTGTTGTTTTTATGTTTATTTATTGTTTTTATGTTCAGTCTCAACTGTTACGAAGTTGATGTGCCGTTAATTAGTGCAATAAATATTTATACTGGAAAAGAAAATCGTGATCTCAATTCTAAGCCAAAAAATCGTGATTCTCATTTTATGCAAAATCGTGCAGCCCTAACATGCAGCCTAATCAACATGACTTGTTGGCAGGGGCATAAAAGCACAAGGCATTAATTCCAGTTTAGAAATCTGCAATGAGATTGTCTTCTTCTGCATTAATATACACAGCTTGGTGCAACTCTTTGTTTTCCCGGAGCAACGATGGCCAAATTATTGAGAAACACTCCGTGTCGAAATTGTCCTTAAATATTTAATAGGGAGAGTTTGTGGATTGTGAGGTTCAAATCAGGATTTACAAAAGAAAAAAATCAGGCTTTCGATATTGGTTCATGTCCACAGTTACAGTATGCATTGTAGCTTCAAAGTGTCTATTTATCTTTCCCTGCTGCTGTGCAGTCAACAAATAAAACTCTAGTAATACATCAGAATAACTAGAAAGTTATTAAGTGTCACTATCTCTTCATGGAGGCATGGAACAGTTAACAGTGAGCACTATAAAAGTAGATTTACTGGAACAAGCTGGAAGCCCGATCAAACAGTGGCACTGTGTCTGTAGGTAAAAGCCTCCTTTAGAAGTCTTTTCAAAGCTGGCTCCAGAAAGGAGAAGTTGACTGTGATCAAAGCAGTGAAAGGAACCTGAACAGACACACAGTGTGCCAGTTTGAGGACGGGCACGACATACGAGCCGTCAAAACGGCGATATGAATCTGCGCTGTAATTCAGAGAAAAAGAGATTAGAAGAAGATAATGGTCTCATATCTCAAAAGTTAACAGTGAGGCCTGCGTGAACTGTGAATAATCTTATAATTACTGATCTAATGCCATTAGGCCTGACAGAAATAGAGAAAGCAACGCTTGGATGAGGCACAGTTAATCAACTGTGCGCTCCTCTTGGATCATCAGTACCCCCGCGCACGCTAAGGCCACGAGTGATGATAGGTATAAGTTTAAATGACAGCTTAAAGGAACATTACGCCGCGCTCATATTTGGTTAACTCTCCCTACCAAATGGTTCAAAAACGTGACATTTTTTTAATGCGCCTCGCAGCCTTTTTATCGCCCCCTCGATTTGCGAGGGTATTTTTTTCCCCTTTCCCTTTTATTGCCTCGGGCTATTCTTCTTCGGGGGAAATCCGGGGTGACTGGAGTTCCCTCACCTTGTGCTCGTTTGATCGCGCACACACAGAGGCAGATCTGGCCGTTTCAAGCTTCTGTTCCAGGTTGTACTTGCAATATGAGAATAATCACAACAACAAAAAACAGCGCTGGAGGCCTCCCGTCACTGATTCATGTTGTTCCCTTTTATTTCTCTTCGTGTGGGAGAGAACGCTGTGACAAAGTGCACACCCAGAGTTTGACAGTTTAAAGAAAAGATCCACCCTCAGATTGTCAGCCGCTGTTTGATCTCATCAGTCGGTGATGTTCGGTTTGATGGCAAAGTGTTTTTCGTTGAGCCAATTTTTCTTCAGTGAAAATTCTCATATTATCTATATTTGACCAGGGAAGAGGAGTAACAATTAAATTGAGCTAGGAATGAAAAAATAGCAGGGTTGATTTGTGTCATAGTGTCTGGGGTTGAGGACTCTTTTCCCAAATTTAGTTCGGCAACATTTTTGACTTTTAAAGTAAAAGGATTAGCGGGGTTTAGGGTTTCATTGTGACTGGAGTTTGAAGACTCAATTGAATCTTTACCAAACAGGCTTGGCTTACAGGAAACTGCTAATATCGCCCAGGTATGATCCACTTTGTCTGCCATACGTCTTTGTCTGAAATTTAAGTCCACATGTTGTTCAAATAATCACAAGAAAAAAAATGTTTTGAAAAGGCAAGACAAAGAATGTACTTTGATTTGTACTCTGTTTGACCGTGGTGTGTTAATTGGATAGTTTCTAATTATCTTTGGTTCTATTTTGGACAGAGCCAGACCGTCTCCTGGTCCCTTTTGGATTCTCATTTTGGGAAAATTAATTTTTTTGTGTAGATTGGGTTTGGGTCAGTTTTCTTGGGGTCTTTTTTGGCAGCGGTCCAAAACTGTTGGTAACCGATCAAAAACCTCTACAGTGCGCTGACCTTTACAGTGAGAAGGTTACACTTTAATTAGTAGCTTTAAGCCCTCCCTCCCCCTCCAAAGAAATCAAATGTGTGTGCTGTGTCTCAGACTCAAAGAACACTTTCCTAACTGTTGTTGTTGCTTGATCTTTTCTAACTGTGATGGTCAGTGCGATGGATAGGTTTTTCCTCAGCTTGCAGAATAAACTGCAGTAACTTGTAGCAATTTGAAGTTTTCTGACTTTGTCAGTAATTGACATTGTTGTGGAAGTATTTTGTTAAACTCTTCTTTACAAAGTTGCTCCAGTTCATTGATGTTTCCAGGCAGTCATTCAGGCACAGCTCTCTTCAGGTCCGGCAGCATTTCAGTCAGGTTGAGGTCTAGACTTTGACTGGATGATTGCAACACGGTGATTCTTTTCTTTTTCAGACATTCTGTTGTAGGTTAGCTGCTGTGCTTCAGATCATTGTCCTCTTACATGACCCAGTTTCAGCCGAGCTTTATCTGTCGGACAAACAGCCTCATATCTGACTCTACTTTGGTACACAGAGGAGTTTGTGGTCTACTCAGTCAATTGCATTTGATCAGCAGCACCTGACTGCGACATAAATCTATGACAGAAGTGTGTTTGTAGTTTTTCACAGGACTGTACTGCAGGTAATGCATAACAGCACATTCACCACAAAATGTGAAGCGAATGTATGAAGCGTCACAATTGCATTCAAACTCTTTACTTTGGAAAACAACTTTGCACCACGCTGCAACCAGACAACTCATTTTTGGAATCGTCTAACTCTAGAAGAAGTCCATGTACCTTTAACATTTTGGTAAAGCGCTGGAGACTACCATGGCCTGCATGACAAAGATATAGGTTATTTGCATCATTTCAGGGCAGCTGGAGCTATTTGGCTCAACTTCGGGAGAGCGTTTGAATAAAAAAGTAAGTAATGCCATATGAAAATTTGAGGTTTCCAAAGAAGTATTGCTAGCTCAAGTATCATAATTTAATTTTAATCAATTTTATTTATAAAGGGTCAAATTGCAACAACAGTTGCCTAAAGGTGTTTTATATTATTATATTATTATTATTTATAGACCCTACAATAATACATACAGAGAAAAACCCAACAATCATATGACCCCCTATGAGCAAGCACTTTGGTGACAGTGGGAAGGAAAAACTCCCTTTTAACAGGAAGAAACTTCAGCAGAACCAGGCTCAGAGAGGGGCGGCCATCTGCTGCAGCCTGTTGGGGTGAGAGAAGGAAGACAGGACAAAAGACATGCTGCGGAAGAGAGTGAAACTTCCTCCCATATTTGGTGTCAGGACACGAAATTTTGATCCCATTTAGAGTAAAATTGACAGTAAAGCTGGGTATGCCTACCTTCTGATTGAGCTGATGTCTGGTTTTAAATAAGTTGGACAACATAGCTATGCCCAGAACGCTCAGCTCAAGGTTCTAAGGTTGTAATGTTTAGTATAGAGCTAAAAAGGTCTTTTCTTCTTCATTTACCCTTCAAGATACAAGCACCAAAATTGTATTCACATTTCAGCTAAAAAAACGGCTTCATGGAAGTTGCTTTTACTTTTGAGTGAAACCTTCCCTAAAACTTTTTCTTTGTCAGCTTTGCACAGTAGTGACTGTGGAGGTTTGCCCTGTGGTTATCGTGATCATGCTTTAAAAGGGAAATCACATGCATCTCCATTTATTGCAGAATGTATAATTAACTAGTAAAGTTATATTTCCTGGTGGCATTAGTGACAAAAGTGCAAATTCTCTGGCTGTTGTTACTTCTCAACTTTGAGCCTGACATGGTCATTTGTGCATTGTCTTTCCTAATGACTTCTCATACATGTTGAGTATTGTGTTTTACTTACGGTATTATACCTTTTTTTTATGTAGATGGCTTTTATCTGACAGTAACAAAACGCTCTGAAGCTCCAGGAATAAACAAATGTGTCAGAACACTTTGACGCTAATGGTGTCTCCCCAGATGAAGTTTCAAAATATTCAATTTTCATTTACAGGCGGTTACATTTTGGGAGCCCCAAGAGTAAGACTTTTGATTACACAACCTGCCATCTCAGTTGGAAGTTGGTCTTCCAGGGAATAAACATGGGCCATAATTAGGGAAACATGCAGATCGTGTAGATGAGCAGTGATGGTGGCGGGCTGAATGGACTGGTCTCTGGGCGGGGAACGGATATAATGAAGGCGTTTTGAATTTGGAGTGAAAGTGGGATGATGGACCCCCGGCTCTTTCAGACCAAACTTTTCTTTTTAGCCATTAGCTTTGTTCTCCATCCTTTTAGACATTGTCACTGCATCTGTGTTTGTGTGGTATGATGGAAGGGCTGCACATTGTGTGGGACATCCATCAAAAAAAAGATAATAATAATAAAAGAAGACACCCGCTTATAATAAAGCAATCACTGATCTGAAGCCTGAATTCTTTACTGAAATTAGCATACAACCTATTTTAGAAAGGCGGGCTGTAAATTCATGTGACAGTCGCTTCTGAATGTTTGTGCGTGGGAATTGCTAATCTCATTAATCAACAGCTTTTTTGACACGTTCTCTGCTAATGTAACTGTGCTTTTATTTTGAAAGCTTTTAAAACATTTACGTAACACAGTTTTTTGTTATTTATGTACTTTATCTCTTTATGGTAAAAACTATTCAGAATTATTAAATAAGCATTATCCATGGGTGGACAAAGAGCATACGTGAAACTAGCTACATCCCTGACATCCACTCACGTTTTACCATCATGAAATGGCTTGCATGCAGGTTTGTGCCTACACACGGTTTGTGAATGCTGTCCCGCTGTCTAATTAAGGTGGACCAACCCCTCTTTGGGTTATTTAGGAGCCAGAAGTGACCATATGTAGATGAGTGGCTGGAGTGAGAGGTTGTCAGCTAATGCTAGCATGCTTGCTTAGCGGGACACATTCTTCAGACACCAATATGTGCTAACTCGTGGTATTTAATATGCAAGTAAGTAGAGCTACAGTCACCAATACTATAACACAACTTGTTAGTACAATAATACTCCGACAGGTATTAACAGATCAAAAAAAGTTGAGAAAAAGCCGGTTAGAGTATAAAAATTATTCTCTCACCGGCTTTTTCTCTAACCACTTTTTTAAGGCTGGAAATTGATCACAAAGAGTATTATGCATCAAAATATCCTTGCAACTGCTTTGGTGACAAGCAAAAGTAAAAAAGTGTTGACAGTTCAGCACATGGACTGGATGGGAAACCAATTAGATCTTTAAAAAAATGGTATAATATTAACAAATTTGAGGAAACTGGACAAGCAGAGGACAAAAAAGAAGTGTCAGGTATTAAAAACTATCTACAGCAGATGAACAGTATCTTAAATGTCCTTTAGACCATGATCATAAAAACACACTGCCAATGCAGTAAAATCATACCTGGATAGAAAAACACACAGTGGAGCACTATCAGTCATGGATTGAAGCAGTGTGGGATCATGTTGACAGAGAACAGAACAAAAGGCAGAAACATCCAAAGAAGAGCTTTGAATGTTCTTCAAGAAGCCTGGAGAACTATTCCTGAAGACGACTTAAAGAAATGACAAGAAAGCTGCCTAAGAGAGTTCAGACTGTGCTGAAGAATAAAGATGCAAATATTGACTCTCAAGTTTTTTACCTTATATGCTGTAGTTCCATGCAGGTTTGCACACATTTTAATACATCACTGCACATATTCCTTGTTTCCTAGCAAAAATATTGGTAGGGAAATAAAATTATTTCATATCAAGAACATTTACACTTGGTTTTCTTCTCAACAAACTTTTTTAACAGCCCTCAGAAGTGACACATTTGACTGAAATCTGTACAGTGTGTGTCACTGTGTGCATATGGGTGGCTCCAGTCACACACTCACAACTTTGAAGGCTGAACAGTGTCACTGAAGGTTTGTGTGTGTGTGTGTGTGTGTGTGTGTGTGTGTGTGTGTGTGTGTGTGTGTGTACACGTGCTGTTTGCAGTAGTTGTGAAACACGACGTGACGGCAGAGAGCGATCCCATGAGGGGCCTCCATGTCATGTCGAAAATACCATAACATGTGCATTACACTTAAGTGATTCTTCTTCCATCTGCTAAGTATGACAACATTAGCATACCCATTTAATTAGCACCGCGCTTTAAGCATTCCCCCCTTTTAATCACCTCATTGTATTTACTCAGCCACTGGTAGCAGAAGGGCTCTCATTTTAAAAAAAAAACAAAAAACAGTGTAACTGCTTTGTAAAACCAGCAATAGTACTTATTTCTCTGCATTAAAAGTGATGAGTGCAAGTTTATTAAAATTCACCCACCAGTAATTTGCAATTTGCGAGAAAATGTTCAAAAAGAAAAATAGTTTTAACTTTTTTTTTGAAAGATTTCATCAATTCCTCTGCTGCATTCATAGCTTTTTTTCTCCTGCCTTTGTGCATCTGTACTCCTCATTATTTTAACTTGAATAAAAGGTGTCATCACGATCTTTTCATCTTTATCAGAACAGCTTTTTCTCTCCCCCTTCCTTTGCGCCCTCTCTTTCTGTTTTCTGTTGTCGGGCCCCCTTTTCAAAATCAAACTATCATCAGTGGGTAGGGGGGGTGATTGAAATATTGGGACGCTCTTTCAATGGCTTGCATTTACATTAATGAACTAGATTTGAATGGAGGTTCATATCAAGCCTCATAGATTCTGCGCTGTGATTTTATTAATTGCAACAGAGGCGTCATTGTTTGTCGTTTTGACGCCAATTCAATTAAAATCCCATTTAGAGGGTAATAGATTAGGCAGGGTAAACTTTATGTGGAAGACTCCTTGTGACTAATATGTGACGCCATGAAAGAAGTAACTGCTGTGTGTCTCGTGACTGAGTTATACGTGCGCTCCGTGCACGCGCGCGCGAGCGTTATCACCTCCTCTTTGTTAAGTGAGAGTGGATTCACGGCGAGCATCGGTGCCACTCGGCTCACTTTGATGCATAATTGGTCGTCTTTTTGAAGGCATTAGCAGCTTGTAATTCCATACTTTAATTTGAATACACACATTAAAGATAGGAAGGGCTTCGTGCAGCCTGCTGTAATGAAGTAATTAGATTCTATATAGTAGACTTAAAGTGCAGTGGTAAGAGTGCACATGAACCTCAGTGGATCTGTGTTTTCCTAAAGTCAATGTTTGGACTGTGAATGAAATGTTAGCACAGGTTCATCTAGTCAGACTTTATCATTTTTCAATTCAATGCATCACCTGTGAAATATTCAGTGGAATGAAAATGGATTATTCACTGGAACTATAAATGCAGGTAGATGTACGGAAGCCCAAAACGGGCAAGATGATTACAACCTGAAAAGTTTAAAAGAATATTTGTTACTAAGAATTATTATTAATTATTATTCTATCAATAATATATTTTTGGGTCTTTGTGTATTTGCATGCATGGATAAGTATGCACTTTATTTTAATTTTTAAAATATTTTTAAATTTATTTTGTGGAGGATATTTTATATTGTATACTGTATTATTAAAAAAATATTATGCATTATTTATTTATGTATTATGTATTATTAAAAAAAAAGAAAAAAGATTAAGTGACTAAAACAACAAATGAATGCAGGATGTACGGAAGTCCATCACAGCCAAGATTAAAGAAAAGAAAGAAAATTCCCTATTGAGAATTATTATTAATTATTCACAATTTTTATATCCGTTGTTATATTTTGTGTGTCTTTGTGTGTTTGATCACTATCTACTTCATTTTCAAGTTTATATATTTTTTAAATGCATTTTGTGCAGGATATATTATTTTGTATATATATTTGAATACTTTATTTTCATAAAATATATACATATAAATATTGTAGTACAATGATATACTGCAGGTCTATTTTTTACAAGTAAAAGCAAATTAATGTGATTAGTCATGCTTTACTAAGCAGCATTTTTTGACGTGTCAAAAATAGTACAAAAATCCCAGTAAGTTTTGAGATTTACTTGTTGTGTCTGAAACTCACCATATAGTGGATTTTTTTTGTCACGCCTTCCAAACGTTTAACGGTTATTACCATATTCCATAAAGTATAATAAATCAATCAATCACTCAATTAAAAAATGCACTGTTCATCTTCAACTGTTTTGTTGTTTATTTGTTTGTTTTTTTAACGTAAGTAGGATTTCTGTAAACGCTGATAAAATTGTGATAAAATGCACAGGGTGGTTAAAACAATAAATACAGAAACTTCCTCCATTTTAAAATAGACATTTTACTGTATTTTTACAGGTTTTGTTTGTTTGTATGTTTTACAGTGTATAGTAGACTCAGAGTATCCCACATTGCCTTGCAAAAAGTATTTATACTACCAATGGTCACTGTCCAAACATTAATGATGATCGAGGTCTGTCACATTTTTAACATGACCAAATAAAATGGGCTTTGTATGTGGAAGCCAGGTGAGGGGCAGCCAATCAGAAGAGAGTGAGCTCTTAAAGAGGGGGGGGCATTAAGTTTAGAGGGGTTTTGTTAACTGTGTCTACCACACCTGATATCCCTTCAGCCTGTCCATACACTCAGTGTAATCCAGTGTAATCATTTCTACACAATTGAGGTCATCTATGCCTATTAACTCTGTGAGTGTACCTTATAACAGATGAAACACTGGGAATCCAGAACTCCCTAAATTCTGCGTTGTTTCATAAAAACCTCCGATTATTTCTCACAGCTTCTGAGTGATTCGGGTGACTAATAAACACTGGCTCCACAGCACAGAAGAAAGACTTTAATTACCTCTGTCATCACACACAGTTTTTATTTTTTAAATATCCAGGAGATTATTTGCATTTATTCATTAAACTAATCATCATGCCCTTTTTTCACATCTTGTGTAGTGATGAAGGCATGTTTTTGACACACTACAAACCACATTCTGCTCACCTACATCCACATCCATCATTTGTGCTGCGTTCGAGTGTCTGCGCTGTATTCCCCTAAAACAAATGCGATTTGCTGTAATTACAATACACCCTGTCTGAGGCACCTGCGCAGGAACTCTTTCCAATACAAATTCCCCGTGTATTTTTTCTTTTTTTTTCCTCATCTGCTACACGTCTGCTAAGTCACCCGGAGGAGTCGAGCGAAGTGCGCGCAGCCACTCCGAGGGAGTGTTTTGCATTAAAAGTCCTTTTGAGTCGATGTAAGTTTGAAGGAGGAGGAGAGGGGGGCTGTGAGGGGGAAAAAAAAAACAAAAAAAGAGAGAAAATTCTGTCTTTAATAATGCACAGTGTGAGACGGCGCAGAGCAATATACATTTTTAATTACTAAAGTGACTAATATCTAGGTTTGGCTTTGAGGTTTTTGTCCCATAAAATATGCATTTGTATTTTGTTCCCCGCAGCTGAGCTGGATACACACACCTGAGCGCCGGGCTTTTAGCACACGAGGAGGAACACGATGTGTTCAGGTACTTCACGGATGGGGTAAGGGAAGCCATGCATATGTAAAATGAAATGATCTGACCTCTTTAAAAATCTTTATTTTTAATTCGTTTGATCAGCGAAGAAAAAAGCAGCTTAGCGATGAGGGTTTCTCTGGAGATGAACACAGAGAGCCTGGGTTACTTTTATCTCTTTAACCTTTAATTAACCAAACAGTCCCTTTTACATTTCTCACTTTCAAGTATCACGAAATGCAAAGACGTTGGAAACGGGAGGGGAGGTAAACAACAACATATGGCGACGTGCAAAAGCCAAAACGTGATCAAAATGAGGCTCTGAGGCATGTTTTGCAAAAAATAAGATTTCTTATAGGTGGTTTGGTGTCAAAAGGAATTCATGGAAAAATTTTCAGTCGACACAAAACTGGATATCAGACACATAAGAGAGTAAAATGTAGCACAGTGGTGCTTAAAAGGCTCCAAACTCAACAGAATTTAGCGTCTTTCTTGGACTTCCTTGAGGTGATGCCGACTACTTTTGCACAACAGGGGGCGAGAAGGGACAAAAAAGAGAATTTTTGCTATGTGCAAACTTGTCTTTTTCACAGTTTCCCATTTGTCTGTGCATTAATTGGAGAGCCTTCCCTTTTTAGATGGAGTGCATTATTTATGACGCAGCCTCAAACGCGCAGACTGAAGCCTTCCACACTCACACACAGACACGCTCGAGATAGAGTTTCTCTACCAAGACAACCAAAGCTCTCCTGACACCAACCTTGTCTCCTGAGTGAGCCGACGAGTGCCGATCCCGCCTTACCTTAGCGTTCCCTCATAAATTAAAGTTAAATGAACGAGAGCATAAAGTAGCTGTGGCCTTTAAGTGGAAAAGTAAGACATTAATCAATCATGTGTCTTGTCACTCCGCCCACATCCCTCATTTTATAAACCAATGTCCAAGGGAGAGCCGGCTGCTAACCAGAGTTTTGCACTCCACGTTTTCTTCTTCTTCTTCTTCTGCTTCCCGCTGTCATGCTACAAAGATCTGCCCAGAAGGGAGAGTCAACCTACCTAATTCAAGCTTTATTTTTTTGATAACTCATTCCATTTCACACACAGTATAAATTTTGATGTCGTATGCCGTTTCAGTGCACTTAGCTTCTCCTTTTCCTTCCCAAAGTCTCTTGCATTACCGCGAGCTACTTTCCTCACAGAGGAAAAGCACCCCAAATTTAAAAATAAAAAACAAAACCTTCCTGGATGATCAGGCTCCTCCACTCCTTCTTTCGCTTGGGTCGATCCGTAGCTTAGCGTAGCATAGCGGCAGGGGGAAAAGTGTTTACCACAATGTTTCAAAAGTTCAGCCGACACAATATGATGTCAATTAAAGGTGACAAAAAGTTTAACACTTCCATATGCAGCAGCGGCACTTGAAAACCACAGAATCTGACTTTGGGAGTGGAACTATTAAGAGGGTGCCAAAAAATGTGCCAAGTGTCCATATGTTTCATAAGGTGCACTTTTTTTTATTATTCTTTGTAAGATTTGTCCTCAACAACCCCAGACTTTCTTCGTTAGTAAAAAAAAAAGAAGAAGAAAAAAAGAAGGGGGTGAGTTTTAATCCTCCGCCTTTCTCCATTTCTTTTTTTAATTGTATGGGTTTTTTTGTGATTTGAAAGAGGCCCATGTTTTCTCCTTCTCGTCTGGCCTCTGCTGTAGTTTCTGCTTTTGCTTGGCTCCTCGTAGCAGATTTTGGTCGCGCGTAAAACCTCCCGTCTGTTTCGTTATCTCCTCATCCCATCCACTCCAAGGAACGTTTACGGAGTTTTCTTCCAAAAAAACAGAGAGCCACCGTTGTTGTGGGTTTTTTTTTTAAAGAAATGTATTTATATTTTTTGCCATCCTGTTTAAAAAAAAAAAAAAAAGAAAAGAAAAAAGAAAAAAGCTCATTACTCCAGTGCTGGTGATATTTCATGTAAGTAGCTTCAGCTTTAAGACAACACGCTGCTCTGCAGGGAGCGGGGATGAGAAAAGTCCACAACTGTCTGGCAACGCAAAGTCCTTTCCAAACCGTTTTATGTAAACAGGAACCAAAATGTGTTGCTGTCAAGTTAAGTAAGGCTTTTTTTTTCTTTTTTTTTTTTAAGTTCTGGGAAAAGTTGACATTTTACTGCAAGTGGCAGAAGTTTGGAAAAGAAAGCAACAGAAATCCAACAAGCATTAAGATGCTGAATGGAAGCTGATGTGACAGCTTTCACCAAATACAGAGAGAAGGAGAACAAATAAATCATGAATATAAAACTCAAGCTGCTCCCCACATTTTTACCTTAAATCAACAGCTTTTTTTCTCGTCTTGATGGCTGAGTCTAATTTTGATTTTGCTGTTGTAGAAAGTTGTAATTATTTGTTGCTTAATTACAACTACAGAGTGTACAGTTTAATTTGGGTTTATGTATAGTGCTATTACAAATGAACTGTCATCGTAAGGTGCTTTACATCTGTAAGGTAAAGACCCTGAAATAATAGAGAGAAAACCCAACAAGCTATCATTCCACTAAGAGTAAGCACTTGGTGACAGTGAAAAGGAAAAATGTGCTTTTAAAAGAAAACCTGCACCAGAATCAGGCTCAGGAAGGGAAAGGCATCTTCCATGACCAGTTGGGGCTAGGGGAGGAAGAAAGGACATAAAATACACTGTGGAAATACTACACGAATTGGATGGTCCCCTGCTGGCAATGGTAGGGAGGAAGAACACTGTTTTAATAGGAAGAGAACTTAAAACCTCAGTCAGGCTAAGAAAACAGAACAAAGGCAGAAAGAGTCTTAAAGTCTTGAATAAAAAGACACCTTACTGAATCAATATCTTTGCAAAAATAAAATTCAGTCATACGAAAGGGTTTTTTTTCTCTCTTAGGGACATTTATCTCCACAATATTCTAAGTTCTTAATGTTTTGATCACGTAGTGCCAACTACCAGCAGATACAACTCTTTAGAGTGTAAGTTCATCAGGTGTGTCTGTCTCCATCCTTCTCTTGTCTGTTCTGTTCTACAATGTGCTGACAAAGCACCAGCAGCTGTTAATAGACTGTTAATCAGAAACGTTATTATAAAAGATAGACATAACCACCACTGGGGTCATTCAGTTGCTTTTTGACTCTGCATTTTGAACTCTTAACGTTAGCATTTTGGCTGCCATCACGTTAGCTACTTTGGAACCAGAAGTGACCATATTTGGATAAAAGGATGAACTGCTAACACTTCCAAGCTTAGTTTGAAAGCTCAAACTGCATGGGTGCATTTGCATGGACTTGGATGCCAATCGCCAAAATTGGAGCACAAAGTTGGTCTAAAATGTTTGTGCTCTAATAAGCAGCAACCACAAAGAGACAATCTAGATGTCCAGTTCAGTGACTTGAAAAGGTAGAGGTGAGCAGCTATAGGCATCTATTACTGCTTCTACCAGTCAGTCAGTTAAAGCGGCCACATCCTCAACTTGAAGCTTTATAAAGTTTAAATGAGTCATGAAGGAATTCAAATTAAAACTAATCACAGAGGTAAAAGATATTTTAGTCCCTCTCAAGTGGTCACTAGAGGAACTTTGATCATTTCTTTGACCCACTCTTCTGTACAGAGTTGCTTCAGTTCATTTAGATTTTATGCACAAGACAAGGTCTGTCAGTTTAAGGTCCCCCCCCCCCCCACAGCATTTTAGTGAAGCTGAGGTCTGGTCTTTGACTGAACCATTTTAGCACCTTGATTCTTTCCTTATTCCTGTTGCATGACCCAAGTTATCAGACAGATGTCCTCAAATCTCACTCTAGAATACTGCTATAGAGAGAAGTTCAGGGTCTACTCAATGACTGCAAGTTGCGCAGGGCCTGTGGCTGCAAAACAATCTCAAATCATCATCCCTCCACCACTGTGCTGAGGGTATGATATGCTGTTTAGTTTTATGACCAAAATGTTCTCCTTTGGTCTCATCTGTCCAAAGGACATTGTTCCTGAGGTCTTTTTGTTTCTCCTTGCAATCCTTCCAGACAAGCCATGCTTGTTCAGTCTTTATCTAATTGTACTGTCACCATCCTTAACATATAACATGCTAACTGAGGTCTGTAGAGTCTGAGATGTAGCTCTTGGGTTTTTTGACTGTAGGTTGTAGTATTATGTTAAACACTGGAATGCTCCAGACATGCAAACTGCCAAAACTTCTGCTTTCATAGAGGAGCTCTGGAAGCAGTAAGGGTGGACTGTTTTTCACAGGATTGCAGAGAGTCCTGTGAGACTCTTTCTTTTTCATGAGATGGTAAATAAGTCTTTTTACAGGTTTTGTTAATGTTTGAACCTTACATGTGCAAATGCAAACAAAGAAGCATAAATTAGTCCTATGAATGTATCCCTGGCTCACTAATAAAGTAATCTGTCTATGAACCAGTTTAACTGCCTTTAGGACACTGTAACACATTAATATTTGAGATTTCTCTTTTTTTAAACCTCCAATTTTACCTATCACATTTTGTAGGTCACTCGTCCAGATCCAGCCCCAAGCATCATTAGCATCGTATCCAGAAACAACACCAGAACAGAAACTTTATCTCGCCTGTGGTCTGTTCGCCTCCCTGTGCTCGCACATATTCCTTTTTCCTCATTCACCACTTCTGTCACACCCCGTCACTTACTACATCCAGGAATGCCCCATACATGTATTCTCTACACGCCTATGGCGCTGACCTTTGACCCCCTCACCACTGGCTCCTTGCCGTCGCCATTCCGGGGGAATTTTACCCCCCTTCATCCACTGCTCACATCTGATCTTTTTCTGGATAAAAGCATCAGCTGAACAGCGACGTGTAGCAGTAAAAAACAGAGTTCATATAGAGATGATTCATGCTCGCTGATCTGGCAACACTTTGTAGGGCTCTTCCAACAGGAAATAACTCGGAGAGGAACCAAACCAAAGTGGATGAATTAGGCATTTCCTCTGGACCGCTGTTAACCCTCAATGTACTGCTGGAGGGTTTTGCCAAATTACAAATGTATGCATCCGCTACGTTCATATTACCTTTGAAAATCAATTCAGTTATCAATTTATTATTGATAACTGATGTACTTTTAGGGACATCAGTGGTTTTTAAGGCCTTTTTTCAGCAGACCAGAAGCTATGCTGCTATTTTAATTGTGGTTTGTTTGCAGAGGATGATATAGGATGATATCTCATACATGCTGTGTCGTGATAGTTTTTGGTGTAATATAGAAATATAAAGTCTGATGGTCGTTGTAGCATGAGCTCCGTCTGCTCAGTCGTTAAATCCTGATCTTTCATGTGCACATTCTCTCTGGCAGGTCATATTTTTGTATCACTAATGTTCTGTGTTTCTGTATCGTCAGCTTGAGATCTCAGCTCAGAAAACAGACCCCTTTACTGTTTTAGCATCAACACTGTGCAACCTGACAACCCGAAAAACTGGGCTGGCCTTTGTATAACATTCATGTCGTCTTCTTAAACTTTTACTATTTCCACCTTTTATGAATACAGGTGTCTTTCATTTTGTGTATTTCATGTTTTTATACTCCCTTTCTCTTTAAATCACCTTTGGTGAAAACGTCTCTGTTTTAAAAAGACTCTACAGAAACAAATGTCATTATTTTTTACTATCATTTATTTATTATCTATTAGCCCCGTGATAAACGGGCGGCCCCCACCTCTCGCCCTGGAAAGTCTTTTTTTTCCTGCATTGCTCACTTTTGAGATTTTGAGCTGCTTTGCTTCGAGAATGATAAAAAGAAAATTTCATAAACACACATTTAGATGTTTATTTAATATTTTCTGTTGAAAATTTATGCAATGAATTCATTTTCTCCATGAACATGGCAGAATTTGAGATTTTGTAGCTGCTGAAGTTATTTTTTGTTTTATGAAGGAATATAAAGACATTTTTAAAATCCCCTCGGTGGGAGCGGGCACGCTCTGTACTATTTTTAAATCCCGGTAGCACTGCAACCACGTAAGCTAGCGCAATCATTTTTTTTTTGCATATGAAACCAGAGGAGTTGTACTTACATCTTATGCCATCAGCTTGTCCTCGGTCACAGTTTCCTTCCACATAAAGCTTTGCAAAAATTGCATATAAAGCACTTGCAGCAACAAAAACATAATATTCCAGAAACACGCTTTGCCGATCCGATCAGCTGTTTGTAACACTTCCTACGTCCATCAGCGCGAACTATCGCATGTCCACCATGACCCGCCGGAAACCGGAAGTGACGTCATTTTGCGAAAATGTAGTTTCTTTTACGATCAGGGCCTTATGAGCCTATACTGGTGTTTTTAAAAGTTATCTTTGACTTTATGACTTTCTGTGTCGTTTCTGGGATGCTTAGGACTCATATTGCACTGCTGGAAATAGTTTATTTTGATGCATATGCAGTTTTTTTGCAAATTTGCATCATAATATTTATTTTCGTTTTTCCTGCATTATAGAAATTTCCTGTGGTGGGAAACTATTTTGTGCAACTTTTTTGTATTTACAGTTTTGAGGGATAAGCCTCTTAAATTTCTCTAACTAGAAATATATGTTAAAAAAGCAAAAGCGATTTTCAATTTTTTGGTAGTTTATTGCACTTTTTTTCAATTTATGTAATTACTATGCACTTAATGCATACATATTATTAAAATTTGGGCTATAATGGTTGTATTGATGGATATCAACTTGAAATGCTCCCAAAAATGGCTCCACAGCATGTAAAAATATACTATAAGCTCTGGCGGACTTGGTTCTATGGTAGGTCTTAAAGGGTTAAAAACCCTTCATATCTAATATGTGAGAAGAGTGATACGCAAATATTGAGACAAAATACTACAAATATATGTAGGCAAGATTTTAAAAAATGCATTTGTTATGCATAATCCCATAAACAGTCATTTCCTGTTAAAGTGAATTAAACTGCATGTAAGGAGGAAGATTTTTTTTTAGAAATCTCTTCATCATCACTTACCCACACTAAACTTTATACAACATCTGTAAAACTGCCTCTTTTTCTTGCTTTGACGATATTTCTTAAATTTTTGTATTTATATAAAGTTCAAAAAACTCTATTAATGTGTAAAGACAGCTCCTCGTGTGCATGTTTAAACATCACATTTTGTATATTTAGCTGTCTTAAAGTAAGTAACAACTTTGGGAAGTCGCATGGTGATATTTTTTCTTTAATTTCTCATCTACATTTAATCAATTATCTGTATTAATGTAATGTATTCATCATTCTCTCGAGCAAAAACTCCCTCAACATATTCAGTTTTTTTGTTTTTCATTTTTCAAAGATGTACACAAATTCTAGGACATTTTATTTCCAACATTGTACCCATAAAGAACTTTTTTTTTTTTGGAATTACAGTCATTTAAAAAATAAAAAAAGATTAACTTAAAATTCTCCCGCCATAAGAAAAACTTTGGCTCAGATATGTAAAAAAAAAAAGAAAAAAAAAAGAAAAAAACATGAAACATGAATCTTGAATCTGCATTTAGCCAATGTTCAGCTTTTTAAAAAAAAAAAAAAAAAAACAAGCCACGCATATAAATACCTTTGCATATTTAAACACAGTATATTTAATTTAATAAAATTCCTGCTCTTCACCTGTAGTGTCTCCTCTTAAGATAATCAAAAAGACAAATGCTGTTGCACTGTCTCTGCAAGAAAACAAGCTTTTCAGATTAATATCGCATAATATCTTTGTCATGCACAGCCTCTTAACTCCCAGCGCTCTTCATCTAAACGCAGCATCAAATATAAACACTTGTTTCCTCTTTAAATTGGCTGAATTACCTTTTTATCCCTCAGAATTCTGGGATATATCCGCCTGTGGTGAAAATGTTTAGTTGATTTTGTTTCTTTCCTCCTCATTGACATGTTTTTGTTTGATGCTTCAGGCCCTTTGACTGTTGCGATCAAACACAATTTTACCTCAAAAAGCTCCTGAAAGCCGAGCTGCTGCCGCCGCAATATGGTTTGATTCATGTTTCATTTGCTGAAATATTTGATTTAGTACCTTGATTGCTGTCTGTGTGCAGCAGCCTCAGCAGCAGTGGCAGCAGAGCAACACAGGTAAACAGCACTCAACAAATGAGAAATAACACACTTTAATCTCCATGTATTTAATCGCACGTCCCTCTGGGCCTCCACTTTATCCCCCCCCCCCCCCCTCGCCCCTCTATCTCTATCTTTCTGAGAGAGGAAGAAGAGGAGGAGCAGGAGGTGGTGGAGGAGGAGGAGGAGGTGCAGTCCCTCCTGGCAGCTGAGGCCGGTGAAGATCTGTGACAGATGGGGCCGAGTCACAAAACTCACAGCCTCGGGCGAAATTCATCCCCCAGAACTTTCCACAGGGTGCCCAGATTTACCTGATCAGAGAGATGTGGAGGGAGGGGTGTGTGTTTCAGTGCGTGTGCGTGTGTGTATGTGTGTGTGTGTTGGGCTCCAAATATGTGCAGAGGAAGCTGAGGAAGCCTGGCCGCCTGTCATGGCTGACACAGAGCCCATCTGCCTCAAACCTGTGGCGCCCTCAACCACCTCCTCCCCCCTTACACAGACACACACACACACACACACACACACTCCACCCTCTCTAAACGCCCGTTCTTCTCTGCGCCCCCCCCCCCCCCCCCAGAAAAAAAAATGAAACACAGATAGACACAGACCTTATGATGGCTACACATGTCGCCAGCTTTGCATACCTTCAAATGCACTGGGAGTCTTACTTTGAAACTGACACACACACACAAAAGGAAACTATAAAAGACAGACCTTATGTGTCCCATATGTGATGCCACATTGAATTTCCGGTCGAAATCGTCAGGGTCTTTTTTTAGTCCTCTTCCTCATACCTCCTCCATCTCCGTTTTGGTGGATGACACTGAGGTGTGAGTACTCAGGAACATGATGATCTCCAGTTTCACTCCTGCAAAGGCTTCAGGTCTTGCAGAGTGACCACCAACGGTGTCAGGCTGTTGTAAAACTCCCAAACCAAAACTTTTTTTTCTCAAAAAAGGAGAGAAGTTCTTTGGCTACCAGCACTATACGGAGAGGGTTTCTTTTCTAATGAAAGATGAAAGCCTGAGAGTTTCCAAAAGACCACCCACATGTTGGAGGATATACAGGGTCCATGCAGTACTCACAAGAAGTTCTTCTTTAAATTAAATCTAAAAAAAAAGTCACTAAAATTCAGTTTTTGGGGTGTGTCTTTTTGGGGGGGTGGGGTGGGGGGTTGCTTTTTTTGCACATGGCGAGAACGCACAGAATAACCTGGAGTTATGAGTTAAGGTTAACTGACAAGTTGTTAATTGTACTCTGCCTAATTTGACTGTGCACCTGTACATGACATTTTACACTGTTTTTAGCTGCTCTGAGCATGCTCTCTGAAAAACCTGTATTGGTGGAGGTGACTGGTTGTCACTGGACAGCCAAGAGGTCCAATTCAGTGACTTAATTTAGGCCAGAGTTTTGTGATGAGAACGAGGACCCAAATGCAGACCCAAAAGCACCTTTAATCCAATAGGTGGATAGCCCAAATCAAACAGAAGTCCATACACAACCGAAATAGTGTGAAAGCAAGCCGAATCCAAGCAGGGAACACACACAGGTAATCTGAAAAAGAACAAAAGAAGGGTGGGGCTATTAATACACCTTGTGTGTCGCTTTGGTCACTAAAATATTGCAGTGGTTGCAGATGCAAAGTAAAAGTTCTGCCTTACTGCCACAAAAAACAATTTTTACTTTCAAGACAAACAGTCTTCTTTTCCAGTGTGTTCCACTTTTCAGTTTCATTACTGCTCAGTAAGCAGTTGGTGAATGTTAGCAGATAAGTTGGCATCCTCTATGGAAACTGCAGGTGACTGTGGCAATCTGATAGCAACCAAATCAATCACAAGGAGGTTTTTGGTACAACACCATATATCTCTTTGTGACCAACACACCTAATGACAGCCAGCAACCGCTAATCAGCCAGTCAAAGAGTTCATGTTTTCCCTTAAATCCAGTGGCTGCCAGAGTCTCACTGACTGGTCTTTAGGATTGTGTGAATGGGGGCCTGACCTGGAAGTTCCAAGAGCTGCAGTTCCACAGGTGGCCACTTGAGGCTGCCTTACAGAGACTGTAAAAAATAATTGCAACATGCCAGCTTTACAGCAGTTTACAGTCTACAGTAGAATTTGGTTTTGGTCGCTATCACTGATTTCCTCTTTCATGATAACTATATTTGCAGCAAATGATTTTTTTAAGTTTATCACTCAGGACGAGTGCTTTTAGCCCAGTTGGTTGTCAATGGAAATATTTGAGAAATAACATCAATTACTGTGCAGTTAGTGATACAACCACAATGTCTAAGAAGTCTGTGCTCCAATATTGTGTTGTATCACTAATTAACAAAAATCTAAGTTAGTTTATAGACTCACATCACCCTGTCTTCCAAATAAGGTCACTTCTAGCTCCAAAAAACCCCACAATGGCATCAGCAACGATGCTGTTGCCATCAGTGTAGTCGGGGACATCTCGATGAGTGCTGCCAAATCAACTATGTCAGAAACTGTTTTTGCTATTGAAAGAAAAATCATAGCTTAAGACATAAAATAATAAAGTGAAATGGATTTGGATGGAAGCCAAAGGGTTCATATACAGATTTCTCTCCAATATGGAATACAAAGATTAAACCCAGGTCAACAATAGAAGATGAAGAATAACAAGAGCACATAAAAAGACACATAAACAGGGAAACAATGGCACAATCATAATGATGACAAGTTTACAGAGCTGTAAAAAAGTTTGCAGCATATTTACATTTTCGAACAAAATGCTGAGCTCAAACTTGAGATAATTATATTTTTCCAGATTGAATTTATTGAACATTATCAAAGTTAAACTGCACGAAGAAGCACAAAGACAAATTAAACCACCACCACCCAAAAGGCCTCTTTTCTACCTCTTTGTTAGTCTTTAGGGCCACTGCTATCAGTTGCTTTTGAGAAGGTGATAATGAAAATTATCTAAAGACACGTTAGCGCTACAGACCAGGAGAAGTACAGGAAATGAGGTGAAATAAATGATTTAATCCACCAAGTATTAAAGCACTGCAAATGAAGCTCCATATGCTAAATGCCTTGCTTAAGGGCTCTTAAATAAAAGTCTTTCAGAGACTATTGAAGGAAAACTCTGCTCTGGGTTCAGCTGAAGCTGCAGTGTGAAGAGAATTTCTTCTCGGGTGCACTCGGAGACGCCTGCGTCGCGTTGATTAAGCCGCTGTCACTGCGGCGATAGATGAGGAGTCGCAAGCTGTAGGGCCTCTAATTGGGGAACAAAGGTGTGTTGTTGTGGCGGCTGCTGCTACTGCAGGGGTGTGTGAGGTGTGTGTGCACGTGTGCGTGTTTCTGCATGGGGAGGAGGGTGTCCAATTTCTTCTTCTCTGTTCCGAGCCGTCCACCTTTTTAGCTCGCGCTTCACTCGGTAATTAACACCTGCCTCCTCAGTATGGCAGCGTGACGGTGCTGCGCCAAACAGCCCCGAGCATCATTGGTTTGTGTGTCTGTGTGTTTGTGTTGTGTGTGAGGGAGAAAAAGTGAGTTTCAAACAGAAAGACGGAGATTGACAGTCGTATGATCAGTTGTTCTGATTTGTGTATAAATATGTAAAATCTGTGCGTGTGCGTGAGGTTGTGAAAAAGAAACAGACAGGCAGTGCGATTAGTGGCATTGCTGCCACGCAAACACAAACACACTGTGCTTTCAAAAGTGTGTTTTATTTTTCTTTTAGCTTGCAGCAGCAGTCTCTGGTGACTCTATTTGCCCCCTTCCCCCATGAAAAAAATGTGCTATTGGTGACATAAGGCCAGAACAAAGAAAGTGGATAGATGGATCTACTCTCTGCACCGCCCAATATTCAAACAGCTGTTCTTGGTGTAGTAATACAAGGTGTGGTATGGAAAAATGAACTAGAACCTCTAGTCTCTGCGATGAAAAATAAATGAATAAATAAATGTATGAAGTCGATGGGGAAGTTAAAAACACTGGAGATCCTAATGCTAGCTTAGTTAGCAGCCTACTAGCTCGAACCTAGAATACGATTTTGTTCAAACATAGTCACTTCTGCTTTTAAATGTAGTGGGTGACCATCATTTTGGTTATGTCTATCTTTTCAGGCTTTCTGAGGTCTTTCAAAGTTTTGTTTGCTTTTTCTTTTTATTGTTTTAGTGTACAGTGACTAGCATTGCAGTTTCTAATTCCTGTGTAAGACTGTACATATGGTGTTTGACAATAAAGCTGGCTTTGATTTTGACTTTGTCTATGAATTGTCTAACTAAAAAAGGCCCCTACCTCAGTGTTGTGTCTACACATAACAGACAACTTGGCAAAGAACCAGTTTTAAATCATATCTCACTATGGCGTGCAGTGTGTCCTTAACAATTTAAGGAAACTGGACAAGTGGAAGAAAAAAGAAGCAGCAAGCCTAAAAAAACCCAAAACAACTATAAACAGCAGATGAACAGTAACAGGTCTGATGGAGTGATAATTTTTTTTTAAGCATGGATGTGTGTTTCTGGGTGATTGGATGATGTGCTTGTGTGGAAAGTGACAGAGAGAGCACATATGATGAACGTGACGCTGAAAAACTGATATTCATTTCTGCATGTGTTGGTGTGTAGCAGCATCTGTTTTCTTGGATCTGAGTCTGTGTGCTCAGTTTGCCTATTTAAAGCTCGGGGGAGTGCGAGGGTGTTGGAGAGGTTTAGCTCGTATGGATGTGTATCCTAATGTGCGTGCAAGCGCAAGATGGTACAAAATTCGAGTTCTAAAATTTATATAAACTTTAAGTGCTTGCAGCGGTATTGATTGTATCTTCCTATGCTTTAAAAGTTTCTTTCAATATCAGTGCATGTAGTTTTACTTTTTTTGTAGGAAAAAGAAGTGCATGCATCAAAAGTTTGGGTGAACTACAGCAGTCTATTTTCTTTTTTGTGGGAGAGTTATTACTTCAACTCTTTACTGAAGCAATTTCAGTCATAATAACGATTGATTAAAT
The DNA here is from genome assembly GCF_057382185.1 of Mchenga conophoros. NCBI lineage: Eukaryota > Metazoa > Chordata > Actinopteri > Cichliformes > Cichlidae > Mchenga > Mchenga conophoros. Next base: position 26,894,385 of record NC_140547.1, on the reverse strand, counting down.
ATGGCAGAAACATGGTGTATCCTAAATAATATGAAATGAAACATGCATGGGTGTTTTGATGGAAGACATTTTTAAAAATATATATATATTCACATGTGAAACTCTATTATTGTCCTCTATTATCACGCTTTGTGCACATACATAGAGCATCTGGACATGTTTGTCTGCAGGACAGGGTTTATGAGTGTACTCTGTGTATTAAAGGCCTTAGCTGAGGTTATGTGGGCCCCTGGGTGCCTTGGTAAAAACAGTCCTCCTACACAATTGAGCATGGAGCCATAATTTCGCCCGAGGCTCACCTACCCACAGCCACCTAATGCATGCTGGGTATTCACATGTGAAACGCAGAGTGAGAAACAGAACTGGAAGGCTTTTTTCTTTTCCACACAATGTCCTCATATGTCATAGTATAGGACATGCAGCCTGAACCCAAGCATGTAGTTTGATGGGTAAAGAGTGGAGGACTGCGGGGCAAACATGGGCACTGGAAGAACTCTTGTTTTTTGTTTTGGGGGATTTTTTTTGCCTCTTTTGATCTGTAATAGTGTTTATTTTGGAGGAAGTGTTAGTTAAGATATGATACTGAGGTGAAAAAGACCGGGCCAGAGGCATATTATTTAAAATGCCATTCAACACTGTAATTTTTGCTAGCATTGTTTTTGTTTGAGGGTTTTAAATGTAATAAACCCCTGAAAATCATAACACGGCACACATTTAGTACATACAAGACATACAAATCTACCAGTGATCATTTTCTGATGAGGCAGATTTGAAATATTAAGTTCATTTAATGCCCACTTGAGGCTGGTTCCAAAAGTGAGTCAATCCTCATAGGCTCCTATGTTAAAATTACCAGTTTAAAGGGGGAAATAAAAATGGTTACACTCTTGAAAAAAGATCGTTTTCGCCTCTATTGAGAAATTTTTATATAGGTCAACAGTTAAAACTGTTTTAAGGTTCAGGAGTGGATTCTGGGTATCAAGCCGTCTGCTAGGCTCCTCTAGTATCCTGGTCGGTAGTCTGTATACGACTTATTTAGGAAATTGCAGATTAATAACAGCTGTAGTATGGAAGCTTATTTCTGCCTCTGGAAAACTGCTTTTGCAAGGCAGACCTAAGTTGAAATTTTGAGTTAGACATTTAAAAAGTAAGTTGACATTTTGACTTAATGAGGGCAATTTTTGGTTTTTTTTTGTGGTAGAAACAAAATTCATCAATGGTGGTACATTTTACAAATTCTACTGTTTCATTGAGCTGGACTTGTGTACATAAGCCACTGCCGTCTTGGTCTAGTCTTAGTTAGTTATAATAATCTTCCTCGAGGAGACGATCCAGCTGCAAAGTCTGACTCTGGTAACTTCTGGTTTCTAACGCAACCTTAACCCTTTACAGCCGATCGGAGCGGGCACGCTCTGTTTTGCGTAACTATTTTTAAATCCCGGTAGCTCTGCAACCAAGTAAGCTAGCGCAATAATTTTTTTTGCATATGAAACTGGAGGAGTTGTACTTACATCTTATGCCATCAGCTTGTCCTAGGTCACAGTTTCCTTCCACATATAGCTTTGCAAAAACTGCATAAAAATCACTTGCAGCAACAAAAACATGATATTCCAGAAACACGCTTCGCCGATCCATCAGCTGTTTGTAACACTTCCTACGTCCATCAGCGCGAACTATCACATGACCGCATGACCTGCCCGAAACCGGAAGTGACGTCATTTTGCGGAAATTTAGTTTTTTACGATCGGGGCCTTATGAGCTTGTGTTTTACTTGTTATGTGTTTTAAAAAGTTATGTTTGACTTTATGACTTTCTGTGTCGTTTCTGGGATGCTTAAGACTCATATTGCACTGCTGGAAATAGTTTATTTTGATGCATATGCTGTTATTTTGCAAATTTGCACTATAATATTTATTTTCGTTTTTCCTGCAGTATATAAAAATTGGTGTATTTCAAAAATAAAACTATGAAGACACTCAAAATAAATTTCCTGTGGTGGGAAACTAGTTTGTGTAACTTTTTTGTATTTACAGTTTTGAGGGATAAGCCTCTTAAATTTCTCTAACTAGAAATATATGTTAAAAAAACAAAAACGATTTTCAATTTTTTTGTAGTTTATTGCACTTTTTTGCAATTTATGTAATTACTATGCACCTAATGCAGACATTTGATGTATAGCAACTTGAAATGCTCCCAAAAATGGCTCCACAGCATGTAAAAATATAATATAAGATCTGGCGAACTTGGTTCTATGGTAGGTCTTAAAGGGTTAAAACATGATGGTCATTGCAGCTATCTATGTCCGTCGTTGATATACAGTCTATGGATAAGACACGATAATACAACTTTATTCTCATATTCTGACATCTAAAGACTTTTGGGGGGTTAACCAGGTTTTTTATTTTTATTGTTGTTGTTTTTTGCTATATTTGAATGACTATTTAAAAAGTGATTTGATTTAAAGCCAAATGTAAATCAGATGTTCTGCACTGTTCACACAAACAAATACACTTTCTACCATTCAAATGACACACTGTAGATATTTATGGAAATTAGAAAAACTAAACTAAACGTGTCATTAGCTGATTAATGCAGACTTCTTGTTATGCAGGCTACACCTGTCGGTAGGACATGAAAAGCCTTCAACTCATCTTGAGTTGTGCTTTGTCGTGTGCAACACCCACTTAACACACATACAATTTCTTCATTCTTCTCCTGGAGATAGAGTCTGTCACTCTTCTACCTGTTGTCCTTTAAAAAAACCACATACACACACACAAAAACCAGAATAATGCAATAATTTTACGCTGTTAATCACAGCATTGGGAGGTGCTGTCAGTCATTTTAAACGATGGAAGAAAACCCAAATGATTCCGAGGAAAGTCAGATGGCGAGCAGCTGGATTTCTCCCTTGCCTCATGCGAATTTGTTTTCACCATCCTTTAATTGTTGGGCTGCTTCAAAGCTCGCCTGTTCGGTCGTTCACTCCTAACAACCTCGCTGGGTGAAGAAGGCACGTCTCGGGTCTGCGGCGGCTCCTAATCGCCCAGAGTTACCACTGCTTTCGGGGGGGATTTAGTGTGTGTTTTTGGCCCGAAGCTGCTAAACAGACTCATAAGCAAAATGAGAACGAGAGAGAGAAAAGAGAAGAAAAAAAAAGCCCGGCAAATCTGACTTTCAGGAGTTTGGAAACCAGCCAACTTCATCAGAAATGAGCAAAAAAGAAAGAAAATGATGGAAAAAGACACATTCTGGTGAACCGCGCACATACATCAAAGGCCTGTGCAAATATTGGAAGTATTCCCGAGCCAGAAATCCCTCGCAGACACATTTATACATACAGACGAGTGACAAATTAAAAGAAAAACCTCAACCCTTGAGCTTTGCAGTGAGGGAATTTGGTGGCTCTGTTATGCTGTGGAGGCCAGAATCAATACATGGTTGTTCCAGCTGATCACCTTTGAACTGTGTTTCTGCAAAAAGCACCTGGATGTCTAAAAATCACACGCAAAACCAGAAAGAAGAAGGAGCAGAGAGAAGGGGAAAGAAAACGATGGAAATGTCTCAAAATGGAGAACTGATTGTGCGCAGACACAAATTGGAAAGAGGGAGGAGGGGGCAAAAAACTGTAGTGAGTGAGGAGGAGACAGAGAGGGAGATGTATGTGGCGGACATGTTGGCGGTCACGCTCTGCTGTCACCTTCTTTTTGACCGGAATTCATCCTCCCCTGGCGAGTTTCTCCCATCTGTTCCTCCACTGAGCAAAACTCTGCAGCTCCCACTGCTGCACGCCGTCCCGCTGTCCTCCCCACATTACTGACAAAACCCTCCAAAAATAAATAAATTCACCAAAAAACAATGTTTAGAAACAGGTCTGTTAATATTCAGCGCCTGTTTGCTTGGTGTCATCTGTAACTCGGCTGCATGAGAGCTGTTTAATAAAGCGCTGAATGTGGTCATTGTTGTGGCCAAAATACGCACGAGCATGGCACATTCGCACCTTTTCTCTGGGGGATGGATCTCTGAGGACTGCTTAGAGGAAATCATATTATATCAGTGTGAATTTTTACATAATTTAGTAGCAGTTTGGGCTTTCAGACTACTAACTTCAAGAGACCAAACCAGCAGGGATTTTTACGTGAAAGTGATAGTTCTGTGACACAAAATTTTTCCCGTTTATTCCTTAATTGGGACTCAAGGTCAACAGAATCAAAAGTAGAAGAATACTAAATGCTCCCCTTAGACTGCTACATGACTTGAACAGATTACTTTCACAAGAGGACTGACAGTTATTGACCAGTTATTTGAATGTACAATAGTACAGGACAGTACAGTGCAAAAGTCTTAAGTTACCCCTCATTTCTTCATGTTGTGCGAGGAAAATGGGAAATAGTGACCTTTTGAAACATGCAACTATACATAGAAACACAATACTTGAGGCAAAGACAGTTTGTACAATTGTAACAAGCTTTAAAGTCAATATTTGATATGACCGCCTTTATTCTTCAACACAGTCTGAGCTCTCTTAGGCAGCTTTCTTTAAGTAGTCTTCAGGAATAGTTCTCCAGGCTTCTTGAAGGACATTCAAAGCTCTTCTTTGGATGTTTCTGCCTTTTGTTCTATTCTCTGTCCACATAATCCCACACTGCTTCAATAATGTTGAGGTCCGGGCTGTTGGGAGGCCAATCCATGACTGCTATTGTTCCACTGTGTGTTTGTCTGGTACAAGGACTGGACTGAAAAGGAGTGAAAAAGCAGCCAATGCCCAAAACAGACCTTTCAGAGATATTCAGAAAGCCTGGAGAACTATTGCTGAAGACCTCTCCATTTCAAGAAAATTGGGCTTCTTAGAAGCGAAATAAAGAATTTAAGAGTGACTCATGACGTTTCCATTTTTTGTGTAATCAGTTTGGTCTATTGAATTGGTCACACACAATTTGATAGACCAAATTAGTCATACATATCGAAAACTGAATTTCGAGGTTTCATATTACCCAAAATATTTATTGTTGATGACAAAACCCTTTATTGTAAGAACAAAGAAATGGCCCAGTTCTGACAAAAAAAAGAAAAACACATCACCATCTCATGATCTCCAAGTGCAGTGCCACCATATAGTTAAGCATTTAACTTTGCTTAGTTTATGTTTGACCAAGCTCACAGGCATAAGACAACAGCTAAAGTAAAACCATATTAATTAACCATATTAACCATATTAGGAGGTTTTCCCCAAGACATAAAAGAATAATTGTTCATGTGACTGCAAAACCTAGCATACACCTTCTGAGCAGTACTAGAAGTTGAGATTGTCCAGGCTAATATGTTAGCATGCTAACTTTAGTAGGTAGGGGAGACCGGGGATAGTTGTAACATTTTTGACATTTCTGTCTGTAAATTGGTGTCATGGTCCTGCGACCATGACTCAGTGACTTTATGTTTATGTTCTTTATTGTTATTACTTTCATTATTATTCATGGCTGTTTTTGGGATGGTTTGTGTTTGGGATTTTAGACACTGGGTTCTGGGTTTGTGTTCCCTCTGTTGGTCCCTGGTGTTAGTGTTCCCCTGTCTCGTCAGGTTAATCAGGTCCAGCTGTTTCCCCCACCTGTGTGTGATTTCCCAGTGTCTCTTTGTGTATTTATAGTGTGTGATTTCCTCTGCTCCTCGTCGCGTCGTCTGTGTTCATACCTGGTGTAATCCCCTGCGTGCTCTCCCTGCTGTTCTCCCTTCATGCTCAGGTTTGCTATTTCTTTGTGTAGTTTCTCCCAGTTAGTTCATCCTTAGTTCTGTTTTACCATCCCCACTTTATATTGGATATTATCAATAAATCACCCTCACACCTGAATAAGTGCTGCGTTTTGAGTCCTCCTTCCGCTCTCCACACGGCCGCTGCCCCGGACCGTGACAGTACGACGCGACCACAACATGGACCCAGCAGCGCTTAACCCGTCCAGGGAGCTACGGGAGACGCTCATCGATGCCACACAGGAGCTGATCGACCTGTGGTAGGAAAGCCCGGGTGGCACGTCCCAGCGCGCTATAGAGAGGCGGCTACAGCGTCTGGTGACCGGTCTCCCATGGCTTCTGGGCTCGCTCTGTTCGTGGGAGCGGGAGTTTCTCCTTTTGGACCTTGGACTACACCCCCCGTCTGCATTCACTTTCGAGCAGCCCGATGCGGTGAGTGAGCGGGATGCATTGCTTTCCCCAGTTTCCGGGACTTTATTTTCTGGGGCTATTCAGAGCGGGATGGGAGACTGTACGGGTCGCTTACCTACCTTCGTGGTAACGGATCCTTCCCAAGTGGGCGTGTACAAACCCTCTGTAAAACCGAGAGACTGTTTCTCTGCCGCTCCTTCTGAGCCAGGACTTTATTGCCATTCTCCGGCTCAGTTCTGTGTCCAGCCACAAGCTTCCCAGTCTGCAGCTCAACCGTTAGCCTCCCTACGGACACAATTACCGGTTCTGCCGCCGCTCCAGTTAGCCACTCAGCCACCACCACCGCTAGCCTCGCTACAACCCATAGTTCAGTTAATGGCTGAGTCACAACATTCACACTATTTTTCCACCGCTGTTTCTAAGCAGGGAGATGAACTGTTTTACAACAGACCTGTTCCTCAAAAGCTGGCAACAATAGAGACTGTTGCTCACTCCGGGGCTTCCCCAGAGGCTGGGTTACTGCCCTCAGCTTACTCTGGACCCCTGGAGGCCAAGATGCCAGCTGTGAACTGCACCGGGCTGTCACTGCCTGAGCAGGGTCAGTGCTCTGCGCAGCTGCAGCCCTCCGTATGTGTGCCAGAGGCCCACGTGCCTACTGGTTTTGTTTCAAATGTGCCAGAGGCCCACGTGCCTACTGGTTTTGTTTCATGTGTGCCGGGGGCCCCGGTGCCCACTGGTTCTGCGGCTGTTTTCGCTGGGGGGCCCGAGGAGCCCGTCCAGCCTCCTGTTTCGCCTGCTGGGGGGCCCGAGGAGCCCATCCAGCCTCCTGCTTCGCCTGCTGGGGGGCCCGAGGAGCCCGTCCGGCCTCCTGCCACACTGACTGCCACGTCGGCTGGGGGGCCCGAGGAGCCCGTCCGGCCTCCTGCTTCTTCGGCTGCCACATCAGCTGGGGGGCCCGAGGATCCCGTCCGGCCACCTGTGGCTGCTTCTCCACCTGTGGCTGCAGCGCTACCACCTGCTACTGCCACGCCTCAGCCTGAAGCTTCGTCCTCGCCCGGCCCGGCTTCATCCTCGCCTGGCCCGGCTTCAGCCTCGCCTGGTTCTGGTCCAGCTTCATCCTCACCTGGCCCAGCTTCGGCTACAGCGTCAGCTTCGCCTGGCCCGGCTTCAGCTACAGCTTCATCATCGCCTGGCCCGGCTTCAGCCTCGCCTGGTCCGGCTTTTGAACATATTCCAACCCCCCCAAAAAGACAAATTATGGAATTTTCTGCAACTGAATATTTCATTAATTTTGGTTGGTCTTCCTTGAGTTTGGCCTCATTGGCTCAGTGGGCATTATAACCTACAACTCTTGCAGCAATTTTGAACATAACAATGAAGCTGAAAAAATGTAGTTGTTCACCAGCATCGCAATTCCATCACTTTTTACCATGGCTTACCTTGGTGTGGTTTGCAAAGTGCTTCAGAAAGATGAGGAAATCTGTTTCTTGCACCCATCCTGATTTATTTCCACTACCAGTACTTCCTACTGGTCCATCTCTGACACAGAGGTCTGCATAATGTATGTGTGGGAACACAAACAGTGGAGGAATTGTGTTGCCAATGGCATTAACCACATATACAAAAGCGACCAGTGAACCTCTCTCTGCTGATGTCGTTGCCCCAACTTGTTTAATATAAGTTAAAGTGATAGTGTGGTAAGTTGTAACAGCTGCGTTATTGTTACAACTAACCCAGACTGTTGCTGTTACAACTGACCCAGACTCCTATAGCCATGAACTTGCTAACATTACAGCCAACGGCTAAAACATTAGCACTAAAGATCTACACAGAATATATCCCCATAGACATACAAATAACATAATTTAAGTAAGATGAGTTTAACTGCAAAGCAGATAATGCTATTACAAATTGAAATAAAGTAGAAAAACTTACTTTTTGGCATACAAATGACTTTTTTTCGTGTTAAATTGTCTGTGTTTGACGAAATGTGCTGATTTTTCACATGTGATAGCAGAACTGAATTGGGCATGCACAGGACATCATTTGAAACTTAGCCCTGATTGGAGAAATTGGAAGTGTTACAACTGACCCAAGTTACAACTATCCCCGGTCTCCCCTATATGACTGCTACCAAATGCAGAGACATTTACATTGCGTTGATAATGTATATAATTTAGTCTTTTACTGTTTCTATATGTGAATTTTTAATATACTGCTCTGCACATAGTTAGCTTCAAAACAAACAAGCTAGCTTACGAGCTCCTAACCTGCTAAAGCAGTTAAAAAGATGACATATTGCCAACTATATGGTACAGTTTTTATCTTTGAAGTAAGAAAACATAAACTCTTTCAAGTAACCTGTGTTTACATACAACATTTCAAATGACTTGTACCAGTGTGGTAGTTTTTATTTTACTGCCCTTCCTGGAAGTAATAAACTAGCGTAAACATACTTGTACCACTGCTGAAGAGCCCACATTCAGTCCACTTAAAAGTTTGATAATTCTTTAATTTATTTTAGTGAAAATAAGCAGGAAGTAAAACAAAAAGCCCTTCAAAATATATTTGTGTAGTGCTTTAGCGCCACATGTTTTGGCTCTTTCTTCCATCCTAAACTCGCTGACAAACTCCAAACCTTTAACATTCGTTGTTTTCTGTCTTTCTTGAAACGCTTCAACAATCTTTACACCAAAGAGGAAGAAATCTCCTTTAATTTTCCTGCTTGAAGAAAAGCGACTGCTTTAAACATCAATAGAGGGACAAAAAAAGTCATCCTTGTGTTTTTCTCGTTCTATCTGCTAAAGACATCTTACTGAGGAGCGTCTTTGTATTAACTTTTTAAATTCCAATTACAAAGGAGGTTTAAGATCTCTCAGCGGAGTTTGACTTAGAGTCTGTGTTTGATCTCCTCTACTCCGCAGGGACCTCCTCATCTTCCTCCTCTCTCCTCTCTTGCCTCTTCACCTTCTCCTCTTATTATTCCTCTGTCACCCTTCCCAATCTTCCTCAGCTCCTTTTTTCAGTGCTTTCATTCTCTTCATCTCATTCCACATTCACCTCATCATCAGCTCCTTCTCCTCTGCCTGCTCTTCTTTTTCCCCTTTGTTTACCGGTACCTCCTCTCATTTCTCCCTCTTCTTCGTTACCCTTTCCACCTCTTTTTCACCTCCCCCTCTGCTCTTTTTCCTCTCTTACTCTTCTTTTCCCTCTGTGTTTGTCTCACCTTTTGTCTCGCTTCCTTTTCACCTCCTTCTCTCATCTAATCCTCCATTTTCCCTTTATCTTCTTTCCTTGCTTCTCCCTCTCCTCCCACATATTCTTTGTCTTTTCTTCCTAAATACCACTCTACCTCTTGATTCTTAAGTTATGACATCACTTTCAGATACTGTTCATCTGCTGTAGGTAGTTTTTATCTTTTTCTCTCAGCGTCTTCTTACTCTTCCTCTGGATCTACCTTCCTAATCCTCCTACAAGTTTCATGATCCAGTCCTTTTTCCTCTTTGCTTCTCACATTCCTCTCCTTTTTCCTCCATTCCCACTGATCCTTTGGCTTTTCTTCTTTAGACTTTCTCCTTCCTCTTTCCTCCTGCAGTCTTTCACACCTTACAGCTTGGTAGGATAAGGTGTGTGTGTGTGTGTGTGTGTGTGTGTGTGTGTGTGTGTGTGTGTGTGTGTGTGTGTGTGCGTGTGTGTGTGTGTGATCAGCAGCCCTCCAGTGGCTGCTTAACGTTCCCTTTGTGGCTTGAATAACAGCAGCCGACAGCTTACACCTTGCTGAATACCTCCACTAACAGTGTGTCGACAGCATAACCCCTGTGTGTGTGTGTGTGTGTGTGTGTGTGTGTGTGTGTGTGTGTGTGTGCGTGCGTGTGTGTGTGTGTGTGTGAGTAAGAGAGAGGGAGAGAGAGAGAGAGAGAGCAAATCCGAAGCTACCTCGCTACCTATTCGACTTAATAAAGGAGTGTCTCGGTAACCATTACCCCCACAGCCATGCAGAACAAATTACATTTAATGGGGTTTCTTTGCCCCCACAGTCGTTTTCAGCGTTCGTTTCAAAATTTCAATTTAGTGCTTAATGCTAAGGTTTCCTTCAAAGTATTATAGAGCAATATTATACCAATTACGGCATCTGCGAACATTAAATTAAATGCATTAGCACAATATTGGAGGGAAAGGCAGCCGTTTGAAACAAGTTCTGTTCCAAAGCGATGCAGGCAAACGAGCCGGGATATGAAAGCTGCGCAAAGAGGCCTGACGCCCAAACGCAATTATGTTTGTTGTCTTACACTTTGTATCTCCGCTGAATCATTTGCTTTTTGATATTCCATATGGATCCTGTGGAGCTGACCCCATTTTCATTTTACACGGTGCAAATTACTCAGTGAACTCAGTGCCTTTCTGGGCTTTGGACAGTTTTATAAATTGCTATACCATACATATTTTCAAGACCATCCTATGATGTAGATAGTAGACAGTAGTTTATTATATATCACAATGTCCCTGATGATTTTAGATATATATATGTAACCACCCAGATGATATATGTGACACTCAGATGTTGGAGGTCGATGCTTTCTGCCTGTAATAGCCAGTCAAATGGCAGCGAGGCATGTACACAGGATCAAAGCTACCTGCTGAAGTTCAAAGTGAGCGTCAGAATGGGGAACAAAGGTGATTTAAGAGACTTTAAATGTGGCATAGTTACTGGTTTGAGCGCTAGGTCAGACTGCTGATAAAACAGTAACTGAAATAACCACTTGATGCGACCAACTAAAGTTAATTTGTATCAATAAATGGCTTTGAATGTTTAGGCCCATTGAGTAGTTATTATCTTGCTGTCTTGATGAAAGAAAATAATACATACTTGGTACAGTAGTTTGCTGTTGAGCCATGCGACCTTAGGTCTGCAGAGGGTAAGGGATTTTTGGTCGTTATACAGTGGTTTCACTGCTCCGGCACACTTGGAAACAAACTGGAGGACCAAGCAAGCATGTTTGAATATTTGTTATAAAATGGAACAGCAATTTTTAATAGGAGATACACAGAGAACTAAAGTTACGTCGATCATAACTGTTCACAACCTCTTTAACTTCAGCATCCCAGCTGTGGTTGCTGCTGCTCAGTCTGAACTCTGCAGAAGTCCCTTCAGAGATGTTTTCTTAGAGAGTCTGGTAGGCTCCTGAAGTGTGAAAGCTGTTCTGGTGCAGTGTATTACAAATTGGCCGTCTGCACCGGGACCTGTCATCACATGCAGAAAGAATACGGTGAAGCAGCTTAATTAAAATAATGAGATAGTTAGGGCCTATTTTCTTAATGAGACAGGAAAAATGAAGAGTTTTAAGGGAGTGTCCAGTCCCAGATCCAACCTATGAAAGCAATCCACCAAGGTCCAGACTTGACTTCTCTACATGTGGTCATTTTTAGAGGAGGAACTAAACTTACAGTAGGGGAAAAGACAGAAAACCAAAGGAGGAAGAAAAAAAAAACAGATGGCTGGACAAGGACCAAGACTGAAGTGGTCACGTGACGGGCGGCGTGCCATGGAACTTCCTGCTCGCTCTCCCTTTCTGTCGCAGCAGTTGGTGTCACTACTCGCGCCGTCTGCGTGAATTCGAGGCCCCGGCTGAACAGATTGGCCAGTCGGCGAGGATCACTCGCAGAAAACTCTGCTAATCTCCCACCGGCTGCCTCGACCACACTCACATAAACTGTCTCTCTTTCTTTCTTCCCTCTGTACAGACTTCTCCTCAAAACTGTGTCGAGGGAGGGCAGAGGATTCAGAAAACATGTCATCATGAGCTCCGTTCCAAACCCACATATCCACCATTCGGAGAAAAAGAGGTACCTACTCTTACAATATAATGCGATGACGTTATCCACCATCTTATGAGGATATCACACCCCAAAATTCAGCCAGTCTGCAAACACATAGTGCTTTCTACAACAATCAATGCACGTATTCGCTGTTTTATATATTAATCATATGTCACAGTAATAATTTTTTATCACTGCCTTTTAGAAAAATGCTGATTAACGAGGGAATAAAGAGGCAAAAGCATCCAGTAGGGAAAGTCAATGTGGAACTGTAAACAATCTTAGAAGAGAACAGTAAATGTCAGCAGTCGTGCACTGAGAGTTGTGATTTTGCTTTTTAACTAGACTTTTTCACCATCACACTAAAGAGAAGTGGCTTCTGAACTCACTTTAGTCCATGCAGCAGAAACAGAGATGTTAAATGAAATACCATAAAACACTATTTTCTTAAAAATCGACAGAAACATGTTACTTTGCTTTCTAACATAGAGTACTGTGCAAAAATCTCAAGCTACCATTTATTCCTTCATGTCAGACTTCTCTGTCAACAGCATCTTTTAAAGTGTTTCTTTGGCTGCGTTTTGGCCCATTTTTAGTCCAGTCCTTATACCTGACCATTTTCAGAGCAATGTTTGTTTGGTAACTCACTTAACACTGACCTTTGACTCATTCTAGAATAAACAAGGCGCCTAAGTCAAGGGATGAACCCGTGCTGTGTCTACACATAACAGTGATCTCAGCAAAAACAATTTTTGAATTGTTCCTTCACAAAAACACATTTCTCATTTCTTTAGTTGAATCTATAAAATTGTCAAATATAACACAGTTTGATGGATATTAGATACGTTGAATCAAGAAGGTGACTCTCAAAGAACTAGTGTGAAACATATCTCAGCATGGTGTGCAATGTGTCCTTAAAAATTTTGAGGAAACTGAAAAAGTGGAGGACAAAAGAAGTGTCTCATCAGAAATGGTCTCAGTGGAAGGCTGGTTGTCAAGAAGCCTGCCTTAAGGAAGGAAAACAAGGAGAAAAGGCTGAGGTACGAACATTTACAGGTAACAGTTCAGATGGAGTGATGAACCAAAATACATAATCTTTTATTCAAATCATTAGAAATATCTACAGAGGAGGTCAGGAAAGCGGTACGAAAGTATTCGCAGCCATCTGTAAAACATGGTCATGGTCTGTCGTAGCATTTCAGCAAGTGGTGTTGGAGATTTTGTCAAACTGGAAAGTACCATCAGATTTTGATCAACCATGCCATGGCATCTGGAAAGCATCTGATTGACGACAACATTTTCATCATGGCAATGATCCCAAACACACTGCCAAAGCAGTAAAATCATACCTGGATAGAAAAACACACAGTGGAGCACTATCAGTCATGGATTGGCCTCCCCAGAGCCCGGACCTCAACATTATTGAAGCAGTGTGGGATCATGTTGACAGAGAACAGAACAAAAGGCAGAAACATCCAAAGAAGAGCTTTGAATGTCCTTCAAGAAGCCTGGAGAACTATTCCTGAAGACGACTTAAAGACATGACAAGAAAGCTGCCTAAGAGAGTTCAGACTGTGCTGAAGCATGGAGGTGCTCATGTATGGGCTTTCAGGTGGTTTAGTACTGTATAAACTCAGTTTTTGCCTTATATTCAGTATTTCCATGTATCTTGCACATTTGCAAAGCGACATATGAAAACATTTGCAAAGTACTCTGTATCCCTTTTTTCTGCCACTGTATTATACGCCCGATGGCTTCTCAGGCCCAAGTTCATCCTCTGGGTTAGCTGATTTATTTTATTAGCCTACTTTTTCCATAAACCACTGTTTGGCATTTAAAAGGCTAGAAAAATTATTACTTATAAGTTCACAATGGGAATAAACAACGAGGAAAATGTTATGACTCTGTTATTTTTGTTTGTTTGCTTTTGCCTAAGGAACACCAAAGGGCAAGCCAAAATTTGATGGCACGTGTGTATTTATAGTTACACACAATCTCTTTTTCTTCTGCGAGCCAGTCTCACGGCAGTTTTTGAAATAATAATGAACATTTATAATTCTTCAACAAAAATCCCAATATTATTTCATGTGTCTAAGCAGACTTTTAATCAGTCCACTCTTATGTGAACTGATTTATGTCTATTTAGAAAGCACTTAAGAGGTTGGAGGGGATGGTGGGAGATTGAATCATTTCACCACTAACACCAGCTACACATGTCACAGATTTATGCAGATCATTTTTAGTATTTTTAAAAACAATTTTAAAAATATTTTGTGTTTGATTTTAATTATTATATAATAACTTGTTTAAGGTTAGGCCAGAGTCACTAGGCCTAGAGACTGCTTGGAGACTGTCTGCCAGTGGACATTCATGGGGGCTTTGAGGATATTAACAGATATCTGTGTGCTGGTCTTTTAGGGGGAAAAAAATGCAATATGGCAAAATCCAAATCTGATCGATCCAAAAAGCTTTGACAAACAGAAACCAGAAAGATTCCAGTACCAAAATCTTGTCCCTTACTTTAAGATTCTGTAGATTCCCTTTATGGTCTAATGTGTTTATATCTAAGTTTGTGGCTGCATTGAAAGCCACTGAATTTAAGCCTTTTACTCTTGTAATTCTTCTTTATTTTCTTCATCCCACCATAAAATGATTCCCATTTCATCTTTCTCTCTTATTTTCTTCAGCATTCTTCCTGTGTCAAGCCCGATTGTGGGGTTTTTTCTGGCCTTTTTCTTTTCTTTTTTTTTCCGAGAGCCTTGCAGAGCCGAGCATGAAAGTGACTTCCTTGATCGCCTCCGCTGCCCGCGGCACCTGCTCAATCTCTGCACTGCCATGATGGACTCGAGGGTCACGACTCGCTTCCTCCCGGAAACTTGCCTTTACTGAGAGGGGGCTTAAGATGGTGAGACGGCACACATGCACGCACAAAAGCATCACAAACCCACTCTGTCGCGCACACCACACACACAAATGCTCACCTACAAGCACATCCAAAAGTTATCAGCCCAGTAAGCACGCAGAGGCGTAGATGGTTTCTTATTATTTATTAGTGCATTATTATTATCATTATTATTATTATGAAAATGGGGCTGGTGTTTATATGTGTGTTGTCATGGCAAAATTAGGCCCTGGAGACACCTTCTGGTGTGGGAGGAACTACAAAGGTCTGATTTTGTTAAGACTGAACTTTAACGTTAGCGTTACAGTTTAAAGACAGGTGCATTCCCAAATATTATGGGATCTCATTCCATCTCGTACAAGCGTGCAGCTACTTCATCACCTCCTCATTGCTTTTTCTATTTCTATGCCAGTCAAGAAGCTCTGTGAAGGTACATCAGAAGGTGGAAGGTATCAGATTCCAGTTCTACAGCTGCTGGTCATAAATTAGCAAACTGCTGCGTATTTTAGGCATGGTTTTCCAAATGATGAAGTCCTTGTGGTACTAGCTGAAGCACATCCCATTATTATCTGCACAACAGTAATTTGTTCATGTTTATTATACACGGATATTATTATATTCACCATCAGTACCTGATTTTGAGTGCCATTTGTCTGCGCCATCTGTTTCCAGGTAAATTCGTTCATTGAGCTTCCTGTTTGGTAGCACTAACTCGTTATTTCAACGTACCCAGAATGTCGAGTCGAGCAGCTGCATTTGAAGCATCTCCATCTGCAGTCAAGAAAAGGAGTTGCAGTAGTGAAGCTGAGAGATGATAAATGTGTGGATATCCATAAAAACTATCCATGAAAAACAAGACTTTTTAAAACCATTTAAAGAGGTTCTTCAGGGAGTAATCACTACCAGGTGTGGCAGGTAGATAAAACTGGGTGTCATCTGTATAACAGTAGTAAATAGACCTGAGTAGTAACGTATAATTAAAATAAAAGAGGACCAAAAATGGATCCTTGAGGGATTCCAAAGCTGATGGAAGCTGTGGATGAGGCCACTCTTTTTGATATAAGGATAACCAGTTTAGAACCTGACCCCACGCTCTAAAAGCTTTAAAACTGGTTCCTTTTAAAGTATTAGGAACTTTGAACTCTAATTCCTATTCCTGCTCACCTCTAATGAACTCTTCCTCGCATATATATTTCATGTCGCAGTCCTACACAAACAGGCAGCACAGCTAGACAAAGGAAAAAGGTTAATTCTTCCTATTAAAACCTTTTTTAAAAGGCAAGAAAGGAAAAAGTAAATAAAAGCACATCTTTGTTTCATTGGTTAACCACAGTCCTAAAACTGTGTGACGCCAACAAGCTAACGACTCCATAAACTTAGACGCAATGTTGCTGCTCTTCTCCATCTCAAACAGCTTCTCTGCTGTATTTTTAATAAGAAGTGCAGTAAAACACAGAGCCGCTCAGCTGCTCGACTCGCTGACTTTGCTGTGTGAGCATTTTTACTGTTTACGAGGAGCACTCTTTCCTTAAAAAGGGCCACTGTGTCACAACTCTGTCATAAATGTATAACAAAGGGGCACAGTACAGTACAGCACAACATCTGTATAAGCTTTAAAAACTGGAATATGTCATTTGGATTGGAGGGGATGGACACGTCCATGGGAATCCCCCAAATGTCCAAAAATAAGAGGAAACACATTCTATCCTCCCAAACTTGACTGCATCGCAATATCCTCTCACTCTAAACCCAACAATGTTCTTATGAGTTTCACAAAGAAACAGACAAACACAATTGGTACATTGGATTTTCAGTCACCTCATATATTGGTTTTCGTGTCCCGGGTGCTTTCTGCCACATGTCTGGAAGCTATTGTTTTACACCGAAATCATGTTTGAGGTGTTTGGCTCCTGCTCAAAGTGCAAAATGTGGAAAATTACAAGGAACAAGCGCGAGGGTCGTTGAAGCATGCTAGGTCTTCAAACTGCAGATAAATTCATGTCTCTAACCTCAGAAGGAGAGAATATTCAGCACGAACAAACCTAAACATCTGATTTTGATTTCAGAACAGTCTTGCACTGTTCACAGAAACTGGAAAATAAAGGCCAGGGTAACTATAGGATCACATAATTTGTCCTGTATGTTTAGATTTTTTGGTCATAATCAGACAGTCATACATTTGAGACGCTGACACACACTTTCAAGCCTGATCTTTGTTATGAAATTCATCCATCTTCCCCCATTTTTTGGATTACGGGACAGGAGGAACATGTAGATCTCCCTCTATCCAGCCACTGCCTCCTTCTCTCCTGGGGGGGAAACACCGAAAAGTGATCCCATTTATTCAGCCACTACCTGCAGCCTAGTGGCTTCAGGTTAGGACGTGAACGTGTATCGACCATCAAAAATCCTCCTTTATGTTGCTATATGCAAGTCATTCACTGACACTGGTACACAAGGGAAAAATATTTATACATTTTATGTATTTCAGAATTCACTTGATGGCTTAGTCACACAAGAGTACAAATAGGAAGGACAAAAATCGCTAAAATCCCCCGCTTTGAGCCCAAAGTTGTCCATTGTGGACTTTTAGTTTCAGATTTGTTTCAGGCTAAATTTACGGATTCTTAACACTCAACTACAGGTTAAGAAAAGAGCTTGGCTTTGGTTTATATCTTTATATTAAGTTCTTCACACTTAAGAGCCATGATTTGCTCATTTACCTCCACACCTTCACTCCAACCTTCACCACATTAAGGACACCTTACTTGGTGCATTAACAATAAACACTCACAAGTGAATTACGAGCTGCAAAGCGGACCAATATTAATGTAACTCATGGGACTGTGGGCTTCTGACTTTAGTCAGTAGCAAAGTGCTAACATCCATTATGTTATCTCCTTCAAGTTCTTGACATTGGCAAGTCTAACTCCGCCCATCTGGGCTTAACTCCTCCAATGAGATTAGCCCTGCTCCTGCCCTTTAGAGCTGCCGCCTGCAGAGAAATATGTGTACAAGTGAAACTCCACTGTGCGACAAAGCCACACTGGATTTATTAAAATCCACTCCAAAATGTACTTGTGCTTTATCCGGCAGAAAACCAGAGCACCGTTTATACCTCTTGGCTGCGGCAGCGAGGCGGCTGAGGGGAGCAGCACCCAGTGTACTTTAAATGTGTGAAATATGGCGAGGAGAGGCAGCGGAGACCACCAGGTGCTGCCTCTCCACCTCGAGCCGTCCGAGGAGCGCTTCTCCTCTCCAATAACCCAAAGGGCTGAGATGCCACTTGCAGCAGCCGAGCCAAAAGACATTTCAAGTGCGTACTTCAAAGGGGCCTTGGATTATGTTCACGCACGTCTATCCTGAGGGGATCCTTTGAAGGGAAACTTACTGCAGAGCCACTGGTGGCCGCTCAGTGTGGTGTGTGTGTGTGTGTGTGTGTGTGTGTGTGTGTGTGTGTGTGTGTGTGTGTGTGTGTGTGTTTGTTTGTCTAAACCCATTTTACTCACTGCTCTTGCCACCATGCTGTGGCATTGGGAGGCGTTTGCTCCTGCAAAAGTTTCAGTGTAAACAGAATTTAAAGAGTTTTATTCTAAAAAGTACAGAAGGCACTTGGGGAGTATGGAGTTCCAACTTTCTTTTTAAGCAGGGATATCTGGTTATTGAAAGAACTGATCAAATATTGATGTGTTTTGTTGCACAACATACATGTTGTTTTGGTATTCATCTATCTTGGAATGCGAATCATACTGAGGGCAATAAAAGTGAGTAAGATGAAATTTGGATAATTTAAACGTGAATGAATTTCTGGGGGGTTTTTTGTTCATTTTTTTGGTGCTCGTTTGAGATGTTCATACGTGGAAATCTGTGGTGACTGAGGTTAGTGACAGAGGCCTCTGTGAAACAGTGATTGTGGAATTCATAATAAGGGGACATTTGTGTTGTTGTAAACATCATGTGTGCAAATAAATTGTGAAATATTGTGTATTAATATGCATTGATTTCCTGATTATCAATTAATGCCTGGTTAAAGCCACAGACTTGACATAAACAACTGATATATATTCCCATTTGGAAAACGGAAGCCCACAAACTTCACACCTACATTATTTATAAAAGCCAGCAGGGGGAGACTCCTCTGGTCGCAAAAATAAATCCGATTGTATAGAAGTCTAAGAGAAAAGGATCCTATTTATAACTTGATTTATGAGCCCTGTAAACACTTGAAGCATGAGTTTATGGTCTCAGTTGTTAGTTTTAAGTCTTTATCAATGCAATATGATGCTAATTTTAGAATTTAAACTCCAGTTTGAGGTAAAATAGACTTCAAAGTGGAGTAGTATTTAGAGCAGTCCTACTTTGTGATTTATGAGTAGCTGCAGTATGAGCGTGCAGCGTCCCTCAGTCACGTTTGGCACGTCTGTGTTAACAAAGATAGCGATTACTATCATGCTCAGCTCGGGGCTTTATATCCATCTTTCATATACAGTATTTAATCTGCCTGTGTTGTTGCCACCGCTGATAATGGGACACGGATTGTAAAGTTTTTATTGTATGAAATATAAAATTGGGATATCCTGGTTAGCCATTATCAATTCATCCCATGTTGGATAAAAATGCCCGCCCCCTTAATTTTTCCTCCTTATCTATCTCCCTAACCTTGGAGTCCAACTTTTGGACCATTATTACACTCATAGTTTTTGTCAGTTAAAAGAATAAAAAACATAAAGTATAGGGACCTGGGCCCTTATACTCACTTATTTCTTTTCCTAATGCAAATTAGATGCAAACCAGTGTGAAAGCTGTAAACATTTGGTGATATTATAAGGGACTGGTTTGTGCAATGCACATATTTTGGAGTGTGTATTGGTTTAAAGGGTGATTCTATGGTTTTGAATGTTGATCATTTTACCATACAGGGATTGACTAGCTGCAATTACGTGGTATCAAATGCAAATTTTCTCTTACATCCAGCTTATTTAGCATCTTTCAAAACTGAGCACACAAAGGAAGCTGAAAAAACACTGCATAAAGGACAAAGGTCTATTTGTCTAAAGCCTAAATTATTATGACTAAATAGCATCATTATTCTGTTGTTTATCTTAGACAAGTACAAATAAAATGTCCAAAACTCAGAAATAACAGGAAATGTGTGAACAATCAAATAAGGTAACGCAGACTTTGACTTTGCTGTATGCAGAACAGTCTCCTTCCCTCCATAATGACCCCGCAGTGGCCCGTTCTGAGCCAGGAAGAACCCTCCCATTGGATGAAATGTTTGCAAAAATGCTGCAAATTCATTTTTGAAAGTGTTTGTTGATTGCAGCGAAATCCTTTAGTCATTTTGGAAGCCACAGTCTATCATTTGCAGGTTTTCAGTGACCCATTGTAACATCGGCTTTCGATTCGGTTCAACATCTAAGCACGTGTCACTGCAGAAATGCAAAGGTGGCTGCTGATTAGCAGCTAACAAATTGCACAGCACAGAGGGACGGCAACTAAACATCTGTAGGACACCTGCACTGGCGCATGCCAGGGTATGAAACGCCACTGAAAATAAAGGGTGTATTTGTATGTGAGCGTGTGCGCGTGTGCGTGTGTGTGTGTGTGTGTCTGCGCTAGGGAAAACGAAACAACAGCAACTCTGGCAGGCGATTATCATAATTAAAGCAACATCAATTAAAAGGGTCAATCACAGCGCGGCTGCCACCTTCCTCTGCAGATGGTGAAATTTGGTTAGAGCTACCTCCTCCGCTCCTGAGCAACAGACTGAGGTTTCACTCAGTTTATATGCAACCTAAAAGAATTAGGATACCCTCATCTCCTGGAAATGCTCTCGTTGGGTGAGAGCACTAACCCTAAGTGTCACAGAATCACATGACCTGACCTCCTAATTACACATTAAGTGGTGGTGGCAAAACAAAAACAATGAAAGTAAATCAGAAACGTTCATTTATAATGGATAGAAGTTGACTGGCTCACACAGCAGCATAAAAGACAAAGAAAGTCCAGTTTACGAACACTAAGGTATGGCAATCGAACCCAGCACTTTCACCCAGAAGACTGAGGTTCATGTGCAATGTTGGACAATTTTTGTTGTTGTTGGGCTCCATGAGTGTAAGATGTGATTATTTTTAGCAATATTTTATATATTTCTTGTTTTCAGTATAAGCATTAGTATTATACCCATGAGACTGGGCTACTATTATTGTGTTAGTGCTAGTTATTATTATTAATATTAATAACAATAAGATACTATGTGGCTGTCGTTGATGTGTTTAGGCACATGGACTTTCAGGAGACTCGGGTTGTCTTGTGTAGTGGTGGACATTCTTATTTGATTGCTAGTCATTATAGTTGTTGTTTTAATTTGTTATTTATGTATTAATTAATTAACACATTTCTTCCCTGAGCCTGGTTCTGCTGGAGGTTTCTTCCTGTTAAAAGAGAGTTTTTCCTTCCCACTGTCGCCAAAGTGCCTGCTCATAGGGGGTCATATGATTGTTGGGTTTTTCTTGGTATGTATTATTGTAGGGTCTACCTTACAATATAATGCACCTTGAGGTGACTGTTGTTGTGACTTGGCAGTGTATAAATAAAATTGAATTGAACTGAATTGAATTGTTTGGCAGACAACTAAATTTCTTGGTTGTGTTTAATGACCGGGGATTCTCCCTCGTTCGATCATTATTATTTCGTTTTGGTGGTTGTTTTAGATTCAAACTACAACAAAAAAACAAATACAATGTAAAACACAGCGACCTAATCGCTAGAGGTTAAAAAGATTGATTTTACCTCACACCACCACTTGCTCTCATCATCTTAAGAGGGTGCAGTCTTTTTAGTTGTTTCTGTGAGATGAACCTGGACCAGAAATTTCAACAAAAATACCCACTGTCTGCCTTTTTTAGCTTTTTCTTGGTGACATCACAAATATGTCCTTTTTAAAAAAAATCATTTTAGAGGTCATCAGAGAGTTCACTTGGTCTAATGACGCCTCAGAAACTAATTTTTCCTGACTATAAATCACTGGTAGTATTAAAGTCCTAATTAAAATAATTGACTACACCAAGTGTGATTGTATATTGGCAGCAGTTGCGCGTAGATTAAAAATCAGTAGCGGTTTATGTAATGTTTTAGGTTTTTGGCAAAGTCCTCCCGTGCCCACTTGACTCGAACTGAGAGGTATTTCCATTTGCAGGCGAATGCTGTGAACTCGAGCAGCTGCAGAGTGAAGCAGGATTTGCTCTCTGTCCTGGAGGTTCACCTTAAAGCAACATGAAGCGATTAGCTGCGGCAGCTCCGGCCAAGGTGGGTGCTGCACAGCGGGCATTTTGCATTTTAATCATGCCAGCCTGGTGACGGGAACTGCTGAAAAAGGACCAGTGGTGGTTCAGACGGATCGACGTGTGGCTAATTTAGGACTTTATCTGTTTCCTCTGCTGTCTTCCACTTGTAATACGGCGTCTAGGAAGCAGCCTTGACAACATTTCATCAAATATTAGCGGCTACAAATTGCAAAATACAGATATCTGCCCTTTTATCGTCGCTCTCCGCGGCTGTCCCGGGAGATTAAACCTGCAACTTCTAAGATTAACTCGCTTTGTTTGAGGCAATCCCGCCTCTGAGGAAAAGCAGTAAACAAACGAGGTGGACTCAACTTTGCCTTCTCAGACGATTCTCGTCTAAGGCCGCTGCTGACCTGAGAGGGAAAGAGTGGGTGGGTAGAGCGGCCGTGAGGCCCCAGCGGGGGGCCGGCTTCCACCCAAGATGAGGACTGACACTGGGGTTCAGGGGTTAATTTGTGTAACAGGCGAATTTGCATACAAATGAAAAATGACAGAATTTTTCTGTTCTCCGCAACTTTCAATGTCATCCGCATCAAGCCGGCTCTATCTGCCGCCTCCCCCAATCCCCCCTTCACACCGTTTGAAGAATATTCATTACTTGTGAAGCTGGGGCACCTTGTTTGCTATTAATCTCCACCGCAGGTCAATGACTTAATTTGCTCAACTTTATCAGTGGTGCCATTCACTTTTTCTTTCTTCCGCCGCCCGTCCATTCCCTTTGTAGCTTTTTCTAAAGTGCTCTCATTGCTTCTCTTCATAGAGACCAGCTAAGCTTTTTAAAGCACAACAAAGGCACAGTAACTCTGGTCTCTGAAAGAGTTTTGAAGACATAAATGAATTACTTGAGAGGGAAATATACGCCGGCCCTCTACATCGCGCCTTCTTCTCTTCTCCCGCAACACCCCAACAACTTCAGGAGAGATTTCCTCTCAAATCCCCCCCCCCTTCTCTCTTTCGCTCTCAGTCTTGATTGGATTGATTGTTTTTCTAATCCAGGGGAAATTACTTGCAAAAAGGGGTCACATAGTCATGGTGAAAATAGTGACAGAAGGCGTGAAGTGATGAGAGCTTTTCTGCTGAAAGACATAAAGACTGCACATACTGTAGGTTAATTTGACATACAGTACGTCTTGTCTCTACTTTTGCCGATTGAATGCCTTTACAGACAAAGCACAGTGAAACGATGGCTGATATTCAACTCTTTTTAAAACAATTTTACTGATAATTTTATGAAATGTCCTGTAGAAATGGACCAGAACTACATTAATTACCTTAAGATCCCTTTATGTTTTGATAGCTACTGTTTTGGATCTCTGTGCTTATTTCATTATATAAAGCTCTCACATTAAACTTAACCCCAATATTGGTTATTTGTGTCCATTAAGAGGCAGCACAATGTTAATTGTTACCATGCAAGTATTGTAACACGTGGATTAGAAGTCTTGGTCACCTAGAGTCTCAAAATCTTTCCTTTCACTCCATCAAAAATATCAATAAAGCACTTTGGATAGTGAAAATGTCTTTTAAATATAAAAAGAGAGCCTTAATTCCAAGCAGCTAAACCTCCGAAGCAAAACAAGGAAGATCCTAAATAAGTTCCGGCCTGTTTCAGTTGTTAATGCATTCCCCATTGACGTCCATGTTAACATTCTCAATATTAGGGCACAAATAAATGTGTTTACATGCCTAGAAGAAACTATTTAGCTCTTTGTAGCTAACATAACCTTTTATGACGTGTTGAAATAAGGTTTTGTTAAAACTGAGTGTTTTACATAGTTTGATGCAACGCCACATTCAGTGACTCGTGAAAATCGTTTTGCATCTGGGGTGTCACATGTTCAGACTCTGTGTTGAGCACATTTTGTTTTAACCAGTTTTTGCTAGCCCAAGTAAGCATCCCAGTTAGTAAACCTTAAATTACAGACCACCTCCTGTCAAAAATGACAGCAACATGGCCGACTGTCCATACGTGAATCGCTAAAACTGTAGACCAGAAGCTTAAGGGGTAGTGTAACTTCCTTCTTTTATATACAGGCTATGGTTTGGCTTGATTAAATGATACTGAATGAATTTGACACAGTCAATTAAAGAAAAATGTCTTTAAAATGCAGTTTGCACTGGTTAGCACTGTTGCTCCTCTGTGTGGAGTCTGGGTGGAACGTGAGCATGTCTGTCTCTATATATTAGCCCTGAAATGGACTGACGGTCGATCCAGGGTGTACCCACCTCATGTATAAACTCCAGCCCCTTTCCAACCCTGAGTCAGATCATTGCAAGAAATCTGTTTTTCTAACATTATATCCACCGTTTAATTCTCAAATATTATCTATTTGTTCCAGTAGCATCATCAAGAGTATGTGCCGAGGATGTTGAAGGGAACATGAATCAGTTAATCAGATTGAAGGAGAAGCCTGTTAAAGCTCCAGTGTGAGCTTGAAATAATCAAGCACATTCAAAGTATCTCAGAATGTTTTGCTTCCTCTTAAATAGTCTGAAATGATGGATCTGCACGCTCAGTTGTCCAGGATAAGTGGAACAAACAAATTAAAACTTGGGCGCTCCTTATGCATGCATGAAGTATCAGATAGATAATGCAGGATTAAATGTATGTGGTGGAGTATTGCAAGAGCATGATACAAGAGCGGAAAATCCATACATTTGTTTACCTCCCTATACGACGCAGATCTGGCAGAGCTTCAACATTTGTTTATTTTCAACAATATCTGAGAGCCTGTAAGTGAATCCCTACATATGAGACACATATTGTGCAACGCTGTGAGTAAAGGCTAAACATCCTGAAAGAGAAATTACTGTAACTTTGTTTTTCCTCTCTCGCTCTCTCCTTTTTTTCCTCCCTTTTTGGCTCCTGCAGGCATTTCTAGCTTCATTAAGAAGCTCCTCTCCTTCTTCCAGGAGAGGAAAGTTGAAGGGAAAGGCAAAAAAAAAAAGTGCAAAAGAAAGTATAAAGAGTAAGGCAAGAAAGTAAGAGAAAAAAATGTCTTGTGAACCATTGTTTGGCTCTTTATGCAAAAACCTCCTTTGTGTTTCAAACTCTTGATCCCCCATAGGCAAAGGAGAGGGGTGTATTGATCTGTGCTGAAAGGAGACAGCTCTTTCATCACGCTTCCTTCTCACCTTAGACGGCTTTGAGGGGGCTCCTTCAGGATCGCAGCACCCTCGTCTGGCTACTGGCCAGAGATTAGGGCAGCGATAACCTACCCAACCCTAATAGGTAGCGAACTAAAGCAGAGGCTGTCTAATTAGCGCTGATCAAAGTGGAGGACTTTATCCCCAAAACAAACCTGTACATTTGAATGTGCTTAGGAGACTGGGAATGAAAAGGGTAGAGGAGGTGGAGGTGGAAAGATGAGGGAAGAAGTTAGAGGTTTTGAACTTCTTGGAGATGTGGTGCTTTTTTCCCCTCTTTTTTTTTTATAATGATGATATGCGTGACCTCGCCTCTTGAACATTTCTTCTTTTCTACTTTATCTGCATGCAAATATGTAAGCACTGAGAGGGCTGTGAGAGCAGCACAGAGGTTACTCAAGAGTGGGAATGCTTGCCTCAGATTTCTACCTGCCTGCACAATTAAAACTGTGGTTTTCAGTGAAGATAGCAATCCTTTTTAATGCTTATATGACTGTATTTCTATGAATTTGTGGGGGGTTTTTTGGTTCAGCACAACAGCATGTACAGAAACAATTGTATGCTATTCAACCCAGAGAACGCTTCGTCACAGTTAACTGTTCACTTGCAGTGATGATGATTTTGCTAGGAAGTGTCAGTGGATAATCACAATACTTGCAAGTTATTAGCTATATGTCTGGATCACATCAAAGTACAAAAATGTTTTAATTACTCTTGCTAATTTTGCCCTTTACAACAACTTTAGAGGAGGGGAACCTTTTTATACCAAAACTGGTTGTGTAAAGATGTGCATCCCAGATGTGCATCCCATCTAGTATCAAAATGACATCTACAAACACCAAGCTAGCTAGCTAGCAAATGCTAGCTTTAGCTGCTAACACTAACTCTAACCAGCTATATCATTTTGTTTAAATATAGTGATACATAGTTTTCAAAACTAATGGCTGACCATAAATCTGGCTAAGTCTATATTTTATATGGTGTACATGAATTTATCCTGTGAGATTAGCACTTCTAAAGTATACAAATATCGAGACTACAGACACCAAACATATATAGAACTGAATCTTGAGCCACTGCTCATTTCTATAAAATTTCTTCTAAGCAGCCAGACTTTTTTGTACTTTTTAAAACTAGTCTTGAGCAATGCTTCTCCAGGCTTTCTGAAGGTCTTTCAGAGGGTTTTTTATTTTATTTTCCTTTGTTTTTTGAGTTGGGGTTTTCTGTTTGTTTGTTTTTTAGACATTGAGTGCTTTTTCACTCACTTTCAGTCACTTGCACGTCAACATTTTGAGAGGAACAGAATCATTCAAGCATAAAAAAACCACACCCAACTCAAGGGATGAACCAGCATTTTATCTACACATAACAGACAACCTAACATGAACCAATTTCAAATTCTGTCTTTAGGCACTCTGTTACTAGCAGCCTGTCACATAAACAAATAATTTGCTCCAGTTTCTTTAGCTGAATCTCGGGAAGTGTCAAAGACAGTTTAACAGACATAAAATAGTATTTTTGCATCAACAAGGTGATTCTCAAAGAGCTATCGGTCAAAGATTTGGATATCTAAACATTTTGTGCATTGCATACTTAAACAAATTGAGGAAACTGGATAAGTGGAGGACAAAAGAAGAAGTGCCAAAAACTATTTATAGCAGATGAACAGCATCTAGAATGGTCTCAGTGGAAGGATGGCTGTCAAAAGGGAAACAGGGAGAAAAAGCTGAGGTAGCTGTTCTGTTTCACTCCCAAAAGCTAAACTGTTACCTCTCTGAAAATGAGCTTGACTACTTTTTCTCTCCGTCTTTCCATCACTGAATGGCCCACATAGGCTGATGTTTTTCAAAAATACTGGAGCCCACAAACTCTCAGCATTTTCAAAACAAGATTACATCGCATTAAGAAGTATGATTTCCAGAGGACTTGGTCACAACTAAAAAACAACAACTTTAAGTGTCTTTACCACAACCACCCAGAAGAATTTGTGTGACTCCTGTCACGTCGTGGCTCAAGAGTTGGGAGTTCGCCTTGTAATCAGAAGGTTGCCGGTTCGAGCCCCGGCTCAGACAGTCTCGGTCGTTGTGTCCTTGGTGGTGTCTGGGCCCTCTGACTACTGGTGGTGGTCAGAGGGGCCGGTGCCAGTGTCCGGCAGCCTCGCCTCTGTCAGTGCACCCCAGGGTGGCTGTGGCCACAATGTAGCTGCCATCACCAGTGTGTGATTGGGTGGATGACAGGTTGTGTAAAGCGCTTTGGGGTCCTTAGGGACTAAAGCGCTATACAAATACAGGCCATTTACCATATAGTTTCCAGTGTGAGGAACTCTCCTGCAGGGATGTTTTTGGCAAAAAATTATTCCTGAATTTTATGTTGCTGTTGGTTTTGGGTGCGGTCTAAAACATCCATCAAAATCCTCTCACCACATATGCTTCACATCATCTTCACACTGTAATCGAAGCACTCCCATTCATTAGTTTTTCCAATCGTTCATTTAGGTCTTACCTTCATTTTTTATTTTTTTTCCACTCATCTTTTGAAGGCAACATCTGTCCCGAAAATCAAAGTCTTTCCTAATGGCTTCTTTTGAGACCTGGTGGAGTTCTAACCACAATGAAGTCATAATGTCGGGGCTTCAAAAAGCCGAATCTGACGCCTGACTGACTGCACTCTGAGATAAGGATCACACTAAAGGTTTTCTGCGGCAAAACCTCATATGTGAAAGCAATTAGTGTGATTGCAAAGAGGAAGGAGAAAAGTGCAAATGTGTCACAGCTCAAGACATCAGAAGTGTCTCGCTTTTCATGGCGGAAACTCTTTAAGGAGACCAGACATGGAGGTATGAACCTTATGATGGGTGTTGCAGACGGAGAGAAATATCGCTTCCAGCCACTTTCTGATGGGCTTAAATTTCTATCTCCTGTAATTTCGTAGCTCTCTAACTCAGATGCTGCGTCTTGTTCTTGGTGGCTTTCTCTTCTGCTAGAATTTGTTTCTTTCACCATCCACCCATTCATGAGATCATCAGATCTTCTCCAGTCGAGAATTCAGCGTTTCCTTCATTAGGTGGCGTTCCGAGGAGGGCAGAAGCCCAGTGCTGCTGATGAGGAGACCGCGGCAAATGTGCTGAACCTCATCCCATTTCCCGTCAGACATCCGCCAGACTGTTTGATGCAAATGTACAAATTGCCACGACTGTGAATGTATTTGAAATTTGATCACATTTCATACCCGCGCACTCAGCCTCTGCCCTGGGAACTTCACACAGCATCAAAAAAACATACGACGCCCTGAGTTTACTCCTAATGAATTCCTGATAAAAGAAAGTTTATTTTCCCATATTTATTTATTTATTTTTTTAAGTTTTGTATTAAATTTACACATTTCCAAGCATTCAAGGCCAGCAAGATATATGCGCCGTGTCCTAATCTAAATGGAGGGAGAAAATTTGGCAGTCCGGTTTTGCATATATTTTACCCAAAATATTAGATGCAAGTGTTTGGCCTCACAGCTCCTAAAAGTTCTGAAAGTAGATGAACACACAGAGTTTCCCTCCTGCTCTCATTTCTCTTCGAACTGCCTCTCTGCTCCTTATTTAAGATCCCCGTCTACCTGTGATCCTCGACATGTGTGAGCCCCCTGTCCTCTGGCATTAAGCATATGCTCCAAACATATGTTCCACACAACATATGCTCTGCTAAAGCTGCCGTTAGCTTCTGCTTTGTGCCAATATACAATCCTGGAATTTCTTAATGGAATTCTGCATCCAGGAAATATTCAGCACCTTTCTGAGAAATTTGCACTATCTGTGATTTAGGGTCGTATTAAAGAAAAATGAGGAATTTCACACCCCGTGAGGCAAAATAGCATCCAGGAAAGTCAAATGAGGTACATTATGTGTATGTCTGAGTGTGTGTGTGTAGCCAACACACAGGGTGGATTATTACCCATTGCCTCCGTGCATTAAGCTTCTCCTCATCCAATGCCAAAGGCCTGACCCAAATATGGCTGAAAGACAACATGTGACCTGCTTAGCGTATTACTCCCGGCGGTGCTTGCTCCAGGCTGTGGTGGCGATGGTCCGGCGCATGTGTGGGGGGTGGGGTTGTGGTGGTGTACAGGGAAGGTGGGTGTAGGCATGATGGTGGTGGTGGGGGTTCAGTCTATTAGTGGGAGAAAGCACAGATGCCGGCAGATGGCTAGCATATTGTCCAGAGCTGACCCGAGCGCTGAATAATTTGTGGAAAGTTCAGTACTCTCAGGTCTGCAGACTGACTTCACCTCCAGTCTGCTGGAAACAGATGAGAAATTTGCAGAATTAGTGGTGAGATGAAACAAAACTGTAAGTAAGTAAATGTAAGTAAATGAGCAAAAAGAATAAGACTGGGCATTTCATTGTTGGATGTTTTTTAAGGAATAATGCTTTGTGAAAGGAGTTTAAACAGCAGACTTGCAGTGCTGGAGGTTCATATCCAGGTTTAATATTAATTTTTTGGGTTTATGAAACTGTCATTGTGTTTCTGCACATCACTGGTCTCACTGATTTTAGTAATTTCATGCTGCTGGAGATATACCGGTCGCTCTTTATGTCGCTCCTGTTGAATAACAAGCTTGTAAAGGAATTTAAAAAAACAAAAAAATACCCTTCTTTTCTTATCACACCCTTTTTGTAATTAAGCATGGTTTTGAACTGGTTAATTTCCAGCACAGCTGAAGCAAAGTCTCCTTCTTTTGTTAAAGGAATCAAAGTTGAAGGTTATTTCAGTTTCCAAATGCAAAATTGCTGCTGTGATCAAGCGTAAAGCCATCAATTGATAAACAAGCACGCTCAGAGAGTTCAACTCCCCCTGAAGGGCAAGGGTCAAAGTAAAAATGTCGTTTTTATGTTGTTTTTATTACAATATGATAACGTCAGCTTGATATGGTGTCATTGCGATGTCATACAGCATCGTATTGAAAAAACGAAAGGTGTGTTGTACAGCTCTCATCATGCCCTTTCATATGATATGTTACTCAATATGGTTTCTTGATATTTCCTTTCCAGGTCAACTTTGAGCTTGGGTGCTAGCAGTGAAATTCAAAGCCAAATGCTTAACCAAGCTAGGTACTCACGTCCACCAAGGCCTAGTATGTTATTGTGAAGCTTAAAAAGATCCATAAAAAATTGAAGGTAATATAAAGTTTCTACTTATTTTTACGTCCGATGTGATCCTGACCAAATTTTCACCATTAATACAAATCTACATACAAACTCAATGGTGACCAAAAGTCATGATCCACCCCACATGAAAGTTCAAAGTTCAAACATACACATAAATACAGTATATAAGTATATAAACAAAACAAAACAGAGTTTGTAGTATTTTAATGAGCTTAAGAGTCAATATCTGGTGTGATCACCTTTATTCTCTAACACAGCCTGAACTCTCTTAGGCATTTCTCTAAGTAGTCTTCAGGAATAATTCTCTAGGAGCTCTGAAAGTTGTTTTGCCAAACCATAGAAAGGATGCTGGGGATCATCCTCCCCTGTTGTCTTCAGTGGGCATCCACACCCTTTATTTTGCCTTCTTTTCTTTTCACACTGTATCGAACTGTTTATTTGGCCACTGTTAATATCCCCACTACCTCTCTGAATTGTCTTGATGGTGGAGAGTAAGGATGGCCTGTTTTACCTGCATTAAAGAGAGAATGCATATTATCTCCAGACCTTTTTACCAGCTGAGAAAATGATGTATTTCTGAATTAATTACACTGTTCACGAAACAGCTTTACACTGGATCCATATACAGTGGTTTAAAGTGGCCTGTATCTTCTTAGCTATCAGTCCAATACACTGAGATCAGGATCTGTTATTCAAGAGAGACCTGTGTACAATCCAACACTAACACAAAGACTCATACGTGTTCATAAATTTTAAAATGCATGTGCAAGTCTGAATGCTGATACATAAATATAATGTTTTATTTATAGAACATGAGAAAAGAGAGAGAGGAGTTTAATTGTTGGTATCATGTTTAAATAGAAAAAGGGTGCAGAGGTAATTGAGCAGTTTTTGAAATAGCAAGTAAACCCCGTCTTCTAGTTCATTGATGCAGCGATGAGTTCACCTGAGATCAAACCGAATGCCTTGTGATACACAAAAAAGCCAAAATAACAAAGAAAAATGTCAATGTAAACAAATACATGGATATAACTGCAAATAATAAACCACGGGAGCAGAACAGCTCCCCAGTAATACTGACTGCCTCAGTATTGCTTCTTAAAACAACCTCCACTGCTTAAAAAAAATTGATGAAACAAGTCGATTTTTATTGGAAACATACTGAAATTTTCTTCCAGTGTCAGTTATTTTTCTCGGTTTACTATAAAAAGGTTTCAGAACTTATTGATAGACAGAAATGGGCGAATAAGAGCAGAACTGCAGTTATGAGAGCTTTCATCTAGGAGCAGTAATGCGGCGCTTGCTGCAGAGGTACAAGCTTATGAGGTGTACATTAAATCCACCCCTAATGGCCACGAAACAGCAGCTCTGAAGCGCTCGGTGATTACAGATATGTGTTTCTAAAAACGTGCAGGCCTTCTTATTAAAATCTGAATTGTTTCCATGATTCTGCAGCACAAGTCGATTACAGTATGACTCTGTACCTTTGTGTCACCCCTGAGTGTCTGAACCCGGGCTGTTTGTGAAACTACCCTCCGTCCTGCGCTCCACCCCGTCCCTCCCCGATCCACAAACACGCACATGGATGCAAATGTGTCTTTTGGCTATGAAAAAGCTGTCTGTACTCATTTGTAGACTCGGGCCGGGGGATAAATCAGATCACGGTGATGGCGTCTGCCTCGCTCGCTCCCCCCTCCCTTTTCATCCACCCTCCCCGACTCGTGGCTGCTGGCCTAGCCGGGGCTCAGGTAGCGCTGGAGGGGGCCTCGTTCAGTCAGCAGGCTGCAGATGCTGCTCTCAATCGGGCTCTGTGTCCCCCAAACGTCCCCAGCGCCAGAAGACCAAACACATTACAGTCGGAGTGACATTAAAACCAACAGAGAGGAATATAAACCCCTGAACTCACCATGCAACCAGTCACATGACTCCATTGCTGGAAATATGAGTAAATACGGCTCTATTATTTCTTCGCCCGGCAGCAGACGCTGAGAAATGTATTGTTTGCGTTGCTGTAATACGGATCCGGACCCCATTGATGTCTCGTCGGCGGAATTTATTCATCGGCGCACAATTGATATGGATCGCGAGTCGACCTGCAACAGTCTGCAGACATTAATGTAAACAAGGTTGATGTCTGCCGAGGCGCAGTTATCAGCGGGTTCAAAGCGGCACACCGCGGCTACAATAACACACAAAACAAGCCCGTGGCCCGACGGCGGATGAATATACATCAACTCATAGCGGCGCTCCCCTTTTGAAAGGCCAGAATTCATTTCATGCTAATGATAATGACAATAATTCACAATGGACACGAGAGAAGGCCTCGCAAAACAACTGTGTTCCTCTCTTAATATGATCAGTCGTGATGATTTTCTCCACGATAATGATTCATCAAACGATTCGGCGGCGGTCACAAAAGGGCTCGAGTCATTAATAAAAGAACAGAGTCAAAGCACCTTGGGGATCTTTTATTTTTTTTTCCTCGCTCACTCCCCCCGCACTTCTCCCTCTGCCGGCGTTCGGACCTACTTATCATTAAAGCAACTTAAAAGTGACTGCTACATCTGAATGAAATCTCATTGTTGGATTTCAAGATGTGAATAAAATTCCATTTCAAATTAGGCTCCATTAGCATCACTGAGAGTCGCGAGATTCGGGTGACCTTTTCGGTTCCTTCGAAGTTTCTCTCTCCCCTCGCTCGCAGAGGTGACGGGAAGGTCTGCTCTCTCTTTTTGTTTTTTTTTTTTCATTCTTCCATCATTTGGATTCAGGGCAGAGATGAAACTCAAAGTAGAGATTTGACTCCTAAAAGGTGACACCGGCTTTTGTGTTTGTTCTGTCCTATCCTTGTTTTCCTAACTTCCTTCTCTCTTTTCTTGAAATTGGGTCCTTAGTTAAATCACATTGTGTCTGTGCTTAAAACGAGTATACCAGAGAGTTTGGTAGCCTTTCAAAAGCAAACATGGGAAGGGCCTCTCTGCGGCAAATGCTTCCACAACTTTATAAAAATGTTAGCATAAAATTGCAAAGAATTTGGGGATTTCATCATTTCCTAATAACATAACAACATAATGTCATTAGATATGTTATTAGATCTAGAGAATTTGGAGAAAACCAGACTGTAAACCAATACAGAATGGCCGTGACATCCAGGTCCCGCACTGGCAGCAAGCACTGCAGTGAAAATCACTAAACTGTTCTCAAAAGCCTTGTTGGTGAACACTGTTCACTGCTGTATCCAGAGATGTTGTGAAGATACAAAAAATGTTTTCCATGAACCTGGCCTCATTCACACAGGCCAAGAGATTTTTCAGTAACTGCTGGTTACTAGGGAAAATTGGACATTCCCTTAGCAGTTGCCTAGTAGTTGCTGTAGGTTGCTTGCTGTTGCTAGGCGAATTTGGTTGCTAAGAGGTTTACCCTGCCGCATCATAAACCGTGTGATTGCTTTGTTCACTAGCAGATTGCTGCATTCACATGTACTTTGCCTGGAAAACATGGACTTGTCTGCAAGCCTTTCACCAAGAGGTAATCAAACTGTTAAAAGTGGAACACAAAAAGAAAAAGAAAACTTCTGCTTTTCACTACAGCTCAGAGAGTAAATGGTCAGTCTGCGCAGACAAGTCGATGTCTCCTGTGCAAACTATGGACGACTGCTTAAATCTGCTCGCATCCAAAGCAATCTCAAGGACTGATTTCACAAACAAGATATAGTCCAGCAACCTCCTTTGGCCAGATTTCAACTGGCTAGCAACCTCCAGCAACCACTCACTTGCTGGTTTCCCAACTGGTCTCTGTGACTGTGTGACTGAGGCCTGAGATGAAACGAAGAGAAATACAAACTATTCTGTGGTCTGATTGATCAAAATGTTAAATTCTTTCAAGAAATAATGTAAACCATGTCCTCCAGGATCTAGATTGGTATCAGCACCAATGGCTGATACTACGGGTAATGTGCTTATCTGTCAAGGCACAAATAATGCTGCCATTTAGGTGCGGGTGTCTCCTGAGAAGGACTTGCTTATTTCATCCAGACAATTCCCTCTTTCTGCATATATCCCTGTAGCATGTCTCTATGATAAAAGAGACAAAGTTTTAGAGTGCCATGTCTTTTGTCCTGTCTTTCTTCTCTCACCCCAATACTGTAGGTCCAGCTGAACCAGGCTCACCCCTCCCTGAGCCTGGTTCTTCCTGTTAAAACTGAGTTTTTGCTTCCAGCTGTCGCCAAAGTGCTTGCTCATGGGGGGCGAGGGGGGGGGGGGGGGGGTGTCATATGATTGTTGAGTTTGTCTCTGTATGTATTACTGTAGGGCCTTGAGGCGACTGTTGTTGTGACTTGGCACAGTTTAAATAGAGTTGAATTGAACTGAATTAAACTGGCCTGTGTGCAGTCTTTCATCCATTTAAGACTTTCATGTTTATGCGTTAGGAAATGAAAAACATGTCAAGCCCTGACCCCTGAGAAGACGGTGTTGCTAAAAGAACAGCTGAAAAGCTCCAGTTCCAAAACAATGTTGTCATTATCAAATTAATAACGAGCACCTGTTTAAACAAGAACTCTGTAAAAGGTTGTCTTGTTTGTACAATTGCTTTTAAAAATGTATGTATATATGATACGTTTGGAAATGTGTTTGACTGTAGGACATTTGAATGAGCCTCCCCCATCTACAGCTAATGGTAAGTTCACCTTATTTTTTTTCTCAGTTTGGAAAACCCAACTCGAAAAGCGTTTAACAGGAAATCTGTGACGCTAGCATGTCTGAGAGTTATATCTGCTAGTTTTTAAAAACAGGCCTATTTGGCATAAAACAGATCCTAACCGTAACAAGCAGCTGGTCCTCTTGTAGATGCTAGGAGATCTGCATTTCGCTTAAAATATAAACAAAGGTGAGTATGTGAAGATTATTGAACCAGAAGATTTAGTTGTTGCTGCTTCATTGACAGGAACAGACTGAACTAATGGACTTAAGTGGAAATGCACTGACTAAACTTGGAGGGAAAAACTAAATTTGAGGAGAGAAAAATGAGAAAAGGGAAAAGAGGAAACAGAAGGAAAAGAGACGGAAGTGGGGACTGACAGATAAAGAACTGCAGCGGTTCAAAGGTCAGACCAATAAACAAACAACGCATCGATTTCCTGCCGCTCTCTACCATTCCTGGGGAAACCCCTTTGCCTCCACCATCTGGTTACTCTCATCTCCACTTATGTTAAAGAGGGAAAGCCCATCCTCCCCCCTCCTCCAACTCTCCTCGACTCCCTCCTCCCTAGTTAATAGCATCCCTTGGACATCTCCTGGGGACGGTGCATCAGAGGTGAACCACTACCAGAGATTGGTAATCATTTTATTAGAGGAAGTAGGAGCCATGCTTCTACTCGGAGAGCAGGATAAATGGTGGAGCCTGTGGATCCGATGCTCTCAGGCTGTTTATATGATGGACATAAACAGCAAAGCAAAGCACTGATCTCTTTTTACATCACCCTGCATCCTTTAACGGCCCTACAGAATTATTATTTGCACTTATAAAAGGAGAAACTCACTTTAAAATGCTGCTGTAAAACGCCTTCTTGTGATTTATGGCCCTGTTTGAGATTATCTGTGAATAACGGATCAGACGTGGGCAATATGATGTCATGGTCAAATGTGTTAACCCTGACATACTGATCGGGTTAAATTTAACCCATTTTGACATACATAATTGGAATCTGCATAGATTTTTATATTCTTGTCTCCAATTACATCCAAGCTGGTCGCAGTAGATGGCTGCCCTTACCTGAGCCTGGTTCTGCTGGAGGTTGCTTCCTGTTTAAGGGAGCGCTTCCTTCCCATAGTCACGGTCGGAGTGCTGCTCAGAGGGGCTGGGCTGATTGTAAGGCCTTTACCGAAATTACTGTTTTTGTTCATTACTGTTGTGAACTGGTGAGGTACAAATTGCATCAACCTGAACTGAATTTCTATCTTGCTCAACTATATTTGTAATGTGAAGCTACAAACAAGCAGCCATGTTTCAGTTAGAAAGCCAGAGACAGAAAGTCCATATTAGGTGAAAACACTGAAACAGTTGTAGGAAACAACGTGTCAGCCAAGTATCACAGTCAATATCACAACAAGCCAACCGTCATGTGTGACTTCACCGTTTCAAAGCAGTTCTTGATACAAACGCGCATTTTGGTTCCTAAAACTAATCAGAGATTAAAACTCCTTTGGGAAATTTCTATAGCTCAACTTATCGGGGGTCTTTCTGTCTTAAAAGAGAATTATTGATAGCTACATGACGCAAGCCAGTATAAAAGAATAGGCCAAAAATGTAGGCTTGTCACGGTCTCAACGCCTGCGTTATGAAACTAAGATGTTTTGCATTTATAAGTTGTAGACGTCCCTGTGTTTACTGATGTAATGATGGAGTTTGATGTTGCACTCACATACAATATTCCCCAAGTATTTGGATCTGCAGAGTTCGACGGGCGAATGTTTATCTTCTTTCAACTCTGGAAAACAAAATCGACAACCTCAGTGTGGTCTGCGAGAGCCTGCAGCTTGGGGTCTGAAGTGAATGTATTAAAAAATAATTAAATAAATAAATAAATCCCCCGGGTGTCAATAAATTTATATATTTCCGTACATTATTCATGCTGATGGTCGTCCCTTTCAAAGCAGAGGTAAAGTTTTATGGTGCATATCAATGATGCTGGATAAGTTCTCGATGTCGATACTGTTCAGAAGCATTACGAAAAATACTCGAACAAGCACAGGATCAGGGATCATGTGTGGGGATCGATCGATCGCGCTTTGTTCGGGGCCAAAACCTACAATAAAGCATAACTTTGCTTCATGCATTGAAGTGTTGCATACAAACAACATGTTGTGGCAGGAAATCTCTAATTCAAACTCTGCTTCTTCATTCCTAATTATTCATATTACTGTGTAAATGCCGTCATAATGTGGAGTGATGACTAAGTTATTCTTCCATTGTTTGTGTTTTTGTATGCTTTATTCTTTAAGTTTTAAGCATGCTGCACCGTTATTATACTACTATTTTCTACTATTTTTCAGCATTTATGTGTTTTTCTATTATTTAATGTTTTTTAATAACCTGCCAGAGACTACAGAGCCGGCCAGGCAAGGGAAATGTAAGTGAAATAATTACATCTTGTGTCTTTTCCTATTGATAAAGAACACCTTCATTAATACTACTACAAATGAATAATTAATGATAATAAATTAATGAAAAGACAGATTATTTTGTTTATTTTTTCACTATGTACTATATTCATTTATGGGTTTTTTTCAGTGGATTCACAGAAAAAAAAGCCATTTTTTGTTTGAACGAACAAAAAGGTTGTATTTTAAAATCACGGGACAGTCTCGGCAATGAACTACCACAACTTTTTTCAGTAGTTTTACACATTTATCACATAGTTTCACTGGTCCGACCCACTTAGGATCAAAGTATTATCAATGTGCACTAAAAAAACATGGGTCAATCCTGATTCTGTGCTTGGCAGAAGGACGTAGCTTTCAGATCTGAAAATAAAAGTCAGCGTGCAAGTGTCTTAAATGTGTATCCACTTTACTAGCCAGCAGGGGGCAAGTCCTCAGTTTTCAAAAAGACTTCTGGTTGTGTAGAAGTCTGTGGGAAAATGACTTCTGGTCCTCTTTTCTATAATGTCAGTAAAAACTTTCCAGATGACTTTATTTCCTCATTTGCTAGTTTCACATTGGATAAAACATTTTAAACCCTTTGGTATTTCATGGTGATTCTAAAAGTCAGAAAGGACAGTTATCTAGGAAATGGTTATCAAGCATGTGGTTTCACAGCCAGACCCACCCTTTGCTTATCACATCTGGTTTGAAAACGCCAGGATTGTGAAAATGAAAATGCTTGGCTCAAGGCTTCATAACTGGCCTAGGCTAACCAATGAGCGATGTCATGGTGGGTATGTCCCCTTTTTATACGATCTATAGGAAACTTGTGACATGCAGGCAGTTCGGTGGACGGGACATAGCTGTGGACTGCGGAGAGGTGGCTCCATCAGCACCTAATTTGCTAAAAATCAGTTCAATCAGGAAAATAATCCAAACTCTTTTGAGCCAGAAAAAGTGCTAAGGTCCAATCTTGAAGTTCAGAGAGTGGTTACTTGGATTTATGTGAACTCTTTTGGCTCTTTTGACTGACATGACAAGAAACTGGCATGGTTGCTTAAGAGAAAGTGGGTTCCCAAAACCCTTAAAGTCCTGCGCTTCATCACAGAATAGCCGCCTGAATACTGTGAACTTCACAGATTAATGATACCCAAAACTAATGCAATCTTGTCTTTTTTTTTCTCTTCTCAGGGGACCGGTGGCAGGAAATAAGCTCACACCTTCGTTTTTCTCTTTAATTTCCAATGATAAAGTGCTGAGCTTTCTCCCCTTCTTGTATTTTCATCCTATAGCCTGTCCTGCACTACAAAAGTGAAGAAATGGAAAAAGCCTCTTTTTTCCCTGTGTTTTTAATCCCTTTGCACCCTAATTGGCCTCTCTTTACTGTGAAGTGAGTTCAATCTGCAAGCAGATAAAA
This sequence comes from Mchenga conophoros, assembly GCF_057382185.1. NCBI lineage: Eukaryota > Metazoa > Chordata > Actinopteri > Cichliformes > Cichlidae > Mchenga > Mchenga conophoros. The sequence goes on along the minus strand of NC_140547.1, from coordinate 26,855,297 downwards.
CAAGTGTTGGGTGAGGGCGCAGGCACCGTGGCACTGTGTTCTCATGCATGAAGTGAGTGGTTTTGAACTAATATCCAAGCCTCTGCAATTAAAAGGCTCCAGAGTCGTTAAAGTAACTTCTCTTTTTTCTGCCTTTTTTACTCTCCTCTGGAATAGCACTTCACCTATTCTCTGCTGGAGATAAGACGACTGATAGCCGGTCTCAGATCTGCGCACCCTTGTCCGTGTGAATGCAGATTGGACTGATTACAGCTGTGGATTCGAGCGTGTCGGGTCATCCGCAGCCCAAACTGGGTCTTTCATCACATCAGCGAGTCAGGTATTGAGTGGTGAAGCAGTCCATGGTGTGTGTGACCCTTTCAAGAGGCGAAGAATGGCGCCGGGACCGCTTGTGCCGGGTGATTTCTTTACAAGGCTTCGGCCAACCCATCGAAACACAATGCCGCTGTTGTGTAGGTACCAGGATTAACAACGAGTGGTATTGATCTGCCGTTTCTTTCTTCCTCTTTGTCCATATGAGAGGCCGGTCAATATCTGCAAGGTTTGATTTCTTTGTGGCTCTCGCTCAACTGATGCTCTAATGTTATCACAATGAATGCAGGGAGCATTTGATAGTGGCATAGCTCTGAGGGTGGAGTTCCAAAGCAAGAAGAAACACAAATAAGGATTATAGTCATTATAGCCAGCAGTTTGGAAGTATTGGCATTTCCTTAAATATTAGGTCTCCTTTAATGAGTGTCATCCACCTCTGTAACAATGGGGGTTCACCGCTGAGCAAAAAGGAAGAAAAATATGGCTTTTGTACATGAATTCTTTATTTAAGGTATTTATACCTCATTTATGATGCTTGAAAGCAAAGTTTCCCAACATTTAGTGGGCGCTCGCTCTATTTTAGCCCCCAGCAATTAAGTGCAGTAATATAAATATCCTTCAAATTATGGGTGGTGGGATATGTGAGAAATAGAATTTAGAGTCAGCTACTGGTGACTGATTTTTGTTTTAAACCAGATTTTAAACAAAATGCTGAAAACACTAGCAGGATAACTTTGAAGATAGAGTTCCTGATGCAACAGTCACATTAAGGAAAACAGATGTCGTGGATCACGGACTCTGTGCAATGAACTTGTGATCTCGCTGCCTCTGAAATGGATGTTTTGAAGGTAGAGATCAGGTCTGCGACCATTTGCATTCAACTGCTGTCTTCGAATTGACTTTGGAACACCGAGACAATGATAAAATAGCAATAAATAAGATATTCTTATAGTCTGAATACACAGAAATTCTTTAACAAACAGCGAGATAGTTGCTGCAGGACAATGATTTGACATAGGCACTGAGCAACCTTGCGTTCATATGGGAATCTAACCAGAATGCAACCAGTTGGCAACCAGCTGAATCAAAGACCCTCAATCAAAATGACGCGTTGGGTTGTGCTCATCACTTTAGACTGACTCAGACTGATTACACCTTGTTGGCAATCTCTGTATGTATTTTAAATTAGGCAACAAATGTTTGCAAATGTTCTCCAGTCTGTCTAACCAGTGACTGAGACATACTGCATTTGTTTGAAGACAGATTGCCTCCAACGAGGTGACCCTTGCGACCGCACTGTGACTGAACGTGATGGCCCAGAGATGGAGTGTACTGTACCCTTCACCTCAACACATTTTAGGGTAGTTTAATTAACTCAGAAATCTATTGGGCACCTAAATGTAGAGTTCTTTGTAGCACTTGTTCTACAGTACCTAACATCGTTTTTGGTAGCCCCTCTGATACCCCCAATGTGTATTGAGATACCTTGGCCCAGTATTCTAAGGAGCTTAGAAAGAAAAGCGTCTGGACTTCTTTAAGTTGCTTGAAGACGTTTCACCTCTCATCCGAGAAGCTTCTTCAGTTCTAGGGTCAAATGGTGGAGAGTCACAGATGTGGGAGTTTCCCCCAAGAGGGACAAAAGGACCCCCTAATGATCCCCTACCTAATCACATGAGCCAAGGTGTGAAAACGGGTGTGGGTCACAATCAGCCAAGGTTTCAGGTGAGCTCATTGTGAAACCTAGCCCCACCCTATCATGTGATTTCCTAAGGTCAACAGGCCCAGGATGTGAGTGGGCATTAAGGCGTCTGGGAAGGGATCTCAAAACTGGATTATAGATGGCAGACAGTTGGTGTCGTAAACCACCGCCTTTGTTGAAAGATGGTCGCTCGGAGTGAAGATAAATGACTTCTTTTACTGCTCTTTCAAACCATCTGTCCTCTCTGTCCAATGTTCACATTTTGGACAGAGAGGACAGATGGTTTGAAAGAGGAGTAAAAGAGTAAAAGAGAAAGCCTCGAGATGAGCTTTTCCACCTTTGGTATTTTAAAACCGAATGTCACAACCAAGTGGTTGATCTGATTGTCAACACTCAAGCGGATAGATTTTGATAGGACCAGAAATCTTTTGGCAACAACAGTTATCACGCTGTAGTGTGCATTAAAAAGGTTCTAAGTTTTAGGCTTTTCTGAATTGGCTTCACTCTTCAGCCCCATATGCTACATCTGTCTTTTATATTGCCTACATTTACCACAAAAATACCCCATTTAAGCTAATACTGTAGTATCAAGAAAAGCTGATAAAACCCAAGAAGGGAAATCCAAGTTCTAGCATTTATCTGCATATTCTGTCAGCCAGATTTTCCCACGGAAAAAAACAAGAAAAAAACCCACTGAACTAAATTGCTTGACACAAGTTTTTCCAAATCTAGGAAAATTTCATTTAGTTTAATTTTCACTTGCCTCCATTGTCTGTGGACAATCTGTTCATGCCGAAGAATTTTTGAAATTGTATTTACTACATACCGAGAATGGTGCATTTCTGGGTAGCTGCTTTTAATCCATACTCTGTGCTCCAGTGAGCAAACTACTGTACATACTCTGTGTTTATTCTTAACAAAACCCCACGTAAAGACACAGTTTTTACCTTTAAGACCCAGGAAAGTCAAACTCTGAGATAAAACTGAGACATCTTAGAAATACATGCAATGAACTGCACCATTCGATCAGTGTAGAAAACTCAAAACAATGAGATTTTAATATGAACAAGTTGAATAAAAGCCCAGAGATACTAAATCCACTCAAAACATTATCAGGAAAATACATGATTCACATTAAAGTGAGATTTTGGCTCTTTAGTACGTGCCAGATTAACTGCAGGGCACACATAATACTTCTTTAAAGCCTATTTGTTGCTTTCATGTCCGTTTAAAGTCGAATTTTGAACTGGGAATATCTAACAGAAAGTCAAGATCCAGATTGTTTTGCCCCGTCTTTGCCAGAAATTTTGGCAGAGCCTCTCCGGCGCCGTGATATCCGTGCTCGTTTATTCATTTGTTTGTCTGTTTACGTTATATGTTTGCTTATTTATCCGTGTCTTTATTTTTTAATGAGTTGAAAATCCACCAGAGAATCTGAGGCGATGAAACTTTAAAACGTGTACAGTAGAAGTGAGGGGGAAAAATATTTACATTGAAGCCGGCCACAATCTCAGAAGATCCTCAAATGTAGGTTAGAACTGCAAAGTTAATATGCAAATGTCCTTATCTGCTGGGATTCACAAACAACCATCATCCTGATTGATTTAATAAACTGCTTTTATCTTTCAAAGTGTTAATTAGGAGAGATGGGCCTCGCTTTGAATCTCAGCTTTCTGAGAGCTTTCAGACAAAGAGAAACTTTCTGTCCCTTAACATCACTGAACTCTCAGCTTCTTCAGCGTTTTGCAGCTTGTTGTTGTTTCTGAGGCACAAAGCTCTCCTCACGCAGTAAAAATACAGAGTAGTTTGATAAGGTTACAGCAGTTTAGTGAAGCCTCGTGCGACACATACCCAAGCTGTGACTGACTGCGTGTTGTATTTCTCAAACACACCACACTGATCATCAGATTTCTGCCCTAAAAACAGGGAAAATGATGAAATCCAAAACAAAATACAGTAAAGATCATACAATGTCATAGAGAGATCCCTCCATGTTGGGAGATTTTCATGTTTTATTTATGTACTGGGCACTAATAAAATGCTGGAGGGGCTGAGAATGGCAGTTGTCGTTGTTTAGGAGGTTGTCTGAAAAAAAAAAATCACACTGCATCTTAATATCCAAGCTGCCACTAGTGACCAATCAGGGTTCACAGAGTAGGGTTAACTTTGGCTAAACCTTTAGAAACTAGAACATGTTACTAGTGCTGCGCAATACTACAAAGTTTGACATCAATCCGATAGCAAGTAAACATAAGGCCAGTACTGCCGACACCAATACCTCTGAGCACTAAATCGCTGGGATTTTTACTTTAGTTAACAGAACAAATCACACATTTCACCTTTTCTTATGCACTTTGAAACTGCTGTTTGTGGAGACCTGCAAATGTGCCGGTCTCTGAAACGCTTTGGCTCAGCGTCTCTTTAAGGTTAAGGTTTCATTTCCAAAATAATAATTTCTTTATTACTATTGATACTATCACGCTAGTATCGATACCGCTACTGTTATCATTATTGTTGATATTTGGATCTATCGATCAACAACTAGATGTTACTTTTTAGATGAAGTGTCATTTTGACATCATATTTTCTGGTTTTTCATTTCACATAAACCAAACCAAACTGATTGATGCTAAGAGCTTTAACAAAAACGACAGCCGCAAACACAGAGGATGTTTTTACTCTCAAGGGGCATTAGAGCATCACTTAGAGAGTGAAATGTACTCATTTTTCTTAGGTCGGTCATCAGGGGTAGGTTTTGTAGTTAAGGTTTGTTAAATGTCAGTATTTTCAGATTGAAAACACAGGTGAAAATATAGAGTTTAACTTTCTTTGATTGTGTTATTACATAACGATCCTCCTGGATTATGTGTTTAATTGCCCGTTTATTAAAATGAGTCCAACACCCCTGAAGTAAAGTGAAAGTAGCAATTGAACCTGACACATGAACCTGTTATCACTATTTACACTCTTTTCTCCTCACAGGACACAAATTTCCATGACGCACTCACTGACGCATCCTCCTGTTTCGAACACGGGTTGGGTTTTTTTAGGTTTGACTGTTGCCAGATTTGCCGTACAGGTGGAGAGGTGGTCGGAGTTATCGGAGCCAGCAAAAAATGACGCAGGTGCAGCAGTTTGGCTTCAACCTGCAGGCAGCGGCCAGTTTTATTTGTACATGCGTGTGTGTGTGTGTCGCTTTTCTCTCTGCCAACCTGCGGGGCACGGGAGTTCACATTGAGAAGCGACATACTGGCGAGCTGCATGCCAGTGACCAGAAAAACAAGAGGAGGAGGGAAAAAAATGGGATTCCCCTCCAGTCACGGGAACCACGACATGAAGGACCGAAGCTGCCAAGATCCCTGAAACCAAAAAAAAAACCCTTTGACCAGACATGTCTAAAAAGCTGAAAGCATCCTGTCTGGCTCGTGCACGTGTCTCACGGTATCACAGACTTTTGATGTCATCCAGTCGGACACTTTGAGGGAATATTTTTCCCCCTGCCTTCCCAAAACAATCTGAATAAATTTTCAGCTGCATATTTTAACTTTCAGTCTATCTTTGATGTCTTATTTGTGTGATTATGTCTCCCTGAATGCAAAAAAAAAAGAAAAAAAATCTCAATGTGCACCGACCGTCAACTACTCGTGGCACATCTTCCCTGTGCGCGGTTGGGACTTATTTTAATTTATTTTTTTTTTGGAGGGGATCAAAGCGAACTCCCCTCATGCTTCGCTCCGAGTAAACACCAAATGCACGAGACAAGGAAACTTGTCGAAGGGCGTCCTGTTGGATCCGGGCGTCTCGTAATGAGCATCTCGACAGTAAACGACTCAATTTTTTTTTTTCATAAACGTGGCGTGGGCGGCCATCTTAACCTGAGCAATTAAAGCCGAAACAAAGCGCCGAGCCTGCAGAAAGCCGGTGACAGCGACCGCGCCACCTCTAATTATTGACTGGCCCCTGGCTTGGCGGGGGAAAAAAGTGGTAATTTGTATTTGCCTGACATTCATCATATATTGTTGGTAACCTTTAATTCATCTGCTGTTAGCACTTTTGTCTGCTGAAGTAAGGCTCGGGGTGGGCACGCCGGCCGTCCTTGAGAAAATGGAATAACTGTAAATTGGCAGAGTGGAAGCAGCTCAAACTTTACAAATATCAGCTGCCATACCGACCAGCTTGATTACTCTTTCCATTTTTAGTCACCCAACTTCTGTAGTTAAGAGCCAAGTTATGGAGGAAATATTGGTTTGTGTAAGTAAGTGTGGTGGGAAACAAATTAAGTGTGAGCTAGATCAGCATGCCTTATATCTTTGCTTCCTTCAACACTGTTAATTCTTTCTTTATATTTTCTATTGTATGGCCTCTTTTTGATTTAGTTTTTCCTTCTTTCTCTCTCTGGCTCTTTACCACAGCATGTCTTTGTCCTGTCTTCCTCCTTTCACCTCCAACCGGTCACAGCAGATGGCTGCCCCTACCTGAGCCTGGTTCTGCCTGAGGTTTCTTCCTGTTAAAAGGGAGTTTTTCCTTCCCACTTTTGCCAAATGCTTGCTCAAAGAGGCCAGTTGGATTATTGGGGTTTCTCTTTTGTAATGTCGGGTCTTTACATTGTTTTCATTTGGCGCTTAGCCTCAGCCACCTAGGTTTGGAGACTGGTTGGTGATAGGGCTGCCACAAACTATTATTTTGATAGTCGACTAGTCACCGATTATTTTTGCGATTAGTCGACTAATCAGATCATGCATCAATTGGACGTAAAACGTACAGCTTATTGCACCAGCAGCACCTGCTCTTATATAACTATCATTAGCTTACAGCTTTAAGTGTGTAAGGTATGTGCTAACTAAAAATAAAGACAAGATGATAGTTTATTAAATTTTAATGAAATTTGCAGATTGTTTAGGTGAAGTTTAATAAACTCAGCCGTCTGCTCCTTGCTATCTAAAATATAACAGGACACCGGAGTAAATTCTCGAGCATCTCACACTTCTGATAATCAGCTGTCTGCTTGACGTTTATTCAGCTGTGTAAAAACTATAACTTTGACCTCAGCCAAACCGATTCACTCAGGAACAAATAAAATACTGAAAAAAGCCAAACAATAACATTTTTAAGTTATCTAAGTGACTCATTTATCATGTTTAACCTGAGTAGCGAAAGACGGCGGTGGGTTTGAAAACAATTTGCCGGGTGTCCGGTGTTCTCACGGGCTCTAGTGAGCTTTTAACCCTGGTTAGCTATCGAGCTGGTGGGTAACAGACGTCTCCGAAAACATCGGAGAGGTTTTGAAAATATGTGGTGTCTTGGTCAAAGGAGCTTGCAAAGAAAAGCGTCTGGACTTCTTTAAGTTGCTTGAAGACGTTTCACCTCTCATCCGAGAAGCTTCTTCAGTTCTAAGGTCAAATGGTGGAGAGTCCCAGATATAAACCTAGGTTAATGGTAACCAAATGCTAACCAAATGGTAGAGAAAGTTGAAAAAGTGTGACAAACTGGAAATGCAGTGTGCCTTACTTTGAAGGTGAATTCTCAGTGAAAATAATTTGCGGGGGACATGTTATAATGTTTTTTTTCACTGGTTTTTCTCTTTCAATTCCTTTCAATTCTTATTCTGCGTTGTTTGTACTCTTTCCCATTTTCTTTCTTTCATTCAAAGCATTCTTCTCCACCTCTTTTGTCACTTGTCTATTTATTTGCTCTTTAATTCAGTCCAGTGTTTAATTTTTTCTTCTTCCATCTTTTTTACAGCCCGTTTCTATTTCATTTCTTTCTTCTTAAAACGTTTAAATTTTCATTTCCTTAGTTCTCATCCTCTTTTATCCATTCTTTCATTTTATTTCCTTCTTTTATTGTCTTAATCTTTGTGTATTTCTTCAGATTTCCACTTTTTCTTTTGTATTTCTTTCTTTCTCCACTTTCTTTGTTTAGATAACTTTGGTCCACAGCTCCTCTGCTCTGATTTACTCCCGTTTTGTGACCCTCTGTTCCTTTCTTTAACAAATCACGCTTTCCTTTTCATTTCTTCCTTAACTATGTATCCTTGTATTTTCTGCATCTTTTCATCTTTTCATCTTCATTGTCTGCATTCAGTTCAGTAGTTGCAAAAATATATCTTAACTTATATTTTGGCCTACTGTCCTACCTCTTTTGTTCTTCCCTTCATTTTTTTAACCGCCTCCTCTTCATCCTTCATCCCTCCCTTTGTGTCATTTACTCATTTCAGCCCACTTCATTCCTTGTTGTTTTCCTTTTTTCCTCCTACTTTCATAGTTTACATTCTTCCCTTGTGTCCCTCGTTGTGCACTTCTTTTTCTAGCTGTTTTATTGCTCCCTTTTCCTTCCACTCCCTTCTTTTCTCATCCCTTCGCCTTTTATCTGCCTTTACTTACTCTTTATTTCACTTGGCACTTCTCTTCTTTCCCAACGTATATTTTCCTGTTTTCAGTCTTACTCTCCACCCTGCTGCCCTTTCTGTGCCTGTTGTTTTTCTCATACTCCTTTCCCATTGCCTCCATATCTGCCTGCATTTAGCCCACCTGTTGCTAATCCAAATTTAAAAAATATATACACATCTTCTAACAATACATATTTGATTTGTAGCTTTTTGCAGAAAATTGTATGATCATCTTCCATGGCTTTAACCTTCTCATCTCAAGAGCCACATTTGTCTCTTTCAGATGAGGTTTTCCAGTTTCACTTTGTTTGTGTTTTTCCTCATCTTCAGTCTGTTATGTATCATTTATTTTTGTCTTTTGCTGTTACTCCTCTTCTTTCTTCTCCACATTTCTTAATTTAGGCTCCTTCTTTATTCCAACCTTTCCCTGCAATTCCCCCGTTTGTTTCCTTCCTTTTTGTCTTCCTTTTTTTGCTGTTGTTCTCATTTTCTCTCACGTTTTCAGTTTGTGAAATAGTCACAGCCCCTGATCCACTGATGGATGTCATAATCACGTGAATGCAGTTTGTCATCTTTCCACTCTCTATTGTAATGACGCGTGTCCATGTTCATTTTGGGGGTTGGTGGGTAAGACGTGGAGTGCATCACAGTTCAAGCTTCAATTTTTTTTCAACATTTTGTAATTATCAATCAAAGTCACTTGATCGAAGTCACACTAAGTCTAAATTTTCATTTCTGAGCAAAGTACATTACACAGCATTAAACAATCTCATGGTAGTTATTAATCCACCACAAACCTACTCCCAGGTGAAAGCCAGGGTCAAACCTGTTGCAGGATGTGTTTCAACAAATCAACCACTGCTACATCTTGTAACTTTTAGGACCTGAAGCCATACGGGATCTACTGATACAGCTAAAAATCAGCTAAACTTCATGATTGAATTAATGAAAGTCATTAAAGAGGTGACATTCAATGTGAACCCCGTCTTTAGCCAATTAAAATCCAAAGAGATAAACACTTTAAATTTTATTTGTGTCTTCTAATCTCGTCCTCTGATGAGACTCAGTAAGCCTTCCCAGCTCCTCTCTCTGTGACTGACAGCTCATGTGGATAACCCTGATCTGGTCCTCCCC